>NC_031972.2:54647051-55847051 GCF_001858045.2 Oreochromis niloticus | reverse complement strand
ATCAAAAGATAGCCGTAATTTTCTGCAAACCATGTCGATGGTACGAGCACATCAATGAATAATTGTATCATCTGTGTAAAAATGGACAAAGATTTTAGATTTTGTCCCAAGCCATTAACGTAAATAGTAAATAATCTGACTAAAAACAGACCTACAATAGAAAAAGGAGCATGTATGTAAATGAAAAGTATTGCATTACATTAAGCCCGTAGACGCCTTGGTTTTCCACTCAGAAATTCTACAGTAAAGCTGTCGAAGTTACAATAATGCAGATGAACTGATCACTTAGTCTTAGTCTATGATGTATAAATTACAGTCTGTCAGCAGCTGTCTTGCCTTGTAAGGCAGCAATACCTGGAACAAGCAGGCACGTGAGGTATACTAGACCATACTTGAAATATGGTATATTAGACCATACTTGAACTTTGAAGGTTTAAGTAACATTATTTTGGATATTCTATATTTTATAGAAAATATAAATATATAAATTAAATTATATTAATACTTAAACTCTGAGCCACTGACCTGGAGCTGTTAGATTGGACACTGAATTTTTATTCATATTAATTATTAATTCATTACTAATACACCATTTCAACATTTGTTTTCTGCAGCATCAACATTGCATAAAGCACAGGGCAAACATCAGGTTGTGAGAATGCTGATATGCTCGCTTTTCTTCATTGCAGTCACGCATAGCTCATTAGCTTGCATGCTAACGCACAGACACACATACACATGAACACAACTCAAGTCCATACCATTCAGGAAATACAACACTGTCAAAAAATTTTTTGGTTCCTCTTAGTACAAGAAAGCTGTCATATGACAGGACCTGGGAGACAGAACCTGAACTCAAAAACAGGTTTACTGCTTAAGTATTATTAAAAATCTCCCCACAAAAATAACATCCTTTGTAGTTTAATGAAGTGGCCAGCTGAAACTATAAACTCTGATGTTCTTTTCATAGTGTCCTTTCTCTGTCCAATGTCACTGTTATTTTGCCCATCATTGAGATTAAAAATTCCTTTTCCAAGAAAGTAGGCCAAGCAGATAGCAGAAATTTCAAAAAATTATGCCATAACAGTTCTATAAAGATATTAAGTGCCCAAAAAGGACTGGATTGATTGTAACGCAGAGTCACAAACGTACCTGCTAAACAGGTGATTTCTTTATTTTATTTGGAACCCCTTTATAAATGCTGTTCACTACAGGCTATTTACTAGAATAAGTAAAGATGTTAGACACAAATGACATATAGAAACATCGGCAGCAACGTCGACCACTAAAATGACTTATTTAACAATGAACCCATTAATACTTTTTAGAATTAGATTTAGATTTTGAATTTATTACTTTAAAGTAAGACACTGTTGCGCTTAATTATTATTAGTTTGTTGTGCTAAGTCTCAGATTGATTTCTGTTTTATTCACAAACGCAAACAGTCAGTACTGATTACACTGGTACCTGGACGGGCTGCACACGGGGCAGGTGCTGTAAAAATCTGTGAATCGGAGTCCTTCAGCTGCAAGGCGGTCCAGGTTGGGAGTGAGTGAACTAGGATGTCCATAACAGCCCAAGTCCCCGAAACCTAAATCGTCAGCGAAGAGCAGGACGAAATTCGGCGGTGAAGCCGAGCAGGTGCACAAAAGTAAAATACCGAAAAAGGCGAAGCGGCTGGATCCCATGCTTTTCCGTCTTTAAGTCTGACTGAAAATAAGGAAGCGGCAGATCTCTCAAAAACAAAATAGAACGTCACGTGCGAGAGGGAAACCCGCACGCCGGTTATGTCACGGAATGCTGGGAAATGTAGTCTTAAGTATCAAATTAGACAAAAGCACACAACCGTTTTTTTCCCCTGCTTTTTAACATTTAAATTAATATATATTTTTACAACTTATTCTTCTTCTTACAGCCCAACACCCAATGTGAAGACTTTTCGTTTAAATCCCCAAGTTCTTCATAGTGAATTAGGTCCAGATTTAATAGGTTAACTGACTGCACAAAATCACATATTTCACAAAGGTTTCAGTGGAACAACAAAAGCAACAAAAATAAAAACACTAAAATAAGTACGTACACAATCATAATTATCATTAACCAAATGACACAAAACAGTTAACACACTGCATCATACAGACGTCCTAAGAAAGGTAGTAGAGTGTGACCACACCAAGACTGGTCTCAAGACCCCTTTTACGTGGTCTTGGTCTTGTCTTGGTCTCGACGGACTTTGGTCTTGGTCTTGTCTTGGTCTCGGATCCCTCGGTCTTGTCTTGGTCTCGACGGACTTTGGTCTTGGTCTTGTCTTGGTCTCGCTGTCTCTGTCTTGCTGTCTCAGATCGACATAGTGGTCGGGAGATTTGGAGTCAACAGTATCCATGACACACAACGTAACGTTTGATAATGTGTCATGCGCAAAAGCATCAGCTCTAAAAGCCGTGCTTAGAGAGTGCTTTGTAGTGATCAGAAGAGTCAACTCCCATTGAGCGAGAGCCGGCTCCTCACTTAATTTCCTTTCACTCCTCAGCTCTCACACAGTGGCTCAGCTATGCTCCAATCCCTCCATATTGTGGCCAATCACATGCGAGGATATAAGATAATATCATTATGTGAAAAACAGACAGGGTGAGAGACGCAACAGTCAAGTGGAGTGTGCGTCTCTCCTCTCAGTAAGTGAGTGAGACAGTAGACAGTGTTGAGGAGGGCTGTGCGAGTGCATCGCAAAAACACATAAATATGCCTGACACCTGTAAAAGAAGCAGCATCTGGCTGCAGTTTAAAGACTTTTTTGTCTCGGTCTCGGTCTTGGTCTCGATACCCTCTGGTCTTGGTATTGGTTTAGCCGGTCTTGAGTACAAGTCTAAAAGGTAGTTGAGTAATTTACTGGTTAGAGATGTTCTTCTGTCATGCTTCTGTCTTCTGTCTCCTCTTTAAAATTCTTAATCTGAGGGCTCCCGGTCGAGTTACCATCCTCTGTGGCAAGGTTGGCTGCTGCCACTGATTCGACTTGACACCTGGTCAATTACATGAACAAGAGGAGAAATAAATCACCGGTGCATCGCTGCAGAAGCCAGCAGTATGAGTGGAAATGAACGTCACAGCTGATTTTCTGATGTACAGAGAGTACCAGGAGCTATTTGTTTATGTATTCTCATATACATGCTTCAGAGAGGTGGACAGGAAAACAAAAGTGTGGCTCTACCTGCATGTAAATAAGCTGGCATTGTGTGAAAAGAATAAAAACATAGCACAGGCATGAGAACAGTTAATATACGCTGTACGTTCTCCATACAGTCATCTGTGGGTGTGAGTCTGTGTGTGGGGGGAGGATTGTGGCATTGTTGATGGTGATGGAGGGAAGTGGGAGGTTACAAGCTAGTCCCAAAAGCATAAATTTTTACATTTTACATTGGGGTTTAGGAAAGTCTAGGGTTAGACAAGTATCATTTGATCAAGTCACGCTGAACTCCTCTGAAATCCTCATACACATGGTGTGTGTGATATGTCTATCCGTTAGCTTGCATGCTGTCTTGCACTATTGTTTAGCCTTAGGGAAATAGATACTTTGATTTATCATTCACTTTCACATCTCTCTACTGTGCTGACCTACATTCAGCAGCAACTGTGGCTGTATATGTAAGAGAGAGGTAAGTAATGGGATGGAGGGGATGAAGATGCCTAATTAGAGATCCAGTTGTATCATCTGTTTCCTTGTTCTGTGCTTTCTGTAACTAGTATTTTCTTAATACCATCTCACACTCATCAGACAGTCCGCAGTGATTAGTTCTGTGTGCAGACATATGTGCTTGTGTGTGCATTCATGTCACTGTCTGCTTATGTGTGCAGCACATGACCCACTGAACTAAACAGAAGTCAGCTAACACGCACGCCTACACAAATGCACACATAGAAACTAATGGAGAAACAAGCTGTTGCATGATGGAAAAACAAAGAAAACAACAGTCAATGAGAGATTTTGAAACAGTACCTTGCTGCAGCAGCTTCCTTCATCTAATCTTCTCCAACACAGAGCACTCTAACGATCTCTGTAGGGAACAACAACCCTGGAAGGGAGGCAGTGATGCCCCTGCTCTTCCATCAAACGTGTTCATGTTACATTTAAGACAAAAAGAAAAATCTAGCCAAGGTGTCATGCTCAGCTCAGGTAAACAACCCATCTAATGGTTCTCTATGAGTTACAGAGAAGATGCAGGAGAGCCACTATGGATAAATGACAGACTATGCACTACACAGGCTGCCTGCACTCTGTTTTAGTAAAAGATGACTGCTCTGACCTTTTATTGCTAGTAAATGAAAAAGAGAACGTAACAGAACAAACATATCTTATCTTGTATCTTTAAAAACAAGGACTTGTGAGCTTCAAGGGAAACAAAAAAATCATTTGCCTTTTCATGGGTTTGGTCTTATGAAGAAAATATATGATTGATGTCGGAAACTTTATTGTCGTCTTCAATGTTTAGTTAACTCATAATGTTATGAGTGAAAAGGGCTTACAAAGAATTTCTTGAGTGGAAATTAGAAATCAAATCAAATACTCATAGCACAGAAGAAAGACGATACAGTACACTGTTAAACATTAGTTATAATTTCAACAGTATCAAATTTTAGAAAATCATCTCCTCACTAAGGGAGCACATTGTCTTTACATTCATTTTCCATTTCCAGTAATTAAAACTCAACTCTCCACAGGAGAGCAGCACTTTAGTCCAACTTTCCCTTCCTTTCTCAAGCTGTAACAGCTTTTCTCATCAACAATGACAGCAGCTAGGTTTGGGGCTACACTCAGGGTTGCAGCACGGCCTGAGGTTGGGGTCTGTTCCTTTTCCCACTTGGCTCTCTCCAAACACCATGGAGGATTCAAATTGCTCCTTAACACTCTTGATCTGTTCCAGCACAGTTTGGATGTCAGGTGTATCTACTGGCAGAGCATAATGCTCACATGGGTCAGCCTCCAGATCAAATATCAGAGGAGGGTTGTGAGCCTTGAGGACTGCTGTTTCTGGGCAGTCTTTGTCTGGTGTAGTACTGCTGTGGAAAGCACCTGATGTACAAACATGAACAGGCAGGAATTAAGACCAACTAAAACTTGACAATGTGAACTTGCGATATTCAAAATATGACACGTAGTACCTTGTGTATAGAAGTGAGCCTTGTACTTCCCCAGCCTTACAGCAAAGAGGCCATATTTTTCACTGGGATCTACAGGGTAGAACATCATGGCTTCCCTTTTGCTCTGTAAAACACAGAGAAAATACACACATGAGCTTGTTTTTCCATTATTTCAGTTTTAGCACAACTTTAAATACAATGCTCCTACCTTTCCTTGTTTAACAAGGATATCCGTCATATCGACCCCATCCAGCATCACCGGTGGTAGTTTAGCCCCTGCCAGGCGCGCCAATGTGGGGAGGATATCTAGAGTGCTGGCCATCTCATGAGTAACACCTTCAATAGATTTGTTCATAAGAAAAAAAAGCAGCAATCACTAAAAGGCTACATGTACATAAATTATTTTTAATTTCATGGTAATATACTTTGATACTGAAAAAAGAGAGGCAAGCTCATTTCTGAAATAGGGTTAGGTGAGCTGCAGAAAGGTGCGATGAAGAGGGTGCCTAAGAAGTACCGCAAGCTGTCCATACCCGAGGCCTTGGAAACTGCCAAGCAAAGACTCACAGCCTTGCCCAGCCACATGAAGAGGTATAGTAGAGAAATGGAAGGCAGGAGAATAAACCAGCTGTTCTCCACAGAACCATCCAAGGTGTACTCTCAGTGGCAGGGGAACAATATGAGAACAGCACCACCAAGGCTGGAGACAGACAAATACTGGAAGAGCATGTGGGAGAAGGACGCAACCCATAATGGTCCCTTCTGGAGGTCCTGATCCCCAAGGACATCCAAAAGGGACTGGTCCCATCCAACTCCCAGCCAACAACCTGCCTCAGTATCACATGGAAGCTCCTGTCAGACATCATAGCGGCTAAGATGACCAGGCACATGGGTCAATACATGAACGGGGCACAGAAAGGAATTGGCTGAAATACCAGAGGAGCAAAACACCAGCTACTGGCAGACAGAGCAGTCGCACGAGACTGTAAGACTAGGCTGACAAACCTGTGCGCTGCCTTGACTGGTTACAAGAAGACCTACTGCCCCACACCTGGATCCTGGGTACAAGATCAACAGGACTCTAAGAGCCTTCATCAGGAACTCAATGAGGATGTAGCGTACAACACTAGGCCAACTTCAAGCCCATAGCACAGGTCACCATCAAGTGCGGGATCTACCAAAGAGAACCCCCTCAGTGCTCTCCTCCTCTACTGGATCTCCCCAGGGTTGCTGCCTCTCACCCCTTCTGTTCATTCTGTACACGAATAAGTGTCACAGTAATTTCACAAACAGGCACATCCCGAAGTTTGCTGATGACACAGTGATCGTTAGTCTTCTTGTGGGGGACGAGTCAGGCCATTGGCAGGTTGTAGATTAATTTGCAGATTGGTGTGATGAGTCCTTCAATTCAGTAAATGTGTCAAAAACTAAAGACATGATTGCTGATTTTAGGAAGTCCTCTTATGGCTCTTCACCTACTATTATTAAAACAGCTGATATCGGGATTGTGGAGAGTTATAAATGTTTAGGTGTGGTAATGACCATAAACTGTGCTTTGAATCTCATGCTGATGCCACCACTAAAAGGTTCAATAAAGACTGTTCTTTTTTAAGGAAAATTTGATCCTTTAATGTTTCATCTGAGATGTTGTCTTTGTTTTATAGAAGTTTTATTTAATCTGTGATGTCTTTTTGTATCGCTGCCTGGTTTGGTAACTTGACGGTGAAGAATAAAAATCAGTTGGAACTTCTAGTAAAAACTGCTAGCAAAATTTCAGGGCGCTGGCAAGATGGACTTTTGGCCATTTATAACAAAACTGTGGGGGTGGGGGGTCATGGTTTGGTCCTGCCTTCGCTATTGTGGTTGATGTGGAGGTTGGGATGGGCTTAGGGCGCCAGGAGAACCCCTAGAGACGTTATCCCTGGAGGGCTCAACCCGGGGGGTTGTGGTCATAACCTGGTGAGTGGCTCTGGTCGCTCTTAGAGGGTGTTCTCCTCGTGGCTGCGTGCAGTGGGGCTGGGGGATGGTCTGTACTGGCGGACGTAGGTTACTGGCCTGGTGGCCTGGTGGCCTGGCTGCCCCTGAGTGGATCCGGGGCAGGCGGGGGGCTTGGGGTTCGGGGGTGCTTCGTCTCCGTGATGGGGCTCTGGCTGGGCCTTGGGGGCTTCGGTCCTCGTCGGTGTGTCACCGAGGTTGTGGGTGGGTGGGTGCACGGGGGCTCAGCCCTGGCGCAGGGGGCCTCTGGTGCATCGGCCTAACTGGGGGGCTCTTCAACTGGCAGGGAGGTTGTTCCATCCTTGCAGAAGTCCACTCTGCAGGTGGGGGAGAGACACAGGAGAGGTGGAGAACAAACCTAACCTGGGTGTCTGTTGTCTTGTGTAGTCTGGAGATGATTGAATGTTGGGGTGGGTATAGTTTCCTCTGCGGTGGGGTGGGGTGGGCTTCCCCAGGTCCTGTGGGGCTTAGCGGTGCTGCTGCCATAGGCCCCGGTCTGGATGGGCCTGGGCTCCCTTGCCTTGGTGGGTACCAGAGGACGGGGGTACCTACTGGGGTCAGCGGGGGAGCTGGCCCTAAGGAGGGGCATCTTGCCCCTCCCTTCTTTTCCTCCCCATCCCCGGCTGCCTCCCTCTTCCCGCTCCACCACACCCACCCACACAGGTAGGGCCTTGGGGTGCGGGTGTGTCACCAGGGTGCAGGGGAGGCATTCCCCCCCCTCTGTCCCCTTCTGGCCACCTGTGCCTCAATTTTATTTCACAACTTAGACATCCACATTATTCACACTCTCATAACACACACACACACACACATATATATACATATATATATATATGGCCTTGAGGGTGACCAGAGGACGGTCTGTGTATTCAACCCTACCTCTGGCGCCGGTGCCCACCTCTCAATTGTAAATCCATGTAGACATTGAGGGTTCTCGGGAGGGGCCGTGCTGACACCTGCTGCTCTCTGGCAGCAGCACCATGCCCTCCCTTGTTTTAAATGCACTTTAGAACAACACGCAGCAACACTACACATGAGCGGGAGGAGGGAGGTATGGGGTCTTCACACACCCCTGTTCTCTACTAGCCATCGGGGCGGGGGGCTGGAAGGAGGTGTTGGCTGTCCGATTGGCCTCCCTGCTGCTGCGGAGCCTGGGGCGGTCTGCTTGCCTCCACCCCGGGGGAAAGGGTCACATCTCTTGGGTCTGGGTGCTGTTTCCCCCTCTGGGGGCGAGGGTACCGGGACCCGGGGCATAGAGTATGTTTGGGGAGTATGATTGTGTGTACATGTCTATGTATGTCTGTCCCTACGTTGGGTGAGTGCTGAGTGTTTGTATATGTGTGCATGAGGGTGGGAAAGCATGTTTATGTCTGTGTGTGCCTGTTTGTCTGTGTCTATATGTCAGGTCGGGTCTTAGACTCCACCTCCCTGGGTACTCCCAGGCCCTCCAAGTGTGGAGGCCTATCTCCCCTCACCACACTCCCTGCTGGTGGCTGATGCCCTCAGGGGTTGGTGCATTGGTGGTTCTTGGTGTCCGGGGCTGGGCGCTCAGGTATGCACCAGCTCACTCCCGGTGGCTACTTGGCGGGGCCTGGTGCCTGTCGCTCGGTCAGGCCTCTTCCGGGCAAAGGGGGCCCTCGGGCCTCCGGCCTCGGGGCCTGCAACTCGGTTCACTCTGGCACAGCTGGCTGCCGGCAGAGCCGGCGGGCACGCCGGTGCAGCCCCCTCTGGCTTCTGCTCCGTGGCTACTGGGTGACCCCCTCGTTTGGGGATCTCCTCAGCCCTTCCCAGGAAGGTGGCACGGATGCCCCTCCGGTGGTACTCCTTGAGCTCTCGCACTCTGGGGCCTCTGGATGTCTGGAGCCTGGATCTCCTCCATGCCTGCTTCATGCCCTGGGGGACGGGGCTATGGGCCTCCACACCCTCTAGCAGACCGTTACATGGGGAAACCTTTTGTATACAAGCGCGTTGATCCACACAGGTGTGCACACGGGTGTTCACTGTTTGTAGACATAAACTACACCTTTCTTAGCTGCTACTTCAAAGCACATTGTGCGCTGTCTGTCCTGCGTGCTGCACAACAACTTTCAATATTTAGTATTTACTGCTGTTCACACTTAGCTAGATTAACGTGATGGTGTTGTGTTTAGTATGTTGCTTTGTTTTTGTTTGGGTTTTTTTTGCTTGTCTTCTTTTCTTTTTCTCTCAACAGGTGATCCAGGAGATTTTTTTTTTTCCTTTCTCTTTGTCTTTGTAAGTGCCCTTTCTCACTGTCCCTTTTCCCTTCTGTTTTTCTTTTCCTTCCTCTCTTTCTTTCTCCCTTTCCTATCCCCCAGTCATGTCTGTCCCATCTGTAACAACTGAAAATAAAGTAAATAATAACAACAAAGTTTGATCAAATGGACCAATACGGCAATGCCATGATGATCCATTTGGCAGAATAAATCCATTTGGTATCCTTGTTGGTCTTCAGACAACAATTCTGACGGCTAAAGAACCAAATGGGACAGGCAAAAAAAAAAAAAAAAAAAAAAAAAAATATAACAAAACTGTGCATATGAAGGCTCATTTTATTGTTAATTGCTTGAACCATCCACTTCACAGGGAGTTTGAGTTGCTGCCTTCTGGCCACGGTTTTAAAGTACCTATGAGGAAGACCACAAGACTCCAGGTTTCTTTTATGCCTACTGCATCCCGTCTCCTTAATGGCAAATAACCGTCCTGTGACTTTTTATTACTATTATTGTCATTATTATTTTGATATTATTATTTTTTTGACTTTTATGTTACCTGCTGCTAAACTAATTTCCCCTTGTGGGACAATATAGAATTTGAATTGAATTGTATCAATGACAAGACTGGCTACGGATACCAACTATGGAATGGAGCATCATCAGCCACCTTCTCTACATGGATGACATCAAACTGTATGCCATGAGGGAACGAGACATCGATTCACTGATCAACACCACCAAGAACAACAGCAAGGACATCGGAATGTCGTTCGGATTGGAGAAGTGTAGTCAGATGGTAACGAAGAGAGGGAAGCTTGTCAGAAGTGAGGGGATCGAACTACCAGAAGGCAACATTGCAGACATCGAGGACGGCTACAAGTACCTAGGAATCCCACAGGCAAATGGGAACCATGAAGAAGCCACTAGAAAAGCTGCAAAAAAAGCTGCAAGTACCTGCAGAGGGTCAGGCAAGTCCTGAGGAGTCAGCTGAAAGGTAAGAACAAAATCCGGGCCACCAACACCTACGCCCTGCCCGTGATCAGGTACCCTGCTGGGATTATAAGCTCGCCAAAGGAGGAGATAGAAGCCACTGACATCAAGACGAGGAAGCTCCTGACCATGCATGGAGGGTTTCATCCCAAGTCCAGCACCCTGAAACTGTACGCTAAGCAGAAGGAAGGAGGCCGGGGATTAGTGAGTGTCAGTAAAACAGTCCAGGATGAGATAATGAAGAGAAGGAACCATCACAGAATGACAGGCCCTTGCACGGTATGTACCACAGGCAGATAGAGGAAGTGGCTGACCTCCAGAAATTTTATCAGTACCCAAATCCTACTCGCAGCCCAAGATCCACAGAGTCTGGGCTCTACCACACCAGGCAAGATCCCAGGTGCAGGCTATATAAAGAACAATCCAGCACATAACAGCGGGGTGCAAGATGCTAGCAGGCAGAGCACAGTCCTAGGAACAGCAAAGTCAAGTCATTTTTTCCCAGAAAACTGACGCTCACTTCATATTTTCTTTTTTACTTTTTTTTTTTTACTATTCTTTATAAATCTACAGATGACTCTGTAGGAAAATCCCAGCAGATCAGTAGTTCCTGAAATACTGAGAGCAAGCTGTCTGGCACAGACAACCATGTTTCTGTTTTCGAATATGGTCAGCAGTAACAGGTGAAATTAAATGTACCGAAACTGAGGTCTGTGTGGCAAGATCAACAGTGGATCAGGATTTATTTTATTTTTTTTAAGTTTGAAGCAGAATGTAGTCTGGACTTTTTGCAGACTGCTAAAATGTCCTGACCTGGCTTGATGATCCCCGGCCAGTAGGCGATGGCAGGTTCTCTCATGCCTCCCTCATATGTGGTACCTTTGCCACATTTCAGAGGACCAGCGTTGCCTCCACGGGACATACGCATTAGTTCAGGCCTGCATGCAGAGAAAGAAAGCAGACACCATTAAAAAAAATGCAATATTACAAGAGTGCAAAGAGTTCTAGAAACCTGACTACTGAACAGAGGAAAAATATTTTTCTTGAAGGTGGTTAAATGTCAGCATGAGGAATTAAACTCAAAAACGTTAGTGCATTTCAGTCATCATTGTTGTCTTTAAGTTACTGGAGATATGTCTGGTAGTTTTAAGAGTTTGAAAAGGAGGCAACTGGACTTCTTTAATATTTTACTTTTTAAATATTAAGAAGTCCTGAAAACCAACCCATTGTCTGATGTAAAGAAGACCAATGTGTTGTTGATCACTCCTGTCCTCTCCAGAGTTGCCATCAGGTGGCCTACGGTGTTGTCAAACTCCAACAGGGAATCCCCGAACGGACCCCTTAAAGATCGGCCAGCTGCCCCAATACCTGCATACTGGGGGTAGTGGGTGTGCTGAAGCAAGAAAACACTTGATTATTAGTGTTGTTTGAAATATTGACTCTTCAAATATCACATATTTTATGTTCTAGAAGCTACTGACCATATTGAATTAAAATACTGAAATTTGAGTAACTGGGGATTTTTTTTTTAATGACTAATCCGAACACACTGGAAAGTAACTAGAATCAATCTACAGAGGACTAGAAAATTGTTGAATTATCCCAATTTAAAAACTCACAGACATGCACAGTAGTTGATATTTACCATTATGAAAACACATTTTTAGGCAGTGATTGCACTCAAAGGTTGATTTTGCACACTTTAATTCATGTATTTTTTCAGATTGCTCTTGTTGCTCACATGTGATGGATAGTAGAGGAAGAATGGTTGTTTTTTCTCAACCGATGTGGTAATGAAGTTTGTTGCAAAGTCACTGTAACTCCTCTCCAGATCCAGGAAGTTGACTGGTTGTTGCTTGATGACCTCATTCTGCATTAGCGGGACGGTTACGGTGTTAATATCACACAATCCATAACACTTTACATCTGGAGGGAAACAAGTCAGATTCTTACAGGGGCCCTGATGACGAAAAGACAAGATAGAAAAAAGACAAAAAAAAATCAACAGACAGCAATACAGAGTGAAAAATATTAAATTGAATATAGCGAAGAAAAGAAATTTAATGAAGCATTTTAAGTAGCAGAGATGGCAAACACACTGACCATGTCATGGGAGTATGGGATCCCCAGGAAATGGTCAAAGCCCTGTTTGGTTGGGAGAAACATGCCATTGTGTCCAAGCCCTAGGTGCCACTTTCCTATCGCTGCTGTAGCATAGCCCAGGGGCTTTAACACTTCGGCGATGGTGGTCTCATTCAGAGGAAGACCACCTATAGATCCTGGGTACAACACGTCTGGGTAGATTCCTGACCGGGTCTGGTAGCGACCTGTCAACAGTGATGCCCTTGGAAACAACCAACAACCAATGTAGGTAATTAACAGAGCAGACGAAAAGTTTAAAGGCAACTAGGGCTGCAGCTATCAATTATTTTAGTAATTGAGTAATCTATTTATTATTCTATTGATTAATTGAGTAGTTGGATAAGAAATACTTTTGTCTTATTAATGAGCAATAAGAAATATTTAAAAGGGACAGAGCACAGGTCTTTCAAAATGAACTGCTCATTGCAGTTTCTAAAATGGAAACCAATGTTTTAAAGTTTTACTGCATACAACATTTGTTAAAAATCATAAACATGACATAAAAACATAAAAATGTTTGTGCTATAACAGATGTATGATGGTGTAAATGTTAATAATTAATATTAATAACAGTTCAGTGTTCAGCCTAACAACCTTCAGGTCAGTGGCTCAGAGTTTTACTGCCCAAGTACATTTATATTAGCCTGTGAGAAAAGCTTTTATTTTTATATTTTAACATTTTAATGCAATGAAATTAACACAATATTTTCTATTATTTCACTTTCAATCTGAAAAATGTTCCGAAAGCTTGAAATTTCTATGGTCTTGTATATGCCCCCATGCCCCCCTTTAGACTCACCCCTGTCTGTTGCAGGTATGCTTCCATGTAAAAGAGGACGGCTGCCGTCAGCCTTCAGCACGCTGTATAATTTAACCAGTCAGGTATCAGACTAAGTTAACACTTCATCTGCATATTTTAATACAACTTCTGGGGGTTACAAAGGTCACCTTTATTCACGTCGGAGCTGATCAGGTGCTTTGGTGAATGAATCCCGCTAGCTTTTTCCAGGAAAAGGTTTTAACGGTGAGTACAGGAACAGTGCTGCTGTTTTGGACACTAGAAACATGTTTTCTGTGTTTTTATTTAAAAATGGAGGCTGTGTGGTTAATATTTGTCACAATTTTTATTTACACACTGCTCCTAAATGTTTGTATTGCAGGTCTGTCTTCAGTCGCAAATGTGGGTGAAACGCTTGTGTTTACATCGTTTTATACATCGGCATCCTACAGAGCTGTTCCATTAAAAGAAGTATCAAAACAATGAATTTGTTGAGAATTTTTTAAAATTGAATTATTTGAATTACTCGATTAATCTTTTCAGCCCAAGAAAAATTTAATGTACTTAAATTACACGCTGTCAGCAGCTGTCCTAACTTATATGGCAGCAATACCTGCAACAAGGGGGCGGATGGGGTATACTAGACCATACTTATTTGAAGGTTTAAGTAACATTATTTTGGATATTTTCTATATTTTCTAGAAAATAAATATATTAATTAAATTATATCAATAGTTAAAAATAAAAAGTAAAAGGGTTTTTTTTTGCAGCCCAATGAAAATATACATGGGAGAGTAAAACTGGCCACTGACCTCGGGCTGTTAGATTGGACACTGAATTATTATTCGTATTAATTATTAATTCATTATTAATACATCATTTGAAAATTTGTTTTCTGCAGCCGGAAACGTTGCATCAAAGCACAGGGCAAACATCAGTTTGCTCGCTTTTCTTTGCAGTCACGTTACTAGCTTGCACGCTAACACACAGATACACATACACATGAACATAAATCAAATCCATACCATCCAGCAAATACAACAATGTCAAGATTTTTTTGCTTCCTCTTAGTACAAGAAAGCTGTCATATGAACCCAATACACAGGACCTGGGAGAAGGCAGCAGAAATTGAAACAATTATGCCATAACAGTTCTATAAAGTGATTAAGTGCCCAAAAAGCACTGGATTGATTGTAATCTAGAACAGAAAATATATACAATAATGCACGTTTTATTCACACATGCAAACAGTCAGTACTGATTACACTGGTACCTGGACGGGCTGCACACGGGGCAGGTGCTGTAAAAATCTGTGAATCGGAGTCCTTCAGCTGCAAGGCGGTCCAGGTTGGGAGTGAGTGAACTAGGATGTCCATAACAGCCCAAGTCCCCGAAACCTAAATCGTCAGCGAAGAGCAGGACGAAATTCGGCGGTGAAGCCGAGCAGGTGCACAAAAGTAAAATACCGAAAAAGGCGAAGCGGCTGGATCCCATGCTTTTCCGTCTTTAAGTCTGACTGAAAATAAGGAAGCGGCAGATCTCTCAAAAACAAAATAGAACGTCACGTGCCAGAAGGCGGAAACCGTCGCACGCCGATTATGTCACGGAATGCTGGGAAATGTAGTCTTAAGTATCAAATTAGACTAAACCGCACAACCGTTTGTTTTTTTTTAAATTTCTGCTTTTTAACATTTAAATTAATATATATTTTTACAACCTATTCTTCATCTTACAGCTCAACACCCAATGTGAAGACTTTTAGTTTAAATCCCCAAGTTCTTCATAGTGAATTAGGTCCAGATTTAATAGGTTAACTGACTGCACACAATCACATATTTCACAAAGGTTTCAGTGGAACAACAAAAGCAACAAAAATAAAAACACTAAAATAAGTACGTACACAATCATAATTATCATTAACCAAATGACACAAAACAGTTAACACACTGCATCATACAGACACGTCCTAAGAAAGGTAGTAGAGTAATTTACTGGTTAGAGATGTTCCTCTGTCATGCTTTGTCTCCTCTTTAAAATTCTTAATCTGAGGGCTCCCGGTCGAGTTACCGTCCTCTGTGGCAAGGTTGGCTGCTGCCACTGATTCGACTTGACACCTGGTCAATTACATGAACAAGAGGAGAAATAAATCACCGGTGCATCGCTGCAGAAGCCAGCAGTATGAGTGGAAATGAACGTCACAGCTGATTTTCTGATGTACAGAGAGTACCAGGAGCTATTTGTTTATGTATTCTCATATACATGCTTCAGAGAGGTGGACAGGAAAACAAAAGTGTGGCTCTACCTGCATGTAAATAAGCTGGCATTGTGTGAAAAGAATAAAAACATAGCACAGGCATGAGAACATTTAATATACGCTGTACGTTCTCCATACAGTCATCTGTGGGTGTGAGTCTGTGTGTGGGGGGAGGATTGTGGCATTGTTGATGGTGATGGAGGGAAGTGGGAGGTTACAAGCTAGTCCCAAAAGCATAAATTTTTACATTTTACATTGGGGTTTAGGAAAGTCTAGGGTTAGACAAGTATCATTTGATCAAGTCACTTTGAACTCCTCTGAAATCCTCATACACATGGTGTGTGTGATATGTCTATCCGTTAGCTTGCATGCTGTCTTGCACTATTGTTTAGCCTTAGGGAAATAGATACTTTGATTTATCATTCACTTTCACATCTCTCTACTGTGCTGACCTACATTCAGCAGCAACTGTGGCTGTATATGTAAGAGAGAGGTAAGTAATGGGATGGAGGGGATGAAGATGCCTAATTAGAGATCCAGTTGTATCATCTGTTTCCTTGTTCTGTGCTTTCTGTAACTAGTACTTTCTTAATACCATCTCACACTCATCAGACAGTCCGCAGTGATTAGTTCTGTGTGCAGACATATGTGCTTGTGTGTGCATTCATGTCACTGTCTGCTTATGTGTGTAGCACATGACCCACTGAACTAAACAGAAGTCAGCTAACACGCACGCCTACACAAATGCACACATAGAAACTAATGGAGAAACAAGCTGTTGCATGATGGAAAAACAAAGAAAACAACAGTCAATGAGAGATTTTGAAACAGTACCTTGCTGCAGCAGCTTCCTTCATCTAATCTTCTCCAACACAGAGCACTCTAATGATCTCTGCAGGGAACAACAACCCTGGAAGGGAGGCAGTGATGCCCCTGCTCTTCCATCGAATATGTTCATTTTACATTAAAGACAAAAAGAAAAATCTAGTAAAGCTGTCATGCTAAGCTCAGGTAAACAATGAGTCAGTCATTATTCTGGTAGAGCTAATGGAGCACCTACAGCAGAAATCATTAGAAGCAAATATTCAGTAACGAACGGTATACCTTTGCCACAACTAATAATAAATATGAGGGTGTTTTCCAGACCCATGTAATGGTTTTCCATGACTTACAGAGAAGAAGCAGGACAGCCACTATGGATAAATGACAGTCTATGCACTACACAGGCTGCCTGCACTGTGTTTTAGTAAAAGATGACTGCTCTGACCTTTTATTGCGAGTAAATGAAAACCATTGTCAGAAACAACACAGAACAAAACAAGCAGCTTGCAGCTGAGGCTGCAAAAAGGTCCTTACTCCCGCTTCTTTGTGTGTGTGTGTGTGTGTGTGTGTGTGTGTGTGTGTGTGTGTGTGTGTGTGTGTCTCCCTACATCAGCTAAGCATCAGTTGCCATGCTGTGTGGGACTGTTTCCACAGCAGTGCCCATTGTTTGGGATTCAAATCTCGGCATCTTTATATAAAATGGATTGTCCCGCAAGAAAAACTAATCAGAATTAATGTCCCATGACAGTGTGTGTGTGTGTGTGTGTGTGTGTGTGTGTGTGTGTGTGTGTGTTTGTGTGTGTGTGTTTGTGTGTGTGTTTGGCTTGAAACATCTGCTTTTACAGTCTGTACAGTCTGTGGGAACGACGTGTGTGTGTTCTTGCACTTGCTCTTCGAAAAGGCATGTATATGTATATGATGCAAGAGCTTCAGGCGGACAGAGGTGTTGTACAAAACAACCCTGCACAGCTCATGGAGACATGAATCCCACCATGCACTGTCATCCCACAGGACAAAAACTAGAGAGAGGAACCAGCCTCATGCCTGCAGGGAGATCTAATCCCCATACCTTTTTATCCCCTCTCCCCACCTAGCGCGCTCTTTTCTTAAGAATCAGAAACTCTTACAATTTTCTACATGTTATAAAATCTTACAGTTTATTTGAGTCCTCAGGAAGCACAGCAGGTGGTGAGTGGGATTAAAGCCCACACTAAAATAGTTTTTATGAAAAACTCATTTTCACCTTGTTCGATGTCATTTCACACAATATTAATGGTCGGAGGCTGCAAGTTAAACTGTCAAGGACTGTGGAGCAGTGTTCCTGGGCATGCTGCCTGTGTGTGCCTGTGATATAATGTGCAGATAAACTGTTTTAACACCAGTGGGCGCCATGGGATCGCATTTTCCCTTATTTCCTCAACCACTGGAAACTGATTTTGAGAGAGAAAAGATTATTTTCTCTATCAGTTGATGCATCTGATTTAATGAGTAATAACAGGAAGAAAAAATTTATCATATTACACGATAGATAGGTCGATAGATCGATCAACAGATATTTCAGAACCATGGACAGCTCCGAATACCTTGATTTCGCTCTGCTCTGACACCAAAATGTCTATAAACGACCTTGCCTTCTATCGCCTTGTCATCATGCAAATACATTTGCAGTTCATAAATTGGAATATCTTTGAAGTTGCTCGTGAGAGAAGATGTAGTGATAGTGATGAATAAGCGTTTGTGATAAATAACCCAGAATTGTTTCATGGTTTTCATTATGAAATTAAGGCACACGCAGTTTCTTATTGTGATAAATGATGACTATTACAGATATTGTCAGAATAAAATTAGGAAACCACACTTTAAGTTAGCTTGAATAGCGAGAGTACTACAAAGGCAAGGCAGTTGTGTGAGCCTATTTTGTAACAATCTACCGTGTGAGTGGGGATCAAACAGTACTTTCAATGATAAAAAAGTCATTGTTATTCTGGCTTGTGAGCTGAGGGAGCAGTGATAGAAAGGATCCTGGCAAATAAACAGAGGTTCATTGGTACAATAGAGGTTGGAACAGTGCACAGAATTATGCAATGAAATCTAACAGGCCTCCATGGAGCAACATGAGCTGAAGAACTCATAAATGTTTGAGGACCTGCTGGGGAAATATGTGCACGCCTTTGTCAACGTTCTCAGCTCACATGCTGAAGCTCTCATTATAATATATACAGCAAAATGTTTTCTTCCACTGAAATCTACTGGAACGACATTACAATCAAAAAGAATGTCTCAGTCGTTTTTCCTTACTTGCGCACACAATGACAGTCAGATGTAAACAACACCTGCCTGTCTCTGTGTGGTCTCCGCTTACTAAAGAAACACGGCTGGTGGTAATCATGACCTGCCCTCAATTCCCTCTACAACTGCCTGGTAATATGATAAAGAAAGACAGCCTGATTGGCCCTTCATGCCTACTGCCTTCCTCAAACTGCCCTCCGGCTGTCATCTGCTGCCATACTGCAAAGCTGCCTCCATGAGTGATTTATTCTTTTCCAGGCTGACTCCTGCATCACCCCTGCACTCATCATGCAGACAAACAGACTTGAGAGATACACAGAAATGGCTCAAGAGGACAGGGCCTTCACAGAGCGAGATAACATTTACTCAAAATGGAATTTCTGCTGCATTTATGGGGATATGACATAGTAAAGTTTAGCAGAAAACATCTGATTAATGTTGCATGAGATAAATACCCAAAATGTGTATGGATGTTCCATCCACAGCTCCACTCACCTTGAGATGTGCCTTTGCTCAGCTTGTCCTCAGGGACAGAAAACTCTGTGCTTTGATTGTAAACAACCCTGTCTGAATTTATTATCATCTGCCAAGAGTGTGTAATCACAAAGACCACTTCCTGTATTTCCATATTCATGAAAAATGCCGCTGTTGAAAGTGAATTGTAACTTCTCTCATTTTCCAGTTTGAATTTTGCATTGTCATCACTTGTAATTGGGACGGACATAGCTAAGCCCTAAAAGATGCAGCATGCTCCCTTCCCAGCTCCTTGTGACTGAGTAACACAGAACACTGGATGTCTGATCACTTCTCTTGTGCACTTCCTTTTCCCTTAGATGTTACATCACGGAAATCCATTTTTAAATGTATTCACATTCCATTCATCAAATAGAAGAAAATGATGTCAAACACTGATAAATGCCAGCAGAATATATCTCTCAGTGGAAGATGTAAACAAGATTGTTGGGCCTTCATTAGCAGCTTCAGTGTTTTGCTAGGTTACAATATGTGACCAGATCACTCCTAATGACTGTGGAGCCACAAACAGTAATGAATGCAAAACGCATGAGCTGACTTAATGATTATTCTCCCATTTGAGAGTTTATCTTGATCAGCTGTCGGCAGATGTGGCTTCCTCTGCAGCCCATTTTGGGTACAGTGAGAATCTGATAAAGGTGAATAGATAATATGCAAATAAAAAAGTAAAGGACTTCAAACATGCCATTTTTGCGGGAACTGCAGGATGGAGTGTTCTTAGCATTCCCTCTGTACAGTTAAGTTAATTAATGTTTTAACTGGTCACATTTTAACAAGAATATAAGCAGAATATAAAGACAGTGTAGTGTTTTTGTAATCGGTACGAGGATATCTGAAGTGATTTTAATGCATTTCTCAACAACTATAATTTTTCCTCCTAAGTTTTCCCTTCTCTGGCATTTTAAACTCACAAAGAGCTTAAAGACTTAAAGGTTTTGCACCACATTAACATGTTTGGAGAACAGATTATAAATACTTTGAAATATGGTACATTCCAGTGCATTACCTCTCTAAAGTATGACCTTTCCGTCAGAGTCTATAGCAATGATGTTGTATTGTTTTGCATTTTACAGTATCATTGCTGTTCCTCGGGCTGTGCTCTTTTGGACAGAGATCTTAGGTGTCATTCCTGGGATGTACTGGAGCCACTTGCCCAGTTTGGGGGTCACAGTACATGAATACTGTGTGTAACTTTAATGTACTATATAGATATATGCTCACTGGCTACTTTGTTTGTTACACTGGTTGAACTGATAC
Source organism: Oreochromis niloticus (assembly GCF_001858045.2). Taxonomy (NCBI): domain Eukaryota; kingdom Metazoa; phylum Chordata; class Actinopteri; order Cichliformes; family Cichlidae; genus Oreochromis; species Oreochromis niloticus. The sequence continues at coordinate 55,826,622 of NC_031972.2, read as the reverse complement.
AACTAAGACAAATATCTAATCAGCATGACGGCATGACATGACAGTGCATTACAAGATGGCATGCTCTCAATGCATTTAGCCATGCTGACATGGTTAAAACAACCATGTAGTTGTTAGTGCCAGATTGGCTGGTCTGTTGAGCTACTAGGCTTTTCCCACATACCCTGTGCCACGTTTACAGCGAATCGTCTGAAAAATAGAAAATATTAGGTGAGTGAGTTCTGTGGGTGAAAATGACTTGATGATGTCAGACGCAGAGGAAAATGGCCAAACTGCTTTGAACTGACAGGACGGCAAAACCAACTCACATCATAACCACTAGTTACAGCCAAAATCTGAATGCATGCACATCATGTTCAACCGTGAAATATTTGAGCTAGCTCAGCAGAAGACCGCTCATGACAGCTAAGAACAGGAAACTGAGGCTAACACACCATGTCACAAAGCTTAGGCCATCTTAAACTGGCTCCTTGAACATGACAGCAAGTTCGCTGTTCTCAAACGGCGTCAACAGATCTCAACCTAACCGAGCACCTTTGGGATCTTAATTTGCATCTAGGATGCGCAGCTGACAAATCTGCATCATCTCCCTAATAATCTCATGTCAGTATTGGCAAAAAACTCTGAGGAATGTTCTCAGCACCTTCTTGAATCTGTGCCATGAAGAATTACAACGTTCTGGGGGCTAAATGGGGTCTAACCTGATACTAGCCAGGTGTACCTAAACATTGTAATCAGGTGTTAAAGCGGTACCATTTTGGTATCAGTACTTCTCAACTGCATAATGAAGCTCACTTTTTCTGGCTTTAACTACCGTGAAGTGCAGTACTGCTCATGAATGTTGCTTCCACTTCCAGTGGATTATTCACATGGAATTCATTTGATGGGGAAGCTGGAAAGGGATGTAAATGAATTTAACAAGTAAAGCAATATAAAGTGTCTAATTATAGTTTAGACTTTGAATTTGCATGGCAAGCTATTATCTGCATCATTTGAGGAGTGGCTCTTCAAGGAGATAAATCTCACTCTCTGTCAAATGGGCATTTAAGCTATCATGTTGCAGATCAGCTCCCACACCTGAGGTTGGTCCACAAGCAGATCTAGAGCTTTGAATCAATTACCACTTCAATGCCCACAAACCCAGATCCCATTTCTCTCTGTCACGCTCGATAAAAGCCATTCCCAGACTTACACTGTGTACATTCTCTGTCTCTCAGTGCTGGAGCTGCTTTTCATTTGTTTCACAGATCTTTAAAAGTGTTGCCCATTTCACATTTTGTGAACTGACTCAGATCTCTTTCTGGAGTAAAACAACCCCATGCAGGTGTGAATGTCAGAGTTTAAATTTTGACTTTATCCCACACTGACCTCACCCTTTTTTTTCTTTGTTTTTTTCTTTTATTTTTGAAGAAAAATTCAACCGTCAAACTGAATTACGTTTCACTCACTCAGCACGATTTATTTTGGGTTAAAGAGCTCATAACTTCATTGGTACAGTAGCACAAATGTTTGTCTTTTCTAAACTTTACCTACGTCTTGACTTCAGTTTATCTACAAAACTAAAATCTGTTTACACATGTTTAACAAAGATATATTTTGCTATATTTTCCAGGGAATACAGTGCACATATGCACAGATACACAAATTGTTTCCTTACTATAGGATATGGAAGCTAGTTCCATGTTGTTTTGATGAAAATAACACAGTTTCACATTGGTAAAACAGACAGACTTGTGATCTTCATAAACAAAATCTACTGCCAAGTGAAAGGCTGCAAAAATGATTGAAAATGAGTTCAAAAACAGAGGAGGAAATTAGATTTAAAGACACCCATTGAATACGTGGTAAGATCAGTTGTGTAGATTCCGCACATCACAGTAACGCTTGAATTAGTAACACATCGTCATAAATAATTCCCTGGACTTGAACGCACGTGTGTAAAAAGATTTGTTTCATACGGGCCTGACGCCTCATTCTCCTTTGTCTATATGGACAGCATTTGACACTGCTCAGCTGAAATCAGCAGCAGCTTTCCTTGAAGGTGACTCTCATCAGATTTAGTCAGCATTGTTCTGTTTCAACCATGAATATGTAAATTGTCCTTTTTGGCTCCATTTGTGGCTGAAGTGGATTGACTCATGGACTTTTAAATACCTAGAAATCTCATTGACATGAGTGACAGCCTCTGCCCTTCTCAGGTGGAGAAGTGAGAGGAATATTTGGACAGTTGAGTAAGCATACGTGAATGTGTGAGTGAGTGTGCAGGACTGTGTGGGCTGTGGGTGTGTAATGTATAACTGTACCAGCAAAGATCTCATGCTGCACCTTGGGAATGGTGATTATCTGGAGTAATTCCTAGTTCTTTTCATTTAAATCCGACAAATTGTCAGCCACAATTTTGCTACCTTTCAAAGAAAAGAAGAGATGGTACAGATCTTTATTGCACAGTGCAGGTAAACAATGGCTGGATCCCTTATAGGCACACTCTCGCACAGAGCACTTGTCAATTATTAATGCAGGTGTGGATTACCTCTGCAGAGAGGAAGAGTTTACATACAGGTAAAGAGTGAACCATTTCACTCCATCTGCCCCATTTCCAATTCCACTTTCATCTCCATCAGACCCCCTCAGCCATATCACTACCTCAGACTCTACAAGAGGACCTCTGAATCTGTCTCAGCACGCACAAACAAACACACAATGGTAGCTAATGACTGGCCAGTTGCTGAAAGGCTTGTCTCCTTCCTCTTCTCACAGAGGAGGTATTCAGTCCCCCCCTCCAGCTCGTGTTTGGTCTGCCCTAGACTGGCTCCTCGTGACTCAGTTAAGTCCATCTCTTTTTGAATGGTCAGGTATTGTTTCACTAACCAGGATCCTCTTACCTCGGACAACAAAGAGAGGCCATCATTCCATCCTGACACACACATATACACACATGCATACAAAGAGAAACAGACAGTGGAGAGCAGTCTGAGAGCAGCAGTCACATTTTTCCCAAGCGTCTGACTGGAAGCTGCAAGGAAATCACATTGTCTCCAGCGTTTCAGAAGAGTACCGTGTCTTTTGTCTCAGTGGTTCGTGTCTCACGACTGCATCATTCTGCGCTTTTGTCCATTTTGTCCATGTGCACTTCTGAAGTAAAGTTGTTTGTGAGACTCTCTTCTCTTCAGGTAGGACAGAACAAATTAAAAAGTGCTGAAGTTGTTTTAATGTATATGTGATTATAACTACTAATGATTATTAATCATCATTAAAAGCAGACTTGCATTCTTCACAGCTGCATAACACTACTGCCCTTAATCTGGAGTATTTTTTTAAACTTAAATGCATGGCATTAGCATCGCCAGTTCACCATGACATTAGCCTCATTAGTTTCACCTCTTTTTCAAAATTGCCCTCCAAAGGTTTATTTTTTCCTCTTCTTTTCCTCTTCTTAGAAACCTGAAAATGGACCAAAATGCTATTTCTGTTTCATAACAGGCTTAAAAAGCCAATTGACACACTGATATTCAGGAACAGAAATATGCCTAAATTATTATTCAGATTTAAAGTTTTTAATTTAACATTTTAGGAAAGTAGTAATCTTATTCAACTATCTGAAGCAACAGGGATCAGCAAAACGATTAAGGACCGAATATCGCAGTACAAAATCCTTCATCTCAAAAGTCTCAGATGTTCAATTAACAAATTCAATAAAGGAAGCTGTGTGGTAACAATAACAAAACCAGAAAAAAGCAACAGAGAAAAGAAGCAGCATGAGGACGTGGGTGAGAAACAGGATTTATTTGAAAAACTAATAAAAAGAAAGCTTTATAGTCTGTCCCAGGTCTTTTCTACATTTTTTTAACCAAAATGTTCTTAAAAGTAAGGATTTAAATTTTGGGATACTTAAAATACACCTTAGTTTAGTAAATGCAATGATCGTCTTGGATTCCTTTCATTGTTTGTGTCATATTTGATTATGAGCTTAAAAAAAACTATAAAACTCTACAAACAGTATTTTATCTCTCCTCCAGTGGATCATCATTACACTGCAGGAAATGGAGGAGATCCCTTCCTCAGCAGGTCATACATTTCCCAATTTTTTGTAAATACTGGTAAATATTAACAATAATTACACATGAATCAGCACATAACTGAATTAAAGAACACGGCACTTTACTGAGCTGTAATTTCATGCTGGATATGTGTGTGTGTATTAAATATAGCGCTGTAGAGGTATATCTCTGTAAATCCCATTATTATTATTATTTAGCATTTTATGATGTTTTTCCATTTTGCCAAAGGCAGGCATTGTTTTATTTATTGACTTAATCTGTTTTATGTGGTTTATTTTAGGGCATTTTTTACATTTATTTTGACAGGGACAGTAATAGAGAAAAGAGGAACAAACTGCAAGGAAACAATATGTTGCTGATGATCCTCAGCTCAAATCCATTGCTTGTTGGTTTAAGTGTCCAAGAAATCTAGACTTGAACACTTGGAATGTACTCTTAGAAAATCAGGTGTGGATTCTGGCATTTTTGTTTCTTTTGCTTGGAGAGTTTACAACTTTTTCTGTGATAACTGGCTGTGAACAGCAGAAGTGTTCTGCTGAAGTCAGAAGGTAGAAAATTTATATGAAATAAGAGTTCGGAAAAGTAGAATTTGCTTGTTTCATAGACTCGTAGGCTGAAGAATAAACAACAGTTCAAATATCTCCAGAAGAGCTGTAAATCATTCACTTCACCTATTTATATAGCACAAATTCACAACAACAGTCACCTCAAAGTACTTTATATTGTAAGATAAAGACCCCACTGTAATCGAAAGAAACCCCAACAATCACACAATCTCCAAGCATTGGCGACAGTGGGAAGAAAAAACTCCCTAATAACAGGAAGAAACCTCCACTTTCTTCAATAGGCTGGGCGACAGGACAAAGTGAAGGAAGCAGGGAGAGACAGGACAAAAGGCAAACTATAGGAGAGAGACACAGACTTAATAACTGCTAATGATTAAACTGAATAGTGGTGTATAAACAAACAGAGAGTAATGTTTCTATATTTCGAAAACTAAACTGACACAAAATGAAAAGAAGCAAAATTAAAATGTTTTATATGCTGCAGTAGCAAATGTGAGAGCTTGGTCACGTGACTGACGCTGAAGCCAGGAAGCCACAGGTGGTAAACAGACTTTGTTGACATACATTAAAAGAGTGAGTAGGCCCTCAGCGCATCCCTTCCTGATTGCCCTGATAAACATGCTCTCTGTACGTCTTTTCTTCTTTCATCACTGCTGCCCTTAGGGCTCCTCCTCACCTTCGCAACCTCTCCATCTGTTTCAATTAGTAAGAGTGCAGGGTGGAGCGCAGAGGTCGATCACACAGGCACAAGGCTGCAGGTGCACCTACAGTATAACACACAGATGTCACTCTGTGCCTATTAGTGGGGAACATTGTCACAGATGAGAGCATGAGGATGTTACTGCTATAACAGAGCTGGAAAATGTAGGTTTTGGGGATGCTGGGACCACTCAGGCACATGGAGACAGGCACTGAGTGACAAAGTAAAGCAGAACTAAATGCTATAGTGCAGAGATATACCCTTACCTTCTCTCATCTTTTTATCCCTTGCACCTTCATCGAACTCCCTCGTGCCTGCATGACACCATGTTTGTGGTTCTGTTTTTTTAAAAATCAGATGGTAGTGAAAACACCTCCCTGAATAAAGTGCAACATGCTAAGAGTAATGGCTTAAAGCTGTTTATTTTATTCATTTTTTTCTTCTTCTTGTGAGTAAGTCTGTCTGGCCACTCTTAACAGCATGCACATCATTTTAATGCAGCCAGCATTAACTAACTACAATGTGCAAAGACATCAGGTATATTCAGATGTCCTTTTCAGTGGACACCATAAGAAAATAAGTGAAATACAGAAATAAAAGTTATACAACAGGATTGCTTTCCTGCCTTGAGTATGTATGAAGCTCAGGAGACAATTAGCTTCCCTTATGCTAAGCATACAGACTGGGAAAGAGCAGGCTTCACTCTGTCTGTTCTCTTTTTTCCCCCCAATTATTTTTTCGTATATTTCTCTCCGGCAAGTGGAAATATTTAGAGAACTAAGATGCTGTTACCACAGGAAGGATTTGATATCTCTCCAAATGCTCTCGCTGTCGGACAAAAGGCCATCAGACAATCAAAGTTCTCCTGAGTTGTGTTTCCTGTCAGTAGCCTAAAAAAGTTTCTAGGGTAGTACTTTCAAGTCCTAGTGTGTAATATCCATACTAACGCTGGACAATTAAAAGTTAATCTGGCACCACTTTCAGAAATTTGTCAAACATAGGGCCAAATTTTGAATCTGAAGAGTTTTATAATTATATTTTACAGGTCCCAGATGTCTGCCAGTCTGTTTTCCTGCTCTAGCACAGAAACGAGTGACTGAGTCATATCAGGCTAAAATCCATCTCTCTGTATCTGCAAAAAAGCCTCTCAGGGTGCTGGTGCATTCATGAAGGTGATCAAAACCCTTTAGATCTGTACGTCTGCGTGCCCTGCAAATACCACAAGTCTTACTGCTTCCTAAGTGTTAGCTTTGACCCACCACTGAAATAAAGCCAAGGACCTCTGTGTTTGTGATGACCCTAATGAATGTCAGTCAGGTCAACCAATGGCACAGTTATACTGAGGGCCTTCAGGGATGAGTGATAGAGGATGTGATACCAGCAGAAAAGACTCAGATGCTCTTTTGACTCTCTCTCAGACGCAGGGAGGAATGCTAATGACATTTTCCCTGAAGAACTGAAGAAATACAGACAGAGAAGAACTAATGACTCTCTATCTCTGTGGTCACTAGCAAGCCTGCGGACAGCTTGTTAAATCTCACAGCAGACCAACAAGATGTTACTCAGAATGCTTAGAGCCATCTGCACACAGAAAATGTCTGGCATTTAAAAACAAACGTAAAAGTAACAGGATCCATGATAACAATACCAAAGAATTTAGAGGGTCGTCCCCGGTGTGTTTGCCCTGAAATGTGGGCGTAATACACAAGAACAAGATATAAGATTGAGTCATCCTTAAGTATATTTTCATTGTTGATATTTCTATTATTTCAACATATATAATTTCAGTTCCATTAACTTGTTTGGGTGTAACGATTTCAGAGGAAAGCTTGTCTATCAAAACATTCTCCTAACAGAAACTCTAAAGGTCATTACTCAGTGTTCAGTGTTGTGCAGTTATGTATTCAACACCTTCATACACGGCATGTACACACAAAATGCCTTTTCAGCTTTTGTTACCACCTAAACTAATATCTGCTATCATCAATGCCAGGAGGCAGAGTAATTGGTTATATTAGAGTCTCTTCCTATGAGAATCCTGCCATGATTAAGAAAATGATCATACCCTAGTGTGTTACACAAATATGCATTCATACACACACATGCAAATGCGCGCGCGCACACACACACACACACACACACACACACACACACACACACACACACACACACACATACTTACACAACAGAATCAGAGTTCAGGAATTATAACCGAAATGACTCTTGTTGAATTGGGGTCATTAATTTATTGTAGAGTGTACCAACATTCCTCGACTGGAGTTCATCTTCCATCAATACCCTTACAACTAGTAGATTGCAGTACTTTATTGTATTTAGTTCAAACATGATTATATACTCAAAAACCAAACAAACAAAAAAACCCGCAGATACATGTTGGAGAAGTATTGGATGGGTGAGCAATATGACAAAATTACTCTCCTCCGGAGAAGATTTTAGTACCATGAATACCAGAAGTTGTTGTTTCAGCTCAACAACAGGCAATTAGACTTTATAAAGAATAATTTCTCCCAATCTGACACCGAGTTTCTCTCTGTAGACAAAACAAATTCTGTAGATGCCTCTCCTTCATCCCTTCCTGCAGAGCAATGCCTGTAGGAGGCTCGAAGAATGACTGACGGTTTGTCTTTAACAACAATTGACTAGGATGAGGTCGGGACTTTGGGGCAAGACTTACAGTCATCTGTCACTTTTAGGCACCCTGTATCTCTCCTATATCTCATTTAATTTTGCTACTGCATGAAAAGAAGAAGTACAAAAAAAAGACAGAGGTCAATGAAATTGTGGTTCATTACTGTTCCTGTGTGTATCTGTGTTGACAGCAGATTATTTTTAAAGGCTTTGGGTGACAATAAATGGGCAGCAACAAGCAACAACACAGTAGTTTATTAGGCTATCCATAAGTCTACATAGATTCACAAATGAATTAGGTTTCTTTTTATAGAAATATGGTTATGATTATGGTTACATGATATATTTATTGATACAGTTTAAAGAGTGTACAGATCATTTACTGAAGTAAAAGGAAAAACTCAAAGAATCTAAAAATGCTTAATAATTTTAAAAAAATCTGCATTTAATCCCTTAATAAAAATAACTACTATAATACCACTGTTATACTTTTATCATCATACTCTTATACTTTATACATGTAGTGGCCATAACACCTAAAAATGTGGCTCTCCAAACTTTACCTACAATGCAGTGAAAAAACATTATTGACTTTCCCCAGCATGTTTGTAGCAAAACATATAGAGTTATGTTTTACATTTTTATTCACATTTTAATTGAAAAAAAATACTCATGTTGGATAAAATAAGTGCCACTGCTAAATTTATCTCAAATTCACATCCATACAGGGCTTCTAGATGTTTTTCCAGGGATGAAAACCACACGAGGGAGTGACAACGCTCTGTTATTTAGACCTTTGACAGGTAGGACCTGCTGTTCTCTTGAAGACTGTAATTTCTGAACGGGTCTCTAAGTTCTTAAGAAAAAAAACTTTGAGTCTATGAAGGCACTTCAATTTTAACTGTATAAAATTTCACTATAAGGAAAATCTGCAACATAAAGGACATCTCAGTCCAGCAAATTCAACAGAAGAGCAAGCAGTATGGTACAAAACAAAGGTTCTTAGAAAGTCTGTGAAATGATCTGCTTCTTGTCGCAACTCTTGCAGTTGTGACAAGGTGCATGAGGCATGTTCAGAAGGAGATTTTTTTAAAAATGACTGGGAGAAGAGAACAAGCTGTCTAAAAAGAGCATTAGAATAAAACTACACTTTGCAAATAAACATTTGTTGAAACTGGGCCTTTTGGAATCGTGTGCTCTGTATAGATCAACCAAAGACAGTTATTTGGCGACAGCAACAGAGGGGATGTTTTTGCACACATACAAGATGTTTTTCTGGAGAAGACTGTCATAGCAGCTGTGAAGCATGTTGGAGGAGATGTGGAAGTTTGGTGTTATGTCAGTGCCTCAGCGAGTGGGCAGCTTGGAGTCACTAATCTCAATGTGAATTCTGCACCTTTACAAAAAGTGCTTGGAGATAACATGAGAACATTTATATAAAGGCTGGGTTGACATCTTAAAAAACACATAAAAAAAGTTAATACATTTGATCGCATTTTGAGATTATTGCTCTTCTCTCTTTATTTATTGTGTAATACATATCACATAATACAAAAATATTTGGATTCCCTTACCTCTCTTGGTCCTTACAGTGACATTATTGGTTTATTGTCTTACTTGTGCAGGGTCATGTAAGTTGTGACTGGCTAATTCATGAAGGTCACATTAGAGCCCCTCGGCTCTGTTCTGAGGTGTTCGGTGCCTGTGCTCCCTGGTTCACCACTCCTGCTGATGTGATCTTCACTCTAATGACAGTGGTGACTTTGCCACAGGCTTTCCTGTTTCTCTCATTTTCACTGTCATTTTGTCTCTTCATCGCTTTCACTTTTGTTTGCCCTCTGTCTCTCCTTCTTCTAGGACTGATTTAACATTTAACATTAGAATGACCCTAAAAATGTTGACAAGTGAAACCAACTCTTCTGCATGTCTTATGTATTTCTCAAATTTTTTTCCAAACAAGTTAGAAAAGGTTTATTTATAAAGCACCTTTCAACACATATATTATAAATGACCACAGAAGCAGTAAATACCAAACAAACATAATAAAAAAGCGCAATGCCCCCAGAACCCTAATATAAAATACAAAATTAAAACGTTGCTCTAATGTTAAAAAATAAAACATTTCCCAGGTTTGAGTGCAAATAAATATTGTTGTGTTAAAGCTGAAAAAAAATAAATGTTACTGTTTAATCAAAATAAGAGACTGTAGAAGATGCAGAAGACTTGTACCCACTATACAGAGTCTTTTAAGTAACTTTAGAGAGGCCACCGCTGGTGTCATGAGCCCCCCGGGCTTTGTCTTATAGTAAGAAGACAGACTGCAACAAGTTGAATGATCTTTATTGCTTCTTAAGGAAGCCAAGTGTTGTAAGAATTGCAGTAATTAACTCATTGATTTAAAAAATCTAAAACAAAATGTTTAAGGTAATGTTAGATATACCATATGGGATCCAGAGTTTGACTTAGAGTCTTTGGAGAACTTAGTAGCCTCTGTTTATGCCCTTCTTTGAAATTATAGAAAATTTCAATAGACATCCAGCATCTACTCTGTTAAAAGTCATCTGTATAAAATACATAAAAACACAGTAAAAAGTCTCATAATGACATAAAAATAAAAAAATTAAATAAGGTCTATGAGCAAATCCTTTATCTACCCCATTCCCAAACAACATTGTCAGAGGGCTCAACCATAACTATAAGTGAAACCTTTCAGTTAGACAGATGTTTAAACCAGTAGAGAGCACAGATTGATGAATGTTAATCATCGAGTCTACTTTTTAAAAGGTTGAGTCAAGAACCAGGATGATAAAAATGTCAATATCTGCCATCTGTTATGGCATAGAAATATTATTTAGTACCCTTAAGAGAGATTCTTTGGTGTGCCTTTTGGGGGGGGGGGGATTGGGAACTACTTCAAAAATTAGACCCAGGAAGTAACATTGGAATTGTTACTATACTATTGCTGATATGGATCCAGGTCCAGTTTGTAATACAGGCCTGAAAGTGTTAACAGTATTTCCAAAGGTGAGCGATTCACTGACAATAGCCGGCTTAGGCCAGGGCCTGACAGTAACCAGAACCTGTTTAACAAAGTAAATAAGACAGTGGTTATGACACGTTCCACTGAGGTGATCAGAGAGAGGAGTGTGAACTTGTTAAGAGTGGCTGCAGGATTAGCTCTATCGATACCCGCGCAGGGAATAATGACTGAAATATTGATGATATTTATCTTGTCAGCAACAAAATTTGAAAAACAGTTTGGAAAGAGTATTAAAACAGGGATGTCCTACGGGGAGACATTTAAGAGATGGCATCTGTGAAAAATAATAACTTGGAATAATTCAGACTTACAGAAAGCTTGCTGAAATAAGATCCCCTGAGCTTTTGCAGCTTATTCACGTGAAGTTAATAAATCTACTGTTTGGAGTTTTTTCACATGCGAGATTCTCGAGCCAATAGTTTTATCATTTAACCAGGGAAGCAGATTACTAATTGCTTTTTGTCTAGACCTTCAAGGGACAACCAAAAATTGAAAACCACCAGCAACACATACGCAAGTGCAAGCAGTTTAAGATTAACGTGAAATATGAGTTGATTTTTTACCTCCATGAATGTTTTTACTTTGTCATTTAGCAGCCCTCTGTTACTGTTGCATGTAACAGGAGTGTTACTATTGATTGAATGGGGCACACATACTCATTCAATATTTCACATACGTGATTGATGAATGCTACTGTTGGTAGATGAGAAGTTTGTTTACATCTATTAATCGTGCAAGTGATCAATAGAACAAGAGGCTTAATAAACCCATTGATTATTTTCTAGTGTAATTCTCTTGCAACTGCCACATCATTTAATTTCGCTCAGATCATCACACTGGAATAGAGGCATAAACGTCTTGCTTTTTCTCTGGTAACTCTCGCTTCCGTTAATTGAATGCAATGTTCTCAGTCATAGAACTCTTGCATGAACCGTGTTGTAGATCTGATATAAAGATACAAGGCTCATCGGAGCCTGAAAGAAGAAAGATAATTATTATAAATACAGTAAGTTGAGGATAGCTGCGTGAAAAAAACAGGTAGTTGGTCAACATGTCAGGCTCTTCTTTCTGCTACACTTCCACCACCTTTCTGTTAGTCTCCTGTCTGACATCCACCTATGGCAGGGGTCTCGAACTCCAGTCCTTAAGGGCCGGTGTCCTGAAACTTTTCCATGTGTCCAACACATGTTGCAACACATCTGAATAAAATTAGTAGGTAGTTAGCAAGAGTATAGAACTTGACTGCATGCTGAGGTGGCAACCCCTAACCCTACTCAAGTAAATTTAAGTAAATGTAAGTGTTTACAAAATGTACTTCTAAAAGTACTTTTAATGCACCTTGTTCATTCACTCATGAGCTGCTGTAACATGAATCGAAAGGTTGAATTGCCACCTCAGCATGCAGTCAAGTTCTATAGAGTCTTGCTAAGGACAGCGGCCCTCGAGGACTGGAGTTCGAGACCCCTGACCTATGGAAACACCTCTGTGGGGCATTGGAGTCACTGGTGCTTAACTCCAGTGTATCTCCTGACAACAGAGCAGCAATTTTTGCTTCGTTTTATGCAGATGATTTCACCCTCCACTATGACACCAACAGAACAGAAGTTGCACCTTAGGCAAATAGACTGGCTGGCACTCTATCACCTTTGTGCAGTATGCAGCGGCATTTCACACATCGTTGTGCCACAGCAGTTGTTCAGTGAAATATCTGTGCAACCCAGTTGGCGGCCCTGCTATTTACCTAGTGTTTGCGTCTAGGTTGCTCTCAAGTTTCACACAGTAATTAGCACTGAAACATCTGATCTGCGGGTTGCACACTGTGAGCAGTTGTTGGTCTGCCTCTTCGGGTGATAAGTGGCTATATGTCCCTGACTGGTTTGTCAAGTTAAAAGGAAATCACCCACACATCTGGAGTTCTTCAGTGCTAATCTTGACTGTTTGTTTAACCACAGGCAAGAATGAAATTAATCTTACTTTGACAGCCGATGTTTCAATGTTTACAGGCTTGATTTTTTTGTGTCACATGTATCATTTTTGACTCTGTGCACTATGGCCTAGTGTGTCTGTGTAGGGTTGAAGTCTCAGCAAAGCTTTATACACAGAATTAAGTGCACCTAACTGCTCTTGTTTTCAGATGGTCGAATTTTTCATCAACCTGATGCCCCCTTATTAAAAGCCCCACTAGTTAACATAATTAAATAGCTCAATTATAATCAGTGAGAGCTGGAACATTAGCCTGAGCTATCATGGAGCCGATGGAGGGCTCAGTAGCAGCTCTAACCTGCTGTTTACAGGCAGAAAGAAGTCACAGGCCTCAGTGTGGTTGGGCTCAGAAATGAAAAAAAGGCACAGCTGGACATTGATTGAGAGGCTGCAATTTACATACTGCAGAGATTTTGGACAAGTTCTCTGAGAATCTCAAAGCTTCTGCTCCTGAGGTTTCCACACATAGAAACAGGATGGAGCGATAGACAGACAGACACCTAATATGCTGGATGGAAAGGACAGACACAGCCAGGTACCCATAGAAACAGACAAAGGAATAGGCAGACAGACAACAGTCGTGCATGATTGTGCACACAAACAAACTGAGAATGAAGTAAATCCAATTACAGAGAACAACAGGGGGGCACATAAAACAATATGGCTGTTACACTTTCAATATCAACAGTATTAACAATGCCTAGCCATTACAAATGGAAGAAAAGCAGTAATAGGAATTTGATGATTGCAAACTATTTCTGACTGAATTATTGTGTTTTGTTCATATGAAATGATCTTACTTAATTAACAGTGTTGAAGCTGAGTTCTGGGTCTTTGCCTTTGAAGTCTTGCCCTCTGCATAGAGTTGGAAAAATGTGTCTCATCTTTGGAGTTCCTTTTCTACAGTCTGTGCCTTGGTAGCACGCTCACTCTGATCACGATTCAGCTGTTGGCCAAAAACAAAGAAAACAGAGAAACTCATTACTGCTCTTCTGGCCTTCCAGTTGGATTTCTTTTCTCTTTTTTTAGGGCGGGGGCTGCAAAAAGTTTTTTCTGCAAAAAGAAATAAAAACAACATGTGACACTTAGTCATGTCTCATAGGGTGATAAACATAAGTCTGACGTAGCTCTGGGAGTTGGCTGTTCTTTAATATAGATTTGCCTTAATTCCTTTCACACCCTGTTTTTGAACAGTTTTTAATTTTTAGAACATTTTCTCAATGCATTTGTCTTTCCAGTGGCCTTGGGATCAGTAAGTCCATTTTTACATTTATACACTGATAACAGGGTAATGAACAACTGCCAGCTGCTTAGCTTTAGATTCTGAAATCTATATTTGGGCAGGGCAAACACAGCCCTACCATCCTGATTAATCTGTCTCTGTCATATATCTCAGTTGTATTTCTCTTTATCAGATCTGGGCCCAAGTTGTGCCTTCATTGTCTGTCTCTGTTCTGCCAGAAGTGGCCACTGGACAGACATTGGTAGGCAGAGGTCTCATACTCTCTCATCTCATAGCCAGGCAGAGGTCCAGATAATCCCTATAGAGGCAGCAGATCACTGTCTCTCAGTGGCTCAACAGCACCAAACTAGGAAGGCTGATAGGAGGAGTAATTAGTGCTTAACAGCACACTTGGTGTGTCTATGGGGGAGAGGGGGGAAAAGAAAAAATGAGACAGAATAGAAGCAGTGGAAAAGGACAGATGGAGAGAGAAGGCTTGTCCTTGTAAAGTCACCACGCTCCCTTAGAAAACCAAGAAAAGTAATTGCATATAAGGTGTTTTTTTTGCAGTCCTCATTAGCAAAATGGTCTCCCACAGGGTAAAGGGTATGCAACAGAATTCAGGTTATAAGGAAAAATACTTACAGTGGCTCTGCTATTGTATATTAGTCTTATCCTTATGCACGCATGCATGCATCTATGCAGCTAGTCATTCTGTCAGCCTGTTGACCTCAGTACATAGTTGCAGAACAGCTGTTCCTTCAAAAGTTTTGGTGCATGTGTAGGTCAGCGCTTACTGTGTCTTTTATTAAGTGTGTCCCTCAGTCTGATTCTGTCCTCTGAATGTCCTGTGCTGCATTTGTTACTAAGTGACAGCCCTGGACATCGAGGTCAGAACACCAAGGCCACTGAAAACTTCCTGCTGTCAGAAGTTTTAGACTTAGGACAAATTATAATTGGTGATGTGATTTTTGAGAGACACAGAGATGTTTTGTTTTAAACCAAAGCAAATATGTAAATGTGCAACATTTGGTAATGGGTTGTGTGTTTGGTTTGTCTTTTATTTTGTACACTTCCTTGTAGTGTTTGCCTCTTTGTCCAAATACATGATGAATTTGATAGTAATAATCAAGGTTAAGCTGTTTTGAGAAAACTTTAGAGTGTATTTTGAGTTCGTAACACATTTCTTCTTATTAAATTTTAAAGAAAAAAGTCTCAAGGGCTTTACTTTTCAGAGCAGCAGCTTTACTAAAATAATTTCTCCCTCATGTATTAACAGTTTTTTCTATACTATATCAACAACTGCAAAGTGTAATAAATACAAAACACTCATCTTCTTTTCCACTTAAGGGTGGCTGTTGCTCAGGAGGTAGGGTGGGGGCGGATCGATGCCCTGTCTGCATATCTAAGTGTCCGTGAGCAAAATACTTGTGAGTGTTTTTGATACTTGGACTATATAAAAAACGATGTTTGCAACCACCGTGAAGTTTTAGAGCATTTTTGCATTTTACTTCTCAAGTGAGAGGTAAGGTCTTTTTTGTACTACCAGTCTTCCTCTGCTGCCCATGCAAAAGGACTCAAGTTTAAAAGAGTAGTTTTTTAGACCTATAAACTATGTCCATCTTTTGTATAGTTTATGGTTTGTATGACTAGGTGACTATAATAGTGTAAAGCAGTGGCTCACCCAAAATGCAAAAGATCCCCAGTTTCAGAGTGGGAGGAGACATACACACACCCGGAAAGGTTGTGTTGGGAATAGCATCCAACATAACAATATGCATCAGATCAAATATGTGGATCCATCCATTGTGGTGACCCCATGTGAATAAGGGAACAACTGAAAAAAGATGAATATTAGTATAAAGTACTTTAAGTGGTCAAAAATAGGCAAGGAATCTATAAATGCCAGACCTTTTATCTCAATTTAAAAAGGCCAGTTTTCTGAGTTTCAATGAACTAAAGTTGTGAAGCAACTAGAAGTTATTGTACTCTGTTGCAACATAGTCACTGACATTAAGGTCACTTGGTTTCGAGGGAAACGAGGGACAAGGAGTTTGATTTCCCTGTTGGAGTCAGGACCCTTGAGAAGTCTTTACCCTGGAAAACCAGTGAAGAGAAATGCTTTAATAATCACACTTTCATTAGACTTCTACTCCCAAAACATCTAACACAATTACACCGATTAACACAGGTAATTAAACTCCTAAAGGGATGCACACATCTGTTTGTTGTGGTTTTTATGAGTTGAGAAACAGAAGCGTACATGTGTCTTTATCTGTAGATAAAGTCCATTAGTAGAATTTCTCACAAGTGAATACGGGTATGTGTTCAGGTACAAGATATTGCAGAAATGTCCACTAAAGGATTTTTTAAAATCTATATGCAGTTTATTAAACAGACTACACACAACCAACTAATCCATTTTTGTGAGACAGGTGAGTGAAATGACTATTAGGGGATACCTGAGTTCAACTGATGTCAGCAGGAGTTTGAGGTGGATTACTTATATGACTGTCACTCTGTGACAACCAGGTGAATCATAGAGCGGGGAGAAGACGAAGAAAAGGCAGTGTGATGGACAGGGAGGGAAAAAAGAGGAAATGGAGAAAGGAGGAATGTCAGATCTGGTGCATTGGAAGTGATCTTGGCAGGAAACCCAAGTTACCATAGCGACCTGGTGAAAGCTCTGCAGCAAGAAGGAAAAGAAAGACAGAGAAAGAGAGGAAGAGAGACCTTGAGGTATTGTCTCTCCTGCTGCATTGGTCTTTTATAGCAATATTTTGAGCATGTGTGGCACTTAATTAATGTGTATGAATACAGGTGTTTGCCACAAGCGCACGACTGACTGTCAATACTCAATGCTTATTGACATCATTTATGTTGTATTTATCATGACGATAATGGAAAAGCTTTCAACTATTACTTCATCTATTCCATTATTAAAGGCCAGTGAAGTAAATCAGGGTCCCGTTAGGCTCATCAGTGCCTAGCTCCACAGTCTGGCAATCCCTGGTTGAAAGGATATGAAGCAGAACTACATGTCCATTTTATATGAGTGCAGGCTTTGTATTGTGGATAGTAATTGGTAGTCTTTGATGAGCTGGACTGCTAGGAGTGATGACTTTAATAAGCTTATTCACCAGCGTGAAGATTCAGATAGGGATTCTGCCATAGACAACCGAGGGGATAAATGAACAAATGCGCCCTCCCACACACACGCACATATATACAGCATACAGTATATATCCTGATCATGTCATATGAAGCTACATTAGGTAGTATTTCGTTTTTTTTCCAGCTGTGGTAGTGTAGCTGTTGTTGTGACCTTTACTTAGTTTGTGTGTACATGTTTGTTCATCATGGCAAAATGTGGTACTGCAGCGAGAACTACTACTGACTTTGGCAGGTGTTAAAACATCTGTTTTTGTCTGTTACATGGCACGTTTTGTCAACATGATTTCACCAGAATCGAGTAAGACGCAGTCGCTAAGGTTTACAGGTGTGTAGAAGCTCAAAGTAATAGCCTCTTTACGTTAATGCCCCTCCAGCATCTTTTTTGCAGCTGAACGCATTGAAACAGCACCTGTTCTGATTCCAACACAAAACTGTTTTTGATTTACTCTTCTGCCACTATTTTCCAATGGTGAAAAAAGTATTCATATCAATTACAAAGGTAGCAAAAATGCAAGTCCGCTAACTGTCAAATAAATGCAGTCACCAAAAATGAAAAGCCCGGCACAATTAACCCCAAAAATTCTACCAAAGTACAATATTTAGAGCAACGAAAAATAAAACTTTTAATCCAACTTAGCCATGTTCCTATAATTGGAGCTTAACACCTCTTCTTTTCAGACTGAAAAAGAAATGCTTCTCTTGTCCAAGAGCACATTTTGGTTTTCCAGAGATATTCCTTTGACATATTTCCCTCTCTTTCTCCTTTATTCTCAAAGGACGTCAGGATACAAAAAGCATCCATTGGCCTGTCCGTCACCCTACTTATCATCCAGGATTCTCGTGTCATTGCGCTTGTGTCTCTCTGTGTTTGCGTGTCTGTTTTTGAATGTGCTGGTCGACATTGCTGAAGGCTTGCTTTGTTTGTATGCTCTGGAGACGCTTAGGAAATGTCAATCAAATTTCAGCTAGCACTACATGACTTCATGTGATCTTGTATTTGTTGAGTTACAAGAAGTCACCTTTTTACACAAGCAAGGATGGGTGGGTAATAAATCATTCCCTGTTCAATCACAACATGTTTTGAAAAGATTTCCATTCGACTTCCTGTTCTCTTTGTGTGTCTGCATGGTCAAAGAGTTACTCATGTAGTGGGGACATAAATAAGGAATGTTGCTTTTTTTAAATGTGGACTAAATTCCATAAAAATTAATCACATCTTAAATGGACTACCTCGTTTTCACAAAATTAATATAAGTCAATGCAATGTTCTCACAAAAGTTGGATACACAGGTGCATACAAGTGTGTGTGTGTGTGTGTGTGTCTGTGCGTGTGTCTGTGTGTGTTTCTGTCAGTGTGTAGTGACATCTGGCACCACATGTGAAAGAGATTAAACATTTCCCACAAAAATCTCATTTCTCTCCCGGGCTCTTTTCCAATGTATTTGTCACCATCGCAACAAATCAAACAATGCTGCTGAAGTCCCAATGAGAGTATTCAGTCCAGCCTTTGCCTATGTGTCGCTGTATGCGTGTGACTTTTCCAAGAAATCACTCAAAGTCCTCTTCGAAAGTTTTTTTTTTTTTTTTGGACTATTGAATTGTTTGGACTGAGAAAGTGGGCATGGAAAAGAAACCCAAACAGAGCACTGGCAGAACAGAACATTTATGCAGAGAAACCAAACTTGGTAAGCAGACAAGCAAATTTTACACTGATTAACTTATCACCACTGATATTACATTACTGTAATATATTAGTAATATGTTGTATAGGTTACCCTTGTGGTGTCAAAACAGAGGTTTCATGTGTATGCTATGAGACCTATTATGTGTCCTGTTATGTCTGGTATGGGGTAGTTGGTAGCAGAGTGTTTGGATCTCACGTGGAAATTATGGTTCACCGGTGGTAGAACATGGGCAGTCAGTGAGCAGCTTCAGACTCCCCAGTGTCAGATACAGGCCTGATCAAAAAGATTAAGATTAAGATTAAGATTACTTGAAAAATGGCAAAAAAAATCATATTTTGCATGGCTGGATCTTAACAAGGTTCTAAGTAGAGCTTCAACATGCAACAAATGGTAAATGGTAAATGGCCTGTATTTATATAGCGCCTTTATGGTCCCTAAGGACCCCAAAGCGCTCTACATATCCAGTCATTCACCCATTCACGCACACATTCACACACTGGTGATGGCAAGCTACATTGTAGCCACAGCCACCCTGGGGCGCACTGACAGAGGCGAGGCTGCCGGACACTGGCGCCACCGGGCCCTCTGACCACCACCAGTAGGCAACGGGTGAAGTGTCTTGCCCAAGGACACAACGACCGAGACTGTCCGAGCCGGGGCTCGAACCGGCAACCTTCCGATTACAAGGCGAACTCCCAACTCTTGAGCCACGATCGCCCCAACAAGTTCCAAACACAAACTCAGTAATGAGTAGCTACATTGTTATTATTGATCACTTCTAAAATTCACTGCAGCATGCTTGACGCAAGCGTTTCCATGAGGTGAGTGGGAACATTTCTCCAAGTAGTGAAGACAGCCGCACCTACCTAGGGCATCTGCTGTCTGGAACCATTGTCTGTTTTTGTAAACTTCCTTTGCAATCCATCCCCAAAGGTTCTCAATTGGATTTAGATCAGGGGACATGCAGGATGTCCAAAAGAGTCATCTTATTCTCCTGGTAGAAGTCCCTTGTCCTGCAGGCACTGTGTACTGTAGCATTGTCCTGTTGAAAAATCCAATCATTACCACACAGACGAGGGCCCTCAGTCATGAGGGATGCTCTTTGCAACATCTGGACATAGCTAGTGTGCATTTGACACCCCTGCACCTCCTGAAGCTCCATTGTTCCACTGAAGGAAAAACCACCACAGACCATTATGGCGCCCTGTCCACTGTGGCGCGTAGAAAACATCTCAGGTGGGATCTGCTTGTCATGCCAGTAATGCTGGAAACCATCAGGACCATCAAGGTTACATTTTTTCTCATCAGAGAATAAAACTTTCTTCGACCTCTCAATGTCCCATGTTTGGTGCACTCTTGAAAAGTCCAAAGTTCTGTGGCAGTCAAGGAAACAAGGCTTTTGAAGACATTTTTTGTTTTTGAAGCCCTTCAGTCTCAGGTGCTGTCTGATGGTTATGGGGCTGCAGTCGGCACCAGTAATGGCCTTAATTTGGGTCGACGATCATCGGGTATCTTGACGGACAGCCAATTAGATCCTCTGGCTCAGTGCTGGTGAAATGTTTTTGGGTCTTCCACTTGAATTTTTTGTTCCATAACCCTGAGGATCATTTAAGAAATTCCAAATAACTTTCTTACTGCTTCCCACCTCAGCAGCGATGGCGAGCTGCGAGAGACCCTGCTTATGCAGTTCAACAATCCGACCACATTCAAAAAGGGAAAGTTTTTTTGCCTTTGCTATCAGAACTTCATGACAGTGTGAATACCTGACAGAAAATGATAAAGAATCCACATTTTTGCAGATTTAGCTTTTTAAAGGGACGTGGTCCTAAACTTTTGATCAGCTGTAAAACAGCCTGTCTCAGTTTAAGCGTTGTTTTCAATAAACTGCATGCTCAAAAAATATTTTGTCTCACTCCCATTTCTTCTTGCTGCATGCTGAAGCTCTACTTGGGACCTTGTTAAGATCCAACCATGCAAAATATGATTTTTTTTTTTGCCATTTTTCAAGTGATCAGGACTGTATATGTGGTACAAATGGTTTGCGAGCTACACTTGCTTGTGTTCTTGTTTGTCCATCTGCCACCTACAGAGAAGAGCAAAGTTTTAAGTTACGAAAAGCTAAAAGAGAAGCTGAAAAGTATCCACTGCAGCCACTGTCTGCAGTATTCAGCAATCCACTGACACAGCTTCATCCCTGTCAACCACCATGCAGTTAGGATTTTGTAGGGCTACGTGGAAGCACATTTGCCTGTGAAAACTGCTTCCAGTAGGATCTCCTGGGCAAATAATTCTACAAATGGATAGAACTGTGGTTGGATAAATTAAGTATTATTGGCTGAAGGGCAGGGCGGTGGATATGACTTGCTCCAGAACATCCTGTGGAGGCTCAATTGGATTGGGATCTGGGGAGTTTTGAGGTCAAGTCAATGCCTTGGGCTCTTTGTTGTGTTCATTGAACCATTTTTCCACAGTTTTTGTGTAGCAGAGCCAAAGACACAGCCAATATGATGCCACCCATTGCTTCTCAAACCCCCATTTTGAAGTCTCAAAATGTGAGCTCAGCCTGCCACAGTGTAGGGTTTTTTTTGTTTGTTTGTTTTGTTTTTTGAAAGGGAGAAGTGGGATATAGGAAAAGGTAAAAAGCTATTTAGAGACATTACTTGATTAGGGGCAGGAGTCATATCTAGAAATTCACATCAGTGTCAATAACAAAAATGTGCAAATCTTTGCATAGAATATATGGCAGACAGTGTAGGTGTTTCTGTATAGTGCTGAGAGGGTATTTCTGTGGTGCAAGTGATCACTTATTTCCACTCAGCAATCATTACAACGCTCAATTTCATATTGCGCTGATAGTTAGTATTGATCGGGTCTTTCTGTGTGTGAGAGAAAGACTCAGGGTCATTTGCACTAGATATGAAACTAACAGAAAAGCTGCAGGGTCTCCATGGAAACCAGCAGCCATGCTTCTCCATCTTATGTTAAGGGGATTCTCATTCAAGAAAAAAAAACACAATTTGACATATTGACCTGTGACTTCTAACTCTCAGCTTCACAGGAGCATAAATGCTTGTGTTTGTATTTTTGTCCCCCTGTAATACAATCACATAACCTGAAATGGAAATTGTTTCAACTGAAAGGTGGCTCAGCCAAGATCTGAAGGGTTACCTTAGAAAATAAGTCCAACTATCACACACATCAAGTAAGCTATTGCTTTTTGTATGAATGAAATTCAAGAAAAGAAATTTGGGATGAATGACAGATCTATACAAAGTATGAATCTTCAGTCTGTTGGCTCTCAGTTACAAAGCACACACACACACACACACACACACACACACACACACACACACACACACACACACACACACACACACACGCCAAAACAAAAACAGGGGGTGGAGACAGAAGATTACTGGCAGCTCCTCTTTCATGAGCAAGTGTTTGTTTTTATGTCAATTAACAAAACAGGGGTTCAGCATAATGAGGCTAATGAGGAAGCACATCATTTGGCCCAGCTACTTTAATGATCTGTCAGTGGAGACGCAAAACACACACACACACACACATTTTCTACGCATTTCAAGTGAGGGTCAGTAGAAAAGTTGATGAGAGTTAAAGCTGAAACTATGTATTGAATTTGTTTGATTCGCAGAAAAACACTAAAATCCCATTTTTGCACAGCCAATAACAAACACTTGGAAATGGTTTACAAAAGAAATGATTTCGAACCAATGACAATATATTGAGTAAAGATTGTAATCCACCAAGATCGAGCGACTTGATTATTTAAATTATTAATCAGTCTGAGTCATCATAACTAATAATGACTGCAATCAGAGTCTTTTTCATGGCTGGTGATAAGTACTCTCCATTTCCATTATCATCATCATGGGTATGGTTGTCTACGTTCCCTGTAGTGATGCGTTGAAGTCTGATGCTGGTGATAAGCCTAATCAGGCAATTATTACTGGTGTAGCAAGAGACTGTGTGTGTGTGTGTTTGCATAAGTGCATGTAACTGAATTTGAATGTGTCATTAAGGGTGCGTTAGCATGCGTATTAGCCTTTAGTGACAACCATGTCAGAGTTGGTTCAGGTCAGCTCTTATTGTGATGGTGGGTTTGCTGAGAAAAACGAGCATACATTCTTGAAGCGCTTGTAAGAACTAAGAGAACCTTTAAAATAGTTCAAACCAGAGCATAATTATTATTAATTATTTTAATCAGTTCTAATTCATCTCTAAATTCAGTTCAGGTGGCTCTCAGAGGGGTCCATGCTCATCTGCAGGCACCCCATTTATGCATTTTTTTTTGCAAATCACTGATTTGCTTTTATGTGAAATGTAACTGATCTGGAAAAGGTTCAACAAAATGCTTTTTCACCACAAAGTGAAAAACAGACTTTATTCATGTAACTAAATAATAAAATACTCTTAAAAAGCAAGATGACCAACAGTCTGTATTGCTTGCTAAACCCACAGCCCACACGAATAGGGTTCTTTCATAGCCCAACCATACTGTCAGGTTGCTACATATATTTACATAGTACATCCTTGATGTGGGCCAGACACTGAAATCTAGTCAAATGTGTGACAGCAGGTGTATTCATGGTGGTTTGTTCCTGCCTTTCTGTTTGATTGCTGTTTCTGTGTTCTGCATGGCTGAACACTGAGCCAAACAGTAACACCACTTTTCTATCTTTGTGCACAATACACACACAGGCACAAACACACACAGAGGGGGAAAAAAAAGTACAGTCCAATTTATTTACACCACCAGCTGTTCTCACCTCTCAAAACGGGCTATCAGAAACACTTCAGTGTGTCGGAGACAAGATGGACACAAAATTGAATCTCTTTTGCATTAATTAATCCAAGCTCCTTAATAAATATGAAATGAAGCGACACTACAGATGGGAAAAAATGGCTGTTTAAACACAGTGACATACTATATCCAAATATTGCAAAGTGAGTAAATGGTTAACATGGGCCCCTTTGGCCACACAGCAACAGTTGTGAGCCTGGGCATTTTTTCTGGGTCTGACCTTCATTTATCAGGTTGTTTATTCACCGAGGACTACACACATTCCAGCCTGGCAGCATGGATGTGAGAACAGTTGATGATGGATTAACAGAGGAAGACACTTGGATCGGTTTAAAGCCAGGAGATGAACTCTGTGATTTGGTTCGTCCTGCTTCCCTCTAAAAGCTGCCACTTTCATTTCTGCTCTGGTTCTCATTTTTTGACACTCCATCCGTCAGCCCTCTGTTAGTTTAAAAAATTTTAAGCAACACATTTTTCATATTCATTAGCCCTTTATCTTCATCCTCAGCCACAAGCAACCAGAGCCCTATCTGTCTTCTAATCCTGTTATCTGTCTTTATATTACTTGGTTTCTTTTCCATTATCTGTTCAATTTTTTTCTCCACCTTCATAAACAATTAATCAATCTCTTCCTGCCAGGTGCAAGTCATA
The DNA here is from genome assembly GCF_001858045.2 of Oreochromis niloticus. NCBI lineage: Eukaryota > Metazoa > Chordata > Actinopteri > Cichliformes > Cichlidae > Oreochromis > Oreochromis niloticus. The sequence continues at coordinate 55,802,069 of NC_031972.2, read as the reverse complement.
TATTTCCTTCCATTTCTCCGCCCTTGTGTTCCTCATCTGCATGCTGTTCGCTCTTTATGCTCCTTTTCTTTCTCCATTCATTAATTCTTTCTCCGCATCTGTGTCTTGAGTGGTTGTGTGTGGAATATAAACTTCACAGAGGAAAGATGTCATCTGATACAGTGTTTCCCCAGTTGGCTGTGATCAATGTGTCTTGTTGTCATGCTTGCTTCTCTTGACATCACAACATCTGATCAATATCTTTAGTATAAACACTCCCTGCTAACACTAACCTTCTCAGTGCATGTGCTCACAGATCAGTCACAGTTGTCCCACTCCATTTACATCCAGCCCATTGACAAAAGAACTAGTAAAGAGAAATAATTCAACACGCCAGCTATAATTGAAACTGTAATGAAGGGGTAGCCCATTCACTAAAATGTAAAGGACTGAGGCCGCTGTATTGGTTTGGTGTTAAATTGGAAGAGCTTGTTGAAGGGATGTTCAATTTGGAGTCAGTTTTAAACTGTGTGAAATGTTTATATGTAACTATACATTGACTATACACTAGTGTGCAAATGTTTTGAGCCACCTTTCATTGATTTTGTCATGGTCCTGAGTCTGTGGACTCAGTGGTTTTGGTTTTGATTATTATCTTATGTTTTAGGTTCATTCTTGTTGGGAATTTCTTGTTCTCAGGTTTTGTTTCTGTTTTGTATTTCGAGCTCCTTTTGTTCTGTGTCTCTGTGCCTGCCCTGGTCCCACATCTTTGTGTTCCCTCCCTGTTGCCATGTCTTGTGTAAAGATCGTGTCTGTGCAGACCTGTTGTATTTCCTGTTTTACTTTGAAGGTCCTTGTCTTATGTCAGTATGTTCAGTTTACGTTTCCCCCTTCTCGTCAGCTCTGATTTCTACCAACTGTGTTGCCCTCCTGTATCCCATTCCCTGATTGCCCCTGTGAGTATATAAGCCCTGTGTTTTTGACTTGCTTGTTGCTGGTCTGTCTGTGTTGTCTCCCTGTGTTTCTGCAGTATGTAGGTTTCTCTGTGTGCCATTCTCCATTCCTCCTGTATCCTGTTCACCTCACAAAATAAGGCTCACTCTCTTCATCTACGTCAGTGCCTGCATTTGGGTCCTTACCACAACCCCACACGTCTGCCGTCGCAGCTGTGACAGATTTTTATTTGAATAGGAAACTAGAAAGTAGGTGCAGTGATTTATTGATAAGTGCAAACATAAAAAAGTGATTGTGTACAGTTCTACCGAGTTTGAAAGTCAGTATTTGGTATGACCACCTCTCCCACACTGTTTCAATACTGTTGAGGTCTGGGAAGACCAGTCTGTGACTGATAGCATTCCATTGTGTGTCTCTGCATCCAGATGTGCTTTTAGTGTCCTGGTTGTGTATTTGAGATCATTGTCATTCTGAAACATGAAACTGCTGCCAATCAGACCCTTCCCAGATGGCATTGCATGGTGGATCAAAACTGACAAGATCCCCAACCCCACTGGCTGACATACAGCCCCAAAGCATGACAGAGCTCTTACCATGGTTTATGGATGGCTGAACAGTAGACACTGTTTTACCTCTTTCCTGACCTCCTTATATACATGGCTTCTTGACAGCCACACTTCCAATGAGACCATTTCAGATGAGGCTTCAGCAAAAAGCAGATGGATCAGTTGGCCAGATCTCATGTCCTATGTTAGGACTTTACTATATTTTTTCCTATTTCTGAAAAGCATGGCCTTCAGATAAGTTACTTTCAATTAAGTGGCTTAACAAACAAGCAAGCAAAACATTCCATTGAAAATTATCAGGTACAAGGACTGGACTAAAAGTGAGTGAAAAAAAAAAGCCAATGTCGAAAGAAAACTTTGGAAGACCTTCAGAAAGCCTGGAGAGCTATTACTTTGCTTAGTTTGTCTACATATTTTTTTTATAGCCATACTACAAGATAGTATATCTCTTTGAAAGTAAAATATAAAGACATGAGGGTGACTTCTCCGTGGTAATTACAATAACTCGATTATATTTTTAAAGTAGCAAGGATATTCATGAGAACTTGTTTTTATAAAACCTACAAAAAAACACATTTTTGTTGTAGTTTCTTTTTTATATATATTAGTAAAACATGCCTCTTCAAATTTGGTGCAGTACAGGACCACGCTGACATTCAGTAATATATCAGAGTGACTTTGATGTCATTTGGTTTCTTTTAAGCCATAATTTGCTTCACAGAAAATGACAGAAATATCAGAAAAATGCAGGTCGTTCGCTTTTTGAACTGACTTTAAGAAGCAATTACTTAACAATTCATTTCTTAATTTTCAGTTATTTTACCAAAAGGATCTCCTTAATCCATCCATTAGCAGTCAGCAGTTTAGATTCAAATATAATATATAGGACTATGGTATAATATACAGAATCAGATTGATACTTAGTTTTTCTCCCCTAAGTTCAGGGCATTGCTCCCAGTTATCAGAAAATAGACATGTCTGTGCAAACTCTGCTTCTCTCATGCAGCCACAGTTTGTTCTGCCACTCATATGATTGAGTGGCACTGAGCTTTGACATGTGAGAAAGCATAGCATTGTGCAGAAGAACTTTACAGTTGTAAATGAAAGCAAACAGTGGCGTGTGTTTGAAGGAAATTCTCTACTGTGGCAACACCATCAATGTGTATAAAAAAATGAAAGACCAACAAGAAACAAGAACAAGCAGCAAAACAAATGAAGAGAGGAGGAAGTAAATCCCTCGTATGGACCCACACCCAGACCATCAGATCAGAGACAAAGACAGACACATACAATCCAGGTCTCCAAAAAATACAAGCTAGCTAAAAGGTGTGTTTTATTGTGTTAACTAATTATTCTGGAAAGTGATTTAGTGGTCATTAAAATGTGTTCCGATTTGGCAAATTGATGATGATTATTCTCATAAATCATGACACACCACTCTCACCTAGATAAACTACCATCATAAGTTGAAAATATCTGTATTGGTATCAGCACTACTGGTCCTGTATTTACTTGGCATCTGATTGATACCAAAAATTGCAGTATCACACACCACTGCCATCTCTGTAACTGTATAAGTTGTCTTTTACAAGAAGCAATTTCAGTCAAATGGCAAACCATCAGTTCCCTAGTGCCAATTTTAAGTTAAATGTATTTCTTTAAATAAGAAAATTGATACACACATATTGTTCCACTTTGCCGTTTGATATTATAGTTTATAGAATCTATGGTATATTCTACTATGTTTGATATATCACACACAACGTGATGGTGCAGTATTTTGCATCTCCTCATAAAACCAAGATTTATGATGTCATCTACTGATCCTTCAAATTCTATGGGAAACTGTCACATGCATAGATGCAATTGTGGAAGTGCAGCATCCATTCATTCATCTTTCAAGCTCACCACTTGATAAAACTAACTTCAGACTAGTGCACACATTTTTTTTCCTCTCCATTTGCATCTCCTCTCTCCGCACTCCTCAACTCCACAAAGTGCATTTAAGGAAATGGAAGAGCCCTCATCATAGCAGAGTTGGAGCCATTTCTGCGTCATGGTGATAGACAGGATGAGAAGAAGAATGAGTTGGCATAGAAACAACCAAATTTGATCCACCTGTTTCTTAACCACTTATTCCACTCAAGGTTGCATCCTAGTGTAACAATCATGACAACTTCATGTTCCACTCTCTTTTTGTGAGTACACTAGGTAGTTCAAATCAGCAGAAAGGTACAAAGATTTAGACACATCCTGTCTTTTGCACTGCTTTCTGGGCAACGGTCCAGCAGAGATCTGTAGAGATGACGAATCAGAGAGAGAACCGAGTACAAGAGGGGAAAGGAGGTGAATTGGTGGGGTGGAGGTGTCCTGTACGACTGCCCAGTGTGCTGCCCACACTGCCAAGGGAGCACAGAGGAATGTTTGTATCCGTGTTTGTGTTAGTGGTCCCATGTGTCTAAATGAGCAGCAAAGGACCAATGTGCCACATCACAAGATCTGTTGACGCGGTTCTGCAGCCAAGGCTAACACTGGGCTCTCAAAGCCATCTGTCTCCATATACTAACCACTCAGAGAGCAAACCTCTCCTCTCTGTTGCTTTATGCAGCCAGAGTTCAGCTGAAGACTAAAGGCTTGATATGCTAATATGTGACACGGTGTGAATTTCAATCATTTGAGTAGCTATGAGATAGTTGAGAGGGCATTGTACTATGGTCATTATTGTGTTTAAATGGCATCATATTCTTCTGCAGCCCACCTCATTGCAGGCTGCCTTCAGGCCCAAGGCAATTATAATCACCGGCAGAATCAAGCACATGCTTTATATATGACCCTCCAATAACCCCGTGTCTACATCTGATAGTCAAGGTCATTCATTCTCATTGTTCTGCTCTGGTAAGCATGAACTAAGGCAGTGGCATCAGGCTTTTCTTCAGAGTATGTAGACCGAGGTGCATTGCTTTGAATAAGACGGTGCTGAATGTTGAATTCACTGTATCAATATAGTGGACAAGCTTTGATGGCACAGAAAATGTTGTTGTAATATAGCTTACCACATCTGTAATTTCTCCATTTAATGGTAGATTTGATTTTCTTGGTTCATTTGAGTAATAAGGACATTCAAAATTCAAAATAGATATTTTGTGTGCAAGTATGCTTACAAGATAACAGCTGGAAACCTCATTTTTGGAACATCCTCTTTCTTGTTTTTGTAATATAGGCATAGGTATTATAAAACTATGTACAGGTAACACCTGGGGCTTATTGACTTTGGGACGATCCATCCATCCATCCATCCATCCATCCATCCATTCTCTTCCGCTTCCGCTTATCCTTATCACGATCGCAGAGATGCTGGAGCCTATCCCTTTGGCATCATCTTAAAATACAAAAATGTATTCATGTGTTCTCCTGTTTTACTTTGTCACACTCTTGAGCACAATATCACAAATACACACCCAGTCCTCTGCTTGAAATAATACAGTGCATTCAGAAATCTTTAGAGGCTAGTACATTTGTATTTTTCTAAGTTAGTCTCTTTGATCTGACAGGAAGTTGAAGGAAGAGGAGATCAATGACTTAAGCTGTAGGGTGTACGGTATACAGACAGTTAGCTATTTCACTTCCTAAGGTGAATTTTATATTTATGAATCTTTTAGAGCAAACCACCTTCAACCTCAGGGAAAACAGAATGCTAAGTCAACTGTGAAGAAAGATCTGTTTTTTAAACTTTGATTTATTTATTTTATTTCAAGCTCACCCGGCTGCGGTATTATATCTTTTTCATTCTGGGATGTTTTCATAGACACTGTATTATTATAAATGAGAAGGTATTTGTGGATATGCTTAGACTTTACTTCTGCAGTATGGGTGCAGAAATATTGGTAAAGAAATACTAAATATTGGGACAAAAATTCATATGAAAAATACATAGAGAGGTAACTATGACTGCATCAGCAATTCAAACTGATTGTAATTCTTCAGCTGGCACCAGTTGGAAGTAATGGTAATATAATGGGTAAACATGTCTTTAGATTTGCTGGATGGTAATATGCAACTAAAACAGTTCTTCTGGGAAGATCCGGTAAAAAATTGGGATAATTACTGCATCAGTTGTCTCCTTTTTTTTTTTATTCACCTAAGAATTAAACTGGTGATAAATTAACCCAGTGATGTTATCCACTGGCTTTTCAAAATTTCAAATGTCTCTGCTCTTATTCTGGTGGGGAGTGGATGATCTGAAGGGCAGATGGTCCATCACCAACTCTCATTTCTACAAGCCTTTCAGATAAAGCCTCTTTTTTTTTTTTTTTTTTTTTTTTTTAAACTTGGTAAGGTTATTAGCTAATTTCAACTTCAAAAAAAAGATAAACAATTATTGATGCTGACTGTTTGGACATTTTACACTTATTTGGGTCTATTAATTAACAGGTTAGCATCGATTGGAGCTAACATTAAAGTAAAGCTTAAAGTGAAGTAAAGAAATCCTCAGTGTTAAAATCATAATTGGTTTTGTAAATGATGAAGGGATTTAGTCATTTTGCACAGTCGTTTCAGTCTAAGACTAGCTGAAAGTAATTGATTTATTTAATGAAATGTACTTTGCTGTTCTAGAATGAATTGATATCACATTTTTACTGTTATTATTCTTACACTTTAAGGATGAAATAACACATAGTTGTCAGAGTCAGACACAGCTCTAATTTTTTAAATTAGTGACAGTTGCAATTTGATACAACTTCATACAATGGTTTCTTCTGATATTTTGCATGCTGGCTTACTTGCACAGCCAGCTGTCACTTCTCATTAGTATAGTTGTTACTAAGATGACGGCTGCCACGCAGTGGCATGCATATTGGTTAGATCAAACGGTAGCAAAGCTGCAACGTTTACCAGGAATTTATAGAACAAATAACTATCGAGTAAAATTAAATAAAGTTTTAAAAATGGCACAGCTCTAAATCTTGTTAAATTATTCTCTGTCAATTTTCAGCAGTTAGAGCAAACAGCTTCACATCTTTCATGTACAAATTAGATCAAATTAAATATTTTGGACGCATCTAGCAAGCAAAGCATTTTTTCTTGAATAATAACTGCTGACTTATTTGTTTACTTATATGCTGAAAAGTAAATAACAGCCCAATAAACTTGAAAGATATTACCATAATATCTAGAAAAACAGTATTTGCAAGAAAATTTATCCCTCCCCGAAATCACCCCAGCTAGATTTCCTGTAATAAATGACATTATCATTTAAATACTGCATTATCACTTAAGAAATGTATTTTGTATTTATTGGGGCGGTCTTTGCATCATATTTAAATTTTTTGATGAACTGTAACATTAAAAAAAGTAAAAGGCTATATTCAAAGAAGTTGAAATTAATCACTACAAGAAACAAAAATATACATATCTAAGTTTAAATCACACGTCCCTAACAGCAGCCAGGGAACGAGTAAACACCTCGATTCCAGGGATCAATTAGTCCTTTTTTTAATGATTAGCCTATCACCATAAAATATTCTTTGCTTCACAAGGCACTTATAGACTACTTTGATTCGTAACATTATTTAATTACTTTTTTTGACAACACACAAAATCCAGTCAGCCTCTGACCCCGCCCCGCTTCCTATTTCATGATATGGTCTGGTCCAGGCGCACGCGCCCCTAGCTGACGCCAAGCGCTACAGCGAAACCTCTCCAGGAGAACGACAGTATGGCTCAGTTTAAAGTCTGGGTTTAAAAGAAGAAAAGGAAAAGACAGGTTGGAAATTAAACTACCGGCAAAGTCCACATGAAAGAAATGACTTGACTTCCTATTATTAGTTAGCTTACTTCATTCCTAACAACCAGTTACAAGTTTAGCCAACATGCGGTCCCAGGCCAGGCAAATGAAACCTCTGGCTCAGGCTTAGCTGTCTCTCTCCCATCTCTCCATACGTATACTTCTGACACTGAACCAGCCCCACTGATATCTGAAGGAGGAGGTGAGTTATTTTATGTGTAAACTGTGTCTAACAGCGTGAGGCCCCTTGGGAAATGTATTTCTATTCTACACACCCTTCATATATACTTCACATATGTATGTATATATATATATATATATATATATATATATATATACATATATATGAACAAAACAAAACAAAAAAACCACCCAGCACGCCCCTGCGGGCGGTTTATCCTTCAAGCTCGGGTCCTCTACCAGAGGCCTGGGAGCTTGAGGGTCCTGCGCAGTATCTTAGCTGTTCCCAGGACTGCGCTCTTCTGGACAGAGATCTCCGATGTTGTTCCCGGGATCTGCTGGAGCCACTCGCCTAGCTTGGGAGTCACCGCACCTAGTGCTCCGATTACCACTGGGACCACCGTTACCTTCACCCTCCACATCCTCTCGAGCTCTTCTCTGAGCCCTTGGTATTTCTCCAGCTTCTCGTGTTTCTTCTTTCTGATGTTGCTGTCATTCGGAACCGCTACATCGATCACTACGGCCGTCTTCTTCTGTTTGTCTACCACCACTATGTCCGGTTGGTTAGCCACCACCATTTTGTCCGTCTGTATCTGGAATATATATATATATATGTATGAAACTCCCACAGACACCATTTTTGGAGAAGTGTGTATTTGCACACTGGCTGTGACTGTTGCAAGTTGTGAGAGCGTTCAGTGAGCTAAATCAGATTTAAACATGTTTTAATTCCACCAGGTCTCAGGACAGGGACATATTTTAGTTAACTATGCTTTGCTTGAAAATGGATAACCAAAGTGTTATTAAAGCTGTATTTACCAATACCTAATAATATCAATAAAAATGTTTAAGCAATATTAATTTTCTTTACACTTTTTTATAGATGAGAATTTAAATTTTACTTTTATCCAAAAAGTTAATTTATATTTCATTTGTATTTGTATTTGGTGTATGGTACCAATCAATGTAAAAACAAACAATGTACAAACAAACAACAAATGTAAACAAAAAGCGTGCACATATCTCATCAACCTTAAACAATTTTTTTAAAAGTGTTTTATCTAAGCAAATTAGTGATCTATGTCTTCACCGTGTTAGGTTTTTAGCGTTGGTATGATTTGCAGTGTTAAAGTGGTGGGGCCCAAATTTATATTTTTTTCTCAGGGCCCCTAATCCCTGGTTGGCCCCTGGTTGAGAGTACCCCCATTATATTACATAAACCTTATCTAACTGCTGTTCTTTACTCAAGCATCAGAATTATTCAATATTTTTATATTTACTCTCCTTCCTAAAGCTGTGAAGTGACCCTGATTTTTTTAAAGCCATGTGCACAGGTGTATTCAAACATTTATAGACTCCTTACCATGCCTAATTTAAATCAGGTATGGTTTTTGCTTTTTATGGATGTATTTGAATAGTTGCTGGATCTGAACCTTAGCGGAACAGCAGTAACAGCTCAGATGTTCTGTCTATGTGTGTGAAGCATTAGATAAGTGTTAGGTCACCCACATTTTGGCAACAAATGATACGTTTGGCTCAAAATTGTCCCTGACATTCTATGTGTGTTGTCACTCCATGACACTTAGCTCCCTGCTCGCATAGATCTAGCTGAGCTCGTCAGTTGTTATTCGATGACTCAGAGAAATTTTCATAATTTGGGGCTTGTGACTTGCAGAACAAGGCACTGAGGCATGGGTTGACTTTTCATTTATTATTTGATAGCTAGAAGGCATGCTTATATTTTGGTTTCTGTAAACTTACGCAACTCCATCTCTTTAGATAGTTAGTCAGGTTAAAGGCAGAGTTTAAGGCAAAGGTGCAATCTATTGCTGCGCTTCTTCGTGATCAATTAATTCGATTATTTTTGGCAAATAATCAATGATCTTTACCTTTTCCGACAAGTATAGATTAACACATATAAAGTAAAATAATGTCAGTGTTAAATGTTAATCGATACAGGGAATACAGTTCGCTGTTGAGTTTCCAGAAAAAGTGCACAGGGAGGAAACTTAATGGCACTATCAATCACTGTAACAAAATCTGAGAGACAATCTTTAGTCCTAGGCTTAGAGGGTTTTAATGAGATCATTGGACGGTGGACTATCACTAAATGCCAAATGCACTTTAGCTAAGCATATCATCACAGGAGTGTGAATGTATGCTGTGGTATTCATGTCGTGGTATGTCCTGTGCCAGGCTGTGTATTGTCACGATGAATAGCAGTACTGAAGTACAATGTAGGTAGGCAGCCATTCTGTCTATGTCTTATTAAATGGTTCAGTGCTGTGCTCGGCGTTTCTTAGCTCTCTTCTGTGTTTGATATCTCATTTGGCATTCCCTCTGTGCGCAACCCTCGTTATCGTATTCCTATGGAGTGCACTGGCATTTGACACGCAGACACCAAAGACTCTGGCAGCATTACAGATCAACTGCCTTGCACAGCAATAGTCTTTCTCTGTCTCATTGGGTCTTTTCCTCTCCACTCTATCTTGTCACATAGATCTCAAATGGGTGATGGACTTGGAGGGAACCAGAGGATGTCACTTGCCTAGGCCTTAATATAATTACATCATCCTGTGTGTCTCTTGAGTGCTATGTGTCTACGTGTTGAAAATGACCCTGAGGAGAGAAATGTATGCAGCTGTTAGAAAGTGAGCTCTTTGACATTTGACATTTTTCTCATTTGTATATACTATGATGACATCTGTTGTTGCATATGAGGTTATATGACCCAGTTTCTACAGAAAGTAACATCTTCTCACTATTACAAGTTGAATTTCTCACGGTCCTTAATGTTGTTTTACTTCCTTGTGCAGTCATTTTGAACTAAAACTAAAGGAAAAAATGTGTGATAAGTATGAAGATGTATTTTTGGCCTCATAATTATCAGAACTTTGTTTTAAAAAATTAGGTTAAGCCTTTAATGCAGGTCAGTTTTTTATACAGCCCCACGGGTTGTTAAATGAAGGCTAAATTACAGTTTAGTTGGTCTTTAATGCAATGCAATGCAGTCAACATGCTATCCTATCCTGAAGCTTATTATCCACCAGACTTTGTCCATTTGTTATGGAGATGTCAAAGATAAGTGAAACTAGACAATATACTTCCACATGCAATCGATATTTACAGCAGCTATTTACAGTGTGCTAACCTTGTCACCTCAGCTATAATCTGATATCAATATTTATTGTAGCTAGGCTTCTTACACTAATATTACCCAAAGAATGCTATCATCTGGCATGAAAAATGACAGTGAAGGTATCTGCCAGTTAAAATGACGTAAATGTGGAATGAGAAGTCAAGTTGGAAAAGGTCCAAAGGATGGCCAACCTTATGCTGTCGATGCATTGACCACATAATGTATGCAGACTGGTAGGTGTGCCACCTGCTACAGATAGACTAAGATGATACGCTGGAGAGTTGAGGAGAGCTGAGGACAGCGTAGTCTAGTAGTCATTCCTGTTATACTTCCTTGAAATCCAGACGTCTACATGCACCCTCACCCTCACTCTCACTGTTTGATTGCAAAGTTTACATTCCTCAGTCCCAAACAGACCTCAGTGCACTTGTGGATGTGAAAACTATATAACATGTTCAATGCTGCGTGAGTCACAGGCAAAATATGAAGTTGAGTTTGTACTTTGGGATTGTGGCAAGTGGTACATCTGCACTTTTGCAGATGTTATCAGTGCTAACAACAGATGTTGACATGTGCACTTTTTGGTGGTGAGTTTATATATACTAGTCAGCAATAGGTTCAAGATAAGATGCTATGCTGCCTGAACAGTTCAAAAGTCAAGAAGTCATCCTCAAATTAAAAAGCATGATTTCACCATGCCACTTAACCTATACGGTGGGATATCTTATTTAGTGCTTGAGTTGATGTTGCATTAACACATCTTCAAGCATGTCACTTTGGTGATTGGATCTTTTGCAGCTTTGAAGGAAGAATTAACAGGATTATGTGAACTGCATGTCCTCACCTGGATAGAAAAAAAATGTCGGCATCGTTCCTGTGCACTCTCATAACTCTCTCAAAACTTTGACTTTCTCTCCTTAAACTCTTATGCTTCTTAAAAGTTCTCTTCACTGTACTTAACAGTTTTCCACCATAACCCTTTAAAGTATTAACTATGAAATAATTGCCATACAATTCTGTTATCTTTAATGGAGTGTATATTGAACTGTCAAAAATTGCTTTACATATTTATAAATATTTACATATTTAATTATTAGCATTGTATTTGCAACATCCAGCATTGTTTGGTTTTGTCTTGTAATACATTTTTCAATTTATTGCTTAAAAATGCGTTGTGCACTTTGTTTATGGTTTTCAGCGAGAAAAGAAATCACACTGATGATGTACAAATCTCAAAAACTCAAAAAACACATGTATCAAACATGCTATATTACGCATTAAGTGTTAAGAGCACTTTGAATCACCTTGTTGTTGAATTGTGCTATATAAATAAACTTGCCTTGCCTTGCCTTGCCTAAGAGCGCTATTAAGGACTAAGATGCATTGTGAATAACTTTTATCTGCCATATGTAAGTCCTAACTTTAAGGGGCAATTCTTAGGAAATGTCAAAATGTTGAGTTTTGCAAAGCTTTGTTGTGGACTGTATTGGTCAGATGAGAACATCCATTTTCCAGTGAAACAAACACTCAACGTCCCACCGAAATCTTTTTTCTGCTCTTATGATTCACTGCAAGGACATTCTAACCAGACCCTGCCAAAGGTGGAGAACTAGTTTTGCTATACCACATACCACACAACTACCTTCTTTGGTCAAGCAACAGTTTTTAGGAAAATCTCTAAGACTAAGTCTTTGATGAACAGCAATAAAGAGTGTGGAATAAGTAAGAACTAGTAAGTTTTGATGTATTTATTGGAAAAGGAAAAAAACAGCCTAAATTGTTTAAGAACAGTTACAAAGGTAAAAATCCATTTCAGTGATCAGAATTGTTTGCTGTTCCCTAACTTTGATAGGTAGTGGGTTGTGACAGAGTAAGGACGGAATCAGAAAACAACAGAATTAGCTGTGAGTTATTTAGAGCCTGTCGCGTGTCTTGGGATGAGGCCAGATGGACAACTGTGATCCTATTACCTCTGCTACACAGTTGTAGGTCTGCCTCCAGATCTTGAATTCCACAGTGAACGGGGTACACATGGACAGCTTCGGTTTTTCTGTTCATTAACTCTGAGAGGACCTCTGAGTGCCTTGCCTATCCATTCAGAAAACAGGACTGAACACAGTTCATGGTATGTGTCACTAAAGAAGGATGCTGTTGATCTTTGATGATATAATCAGATGCTTACATCAGTGCATTTTACTCTGTGCTGTTTGGTGCCTGTCTTTTAAGTGTAAAATATCTCTCTTTCACTGACATTAAACCCAGAAATATTCTGGTATTCATGACATGTCCTGAATTATTTTTACATAAAAACAGGTTACATGAATAATTAAGATTTTCAAAAAAGTAGAATAGAGTAGAACTTATGCGTTATGAAAGCCATTTGAGCCAACGAAACAGAAATGTTTGGATCATAATCCAATTATTTTGCGTCAGTAAGGTTTGAAATGATGCGTAAACAAGTGCACAAAGAGGGGAGCAGGGTAGGAAGCAGTGCTGATCACTGGTTGGCTGTTGGCCATGCTGGCTCGCGGATCATACAAGCTCTGGTCATTCAACTGATTACGCCAGTATCACTTGTAAAACATAAAGCTTTTATACTTCTCTTCTTTATTTAGATCACAGTATTTTTTTAAAAAAGCAATTGCTTAGCTAGAAAATCAGTGCAGTAATATAGTTCATAACTTATTTTAAGACAAATGAAAATCGGGTCCTGGCATGTTTTAGAGAAAGGTCACAAAGCTATCAGGAAGAAATTAAATGAAACTGAGAATAAATGAAAAAGACTAAAGTAAACAGGAGTAATTTATTGGGCCAGAGGATGTTATGTTTTGCAGTTAAATTGGAGACCAAAATGCAGAATAACAAGAAAATATATATATTTAATTGAATTACGTAAAACAGGCAGGGTTAGTCCTGAAAAGTAATGACTCAGAAGAGGCTAACAGAAAAACTAGACTGGATATTCATATACAGTACAGCTCACTGGGAAATGAGACACAGATGGAAAGTCAGCAAAGGGGGGGGAAGGGTAAAAAATAAAAGCTCAACAAGGTACATGGAAAAATCAGCCTTAAGAGCTGCAAACACGAAGACAGAGACAGTGAAAATTAGAAGCTGGTAAGAAATGGGAAACTAGAAACACAAAGGAGTAGAACAAAAGTAGAAGATAACAAGGGGCATGAGAGAGACTGTTTTATTCCACATGTTGCTTTAAGTAAAATTATTCCAAGACTGCGTGTCACAGTGATGGTTTTGTGCCTGAACCTGCATGTTTTTCCTCTGGTTGCTCCACTTTCCTGTCACAGTCCAAATTGGCCGTAGGAGTGGTTGTGAGAATTTGTGGTTGTTTGTCTCTCTGTGTTGGCCCTGGTCCAGGGTGTGCCCTGTATTTTGCATTATCAAACCTGGGATATGTTCCAGCTGCCAGTCATTATAAGTTGGATAAGTGATTAGGCAAAAGAATGGGCAGTTTCGAGAACCTAAAAATGCAACTCAATACAGCAGCTCCCTACAATAACAAAACTGCAATTTACAAAAGACAGAAATCATTACATGCATTACACTTTTATAATATGCATATGCTTATAATGCAAAAAAAAATAGTAACACCACATCCCTGCACCTGCAAAGAAAGATGAAATGAAAGCATATAAAGATAAATGATGTAATATTAAACATTCTTTTTGTTATTTAAATGGATGGCTACACAATGACAACGATTGTCTTGAGGATTCTTTCTTATTTGAGGCATTTTTGTCATGTCCCTGTTAAATATTTATGATGACTTCATTTTGTTTTTTACAAAGTCTGTTTCATATTGCTTATGTTTTGCATTGTTTTTATTTTGTTGGGCGGAATGGGAGTAGTGATGAATGAAGGATAAAAGGTGTTTGTCTTCGTTCCTGGGTGGGGGGTAGACAAATGGATGGCCTTAGATATTCAAAGCAGATTTTTTGAAAGGTGAAGATATGACTGTAGTAATTTTAATATAATTAGAAATGTATTTATTTAGTATTCATATTTATTATTCATATTTATTTTTTATTATTAATAAGAATTTTACTAGTAATATTCACTTAAGTGATTGAAGCCAGAGGTGCTGCATTTTAAATATCTCTCTCTCTCTCTTTCTCTCTCCCTATATATGTATGTATATATATATATCTATATATATCTATATATATATGTATATATATATATATATATATATATACATATATTCAAAAAGCTGAGCAAGAGTGTTTACCTTAGCATGCTCTTTGGCAGCATTGTTATTGTTCTTGTAATATGACCTTTAACTATAAAATGTAAAGAGAAAGTCATCAAAACAGAGAAACATGCGTACCATTAATTTACAATATAAATATTTATTTTATAGCTGACATTGCTGCATTATTTGCATGAAGCAGATAACTCTGCTAGGTTAATTTTTGAAAGTGAGTTACTATTGCTTAGTTTTAACATTAAATTTCATATCAAAATACATAAATTTAATAGACATTCATAAGAGCAATAATTCTGAGGTAACAGCCACTGAATGTCTTATGCTTGATAAATATCCTCTAGAGAAAATATTAAAAAAAATCTTGTTCACAGGGTACTTGATATTACATGATATAACATGATAAAAATAAGGTGGTGGGTGATTAATGTACCTGAATACACCAGACTGTGTTAATCAATGCAAGTTGGGGGAAAGCAGTATTGTCAAAAACTGCCTCACGGACAATTTTACGAACTTAAAACCAAAAATTATTTGAAAAAAATTAGAAATAAAAATAAATAAGGGCCTGATTTACTAAGTTGAGTGACTTAGCATGATGTCACAATCTTAAAAATACACCAATATGAGAAAGTCCTGTAGATGAAATACAAAAAATGTACTCTTTGCATTTAAATCTATAGATATAGCCAGTTAATCTCAGTCATGACCAGCAACTTGCCAAGGGCTGCACATTAGCGGCACAAAACTAGCAGACCTGATGACAAAGTGAGCAACAAACATCCTTGCAAAAATAATACAGGTAAGCACAGGACTTATGTATGTGTTCCTCTCTGGAAACAGCGTGGCAATTTACATCAATGAGAGGTAACTGAAGGAGAATCAATATGTTTTTGATATAAGAGCTAACTGTTTTGTTAGAAATTGCTGGTCCTGAGGACTGGGACTCTGGAGGGAACACAGGATTTATCCAGAGGAAAGCTGTGTTATCATAAACTGTTCAACCATATAAACCTGAAATCTTTGTTTAACAGATGGCCTCCATGATGCGTACAAGAACTCAAAACAATATTCGCTGTCAGATCTCTAGCTTTCCCTGTGTTAATGGAAAAACTGTTATTGTGCCACGTGCATAAATGTGTGCGTTTCTCTCAATTTCTCTGCAGAATGTGTGATGCTGTAAGTACATATCAAAGTCAATATTACATGCAGTAACAGGCTGACACTGTGATACACTGACACATCCCAATAATTGCTGTAGTTTGACAGACATCAATATGATGTGTAATAGCTCTGATAGAGAGTTAAAAAAGGGGAAGAAATAAAATAAAAAACTACAGTAAATTAGTTTTGTGTGTGCACACTATTGAGAAAAGACTGTGTCTGAAATACTGTAAACTGCTCTGCTCTCTGTGTAAAGTATCTTGGCTGCATGTAAACCTAGATACATCATTGGGATTCTGCTGCTTCCTCCCAACACTCCACCTTTAGTTTTGTTCAGTTCTGCTGCATTTTATCTAAATACAGGTAATATTGTGGGGCAGAAAGATGTGGGGCTTGGCTGTAAACTAAAGACAGAGTAAAGTGCTTTCTGTAAAAGCCTTGGCACCATACTCTGAGCTTTGAGCCATCTAGTTATGCACTAGTTCTGATAACATCTCCCCCTTCTCATTTCAAATAATTGGACACTCCTGATGATTCACTACCACAAGGTAAAAAAAATGACACATACTTCCTTTTTTGGCATTAAATTTGGTGTCGTTTTCAGTCAGTGATTTGCAGTAATCCTTAGTAAATTGTTTTTGTGGGTTACCTGGAACAATACCTCTCCCTGCTCATTTAATATACAAAACTGATGCTGCATTTTTTCAAATCTGACACGCCAACTGCAAGGACATTATCCATGTACATAGTTTATATGCAACTATGAAAGCAGCAGGACATGGGCAATCATTATAATATATACGAAATCAAAAGAATTGGGATTTATATTGTGTGAGGAAGGTTTGCCCACCCATTTAAAGAGGAGATTGGGTAAATACAGCCACATATATATACATGCATAAGCTATGATGATTATAGTAAGAAGATTTAACCTTCAGTTTGATTGGAGTGCTTCTTTCAGTTAGCCCTCAAAGTGTTTAATTAGCCCTGCCTGTGTAAAATGCTTTTAAGCAACCAATTAAATAATTCTCTGAAAAAAGAAAATACGTTTGTAACGTTCCTGTTCTATAATGCAGAAAACATTCAGTGTCACAGAAACCACTAGAATTAATTAAAAAAAATAACCTAAGATAGTTTAGTCAGATTGGTATAAACACATATAATCTGAATCTGCATACGGCTTGTGGAGAATATTTTGGAGGCTGAAACATTCATAATGCTTTTCAGTGCATATGGTTACTTGAGTTTCCTGTTTTTCAGAATATCTTCAAGGCAGAGTAAAACAACACCTCTCATAACTCAGAGGCCATGTCAAATACTCCGCGCAGCTTCATTAGTCATTGATTACTTACTTGATCTTCATGGGGGACTAGTCCAGTTGAACTCAAAAGTTTAGAATTTGTGGGCTTTGCTTATAAAAGCGGTCTTTCTTAGAGATGCTTGGAAAATTTCATACCCTATTTTATCTGTTTTATAAACCACTGTCTTTTGCAATGGGCATAAAACATCATATGAATCCAGTATTTTTTCAATATGGGAAGGATGAACATGGCATAGTTATATCAAAGCTAAAGTACTACATATTTAAGGTGTCAGCCATCAACTGGTGGGGTAAATTCCTGTTACAGGCAATGACATGTAGCCCTTTGCATGCTCATCCTCGGCTGTTAGAGGATGTTTATGTTTTTTAAGCTGAGTTTAAGTTAACTGTCAATTTGTTTTGAAGTGATACTCATTTAGAGTCAGGGGGTAATTGTTTGTTTGCACATTCTCGTCTCTCTGTTCCTCGTCTGTCAGCCTTTTCACATTAGTCACTATCTTCCAGGACATGCAAATGAAATGATAATTATGCAGACATCTTAAAAGTGGTATGGAAGGGCTGCTTTCCGTCTTGTCGGGTTTATCATCTCTCCAGCACCTCTGCTTCACAGTGACTGCTTCCCCAGAGTCACGATTCCTTTTTGTATCTGGCCAACTGGTTTCAAAGTAATTTGCTGAGGTTTGATATTAAAGAGCTATTTCTTTCCCCATGTTGGTGTAAAATCACCATCTGTCTCACTGTCTGCTCTGATTTGAGTGGTCTCTTTGCCAGACTGGCCTGCAGATGCATACGGATCAAGCCTCGCACCCTGTTGCCTGCACAGTTTTATGTAATATTCAATTATTAAAAGTAAAGTGACATGCTTTCATAATTAATGCTATGAATACTTTATCTGTTTTCTCCACACAGTATAAACATCTGAAATACCTAAAAGTTCAGTTAAAGGAATAAAAAATATGAAATTGTGGCAACCCTTTCAAAATAAATCAAAACAATTTTTCTTTGGTTTCTTTAGTCTTTGTAACTCTGGATGTACATTGAGGTGATTGTAATACAGCAAACATAATTTGGCCCCAGTTATCATCTTCATGATAATACTGTGGGATGCTGTGAATGTTTTTGCAGAGCCCCGTATATCAATCTTATACAATAAGGTCAATCATTTATTGAACAAAGACACAATTTTTGTATCTTTGCATCTGTGCACCATCACAGTGGATATGTGATTGATTTACAGACTTTCAGCTTTAATTCAAGGGGTTTTATAAACAAAATTGCAGTTGTAATTGAAGTATTACAACCTTTTTCTAGCATTTCACTGTAATTTCAAGTATGAGTTGCAAACTACTGGTTAGACTCAAGAAGGGCAAGATCAGAATACACGTTGCCAGAAAAAAAATCCAAAAGAATGTGCACTGTTTTAAAGAAAAATCAAGGTGAACTTGGACCAGAATGATAAGAAGAGAAATGTATGGAGGAGAGAAACGGCTCATGATCCAAAAAAACAACATTCTCTATCAAACATGAGGGAGGTAATGTTATGACATGGGCTTTGGACAGAAGTGGAAGGATGAAATCTGAAGTGTATAAGGCTGTATTATCCATTTGCACTGTGAAGTGCAAATGGATAATGAGCAAAGCAAACTGCTAAAGCAACCAAAGAGTTTTTCAAGGTAAAGAAGTGGGATATTCTTTAATGGCAAAGTCAGTGACCTGTTCTCAACTCGACAGAGCATGCTTTTCAGTAACTGAAGACAAAACTAAAGGCAACTGAAGGCAGCTGCATTGATTGCTTAGTTTAAAATCCACTGTGATGGTATATAGAGGCAAAATACAAAAAAATTGCCTTTGCTAAAGAAAGGTTGGAAGTGAGGAGTTTTAGTGCAATTCGTAACTCATACATAGTCCACTGGTACTACTAA
This sequence comes from Oreochromis niloticus, assembly GCF_001858045.2. Lineage (NCBI taxonomy): Eukaryota > Metazoa > Chordata > Actinopteri > Cichliformes > Cichlidae > Oreochromis > Oreochromis niloticus. Next base: position 55,782,837 of record NC_031972.2, on the reverse strand, counting down.
TCTCATGAAAATAGTGCTTTAGTTATCAGACAATAACCAATGGGTTCCAAGTTTGGGCCCTATGGTTTCCACTTTTAAGTATAGATGTTTATGTATGGATTTAGACAAAGAGGTCACAGTCAAATGGACACACACAAAATAATAATTAGAAAATGCAGATATAAAGCCAGTACCTTGTAAATTGTTCCAACAGGAGAGAAGAGATTAACATGATTTGCATTAGCATATTTCTAAAAGAGAGGAAGAGCTGCCTTTCCACCGCCAGTTAATTGACTCAATTTCAAACGCATGCATTGCCCTCTCCCTTTCTTTATCCCCCCACCCTCCCTGTCACCCTCTGGGCTGAATTAATGAGAGATCAGTGAAAGGATGCTTACAAGATTAACAAATGCCTCAACACTTAGTCTGTGTATATGAGTGTCATTGGAGGCCTCTGCTGTCCCAAAGGGGCTGTGAGGATTACAGCAGCATACAGTATTGTTTGATTGATGTGTTATGTAAAGGAATTACTAGGATGTATAGCAAATTATATAGAGGCCATGAAGTAATAGCTGTCTATCCTCTCTTTGTCTTTTCTGGACAACACACCTAATACTGACACTAAATTCATTAATGTTCTCTTCCAAAGTGAATCTTATTATCATAAAGTAATTTATGCTTTTTTTTAATGGGCAAACTTAGTCAGCTTTTTATTAAAAAGATGGTTTTTTTACGGATTTTTTTTTTTTCAGGTGCCTCATGTCACTGTTTCTCCAAGATTTTGAAGGTTTTGTGATGATTTTAATGAAGAAAATGTTTATACAAAGCCTGTCATCTGAAACTGGGATTACCCTTGCATATAAAATGCAGGTTAGTGTTAGTGTTAGTCTCATTGATATACTCATACACAGCACTGTACCACTTTGTATACATACATAGGGAATTCAAATACAAAGTTATATAAGGCTGTTTAAAAGTCTTGAGCCACCCCTCATTTCTTTAGAATGGAAAAGTGGAAATAGTTGCAGTAAATTATTGAAATATGTGCAAGCCTACATGAAAATAGAGCCTATAAGTTAAAAACTATTCTAAAGAGCTTGACACTCAGTACTTGGTATGACCAGCCTGAACTCTCTTCAAGTTTTTGTGTAGTTTTTTTAACTTGTCTTTGGAATAATTCTCCAGAGTTCTTGAAGGACATTCAAAGCTCTTCTTTCTTAATATGATTCCAGAGTGCTTCAGTAATGTTGAGGTCCAGGCTATGGAGAAACCAGTTTATGGCTGGTAGAGTGTTCCACTGTGTGTTTTTATGTCCAGGTATCCTTTTACTGCATTACCACTGTGTCTTATTATTGTCATGCTAAAAAATGATAATTTTTTCCAATGTTTCTTGCAATTTGGCATAAATTGGTACCGTCTGTGAAAGTTGAAATTTCTTAGGTACTGAATAGCAGACAGCCACACTGTACACAATGATTGGCTGGTATGTAATGCGTCTTTGCCTTAACAAACAAGTAGAGCAAAAAATGGTGATTTATGACGAGAAAGTGCTCTCGAAGCACACTGGGAGATGTAGCTCTGTAGGAAATGCAGTTTTATCATGTTGGATTTTTTTGAAGCAAGGCAGCAAAGGTAAGATAGAATTTATGCTTATGGTTTTCAAACTTAAACCCTAGTTTTGATGTTCTTTTGCTGCTGGTTCAGTGAGTTTTGGTTGGAGCCTGTACATGCTGTTGGGTGAACAAGGGAATCCGCACTTTGTGTGCATCTTTTTGCAGAATCTTTTACCCGCTCTTTAATTGTTTGTTGCCTGTGTTTGGTGGTCATGGAAATGGTTTTGTAAGTTTTTAGCTGATATTCTGACATTTCTGTTGATACCGTAGATGTCTGCATTTAAATAACAGACCTGGTGGTGCAGCCCTTGAAACCACAACCTTCACCCCTGGGGTTTAACAGGTTGAGGTTTTTTTTTGGGAGATGGAGAACAGAAGAAAACAACTGAAGAAAGAATCTATTGCAGATGAACAGTCTCTGAAAGTCATGTAGGAAAAACTAGGAAGTAGAAAGAAATCCAGCGAAGACCTGACAGAGGATGCGAGAGATTCATCTGGTGCTTCAGTTGATCCAGCTACTCTTTACTGAACCCTCAACAGAAGTGGTCTCAGTGGAAAGAAGAAGCCATTCTTAAGAAAGGGGGAAAAAAGGAGAAAAGGTATGACACATTACACAAGAATCATACTCAAAATAAGTGGCACCAGGTCTTACAGAGTGATGTGAATGACAACTGACAAAGCATTGTCAATCTGCACAAAGGAGGTCAGGAGAGAGATGCAACAGTGAGTGTCAATCCCCCGTTTGTTTGCACATTTCAATAAATATTCCAATTTTCTTATCCAAACATAAAGACAGAAGAGAGGCTCAAGATGTTTGCACTGTGTATTGTTATAGTTTCAGTAAAGAACAGGTCTTAATCAATCAATATACTGCTGCATTCAGTTGGGCCATTTTGGGACTGATTACTTTGAATAATGAGATTCTTAGAGCTCAATTCAGGTGCCCTTTATGATTAATTGAAAAGAGCCATGAAGTAATGACTTTAAAGTTACAATAGAATTACAATAAAGGCGTGTTTATTAAATGGCCCCGTGCAACTACTCACACAAATATTTACGCACCCACACGGCAAGTGTTCCCTCAAGTTTAGGAGAGCAGTGAGTAATTAGCATTGGCAAAAGGCATTGACACTACAGAGAGAGATCCATTGAGATACTCCACTGAATTATTCAGACTAATTAGTTTCTCCCATAGACCTATGGGAGCTGTGCATGGATTCAATGTGGTTCACATGTATGTGTGAATTTGAGTGAAGCATGTAATGTACTGTAATTTTTGTGTGGAAGAGATACGCCTGTGTTGTTTGTCTCCCTGTGCCAAAGGGAAAGCTGTTGCAACAGTCTGTGTCTGGCAGAAAAGAAACTTCAAAAGCTTCTAGCAAGCTGGAGGCACACATAGTCGCTAACGGCTACACACAAGACCAGTTTTAAATTCCTTTGAACACTGAATTACTTCAGCACTCTCTAAATTTAACAGTTTTGTGACTGTAGTCTTTGGTTGGTGTAATGGGTATTTCCTATAGCCTTGAGGTTGAAGCTTGTGTGAATCAGCAGCCTTTTGTATTCGTGGTAGCAGGTTTAGGTATTAACTAGCTTAACCTAAACTCAGTTTCCTAAACTTTTGGGATCCTGTTAACCCAAATTCAATTTAATTGAACCATACAAAGAAATAAATGAATATATGGGGTTGAGGTTTCCTGTGTTTAAAAGCTACATTGTGAGATTATTACCATTATTATTACCATTATTGCAAGTTGTAGCCACTTGTCCATTTGTCTCTCGCCATAGCCCAGAGACCAAACAGCAGCTTCAGTGGGAGAGTTTGCAGTATCTAAGCCATCGGGTTAGACATGACCAAGAATGATCATTTCCTTCATCATGGCATTGTGAATTTGTTACCCAGGATCTCCCTGTCAGTGCTTATTTATAATGTAACATCCTTAGGCAGCTAAAATATATTCGGAGCAAATGTGTAGATGGAAATGTGTGTGTGTGGTTGGCTCAGTCTTCGTGTTAGCCCTGTGATTTGTCCACTGTACCCTGCCCCTTGCCCTTGCCCATGACCTCAAGTTAGATAAGTGGTTATGAAAATAGGATAAATAGGAAAAATAGATGGATATCTGTGTCATTTTCTTCCCCATATGAAGTTACCAAGGAACTTGTGACAGATTTTCAAAGCCGTTTTTTTGCATATTATTACCTAAGAAAGATTCTCCATATTATTTACATTACAATTTACAAGCCTGCCTTGAAGTGACCACTACAGGTTATAGAGGAACGGAGCTCCACTCTCATACAGAAGGACTGCATGCTACAGAAGTTAGTTCTGATGAAACGATCAAGTGTTTACAAGATTGGAAAGTCCTGTGTTCAGAAAATTGGACTGACTTCTGATCACTTTCCTGGGAGACGTGTTCTCTCATTTCAAAACTTGCTAGCAAACTATGTGTTACATTCCTCTAAAAGGGTCAAGGCGATGAGGGAAAGTAACAAAAAGTGTCCGGGTCGGAAAAAGGAGACAAGGAGGCATAAAGGGCCGTAACACTATGAGTTCAGCATTCAGGTCAAAATTAAATTGGATATCAAAAATTGTTTTTCCAGGGCAAAAGTGTAAATGTTTGACTCCTCCATTTGTAACAGTCCCTTTTAATTAAGCAAGCATACGCTTTAAGTCCATGTAGTTCATATTTGCCCCTCACAGCGGAGAGGCTATTGTGTTGTTGTTGCCTCTATTGTAGGGAAGAAAAGTGCTTGATGTGGTATTGACATGCGAGAAGTGCCCTCACCCCTGGTCATAAACTCATACTCTGTTCAGTATATTAGTTATTGTAATCGAGTTGTTTATGAAGGTTATATTTGAAATAATATATCGCATTATAATAAAAAATGAAAATTTAAAAAAGGTGAAGATGGAAGTTTTACAATGCTGTCAGTCAAATTGACAGACTACTGTATAAGAAAGTACTGTCACGGTCGCCGAACCACTCCGTATCTACGTGTGTAAAACCTCACTCTCGCACCCCCAGAGTTGTGCGAGAGACAGAGGGGAAGACATGCAGCAAAGGAACGCAGGTCAGATTCGAACCCGGGCAGCTGCACTTCAGTTGTGAGTGGCCATAGGTGAAAGTATGAGTGGGTGTCTGCATCTCTGTGTCAACCCTGTGATAACCCCATTACCCTGAATTAGATAAGCATGAAAAAATGGATGTTTGGATCTGTCCTTATTCTCTTAGCGGAGACGGATGTTAGAGAAAGCATTCAGCTGCAGTGCAGAGGGTGCGCCAGTAATTATCCATAACCATTTTAGGAGTTTGGTTTAAAGCTGTGATTTGTGATGTATTTAAATGACATTCATCCCCCTTATTTCCCTTTTTGTGCTTACGCATCTCACTGGTTTGACAGTTGGTATGATATGCTAATTTCATGAAATTATAATTAAATACCAAGTTTCAAGGATTTCCCCTCCATCAGAAAACTTGCTATGTTTTTTAAGAGTTTCACTTCCTGGTTAAAATGTGCTGTTTTTAATTGGTCAAGACAAGTTGACAAATGAACCCGAGTCTGTGAAAATATCATATTTTCCAATTCATGCTACTATCATAATAAATCATGTTGAATATTTGATACAGACACTGTTCATAGCATTAATATTATTTACTGTTTGCAGAGTGTAAATAGAGACTTTCATACTGTTGACCGGTTTTCTTTCATCTCTGTGTAACTGATAACAAATATTTTCAACTTACTGGAATATACTTCTTGAGTACATGAATATAAATGTGCTAAAGTGTTACATTTTTAAAATTTATGCCGTTAAAAATTATAGCTATGTATGTGAGCATTTGTGGCAGCAAACAGCTGTTGGGTGTGTTATACATAAAAGCACACTGCTGACCTCATTATACTACCCCTAAAGACGCTCAGTGATTTATGTGGTAAACATCTGATTCATTGGTAGGGTGCTACACAGCGAGATCGGTGCCTTAATGCAGCCCTTGTTTAAGCTGTGCAGCGAGGTGTTTTTTCTTATATTACATATTCGCTTTTTATCTACAATACCTTTCAGTATTTTTTCTTTCTGCTCCTAGTGGTAGGTTTTTGAAGCAGAAAGAAAAGCATTGGCTGCAACAGCTCTAAATTCACTGCCCATGGGAAAGAAGGGAATCATTTTTCTCAGCTGGCCGTTAGGCTGAAGAGCTACAATTTCACATTCAGGCAAATGCACAAACGTACTCACACACATACAGTTACACTCATGGGCAGCGATACACGTGTATATAAAACACACACAAACACACACACATAATCACACAGAGCTCTGTGGACTCACAAGTGGAGGTATTAGGTCATTATTGTAGCTTTAGAGAAATGAACACTTCATCTCCAACCCCTCTCGAACAGCTATTGATCAGGCTTCCCCCTGTAGAGTTGTGTTTTTTAGTTTCAGGGCATTTTGGCTCCTCAAGGAAATGCCAAATGTGAGCTATGAATTAGAATTTGAGTAACATGCAGCCTCCACATGTTTTTGTTTTTATTTTTTAATGTGACATTTTAATACTTTATTTGATCGTGATAATGGATGAAAACAGGGGAATGGCTATCAGAAAATGGTCTGGACACCCTGGAATTGAACCAGAGACTCTCTGCACAGGGTATTTGTGCACATGTTTTATGTACTCTAACCACTCAGCTTAATGAACGGCCTTTGGGGGTGTTATATCTTTAAGACCAGAGTGATGATAAGCTCAAACATTATCAGTTCTGGTTATGGCACCAGAGAAACCCAAAAAATAGATTTCCTATTTATTATTGCTACATAAATCTTGCACATTATATCTCACCAGCTCTGTTTCTAATTTGCAGTAAGAGATTAAGTAATTTGTCTATGATACATTTCTCTGTTTCCAATCCAGAAAAGATCTATCTTTCTTGGAGCCTTTATGAGAGGGGCAGGGACAGCTGCAGCACCCAGCAGCACAGATGCACAGAGAGAGGTCTTGCTCTTACTGACAGTCAAAGAGAGAACTGAACATTCAAAAGTGTTCTGCACTTTACAAGGGTGAGTTTTGACAGGCCGCAAAAAAACGGCAATCTTCTCCAAACATGCAGAAAAGATCCATCATATACAGAACGATCTTTGCTTAGCTGATAGTCTTGCAGCTCTAGGTATATATTTATGCTTATTGCTTTGATTGGGTTGACTAAATTATGCAAACATGAAATAATGATTAAAAGTAACTACATACTGTGTAACAGCTTGTCTCTTCATATATTTAGCGCCAAATATTTTTCAGAATGCTCGGAGGAGGAGGAGTGAAGTACTCAAAACCCTTTTACTTAAAAACATTTGAATTGTAAACAGTAAAAGAAAAAGTTGCACACACATTATTTTTCCAAGTTCATGATTCTAACTGCGCCAGAGAAACCTCTGGTTTTAACCTAAGTGTCTTTAATTTGGCTGGACATGTAGCTGGTAGCTAGCCAAGACTCTCTGCAGTTAAAAGGAGAGGCAGAGAGACGCTGCCATTACTTTGCATGTACTGGGCCTTTATTTGGTTGCAACAAACAAGAAATTAAAAGACAAATAAAAGAAAAGTCTTGTTCGGTTGCTGCAGCTCATCATACTTGTAATGCTGAATTCTAATGAATTTGTAACTAAGAGAAAGTTCTTGTTTCTATATTTTGTTATATTGCAAACATCATCACATATTATATATTAAAAATGTCAGATTATGTTACAAGTTTATAAAAGTACATGAATAAGTGACTTACTAGTTCAATATTAAGGATCCATACTGTAAATAGAGGATGGATATATTCTCTGTGATGTCAGCCATTTACTTTTTGGGTACTGCCTCTAGTGACATTTTGATTGCTGTCATGTTTGTTTTTTTAATCAATAAGTATCAAAATGACAACAATAGGGTGGAGTGCCAAGGTATTAGCTGATGCTTATTAGCCTGGTTACTGTGAGTGCAATGTATAGATGGTTATACATGCTAATTAGTGCATGTAAATGAAACACTATAAATTTGCTCACTGAAAAAGCAGTTATATTATGTGTCAGATAATTGCATCCAGTGACTCTAATTAACTCAAGTAATGAGCAGCAGACAGACTAGTTGTAACTCACCTGACTCTCAAACTGGCCACGCCCTTAATAATATAATTTAGACAGGTTTGTTGGTACTTTGAAAATGAACCTACCTGGGTTGCGGTTTTTGGTACTCCTGTGTTATTTTTTATTTTCACCTGTCCTTTATGCAATTGAAACTTAAGGATATCCATGCCAAGTATTTACTTTTATTAGCCAACGTTTAGTACTTTTATTGCTGCCATCAAACACTATTATCCCATCTTATTTGATACACCAGCCAACCTCCCCTTTCCACACACTACCAGTTCACATTGCCCCCATGCTACACTTTTAATCCACAGGAAACACTGTGAGAAAGTATCTTCACTCATGTGCATTTGATGATGAAGTTATTTTTACCCACACTTATTATTCCCAACATCATAAACTATCCAATGACCTGGGCCAACTGCCAGGACTGTCAATGCAGTGTAATAGGCAATTTATAAGCAAGTGTATGTGTGTGTTTGTGTGTCACTAGGTGAGATCTCAGCATTTCGAGACAAAGTGGGAATGCAGGGATTGGGAGGTGACTCACAGTGTTTGTCTTTTTATTACTGTGCGTAAGTGGCCTGATAGCAAATTATGTACGGCCTACATTATGTTAAAAAATATTTTTAGATGTTCATTGGTATTAATAATAAACTCTAAATACATAGGGAGATATGAAGACAGTAATAGCTGTGGTCTGGTTCTCTGTGGCTTCGCAGCCTGTAGTTCTGAGAATGAGCTTTTACACCCAATGCCCTGTGCAGTCATGTTTGATATGCTGCTTCTCTCCCCATTGCTCAGCTCCTACTGCTGTACTGTAATTACTGCGCTTGGCAGACAGTCACGACACATCGACAACAGACGAATTTGGGTGTAGGGAGGGGATAAGCAAAAGAAAAGAAAGATGTGGGGGTGGGGATGGGTGTTCTGAGGGAAAAGAGTTTCCCAGTTTTTTTGTACAAACTCTCACAGAAAAGCTGCATCACTGTGAAAAGTTTAGCTCTTGAGTAAGTCACATAGGATGAGAGGTAACTTATATTCATGTGGAAAGATTGACCATATATTCATATGCATAGTGTTGTGTGTTTTATGTCTGTTTTAAAGGGTGTCTAAGTTAAATTTTTAGCAGAGAGAAAACATTTTCTAGGTGAATACATATTGGAATAATGATGTCCTTGGAGAATTATTGCACTCTTCTTCAGTGTTGGGGTCATTTCTCAATGTATTACACATAACTTCTTACTTTTTATAAAAGGAATGCAGTAAGTTACTTAATTACTTCTTGGAGAAACTGATTTGTTACACTACTTGTTACATTTTTTTCTCATTACTCCGTAAAATAAACCAAAACCTATTGTCACATGATTATCAGGTAACAACATAAACGTGAGGCTACAGCTCCACACACCACCACAATTTCTAAAAATGAGGACACACATACAGTCTTTTTTTTTAGTATTTATGTATGGACACAAAGCCAACAACACAAAGCAACGCTGAAAACCAGCAGAGAGACTTTAAAGTGATCACCACAGTGATTCTACTTTAGAAACATGAACAGATGGAAACAGAGGCTGCTGCTTGACTGCCTGTCTCTGCTTTTGTTACCTGTTGAAGTTCAGGCTGTGGCAGCTGAGCTGGGGGTCGGCATACACTCAACTTTAAAATCACTCTGGGTTCTTGGCTAGCTTTGTGTTAGCATGCTTGCAAATGTCTATTAGCAGTGTAATCCAGTTATTTCTGTCTTGGGTGGAGTTGGCCCCTTCCATCACTCTCTTATCCTTTTGTGCAATAAAAGTAATGTCCATATCTCTACTCCTCAAAAACTGTGCCTCTTCGTCATTTCCCTCCTCCCGCTCACGAACTGAAATCAGCTGTTTCATCAGCTGATTTTATCAGGGTGGATGTGACAAAGGAGGACACTAGCGATAGGGTGAGTTGTAGGCAGATGATCCACTTAGCAACCACTAAAGGGTGTAGCTGAAAGAACAAAAAGAAATATGACAGGGTGAAAACATAATCAATAAAATCAATTTTGACACCAGGCTTATCTTCTAGCCATTACATGTGAAAGCAATTTTTCTAGTATAGCTCATGGAAAAATGAACAACAGTGTCATGTGTCGCTGTGTGGCAGGCAGGATGAGGACCCAAACGCAAACTCACAGGAAAACAGGACTGAACTCAAAATACAGCTTTATTGCTGACGGATGATAAAGGCGATACAAAATAATATGAAACTAAACTGGGAAGTACTAAGGAACTGACTCACGAGGAAACACACGGAGGGAAACACAGCCATGAGGGAGAACGCGACACAGAACTGAGGGAGAGGCAGACATAAATACACAGAGGGTTAACGAGGGAAGTGGGAGCACACGAGGAAACACAGGTGACACTGATAATCATAACAAGACACAACAGGAGTGAACGCAACACTGACGGGAGACTGTCAAAGTAAAACAGGAAGTGCACAGAGGTTCAGACAGGAGGAGAGAGAGCACGGGGAGAGCACAGACATAACGGGCTGGGTAAAACATGGAATAAAACACAAGGAGAGATGAGGGCTCACAGATACACAGAGGGCACACAGGGGGTAGGAGTCACAAGGGGAAAAACATAAGGAAACAACGTAACAGAGCAACTCAGGAAGCATGGCCTAAATAAGGAACAAAATACATGAAAACTAAGAATACTGGGCCAACGTGGCCCAGGACCATGACAAACAGTGGCGTTTACGTGTTTTATGAAATAGTTTGGACATAACATATTGATCAAGCAACTTTAGAGTCTGAAGAAGTTTTTCATAATCCTTTGAGCAAACAAAGGATGAGTAGGAGCCAGCAGTAGAGGACATTGTGTTGAAGTGTAACACCAATTGAGTGTTCCCATATAAACTTTAATGAAGTGAATAAAATGGACATGCTGTCTTATACAAAAAAAAAGAAAACTGTCAAAAGCTGAAGAGGCAATCAACAAATTATGAAGAGAATCCATCGATTTTAAGATCCTTTGTTTAAGATCCAGACTCTCATACCTGGTAAAATTGCAAGAATCTGATGAAAAAGAAACATTGTGATCTTTGACAAACTCCAAGTGGCCTCTCAAAAAGGCTCCTATATAACTCCCTGAGAATCACCTAATTTTGTTTGCTAATCCCATTACATGAGTAAACTTGGATCCTTTTTTGCTATTGACGATCAATCAATATTTGGAGTTTCTGAAGTGAAGCAAGGCAGAAAACAGAGAACCACTGGAGGCATGTCACAACGTGTCACAGCCTTTGGAGACCTTCACACAAAACTGACTCTACAAGCTATTTAGAATTTAGAGAGTTACATTATGATCTGTTCTGGCATTTTTACATGAAAAAAGTTACACTATGCACATTTAAATACATTCCCTGAAACGTATTCCTTTCACCTCTGTCTTTGAGAGAGAGGAGACCTGACGTGCCATTGCAGCTTTAAGCCTTTGTGCTATCAGCTCCTGATTATGTTTCTGTATCATTAAAATCTGACTTTAAAAATAAATCACCATTATTGAAATCCAAACTGCATTAATGCCACTGGCCTAGGGAGTTGAGGCAAATCATTTCATTTGCAAGTTTAAGAGATTGGCTCCTCCAAATAGAGACTCTTTTCTGAGGTGTATGGACATGTTTAAGAAAGATGAATCTTTCTCCTTGCTGTGAATGGCAACTTCATGCTCTGTGTGATCTTCTTACTGAGGATACAGAGTAGCAGTTTATAGTCCAATTTTGCCTACTTCCAAGGTGCATGAAGAAGAGCCAGCATCTAAAGAGACTGAAGGTCCAGCAACACTTGCAGTATGAAGAACAACTTTATTGCTTGACTAATGTGTTTCAGTATGTCGCCTTCATTGGACTTATTGGACTTACAGGGATACTCACCAGCTCTGGGGAAAATATGAACGCAGGTTAACATCAAGATACTGGAAAAGCCAGATATGGCTAGCCCATAGGTGGCTAGCCGTATCTCAGCTCACAGTCACTTTTTACCAAATCGATGAAACTTGTTAAGATTGGACCAAACGACTCAAATCCAGGTGTGGACATACCTATCCGAATGTACAGACATACCTAAGAAGACTCAAAGTTGTAACAGATAAATAAATAAATAAATGAATAAATAAATAAAGCCTTTTGTAAATGACTGAATTAAAGGATCTATATACTAAAAGCCTGCTTTTCTAAAAGTGGCATTTTTGCCCATTTTAATGTTGATCTATAAAATATAACATTCAAAAGTGAAAGAGTTTGAATGCTTTATGAGATTCAGTGTAGCTTCATTTGTTTCCAGCAGCAGCTGCAATAACAGAATGCAGTCATGCAAATCATTGCTAAATTCACAGATGTCACAAAATCTGGTTCATTTACTCTAGTCATGTGGCTAAGACTTTTTGCAACAAGCAGCCATATCTAGGAACTGTTGTAATAATGTGTGGCTGTTATGATCTACCATTTCCCCTCCTCTTTCCATTATTCACAGTGATTGGGATGGGTCGCAACTGAAGCAGAGAGGAACAGTGCAAAAAAGGTTGTTAGATGGACTGACTAATGCATCTGCAGAGTTACATAAAAACCTAGGAAAGTCTTTCCACAAAGACGCATGTTATTTGTGTCAGCTCTGAAATGATTACAAGAAGTTGGATCCAGTCACAGCAAAAGATATATTAATAAAGGACCATCATTTCTCTGGTTACTACCTGTAATAATTTACAGATTTCTGACATCACACATGGCCTAATGACTTTCTTCTTTAATTCTTGGCTATAATTTTAATAACTTCAGTTATTTAATTTCAGGCTTAGGTGATTGGAGATGTTTGAAGACTGTTTATGTCCATATTGCACTTTCTCTGCGAAAATTGAAGCTTTATCTTCATCCTTGTGTGCTGTTTGTACTGCTTTAGCTACCACTTTCAAACCAATTAAGAGCTGAGGGAAAACCATGTAATTTGCTTCAAGCCATCTACCTCAAGGGTTTTAGTTTGATTAATTAACTGCAGGTTATTGTGTTATAGGCCTGCATGTTTCATAAACACAAAAGGAAAGGTAGCTTTGATTGCCCCAGTGTCACCCCCACGTGTAACACGTAACTTCAGTGGGGATGGTTTGACGTCTAGCTTCCAGGACTGTTTTTGCATGTCATACCCCCTTCTCTCATTGTGTGCTGTCTAATGAAGATAGAATTTAAAATGAGATGCAAAAGTCTGAGACCACTAATGATAATACTTCTGTTTAACATTTGGGGTTTTTTCTGTTTTTTTCTTTCTACATATTGGTATAGTGGTTAGCGTTGCTACCTAAGAGAAGGTCCCCCGTTTGTACCTCCTGGTCGACTGGAGTCTGTGTGGAGTTTTCATGTTGCACATATGCCTGTATCAGATTTCTTCAGGTACTGTGCTTTTCCAAAGAGAATGCTTAGGTTATCTGGTGGCTTTAAATGTGGATGTCATGCTAGGTTGGATAAAATGCTAAGAAAATGAATGAATGGACGGATGTTCATACCATTTTAACATTTATCGCACCTTTGCTCCTTGTAAGCCACCAATACGTCTGGTTGGTTACTGAGCAGATGCTTGTGTGTCTGGAACTTAAAATCCCACAGGATCCTGTGCTGTCTCTCAAGCCATTTCAGCGGTGTGTTCCATTGGGACTTAGGGATTTGTATCCTACTCTCAGCACAGATGTTCCTATACACTATCCCAACAACTTGGTTATACCTCTCAGCATATGCTGTCAGTGTTTGCACGTTACACCCAGCAGTTATGTGCTGGATTGTCTCATGAACAAATTTGCATAGAGAATAGGACCTGTATTCATGGAGGACCTTGTGTCCTGTGTGCTGCTGCAGAGAGTGTCCAGCCTTCATGTTGCTGGTTCTTAGAGTTTCTGTATTTGTTGCTATGATGAGAGCTTCTTTGCTCTCTCTCAGGCTGTCCTTTTTTAAAATTTATTTTAATGTCACCCACTTCCATATGTCCGTATGAGGGAATTAATTTTTCCTTTCACAAATACATTTTCGGTCAACAGATTTTTGCCATGTGTGATCTCTCATTCCTTCTTTTGCTCCCTTTGATGCCAGAATCAATAGTTGTCATCCAACCCCAAAAGTAGAAAAAATAAGTTAGACTAGTTAATGTAAAACGGTCTTTTTTAAAAACAAACAAACCATTGTTTCCCATATTCATCAGTGGTTAAAAAAGAAACAATATTAAAGAAACCAAAGAAAATAGTGAGTCAAAATGAAGCTTGAAAGTCAAAGAAATAATACAAACCTCTGTGAAAAAAAAAAGTGTCCCACAAAGGAGTCAAAGCCTAATCTCTCACAGGAAAGTCTCTTGGATTATTTATTGAACAAAAAAACCACAAACTGTATATTTTTCACTTTACTTATGTGACTTATCACTGCAAAAGCTTCAAAAGCTGTTGTTCTTTCAATTCTAAGTGTATCCCAAAATATTGAACGTCTAATATAGGACATCATATACTGAAGCTAATATAGGAACATCTAAACATCAATAAAAAAGATGAAAGTGTGGCCTTTTTTTTAAATAAAAGGTTGCTGAACTGGGCATACTGACTTATCTCTAACTCCATTTTCATGCGCTGATTTTCTTGATTTGGAGCTAACATCACAAAATTTTAGTCATCCTTTGTAGTGTGAAAAACAGGCTTTATGCCTTGTGACAGTATTCTGTGCCAAAAAGCAGAAACCCTACCGCTGTAACATATATTTGATAGCATTAATTAGAGTCTGGCACAGTGACATCCTTGACCTCCCCAGCATCCCCAGTCTGCCTTTTAAGAGCTGTGGTGGTGTGTGGAGAGATAATGCAGTGTATGGTACGAAACAGGTCTAATTGGCTGCCAGGCTTTATGAAATTCTCTCTGGGGAGCCCCATTGATTATTAATAGGCAGACTGCATCAAAGAATCCACTCCAGCAGCATCCCTGGAAACACATAGATCAACAGATACTATATATTCGCAATTTTCTGTGGTCATACAGAGGGAATTTATAAACAGAGAGAGACAGAGAGATGGGGAAAGAATGACTTTTGTGAGAAAAAAGGAGGATAACCACAAAGACAGGACACAAGGGTTTGATACAACAATGGTGTTAGTATACTTCTGTTTTCTTATGAATCCCTTTAGAGATTTTTCATTGATGGCTGTCCTCCATAACTGTGTGTCTGTGTGTGTGTGTTTTATAAAGAAGGGAGGCTGGTGGGAGGGTTCTCCACGAAACCAGAGAGGACCTATATACTCTGAAGCTAGCTAAACTTTTTATAGGTTTATTACTACCTTTAATTAATTTTAATACATTCAGTTCTAAAAATAAAAACCTACTTTAAATCCCCCTTCCATTTAACAGTATTTGGTCAGCTGTGCCATTTAGCTCCAATACTTATTATGAAATAATCTCAAAATGCAACAGCACAAGATGCTGTCAGTCTAGAAAAAGAATAAATAAATATCCCACTACAGTGGATTCCTGAGAAAACCATCTGCCTTGATGACAGACATTTCGTGCTTTCCTTTTGAACATAGTCTGCAGCTCACTCCCCCTCTTTTACCCACAGGGAAGGAGGCGACCCTAATCCATTCACTCAGATAAGAAGCAGATTTTTAGAGTTTTGATAACTTATCACAGATGCAGTGAATGAGTCACATAAATGTTGATCTGTTCACACAGGAGTGTAGCTGCTCCTCTCTACTTGATCACTACGGCAGCTGCACCATCATTTACAAAGCCAACAAACCATAAACAGCAACAAAATGCAGAGCTCAACTTTGTAGGGAATTGTGATACACACTAGATGAGCATAAATGTGTTTGACACACAGAAAAGTGACACAAAATCTGTTACTTTGAGTTAGTTTTATTTCCTATATTTAGTTAACAATAGTTCTTTGTGTTGAAACAACGGTATTCAATAGGATATTGAAAAGTTGGAAGGAACAGGGTCATCTTCCTTAATCTTCCCTACACAATGTAATCTCTGGTCATGGTTTTGCAAAAGCTGAAAGTGATAGTCGGTTTCAGATTTGTTGGTTGCACTGTAACTGTTTCAAGATGCAGAGGTGGGGGGGTTTTAACATAGGCAGGGACATGAGGGGCTGGAAGACCGCACCCTGTAAGCATGTGTCTGTAAGTGAATTTAGTCCCACAAACAAGTGTTAAAGATTCCCTAAAATCCTTTCTTCAGAGCACAGAAATTGCTGTGTCATCAAACGCAGTCTTTGAAATGTACACAAAAAAGATGCTAGCAGTTTTCCATAACACAAACATTCTCTCTCAGTTTTTTCCCAATACCAGTTCTGTCAGTGAGGCGATGGATTCAAAAGATTTCTAACTTGCCAATTAAATCAAGTCACATATAGGTATTATCACTCACAAACACAATAACAGTATAATTAGCCTGCTGTGAGCTTGGTGATATTATTATAGTTTTTCACATATTACAGAAATAGAGAGAGAGAGAAAGGGGGAGGAGCACTGCTTGCTGTGTCAGCCCATGTGAACTGGATAGAGGCAGCAGCTTTGGGATACGGTGCAGATACTGTAGAATATTGATTCCAAAAGCTTTTAGCGCATGGCTAATTTTCCATGTTGAGCCTCTGCGTGTGGTCCTGGGCTCTGGATGGGTCAGGCAGTGTTTTATTTACATTGAGTGGATAATCCATATGAACAGTATGTGTGTTGGTGCATCTCAGAGAAAGACACAGAGATTGTGTATCTGTCTCATAATACTTTGGATGATTCAAAAGACTATGGTAGCAATGATCCATAGATGCTAATTCACTGCATATACATCATCCAGACAATATGTGATGTGTATGAATTTCCAAATTGCAGATCACTGTACACAGCTACAAATGCCCATCTTAGTGCCTTTTGTCACTTGTATACTGTAATCTAGAAGATCAAGGACAAGGAGGTTCTTAACTTCAAGAGATGCTACATACTACTTATACCAGGGAGGGAGGTGGCTGTGGAGAAACACTCTCTCTGAGTAGTTCTCACTCTCTTCCTCTGGTACAGCAGGGAGGCTAGCACACAGAGAGAGGATGCCCTGACCCTCTGTGGGGAACTATGAGGAGGTTTGTATGAGAACTGAGATAGAGTCTTAGGTACTATACATCATGAAGTCTGGAAAAAAAAGCATGAGTATAATTAAGTGGGAAGCTCCACCTCTGCATGTATTAAAATAAAATAGTTGTGTTTTTGGGAACTAGATCTTGTTTTACAGTGTTCTCCTGTTCCTCGCTAATGTTACACACTACCAACAACCTTTATGCTTCTCAAGCACAGTTGTGTCCGAGAATCCTCAAATGATAGTAAATCATTCAGTACAATGCAAACGTCTCGAGACAGCCTTCAAATGCTTATATTTTTGCTGCCAAAAAAATATTACTGAATGAAGAATCACTTCATAGAACCATAATGTTCTATGCATTACACTGTTATGTAGCATATGCCCGTCTTCTTCATCTTTGTCTTTTCTTTTTAGCTGCTCCCTTTAGGTGTCACCACAGCAGACCTCTATCTCACCCTATCCCTAGCATCCTCCTCTAACTCTCCGCAGGTCCTTCACTGCATCCATGAATGGTCCATGAGGTCTTCCTCTTTTCCATTCAGCATCCTTTGTCCAGTATATCCACTTTGCCTCTTCTTCACACATCCAAAAAACGCAACCTAAGCGAGCGTTTCATCTGATATACTAATTTGTAATCATGTACATCCTTGGTTACTTCCAATGAAAATCCTAACATCTTAACATCTGAAACTCTGTCACCTCCATCTTAGCCTCCTATCTTTTTGTTGGTGCCACCATCTCCTAACCACACATCATAGCAGATCTCACTAGATTTCTAGATCTCACTAGATCACTAGACTCTCAGATTTTGTTAAACAATTTTGTTAAAAAGTTCACTTCTCTCTCTCCTAGAAACATCCATAACTCCATAAGTATTTCCTCTGGACCAACTACCTTACCATTCTGCATTCTCTTCATACCTGAGCTCATTTCCTCCTTAGTAATCCTATGTATTTCCTTATTCACTACCTTTCCTTCATCTGTCCTCTTCTTTCTCTCATTTTCATCATTCATGAGCTCCTCAAAGTATTCCTCCTATCTTCTCCATGCACTCTCGTCAGTCATTTGTACTTTTCCATCTCTATCCTTCATCACCTTAACCTGCTGCACACCTTTTCCCTGCCTTGCAAAGTGAAACAAGCCATTTTTTCTTTCCTTAGTGTTATCTTATATATCAGTTCTGCTAAATATAAAGCTGCCTTGTTGCTTTGTGTGTTAGTCAACTTCCTACCTGTCCAATAGACTGGTAGCCAATAAAACTAATAAGAACTCATAAGAAATGAAATTGAATCAAACCTTGATATGTTATTCTAATCCATATTTATTATGCTAAGTTAAGTTAAGTATAATTGTGAAGCGGATGTCTAAGAAAATTAGATTCAGCATATTTATTTTATTTATTTAAAATTAAATTCCCACCATCTTCTGAGCTTAATTGAAAGAAAAATTAGACCATTATGTCTGACTGTGTTAAAAATCATCTCTGAGTTTCAGATAATGCAGAAACACCACAGCACACAGTTAAGACCACATCCTGTGTTTTTGTTTGATGCTACCAATGCGTTATCTTAATTTAGATTCCCTATGAAAGAAAACGAGGTACTGTTGTAAGAACAGAAGAAAGAATAAATAAAAATGAAGAAAATGTCTTCTGGAACAGACAGATAAAGAGTGTGTGTGTGTGTGTGTGTGTGTGTGTGTGTGTGTGTGTGTGTGTGAGTGTGTGTGTGTGTGTGTGTGTGTGTGTGTGTGTGTGCATAAATGTGGCCCTGGGTGACTTCAGTTTGTGAGTGGCCATGACATTTGCTTTACCAGGTGTAGAGGAGCGTGAAGCAGGCTCTGATGGGGTCTGTGAACAGTTATCACATTTACTCCAGGCCATGTGGCTATGTGTCTGAGTGTATGTAATCTTTCCCTCCCTCTCTCCCACCCTCTTTCAGGCTCTCCCACTCCCCTCTTTCTGTTGTTACCCCACTAACTTCCCCTTTTCTTCCATGCTTCACTTCTCTCTACTTTTTCTTGGCGCACTGACTATTTCAGTCACATTTCCTGCTCCTTTCTCTGCTTCATGCTACCTTTATCTTTGCCCCTCCCTCTACCCACGCCTCAGTTTTGTCCAGGGTGGATCTTTTAGAGGGAAACAGGTAAAGGTGGCTGCTGGCTTGCAGTGGATTTTAGTTTAACTTCTTTTTGTGGAAGCTCGGCAGATGTTTCAGATGCACACATACATTGAACTGGATCCATGCACACACTGCTCTGTATGGTCATGAATTATTCACTTTGTTTTCACTGGACTGGAGTGCATGAGATGGTGTGAGAGGGGGTAGGGAGAAAGAGATCTGAGCTGAAGAGAGAGGAGCAGGAGCTGTTAGCTGAGACATGGGTGCTAGCCTCTTTGTAATTCTAGTCCATTCTCTTAATGCTCCCAAGATACGAGAGTAAGAGAATCTGGACTACAGTTTTAACCTGAATGTATGTTTTAGGTTAGCCAAGTTAAGCCAAGCCAACTTTATTTATAAAGCACACAAAAGCAACCAGTGACTAAAGTGTTGAACATAGGAATAAAAACATGTTAGAGTAAAATAAAAAATAGATAAAATAAATATAAAACAAATAAAAGTAAAATAACAAAACAAAACAAAATAATCAGCAAGGTTAGCACAGAATTTAGCTTCTGTTCAAATACACAGTAAGGTTACAACTGATAATATAGAATTATTCAGCTGTTGATAAGCCAATGTCATTTTTTTGCAAGCTAAAGTCAAGGTCCAGCTATTTCATTAAGTAGTTGAATCATTGCCAAGTACTCACTGAATTTGTGCTTTTATCAGTAGCATAGCATGGGGTTAAACACATATGAAAGCTGGTATCTGCAAAGACTTTACACAGTGCAGTTATTTAAGTTTTTAATCGTATTTTAATTAAGCCACAGTTTGTTTGTTTGTTAATTAGCTTGTTTCATAGTTTCATATTTAGGGTCAACTTGTATTTAATAAATATGAAAATTTCCATGAAAACAAGGAAATTGCTGGTTTTGTCTGGTAAGATGTCTAAAACTAAAAGCATTTTGTTGTCAGTGATAACCCAAGGAAAACAAAGAAAACCCAATGAATCCTCACATTTAGAAGGCTGGTTGGTTGATTTGGTACTTTCCTTGGTACTCAAGCAAGTTAGGAATCAAAGTAGTTGCAGAAATGTTTTCTGTCCTCCAGTGATTCTGGTTCACCAGCTATTTTCACAATATTCACAAATGTTCCCTTTAAAAACATGCAAATATCTAAAATACTGTAAGGTGATTGACTGTACAAGGCTGTAAAAAATGTGGAACATATTCTTTTTTTTCAGTTTTAATCGTTTTTATTAAGTAAATGTGAACAACAAATGTAGATAGCACAAGTTTCCAACAAAATGGAATAATAATAATAAAAAAGAAAACAAGAAATGGTGATATTTACACATTATTTGACTTGAAAAACAGTATAAATGGGAAGAGGGAAAATTAAATGTGACAATTCAGCATAGCTCTAGAAAACATTGTTTTTATAGAAGTCGCAAACGTGATTAAGGCCGTTACTATGCCATATGGATAAGGTGACATCTGTCAGCGACAGGCGAAATAAATGGTTTACTGGTTTTAACCCTTTCATGCATGAATTATGACAACCCCAATCAGGATTTTTTTTTTCTTAAGTCTTTTTATTCATCTTTAGGCATGAAAAGACGAATAAAAATACTGAATACTGCAAAAATCCTGATTGAGGCTGTATGAAGCAATTTGCAATGAAACACGTCATACATCTATAGTAACATTAAACGACCAGTGGGTGGCAGGGTATGGAGTGACACATCAGTGTCCAACGTAGTGGTTTATGTGCAAGTATACCATCAACACTGACACAAATACAAGAAAACAGCTTTTGAATAGCTGTCCACTGTAATGACCACTATGCGTGAAAGGGTTAAAGAGGAAGCTGAGAAGAATTTAAAATATTGCCTAAACTTATGATTGCTATTACCACTGGTTTATCTGTAAAACCAGAGAGGTTGGTTGGGAAAGGAAAAGTGAGTAATTCTGTAAGGGAAGAGGTAATGCAGGATTTTTCCATTCTGCAACAGGGGACGGCCGAGGACCTAAATCAAAATGTCAGCTTATGGATATGTGCAGACCAGTAGTGTAATGGTGGGTTTGGTAATGCAAGTTTCCCACTGACTTTACACCTCTGGACTAAAGATTTGTGAATCCTAGTTTCTTCTTCCACGCCACAGGAAAGAAGCAATGGTTTGATCAATTGACTTAAAGAACTGTTTCGATAAAATGAAAACATTAAAAACAGCCTTTATTAATTCTAAGGCTAAGAAGAAGACAAAGGTAGATTATGTTGTCTTTGTAGGTCAGATTTAGTCTTAGTGATCAGAGGAAAATAAATTAAAGGACATTAGAGAAGTTAAGGTTTGGTTTACATTTACTGACACTTTTACTGAACATTTATGAAAACATTTACCTTACTAGATAGAATAAGATAAGATATCTATCAATTAATATCTTATAGAAGGAACCGAATCTGTCAAGGACAGGTAATTTTCCAGGGGTGGTATGAACAAAGGGTGAAGACCTCAGTAAGATGGTCAACAGTTCTGCTGCAAGAGCAAATAACAGTGGAGATAAAGGGCAGCTTTGGGTAGTCCCACGAGATAGTACACAGTAAATAATTGTACAGCATTAGTGCATTTGCTCTTGGAGATGTATAAAGTAATGAAATCTAAGAAGTCTTGATGCATGCTCAGTCATCAAGGTAAGGAAATAATCCAAAAGTTGATTCTGGTCCTCCAAACGTAACTTTTTCAGTAATGAAATCTAAGAAATTAAACTTCTCACTAAGATCAAATCTACATAGTAGAGCAAACAGGTAATTTCATTCTGCTCTATTGTATCTAGTCTTCTGGTTTTAAAGTAGCATTTTTAAACAATATTAAGAGTAATTTGAAAGAGTAAAAGAGTTGAAAGAGTGTGCATATTTGCGAAAAGGTGGCAGCCCTTAACAAACCCTGTTATCCCACCAAAGTGCTAACACCTTATTAAAGAGAGTGGTCTCTAAGAACTGCATAATATTATTCTTTCTCAGAAGCTAACAGCTTGGTTCACGGAGGGTGGCAAAGAACCTTGTTCCGAGGAATTATTATATACCACAAACGATAGAGGAGCTAATTTATCATGAAATTTCTTCTAGAATTTGACAGGAAATCCATCAGGACTGGAAGCTTGATTATTTTGCATTGCATATTTGCAAAAGTAATTTCTCGTAAAATTAGCAGAGAAAAAAGTTTTTTTGCAACCTCAGTGCAAATGGTTAGAAAGTCAAGCTTGTCCAAAAACTGATCACTTCTGAAATATCGGATTGAAATTCTGACTTATACTAAGGACACTTAAAAGATTGAAAAATACAATTAATAAGATTGATAGTAAGTGAGCCTGATAGACCTTTAATTTGCAGGATCAAACGTGATGTTCCATAGTGCCACCACTGATGTGTGAGGAGCCATGTTCAGAATAAGTTCTGTGAGAGCACAGAAGTAGGTGTAGCAATTAAATCAAATTCCATTTGTAAATCAAGTCAAAAGTTTAAGAAGAGTTTTATTCTGGTTAACGATTTAACCACAATTATTTGTTCCTTGTCTTTTTTTCTTGCCGTTTATTCTACAAGATAACTTGTTTCTGGTATGTAGATCTCTTCAAGCGCTGTTGCCCACACAATTTATCCTTGCATGATGCAAGTAGGATGAAATGTCTGCCTGGCTCTTCCCCAGATATCTTTGGGGAATCATTGCTTATTGGCAAGCCAACTTAGGGCTCTTTGTCACATTCACAGACTTAATGTGGGATCTATTGCTATTTCATGTCTATTAAATTAGATTATTCTAGATATCAGTCATTTTGAAAAATTCAAAAGTGTTGGATTCCAAACAGTGTTGGACTCTAAAATGTCTTAATGTAGTTTTAAGCCTGTAACAAAAGCCATTTTAACCAATACTAATAACAACCAATAACACACAGCTGAACAGCAAAGTTTAATGCTATCAATTTTCTGTACCCATAAGACCTGGCAGGCAAAAGTTACACAAAGCTGGAGTGACCTGCTTGATGCTGTAATGCATTAGGACAACCTGCCATACTCTTTCTTTGGAGCTAATGGGATTACATACTGTGAAGTGTCCAGCATTGGCAGTGGATTTGCATCTAAGCCTCCGTAGTGCTTGGTGCTGGGTAACCCCTCTGTTATTACATAGATATGTGATTTAAGCTATTGAACACGAACTTTAGTCTATATTACCTGGAGATGCCTAGCCCTAGTACAAAATCTGTTTAATGACTAATTGTCGTTTTTGTGAGAGTAGCACAGGTAATTTCCAGCAAATTCACAGCTAGCCAGTCACTGTCATGTGTCCCGCCAGTTACAGGCTCAGCCCTGGGAGCAAAATCAAAGTATTTCTAGTGATGTCCACGTGTCTGAGGTGGATGACTTCCTGTTATGTGCTTACTGTGAAAACAGGCATGCCCTGACTCAGATCTGCTGACAGAGGTGTTAGAGTTTGCAGTATGGGAACGATTTTAGAATATGTCCTTGTTTTCATCTAACCTTGCAAATGGGTTTATTTTATTTACCTAGACCTGCTAATATTTGATTTTCCCTTAACTGAAAGCAAATATATGCCTCCAAATTAGCACGTTATCGGTTGTGAGGCTCATATCTCATTTAAGTGTTTCCATAACGTGCAGCCTGATGCTTACTTTTCCCAAGCAGCACAGAATGAAGCCCTTGCACTGTTGAGTGCTGAATATTGTTGAACCTGTAAGATAGCAGCGTGATTGACTTCTAAACTATTTATGCTGAGAAGTTCTCGACAGGAATCAAAGACTTTTCTGATGTCGTGATGCAGCGTTTGTGCTAAAACTCCCATCGTAGCATATCCAGTGAGATACACTGAAGCTTTCAAAGATTGTAACTATATTCCGTCCCTTCTCTGTCTCACTCATGTCTCCCTTCAAGAAGATTTGTTAACTAATTGCATTTATGGATCTCAAAATCAGCATCTTCCATGTTTTTAAGATAAAGATTAAAATATCTAACGACTGGTAGATCTTATTTGTTCTCATTGAATTTAATCTTGCGCTTCTCTTTCTCTTAATTAAACTAGCAGGTCAGTACCTTTATCTAAGATTATAAAATAAAATATATATATATTTTGTGACCAAAAAGTGCAGAGTTTTATTGCTAAAAATAAATTAAGGATGCCTTCAAAGGTAGTGTTTATTAAGTATTTGTGCTGTAAACACCAACCCTCTAGGGTTTGGTCATGCACTGTTTATCAAGTGTACAGTTTTTCAAGTTCCTCAGCAAGTATGCTGCACTAGTCATTGCTAAGAAACTTGCTACAGTTTTTACTGTGTGTTTACACTGTCTTGAGACTGTTCTCTGTCTCATAAGCCTCAGTGTGATGTGATGGTGCTGGATACATGTTTAGAGTTGTTACTATACTGTAGAATTTGGTGTCTGTGAGGTGGACATCCATATGCAATACTTTTGCAAAGAATTGCATATATGCACGCACGCTCAGTTGCTCGCATCATCTGCTTGCTTTCATCACTTTCTCATTCAAGCGCTCGCTTTAAATTCCACCTAATAAGAAAATGTTGTCTTGGGGCCGTCTGGTCAGCTTGAACTAGGATGTCAGTGAGAACACAATGGGGCATAGCACTGACTTAACATCACAGTTAATAATTTACAGACCTGCTGCAAATGTTTCACAGCACATTTTCTTTCCATGAGGAGATCACTTGTTTAAATTGTGGTGTGAATAACTGACTATATTCAAGCACAGCTCACAGAGTCCAATTACTAATCTCAGCAGATAAGCATTTCTGCTGTTATCTGGAGTTTTGAATTCAATTGAATGCGAGAACAGGGGCCACGTAAGTCAATGTTGGTCAGTGTAATAATAATGCATCTTTGTTCATATACAATGACAAACTTTGAAACGCTCGGGATCCCTGCTTAACAAAGCATTTAGATGGAAATCAAGGTCAGATTGATGTTTATTTGTTTTGGCCTTAGGACCTGTATGAAAATACCCCTCAATGAGGAAAAACTCCCACGAAAACCTCATCAACATTAAAGGCAGTTTGTTCTGTTTGTGTGTCGCTGTTTACCAGGGAGGCTTTTGATCACTGACACCCCCCATAGATAAAGTGAAGCATGAAGGCCAAATCCTGCCCCGCATTGATCTGAACAAACATCCCCCTCCCGTTGCCAGCATACACGCACACACGCATGCACACATGCTGTCCTAATATTACCATAGTGTTAGTACTCTACAGCAAGATCAACAGTGTGTGACAACAGCTGTGTCACATTATGAATATTGCAACATCAATGGGTGCAGAGGTCATTATACGAATTAATTGGCAGTGGTGCTGTCATTAACGCTATCCAAACACGCCTATAGTTAATGCGAATGATCCAAAAAAATTTTTATCTAATTGTTTATTCATGCTGTCCCTCCATTTTTCTTATTCAGCTCTTGCTAATGGCATTAGGGTGATCCTGCGTGTAAGTTGCAGACAGAGATTTTACACTATTCTGTGAATGTCATTTCTTCAAAGTTGCTCTGCATTATTAATTTGAGTGTTAGTTTCAAGTTGCCTTGGGTACTTATCTTTGTGTTTTTACTCTCCAACCCTCTGTAATCTCCTATTACCCCCTCCTCTTTACCCATTCCCCCTTTGCCACCCTCCTCTCTCTCCCTCCCTTTTTTTCTCTCCCAGGCGAGTGATGCATGCTGCAAACGGTGCGTGCGTGTAGTGTGAGCGAGAGCCATCGGTGTATGCGTGTGCTTGTGTTGCGTATGTGTTTGACTGTATGAGTGTGTGTGTTTGAATGTGTGTTGAGAGAGCGAGAGAGAGCAAGAGCGAGCGAGAGAGAGAGAGAGAGAGAGAGAGACGGATAGACCGAGCCTCTAACACGGAGCATGCCTCTGCGTCCGGCAGCCGGCAAACATGAGCCACCGAGCCCTCCACGGCAGGACCAGCAGCAGCAGCAGCACACACACACACACTCACACACACTCACACACCCTCACACACACGCAGCAAACGGCAGCCAGGGGGCCAGCACTGACAGCAGCAGCTCCCGGGAAGAGGACAGTGGTGTTCCCGTTCCTCACGGTGTTCCGGCTTTCCGTCCCGGTGCAGAGCGTAGCAACAGTGCAAGAGCACCCATGGAGGAGCCAACAGGCAACACGGTGGTCATCCGCATTGGAATCCCAGACTTGCAGCAGACGGTAAGAGCTCATTCTGTAGCCAGAGTATAAAAGAGAGGTAAGGTGCCTCTCCCCCTTCCTCTTTGAATAGGTGCTTTCTACCTCTCTACTGCTGGCTTTATGTATTATCTGTCCTTTTAAACCTCGTCAGCTTTTAATTTTTTGTCTTTTTCGTCAGCCTCTCTTTATTCTTATCACCCATGCTCTTCTTTTCCCTCGTTTTTGTTTTTTTTTTGTTTTTGGTATGCACACTTAGTAGCTGTGTTTGCTTGCTGGCTTCTGGGGGTTCCACTCCCCCCCCCACCTTTTCCACTGTTGCCTCGCTAATAAATCTACCTCTTCATTAACTGGGCTTCAGCTGACTTTGACAACTGGCCACTTAGGGTGAGAATGGGAGAAGGGGGAGGAACGGAAAAGGCATCAGGGGTAACGGAGGCTGTGAGGTGATTGCAAATGCACAAGAAGGCACGAGGTAGAGAATCATGACAGTTATACCTAAACAGTAAAACTTTACCTCATCATGTCGTCTTCCCACTGTTGTTGCTCTGTGCCCAGAGAGTATAACAGGTCCAATCATACACTGTTCCTCCACTAATGAAGCTGCAGTTTCTCTAAATGTGTAGCCTGTGCCTGTGTAGTATTGCAGCCACTGAAAAAAAAAGCAGAACCATCAGACTGTTGAAACCATTTGATCGCCTTCACAAGTGTGTCCGTATCGGTATGTGATTGCTGCAGAAGGTGGTGTGAAACAGGACAAATGGGCACATAGTAAATTAGTTCTGTCATTCAGTTTTCAAGCTCTGCTATCTCATTCATGTAGATTCAACAACATCGAGTAATGCAGTGCAGTGGAACATCTCTCACTGAAGTGTCTTGGTACCATTTCTTTGAGGTTAAGGGGGATCTTCAATTTGATTGCCTGGAACTGCACTTAACTGCAGAGAAAAAGCATTTTACTGTTTGATTGGCTGTAAAATAAAATGTTCAGCTCAACATATCCTGACCCCATGTAAGATGTCTGCATCTATTGCTGCTCTCTCTCTCTCTCTCTCTCCCTATATAAATATATATATAAATATGTCAGTAGCACATATAAGATCACACTATTAGAGAAATGAAGTGGCATTCCTCTGGAATAACACATGACATTTTATATTGCTAGTGAAGCTCTGAGTCAACACTTATCAACTTATCTAGCCATCCACCTTCTGTTTCACATTAATACTGGAGATATTGTCTATTAATTGTAAAGCAAAGCACAGATTATACCCTGGCAGCCATTCACTTCATACTTGTGCTCAGTTACTAAGCTTTTTGCAAGAAGTTAGGCTGAGTGTCCCGTTTCTATTCATTCTGCAGACATTGATGGCAAAGGCAAGAGGCTGGTGCTCTGTTTGTTGTTGTTGATTACCTCATTGTTGTTGGATACTTGGCTGAAATGACCCATTGTATCTTAGTGAGGCTCCAGCACCGAATGCCAGGAATAAAGGCAGGAAATAAAAGGAAGGCAGCTGAAAAGAAAGTAGAGAATTCCCCAAAGGTGCTATAGAATAGCCCTGTGTGGACAAAAATGTTTTCAAGCAAGCTCGAACTCATGTCCACACAAACACTCAAAACACTCTCAGCATGCAAATACGTAATTATATAGAATAAGTATTTGCAGTTACATGAAAGAATACACACACACACACACCTGGGCATGGTTTTACAAGCTTACATAGTTACACACTCAAACAGGCACACATGTTCATGAGTCCTAATCCCATTGCCTGGGGACTTGCCTTAATGTGCTTATGTAATGTTAAGATGCTCCACGAATCATTAGTTTCAGTTTCAGGGAGTCGCATTTAGTCCAGTATATGGATAAGAAAGCAAGAACACATATGGGATGACACAGTGATAGAGGGAAAGACAAACAGAGAGTTTGCCTGAAAGTCTGACAGACAAACATAGAGGCAGATGACAGATGGCCAGATTCTGACAGTTTGAATCTTTTATGGAGCAGTCAAAAGTGACTCGTGTGTACTCTGAGTAAGCAGGAGATTACACTAGAATAGTCTGCCTGAAGTAGGATTACACATCTCCTGCTGTGTTTCAAGCCTAGATCAGGAGAATGAAGCACCATGCAAAGATCATGCTGGGCAACACTTTCCCTTTTTTTGCGGGAAATTAGGGTAGAGCGCAGCCCAATATGCAGTAAAGCCAGAGTATAAAATAGTTAATAGTTTCTTCACAATTCCTTTCTCAGTCTCTGGCCTATTATGTTGAGTTCCCAGTATTTTTTCAGCCTAATTAATCTGAAGTACGGGTATTATTTCTGGTGCTATTCTTGCATGTGAACTGTGAGACTTTCTTCTTCAGGTGTGGTTAGGTGATGGAGTAAAATAAAGAGTGGTGTTAAAATTATGGAAGACAATTATGGAAATTAAGGAAGAAAATTATGGAAATTATGGAAGAAAATTAATGGATTTTGGTCATTCAGCTTGCAATTTATTCTAAGCAAGTCCGTCATTACATAAAAGTACTGTTCAGTCTTTGGCAAACATTTAATCTCTAACTGTATTTTGGCAACAGGAGATAGTACAGTTGCATTAGCAGTCAGTACCACCTTTTGTTCGGTCGGGGTGTTTGGGAAATTATTTGTAAAGATTGTACTTTTATCATTATTTTATCATTTGGTATTCATCATACCCAGCTTCACCAAAATTCTATTTTTGTGATTGAAGCAAAAAAGATCCCAATACTGCTAATGGGTGTCATTCATCTCTCAAAGGAGAGGGAGACACACACATAAATAGTCTGCCCCACTATTGGCTACCTGCTTTAATCCATCTTCTCCATTTATTTTCGTGTTATATCTCTCAGTGCATCCCCTTCTTTATCCATTCGCAGAATACATTTTTCTGTTAGATGTAAAAATCTGTCACGATTATGATGTTGAGAAAATAATTTTAAAAATAAACAAAAAAACCCCTCAAGTCTTGTTATATAGACCTTTGGGTTTGAGGGTTACATGCAGTATGCTTTCTCTTTGAAAAACCATTTGTCTTGTGGAAGCTCGAGGTTTCAGCTCTCTTGTTTGTAACAATAGTTGCTGCATCTTATTGGGTCGAACTGAAATAGACAGCTTGAAGGCCCTTTCATTGTCTCGGTGCATATTTTCCTGTTCACATACTTGCATGTAGCAGCATATGGTGTCCCTCCTTACACTTTACATCCTGATATTTTGTGCTGGACTTAGCACTTTGTGATGCCCTCTTTGCCTTTTATATTGTTTTTGAATTTTTTTCCACCTCTTCTGTCTGCCTGTGCAGTTGGCTTCTAAGGTACCCTGTATTTCCTGACTGCTACTGTCTTGAACTGCTGTCTGAGTAAATTATTTTCTGGAAACATTTAGCACATGTACATATGTAGGCTTAATGTTTCATTAAAGACATTGTCCTTGACATTTTTCATTGTACAGTACTCTTCAAAAGTGTTGAGTCACCGCTCATTTCGTTATATTTTGCTAGAAAAATGGGAAATAGGTGCAGAAATTTATTGAAGTTGAGGCAGTCTTAAGAAGTCTTCAGGAATAGTTCTCCAGGCTTCTTGAAGGGCATCTTCTTTGGATGTTCGCTGCCTTTTGTTCTGTTCTCTGTTAAGAGGATCCCACACTGCTTCAATAATGTTAAGGTCCACATGTTGGGGAGTGTTCCATTGTGCAGTTTTCTCTCCATGGTATATGTTTGGTGCATTGGCAGTGTGTTTGGAATCAATGCAAAAAAATTATGCTGTTGCCAATCAGGCAGATTCCAGACTGTACTGCATGGTGTTTCAACATATGATTGCACTTTTCAGTATTCCATCAGTTTTGACAAGATCCCCAAAACCGATGGAACCCATTGGACCCAAAGTTTCAAACTTGGATTCATCACTCCATTGATTTTCACTCCAGTTCTTGTATAATTTGGCATTGTTCAGACAGTTCTCCCTGTTTCCCTTTCTTTAAAATGGCTTTTGGCAAGTGACCCTTCCACTGAAACCCTGGAGACATAACTTTTACATACTGGTAAAGTTTTTGTTTTGCTTTTTAGGCTTGCCCCCCTTGTTCAGTTTCCTGTGCACTACACACCGTTCCAAGATATACCATGTTTTCAGCTGACTGAGGATGGCTTAGTTGGTGCAAAAATCCAGCTTTAGACATGTTAAACTCTGTTATTTTTAGCATTTTTCATTAAGCTAACTAAAGAAATTGGAAGGCTGCCTTCAGGATGCTAGAAATAAAGTCACTAAAGATACTTGTCTGTTATGTGTAGACACAATGCTGGTTCATCCCTGCTGTCTTTTTTGTGCTGTTGAAATTTTTAAAAAGTCTTTGCTAGTGACTAATTGTTCTAAAGCTATCTAAATTATTTAAATTTAGACTTTTTATTAGTCAAAGTAAAAAAAATGGCACTTTTTGTAGGACTGTTAAATTTCATTTTGATCTCGTGATGTACAAAATAGACAATTAAATTTAAAAATGTCTCTTCTCCATTAAGCCCAAGGCTTGTCATTTTCACCTTACAATTGTAGACCTGTTGCTGAATAAATAATAGGATTTTTTTTTCAAGTGGAAATTTCAGAAATTGAAAAAAAGCAAAAAAACCAAACAAACAAACAAAACATGCCTGGCTTCCTTCAAGTTGTTTTTATATCATCAGCGTCAAATTCTTTTCTTGGCCAATTTACCGAGTGGATATCCAGTGACAGTTATGCCTTATGTCAGTTTTGTACTCTATGGAACATGTGGCCATCATGTTTTGAGTACCTGCTATGTAGCCTCCTGGTAGATTAATCCCTTTAGTCCCTTTTGTGTGTTCTTGTTTAACTACCATCTGCCTGCACCGTCAGTCCAGATGATATTTTGACGTATTTCCAGATATGCAAGTGTTGTTTTGCCTTAGCCAGTAAGAGTGGGAACCTGTCATCCAGTAACTTGTTAATCAGTACTGCTAGAGTGGCCGACCAGATTTACACTGTAGACTGGTTGAATGCAGGCCACAAAATTTAGTAGTTGAAAAACAAATATTATTTCTATTCTGTTATTCTGGTACAGGTTTGATGGTGTTACCCAAATTAACAGTTCTGCCGGGGCCTTTCTGAGTAGAGAAGGGATTTCCCTGTGCATCCAGTAAATTGGTGCGGGTGTAGGTGAGAGTGGTAGTCTATCTCTCTGATGACCTGCCCTGGCTGTAGCTCATCTCTCACTCAGTGTCAGCTGGGATGGGCTCCAGCTCCGTGCAACTCAGTTGGATAAGTTGTTAAGAAAATGGATGGATTGAGATTTAGAAGCAGAAACCAAATATTAACAGACCTGGACTGAGCTCAAGCCCCCGAAAATAATTCAGGACTAAGAACGCAACTTTTCAGTCCAAATGCTGACACAGATACGTTGACTCAAACGATTTGTTTTTTTTTGTTTTTTAAAATTTTATGTCGAGTTGATACTATTGTTAAGTTTGTAAACTGTTAATTTTGTTAACTATCTTTTTAGAAGTGTTTTATGTGTCTGAGAAGCTTCCATTTTTCAACAGTAAGTTGCTAAGAGCACGTGTTGGCTCATTGGTGCTGAGCAGGTATTCTGCAGTGAGCTTACCACAGAAAGCAGAGCTATTACAAGGGAGAGTGAATGAAAACAGCAAATTTGTGGCAGGATAGCTAAAATAAAAGCTATCCACAAAGCCAACCCTGATCATTGTTGCTTTAAGGTTCTTTTCTTGTATTAGAACTGTACTTGACCCCCCCCAAAATTTAATTACTCTAATCTTTATTGCATAGCTTTTAAATCTTGATGCATAATAATGAATGCATTTAGGAAATGTCATATAGCGGGAAAATTGAACTCACATACATACATTTATCAGGGTTACTGCTTTTTAAGTTAATTATGTATGGACAGATTATACTTATAACATCCTCTTTGCTTGGGGACAGCCTTAGACACTAGGCAACATCCAATAAAATAGGAACTTTATTTAAGGAGCAGGTCTGAAACAAAATGTGTGATTATTAAAAGTCTAATATATAAATATGTATAAAATATATATGTGTAAAATACAGTCACAATCTAATACGCAGTCTTCAATTAGAAGGTTTTACTGATCAGAAAAAAATAAAAAGTCATCTAAACGTCACCCATCCACCACTTGATAGTTAATATGATTTGTTGATATGTGGTGTTTGGTTTCCTCTTAACACGGCACTGTGCTTTATGATTAAACCTCTTGGTCTCACCTGTCCAGAGGACATTGTTCCAAAAGTCTGGTGGTTTGTTCACCTTGGGGTGAATTTGGGACATCCACTCCTGAGAAGATTGGCAACTGTCTTAAATCTTGAACAAGAATCATGGACATGAAATTGTTTGGAAGTTGCTTTGTAGCTCTTTGAACAATTGCCTCTTTAGGTATATTGCTGATGTCTTTCCTCCTTGGCCTGATGTTAACACATACCTGAATGCTCCAGAGCAGCAAACTGACAAAACGTCTGTTTTATAGAGGTGCTCACACTTGCTGATGATAAGTTAATCAAGTGCATTTGATTATCATCATCTACTACTACTTAACCTTTTGGTTCCTGTTGAAGCAGTAAGGATATCTTTAGGTTTTCTCTGTTTCTGTATTTTGGCTTAGTTGTGTGTTGTTATTCATCCGATGTGGGTTGGTTCGATGAGTTATTTCTTTTTGATATTATCAAAATAATAATAGTATAGACAATAGATTGGTGTCCTGAAACAATCAACCAAGGTTATGGTTATTCTTAAATTAGTATTATTATGTCAAGTCCAAATAATATAGGATTTTTAAGACGAATACTGATAGTTGGTGATTTAAAAATCTGATATTTTGCTTTATTGGCTGATATTTTTTTTTTCTTTTAGACACACAAAACACAAACAGATTTCTCTAAAACTTTTATGTGTAGTTGTTTGTTTACTCGTTTGTGCTTTACTCGACTCTGGTCGGACTATGCTCGGATCAGCAGGTTGTTATGTTTGTGACATTGTTGCTGTCAGGGATGTTGAAGAGTTGCCTGTGGTAGACAAGCTGAAGGGTTTTTCTTCTTCATTTTTTAAAATTTTTCATTACAATATTACTGGCTCATTGGCCAATAATTGCCCTTCGATAAATCGGTCAAGCTCTAACTATAGGAAAGTTATTTCTCATTTAATGCTGTGATTGGTTAATTGATCTTCTTATGCCAATCCATTGCCTTTTTTTGCCTATATTACTTTCTTAGCCCTTTCTCTCTTTTGTATTTTATCCTCATTTTTATCTTTTTCCTGAGTCTGGTCTGAGAGAACCCTGGGAATATAAAGAGATATTAATATTAGCCCAGTCAGACTGACCTTTTGTCACAAGAGTGGTCTAGATATTAATTGTGTTTGTGCAGGGAGGACATCCCTCTCCATTGTAATATTATATCTATAACCAAAAAGCAGAACAAAATATGTTTTAATAAGTAATTTCTTAGACTATTAGATTGCTGGTGTGTCCTGTGTTTCAAGCCAAAAGCATCTAATTGCATAAGCCTTCAGCTGTTTGACCATTGAGTTAAAATCAAATGCTATTGTGCAGTAGATAGTGCTCTTGGAGACATTTTAAACACTATACTTGAAGTCAATACAGTAACACTCTCTTCTTTGCAGCCAATGGGAAAAAGGAAGCCCCTAGGCAATACAGACATTTCCAATAGCCTGCACTAGAGTAGTGATCTGCTACATCCTCTATTCTCAGCAGAGGAGCTCAGCTTCTACTGTTTTAACTGTAGTGAAATAAATCACTTAGCAACAGATAAACAGTCTTTGTGGCTCATGAAAAAGAATAACTATGACATAATTAGTTTTGGTTCCATTTAAAAGAGAAAAATTCTCCTGTCTAAGTGTAGGTTTGCACACTGTCTTGATACGGTGCTAAAATTTTTAAAAGCTTACGCACACAGTGTTGTCTTTCCTACTTGAACTCCCTGCTTCTCTAGATTGAATTGATTTTATCACATGGATGCTCATAGAGCAGCCAGGTTGTAATTTCACAGTTAGCTGCTTGATAAATCAAAGTGGGGTTTTGGTTAAAAATACATTTCAATCATGTTTAAGTTACACAGTTTTTATAGTGAAGGTTTTAAAAATGTTTCAAAGTAATCTAATCCAAAATGCAAAAAAAGAGTAAAAGCAGGTACAAACTTATTTATTTATTGCAAATCGCTGTGTAGTATCTAATTGTTTATGTGCCTCTGCAGTTCTGAGTCTGTGTCTTATTGGAGTGTTCATATCTCAGTGATGACTGGCGTTAACTGTAAATCTTGTTGGCATATCAGTCTCGCCTGTCAACAGTAATGGAAAAGAGGACTTTAATCGATATTTGTTGTGTGTGCTGGTGTGTGTCCTTGTCCATTTATGCATGCATAAAGGAACATGGTGTCTGAATGAGGCAGATGGGAAGTAGAAGATTCTAAAGAGTTCTTATAACATGGAGTATACTTGTCAGTGGCATTTTTTTAACCAGTTCAGAAAACGTACTGCAATAAAAAACCATTATGATACCATTTCACAGTTGATGAAGATTTGTAGGTACATCCCTGGTTTAGATCTGGTGACTGTGGAGGCTATTTAAGTAAACTCATTGTCATGTTCAAGAAACCAGTTTGAGGTGAGCTGAGCTTTGTGACATGAAACATTATCCTGCTAGAAGCAGCCATCCGAAGATGAGTACAGTGTGGTCATAAAGGGATCGACACGGCCAGTAATAATCCTCAGGTAGGCAGTGGCGTTGAAACGATGCTCATTTTATACTAAGGAGCCCAAAGTGTGCCATAAAAGTGATCTCCCACACCATTACATCACCAACAACCTCAGCCTTTGATACAAGGCATATTTTCAGCAGAAACTGAGACTTATCAGTCCAGGGAACATATTTCAGATCTTCTATTTTATTATTGAAAATTGAAGGGTCTTTACCTTGTTTAGTATAAATTGTCTTGAGGTGACTGTGATTTATGCTTTATAAATAAAATTGAACTGCACTGAATTAAATTATTGTCCAACTTTTGCAAGCCTGTATGATTTATAGCTTCGGTTTACTGTTTTTAGTTGACATGAATGGCACATGGCGTGAACTTCTGCTGCTGTGCCCCATCTGCTTCAAGTTTTGAAGTGTTGTTAATTCAGAGATGCTTGTCTACCTTTGTTTTAGGAGTTGTGATATGAGTTTGGATTGCCGTACTGTTAGCTCAAAGCTTTTTTAAAAATTGTCCTCTGAACTCTGACATCAACAGAGCATTTAGATTCAGAGAACTGCAGCGCACCGGCTCTTTTTCTTTTTTAAACCACTCTGCATAAACCCTAGAGATGGTTTTATGGGTAAATCCCAATAGACTGGTAGTTTCTGAAGTATTTAGGCCAGTCCATCTGGCAACCAGCACTTATATTGCCTTTCTTCCCCATTCTAATGATTGGTTTGAACTTTAGCAGGTCATCCCATGTCTACCTGTCAAAATACACAGAGGTGCTGCCATGTGATTGGTTGATTAGATATTTGTGTTAAAAAGCAGTTGAATGGGTGTGCTGGTGTGTGTAAATACAGCACCTTTTAAGTGCTGTTGTCTGTGTCTGGACTCCCAAATGAAGACACAAAGACATGAAACAAAGTGTCGTGCAATAACAAATTTGACTAATTTAAACATAACTTAAGACAATTTATGTTATTTTAGCTAGTTTTGTGAGTACGCTGTTATTTTATTTTTTATAATAAAATAAATAAGTGTGCAGCAACCTGAAATGTGCCTTCACCTCCAGTTCTAGCTTTTAGCTTTGTGCTGATAAATTCTCCCGTTTCTTCTCACGAGTCCCTCTTTAAATTACATCTCTATCTCACTGTTAAACTACTAATGTGTAAACTCATATTATGATAGGTGTGTGTGTCAATATGCTCAGTAACTATGGCTATATGTATGCAAGTGCCATGACTTTGTGCTGCATGAGAGAACATGTCAGTGTAGACCAACAACACTGAGGTTTATGTGATGCAGTGATCTGAATTTACTGCAACTGCCTGTTAGGTCATAAGATAAACCCGACTATTCCCAGCTGGCATACACAATTTCAGTCTTATCTTTATGAAGGTTGCGATATTGAGGTTTTTGTTGAATCTGTTCTGAAGAAGTGTCCTTTTGGATTTATTTAGCCTCAATGATAAAATTTAGATGGAAAAATATAATAAATTATTTATTTTAAGAGCTGTTACTAAAAGTTTTATGCAAGTATAGGACATGAAAATGATATCTATTCACTAGTTAGTAAAGACTAAAATGATAAGGTTGTTCTTTCAGCAAATAAGACAAATTGTAACTTGGCCTAAAGGACAGGAGACAAATCCAGGGATTTAAAAGTTACATCCATAATCATTAACTGTTTATACTGTGTTTTTAGATTTTTAGAAGTGACAAGTTGAAGGGTCACTTTAAGCAGTAACCCTCCTAAATGCATTTTATGGCCCTTTATGCGTTGGCATTTTTGAATTCTACTTGACCTCATTACCAGAAAAAATAATACCACTGTGGTTTTGACCTTTAATTCTTTCACTGTTTTAAGTCTGTGACTGACTCAACTGCACAGCTTGAGCTAGACTTAGATGTGTGGCCTCATGGTGTGGTCATACACTTTTTTTCATTTAGGAGTTGTTTTCTTTGTACTGCAGACACATCCAGGTCTCAGCAGCCTCACAAAGAGTGAAATCGGAGGTGATAAAAGTATCCGAGGTTCTGCATGCAGGTAAGCTGATAAAGTGAAGGGTTGTCGTTTGTGGAATGACAACAGGGAAGGGATACAGGAAGCAGTGTGACCTGGGATGCACGCTTGCATTCTGTGCCACTGTACTGATTGTTTTTATAAAGGAAGAAACACAGTGGATATTATGCTGATATTTCTCCAAGAATTTACAGGAAAGTCTGAAGACCCTGGGCTGTGACTGGCATCTTTCTGCTGTCATACCTCTTTGTGCTGCGACTCTTGGTAAAGAGGCACTCGAAGGATGATGTCAGTTTCGTTCAAGCCCAGCGGGCATCTCAAAAAGCAAGACATGAAGCTGAGAACGTTATTCATCCTCCTGGGAGAAGTAAAGGCCCACAATGAAAACACTAGTTTTTTTTATTAGGAACAAGATAATGTGATTTTAGATCTCATTTCAATCGCTTATGCGGATTAAGTAAAGCGCGCATGCCCTTCTTTGCACATTTTATTGGGCAAGAGAGTGCCCAAACATGGGCACTCGCATTGGAACACATGCAGAAGTTAGGAAATTGCTTTGAATAGGATGATATTCACACCTAGAAATATGCATCTTTTAAGCTGATACTTGAAAACTTGTCACTCCCTGACACATCCTTGAGACCACACTCTTAAAAAAAATCTTTAAGAAGAGATCCAGCTGTCTAAAATCTAAGATAGGCCATCACCATAGTGATGTCCTTGACATGTAAGAAAGGCAGGATGGCCGTGACATGAAAAAGATTAAATTTGATGAAAAGCAGAGAAGGGTTATTGACAGGTGATGTACCTGTATCATGACATGAGTTCAGGCATGTCTACAGCAATTTCACAAAAAGGTCTGGCTATACCACAAAGGAGCCTTTAACTTTGACAGACTCCATCACTAAAGAGTGACTGTGGGCTATAGCAACGGTGGACAGACAGGCAGGTTTGGGAAAACATCTCATATTGTCAGTTGATAGGAGGTTGAGTTTAAAGAAGTCTACTGAATTGTATTCTTGCTTTGGTGACATAGGTTTGAAATTATTCATAAATAGAAGAAGTATTTTCAGTCAAAGGATCTGTGGCATTGCTACACAGTTGGCTAGATGCATGTCTTACTCAGGAAGGTTAGTTGAAGAAATTTGCTTAAATAGCTTTAACCAGAGAGGCTGGTAAATTTCAGCAAGTTTCCTTGGCAACCAGCTGGGGTGCACTGCTCCTTGGCACACCCCGAAAAGTAACTGGCTGATGTTATGCAAATTTAAGAAAAGAGATACTAGAGCGAACACAGACAGGCCAATAGGCGGGATAAATCTGTCCCTTGAAACAAAATTGTTTCCTCTCTTAAAAAACTGTGTACAATGTATTATGTAAGCTCACACTGTTTACTGACTGCAGACAGCGTCGTGCTGCACCTGCCTGATGTGATTGTTAAGATGCAGGATAGCCCTCTGTATTGCGCTCGTGCTTTCACGGAGGATGCAGATAAATAGATTGTTCATTTAAAATGCACTGTGTGTTTTAGACAGACTGAGGGAGACACAAAGTTTGGTGTAAGAAGAAGCAGAGGAAGCTGCTGAAGAATATCTCTGCAGCAACACCTTTTAGTGTGTTTGAGGTGGTGCACTGTACTGTAGATCACGAGTGATCTGAGTGAGTACTGAGGCTCTCCCACTCCCTGACAAATTTCTGTTGGTGCCTTAAGTCTTAAATAATGCAGTTCCAGTAGTTTATTTCCATGTGCAGTTATGTTTCTGTGTGTAGCAAGAATACAGGTTATAATGATTCCTCCTCATATAAAAATCTATCATATTTACCACCTGAACTTCATAAGGGTTTACTACAAAGATGGCTCTGCAGTGACTGGAGATTACAGCCTGCTATCTCTTTACAAATTCAGGTCCAGGGTTCCTTGCAGATAAAAAAAAAAAAGTGGGGTTTCTCCAAGTTTCATCTTAAAGCTGCTCGATTTTAAGTTGCTAGAACTACACATCTATCTTTCTCTTGCTCGTGTACTCGCCATTACACTTCCTGTCTTCCTCTTTCTATGCTCTTATAGGCATTGACACAGCCCGTCCTTTACACTAGTACTCTTACACACTGTTCTTCCTCTCTTTTCCTCACTTGATCATTTAGCACATCTCTTCTTCTCCTGATAACAATATAATCAGTACAGTCTGCAATTATGTTTTTAAAAAAAGAGATAAGTAATTGAGGCAGCCTCAGTCTACAGAAGAACTGTAGTGAGATCACCAAGATTTTTGGAGATCTCGTTATTGTTAAGCACTTGCCTCGGAGAACTGGGGCTGTTTTAAATGTAAAGGTTGGTCATAAAGAAGATTAATTTGATTGATTTTGTTCAGTTTGCAGTTTGTTATCTGTTTTAGGGAGCAAAGAAGAGTCAGAGTTAGTAATCTATTCATGAAATTATCTTTAGAGTAAGCTTACCTTGCTTTTAGTGCCTAAAGTTTTTCTGCAGATCTGTGTATGTCTTGCTCTGGAGTGCATAGTGTCAATATAATTATATACATCATTAGCCCACAGAAAGAGATCAGCAGACAGAAATAAATATTTTTACCAATTAACTGATCTCTGTTGTCTATGAAAAAAACACCATGCATAATCAACTTTTTGAAGTTAAAATAAAGTTTGCTATCTTTGTAGATAACATTCTTTTTCTGCACATTATGAACAGCAAGTAGACATTAAAACCCCTTTTGTCATTAAGATTCCTGTAAAACTGGTAATACGGCACTTAGGACAGATTACCAGCACACACC
This sequence comes from Oreochromis niloticus, assembly GCF_001858045.2. Classification (NCBI taxonomy): domain Eukaryota; kingdom Metazoa; phylum Chordata; class Actinopteri; order Cichliformes; family Cichlidae; genus Oreochromis; species Oreochromis niloticus. The sequence continues at coordinate 55,743,130 of NC_031972.2, read as the reverse complement.
TATCCTTTTCTGTTCTACTTTCCTTGACAGCATACCACTTCAACACAAATTAAACTCAAGTACTCGTATCAAATCGACAGCCTGAATCACGCACCATTGTCCATAATTAGGGATGGTCCAGCCTCAGCATTTTCCCTGTGAACAGAGTCTGTAGCATGTGTGTGTTAATGCAGTGTCTCCCAAGGTGTCTGAATCTTGATGGTAGCCTATTAATCCGAGTTAATTGAATCAATGCCTTTCCCCCCCTCTTCATCTCAGGAGTGTAGCGTGGTAGTAGTTCAGATGTAAACCCTTAGATGGTGTCTCTACTTTACGCTATGGCATTTAGTGAGGTAGTTTAAAATGGGAGTCTGTTTCCTATGGCCTGTAAATCTTAAGATTAAAATAAGCGTGTTTATTAGATGATGATACCCAAAATCGAACTGAAAACTTTGCGGTCACATGTAACATGTAGTTATCAAGAGTCGGGCTGTCTCATTTTATGTGTATGGATGCTTGTTATGATAGACACAAATTGAGTTATTTTGTGTTCATATTAGTTTTAGAGGAGCCAGATGTGGCCTCGTGCCGTGTTCACTTGTAGCATCAATGTTTCATGGTTGACTTGTTACAAGCAGAGATGGAAGAGTGAGAGAAAAAAGGTGACTGCTGTTTGTTATCACCAAAATACCTTATCCCATTTGAGTGATAAAAACAACAAAAAAAAGGTGTTCGGAAAATAGACAATCCTCTTGAATGAGGGACTGTACCGGGACCAGGTTCATGTAACCCAGTGAGGTGTAAGTCGTCATTAGTGATGACCCTAACTCTATTCTAATGCTATGTTTTGGAGAAAAGCGAAAAGGACGTTTCTGGAAAAAAACATCTAATTAGTTTTAGATAAGTATCGGTTAGCTGGTCATGCTTTTGTTAATACGAGAATAATTTTAAAGAAAGAAAATTACATTTTCGGCACTTGGGATGTAAAAAGCAATGTGAAGGATTGTCAGTTAACATGGCTAAACAGAAGGAAAAGGACTTGTGTAAGACACACGTCTCCAGAGACCCAGAAATAGCTAACAAACTTTCTGACATTATCTTGATTTTGTTTTAAGTTCACTCTCCAAAACTGTGAATAATTTCCACTCAAATAACCTCGTTTGAGGAAGTTCATTTTTACCTATTAAACTAACTAAATTAATTTATAGTTAATTTCAGCTGACTCTGTAATTAGTCAAGCGATAAAGCATATCCTTAAAGAAAATGAATTGTTAATTTTTATTTATTTTATTTAACCTTTATTTAACCAGGAATGTCCCATTGAGATTAAAAACCTCTTTTTCAAGGGAGTCCTGGCCAAGAGGCAGCACATTTCCAAACAAATACATACAAACAAACAAGATTAAAAATTACACAAAACAATTACACATTATTGAGGCAGTCTGTAGGCCTTTGAGTTTAGTTTTAAAAACATTTAAAGACAACAATTCAGTCAGTTTCCAGTCTTTCTGTAACAGGTTCCATGAAAAAGGCGCAGAGTGGACAAAGGCTTTCTTACCCAACTCTGTGCGGACAAGGGGAACAGACAGCAGCAGCTGATCATTTGAACGCAAGGAGTAAGAACCACTATTTGTCCTTGTGACCAAAGTACAAATATAAGGAGGCAACAATCCAAGAATAGCTTTGTAAATAAAAGTGTACCAATGCCCCTGTCTTCTAATGGCCAAAGAAGGCCAATTTACTCTTAAGTACAAGTCACAATGATGGGTCAGATATCTACAATTGGTGATAAACCTCAAGGAAGCATGATACATCGTGTCCAACATTAGAAGACATGAAGAAGAAGCATTCATATACAGAATGTCACCATAATCTAACAGTATTTCACCTGTTTAAAAGAGCCAAGTCACAGGACTCAATTATATGAAACTATTTCAAAATGCAGCTGACGGGTACCTTTAGTGTTGATTGTTTGTGATCATTATAGTTCTGTTCTTTGTTGTTTGTGTACTACGATGATACAACTTTCGAAGGTCTCCAGTGTTGGCATGAATGTAATCTGTGTCTGTGATGTCACTGATGCCATGTTTGATATCAAATGGTGTTTATCTTCTCCTATGCTAAGTTTTTAACAGTTTTTAATATAATTTTACAACTTAACTTGCCACAAGTTTTTACATCATTAAAAGTTACTGTTTTGGCTTTTTTAAGTAGAAGCAATTTGAGAATGTGCAAATTTTTGCAAGTAGATATTTGTAAGCAGTAAGCTAAATGACATACAGTTTAGCAAAAGCCTAGATGTACAGATACACAGGCCTTCATGTATATGTTTGTATGTTCTATACTGAGATAAAGATACTGTAGTGAGACAGATCACCAGGGAGTTCTCTGACACAGTTCCGATTTCATTGGTAAACTTCTTCTAGGTCCATGACACCTGGGTTTACAGCACAGACTGTGACATTTCAGCGCACACTATAACTTACACACAGTGAACCCCACAGTTAAATGCCTCCTGTGCTTGAATCATTTTTGACTTCTCAGAGAATAATCGTGAATTCAATTCACCGAATTTAGTCATTCTTCATCTTGACAGATTTCCAAATTATTGAGAGTTTTCTTGTTATTGTAACAGATTGTCTAATGAATTATTTAAGCAATATAAACATAACCAGTTAGCTTTTAATGGTTATTAATGATATTGGTAGGATTTATTGCTTAGCAACATATATTGCTTTTCCTATTTAGGGTTCAGAATGAACTTGGGGAACAGGTGGAGATGCACATTATGAATGTTTATTATCCTTTATTTATCCAGGTGAAAAGTCTCGTGGAGATTTAAATCTCATTTCCAAGAGAGAGATTATACAGTTATTATACACTATTATGCAGAGATGATGGAGAACCTAGCTAACAGATCTACAGGGTGACTATGAGGTATAATAGTCAGACAGAGCCTCGTCATTTAGTGTATCACAAAAACCTAAGCTTGCATGTAGTTGATTGCAAGCATACAAGTAAACATAAGTACCACAAAGTAGTATCTGATGACTGAACTCACGTATTAAACCAATTCCCTATATCATCTTGTTTACAAACACATGTTAGTCGAGCTGTTTTACTCTAAACCTTTAGGATGCTGGTCGGGACTCGTAGCTCTCCCTGCGTCCAGTAGGAGGCTCAGCAGCGTTAATTAGTGCATATGTCATCTGGGCAGCGACAGCCAGAGGTCTTGGGAGATGGAGACAGGGCTGTGTGAGAGTCATTACACTCCATCATCTCTGCACTCCTCCTTTTTCTTTCCCTTCACTTCACAACTACACAACTGCATCTTTCTCTTCTATGTCGATGCATCACTTTGTGCTAAAAGGCAGCGACAATGACTTGTCTCTTTCTATTCAGACTGGATGCCATCTGTTCCTTTAGAGATACTACAGTCATGGCCTACTGCATGCATCATCCTCCCTTACATAATCTCAAAAAACACACACAAACAATACATCTTAATTAGTAAGACACTTTTGGACTTTGAATTGAGATATTGAATGATGCAAGGTGTGCTTGTGCTTGCTTACACTTAATCAACCTGTTTGCACCTACCTGAACTGGAGTCCAAATGGGCTTGTTTTTTTTTTTCTGACTCAGATAAATGTACTCAACCTATATGCCCTTTTCTGAATGTTGTTAAGCATGTAATGCATTTTGCCAGATTTCTGTGGCATATACAAGTGTTTCCCACACTTTATTCTAAAATAATTTGCTATATTATATTTAGAATTATTTGTTAGATAACTTGTAACCTATTTAGATTCAACATCTTAAGACGCAGTGTGCCACGTCTAGCTTTAGGCCATAATAAAACAGTGATTAATTGAAACCATGCTGCCTTTTTTTTGTCTTCCTTCATGCATCCTTTGTTCGTTGCCCCTTCATAGCCAACAAAATGTGACCTACAGTTTGTGTCTCATCTCTTCCTTTGGGCCTATCTTCTCTTTTCCCATCATTCTTCACTTAATATCTCTAATTTAGACAGACAAAAGATCAAGGCCTTAGTTAAAAGGGTGTGAAGACAGGAAGGAGATTAAATAGAAGAATGATATATCCCAGTGTGTCTGATCTCATCCAGATTGTGAATGAGTTTGACATGGCGGCACATAGATAAACAGACCAGGCCATAGAGACAGCACATATGACTCATCACTTTGACCCCTTTTTTAATAGTTTATTTCTCCTTCTTGAACTTGTTCAGGATTCTTGGCACCTTGTTATCTAGCAAACTGGCTCATGTTTCCAGCAGTCTTTCGAACCCGTACAACATGACACACCGACTGATGGTATCAGAGTTTGCACTTTACACCAGACTGCTTTGACACTGGCACCGTGAACTAAACAGATCCTAATACATCAACATAGAATGTGAATATATATATATATACATTTATATTGAAGTCCCCTCTCACCCATGCGGGCAGTCTATGCTTCAAGCTCGGGTCCTCTACCACAGGCCTGGGAGCTTGAGGCTCCAGCTTTTCCTAGGACTGCGCTCTTCTGGACAGATATCTCGTATGTTGTTCCTGGGATCTGCTGGAGCCGCTTGCCTAGCTTCGGAGTCACTGCACCTAGTGCTCTGATTACCAAAGGGCCCACTGTTACCTTCACCCTCCACATCTTCTCGAGCTCTTCTCTGAGCCCTGGGCGTCTCCCATTTTGACCTCGGGACTTCCAGGCCATATTCGGCACAGATGTTTCTGTATACTATGCCGGCCACTTGGTTATGGCGTTCCATGTATGCCCTGCCTGCTAGCATCTTGCACCCTGCTGTTATGTGCTGGATTGTCTCTGGGGCATCTTTACACAGGCTGCACCTGGGATCTTGCCTGGTGTGATAGACCCCAGCCTCTATGGATCTTGTGCTCAGAGCTTGTTCCTGTGCTGCTGTGATTAGTGCCTCTGTGCTGTCCTTCAGTCCAGCTTTGTCCAGCCACTGGTAGGACTTCTGAATGTCAGCCACTTCCTCTATCTGCCTGTGGTACATACTATACAGGGGCCTGTTCTTCCATGATGGTACCTCCTCTTTCTTGGGTTTCTGCTGCCTGAGACATTCACTGAGCACGTGGTCGGTTGGGGCCATCTTCCTGATGTATTTGTGGATGTTCGTTGTCCCTTCCTGGACTGTGGTACTGACACTCACCAGTCCTCGGCCTCCCTTCCTTCCGCGTAGCATACAGCCTCAGGGTGCTGGACTTGGGGTATATATTTTTTTTTCACATTATAGGAAACATCAAATGTTTAAACTGAGAAAACTACCACTTAAACAAAAAATATCAGCTCAGTTTGATTCACTCTTCTTTTAACAACAGTCTGTAAACATCTGAAGGTTTTCCAATTCTTGTCTAATATATGAATCTAGCTGCTCAAAAAAATTCTTTGCTATACTTTTATGATGGTATTTAGGAATTTCCTGAAAAAGACGACATCTAGATGGTAGGATATGTTGCCTGTGTGTCCTGTATATCGTTCAGCATTTATGGTGCCTTTCCAGAAGTGCAAGCTGCCAGGTCCATTGGCACCACCAATAACAGAATCAAACCTGTTTTTAGTATAGTGCTGCCTGAGGGCCTGGAAATCATCACTGAAGGCATCCAATATTGATTTTTGGCCTTGTAGGGGCTTATAGTTGGGGCTTATAGTTAGGCTTTGAGGACTTGCACTGTACAACTGTATCTGCCATGAAGGAATGTGATGTAGTTAAGCACCAGAGTGAAAAATCAGAATAGAAAATACCTTTGGCATGGTCACGCTTAGCAAACTCATATCATAAACAGTGTTTCTTTGGGCCAAACCAGATAATAAAACTAGATGCATTCAGATGATTTGTTTCTGCACTTTTGGTAATCAGATGTATGTTAGATAATTTTATGTAAGTAAGCTTGGTGCATTGTCAGTGTTTGCTGTTGCCATACAGGAACCTTCAGCAGTGAAGTGAAAAAATTAAATCATTATTTCCTCAGGCTGGGGAGGAATCATAAGAGCTGCTGATCCTCACTCATTCTCGTTTGAGTTTTTGTGTGGGTTTCTACTTCCTATTGGAGTTTTTTGAACATCTTAAGTTTTTCTAGTCGTTAATAGTACAGCATTTTTTCACTGTTGAAATTTCATAGAATTAATGACTTAAACATCTGTATTTCCAAAACCCATGGGGCAAATAATTGCTAACCCCAATGCACCTATCACACTGAATGTCAATACATTCAATTGTTGTTAAGTATGCCTATGTTAAAACCATTGCCAGCAATACTTTGAATACCAAACGATATACTGTGAGAGGTCTGTCTAAAACAACTCGGTGTAAATGCAATGCACAAGGCATTTTGCAGCAGAGGACAGGTATTGATGGAGGCAGATTGTCAAATTCTTGCCCAAGTGTATGAATGTAACACAGGCTTTTCAAAGTTTTTCATAGTATATTCTTGATGATTTAGCAGTAAAGAGATTTCAAATGATCAAGTATAATATATATTACACTTTGGGAATAAACAGTTCATTCATAGTTCACTGATTACACATTCTGTCTTTTTCTGCTTCTTATGGATCATTCCCCAGTCCCCCTCCGTTTAGAACAGTCAGCAGCTGGGTATTCAATCTGCATGACTTCCTTTAGTCATGCTGAGCGTTTATTTAGTTTTGTCTTTTAAAATACATTTTATACTATATGATGACAATGGACAGCAGGAGCAACAGCTGGCAACGGTCACATATCAAGACGAAGATAAGATGTCAAGAGTACAAGTATGAAAAACTAGTAGTGGCTCACATTACTCCCATCCACTCCAAAATCTGCTTAATGGGTGTTTCAGCATCTTGAATTCCTGTGCAGATGTATTTCTAAGTTATTACTGCTCCTGTTATAACTGCTGACAGAGTGGTTTGAGTATTGCAGTAAATGCTGATCTTTTGGGGTTTTCCCCACACAACCATCTCTAAGGTTAACAGAGAATGGTCAGAAAAGAGAAAATATCTGGTGAGCGGCAGGTAGGTAGGTAAAGAATTCTTTGTTGATGCCAGAATTCAGAGGAGAATGACCAGACTGCTTTGAGTTGATAGCAAGACAACAGTAACTCAAATAACCATTTGGTAAAACCAAGGTACGCAAATGAGCATCTCTAAATGCACAGTACATCAAACTTTGAAGCTGATGGTCTACAGCAGCAGAAGACCACACCAGGAGCAACTCTTGTCAGTAAAGAACAAGAAACTTAGGCTACAATTTGCATGAGCTCACCAAAATCAGACGGGAAAAGACTGCAAAATTATTATCTGCTCTGATGAAGCTCTGTTTCTGTTGTGGCACTCAGATAGTAGGCTCAAAATCTGGCATATACAAAACAAAAGTATAGATTCATCCTGCCTTGTTTCAACAGTTCAGAATGGTAGCCGTATTGTAATTGGTGTGGGAGATATTTTCTTGGCTATTTTCTTTTTATGCCCATTCTTTTATGACCACAGTGTACCCATCTTGTCACAAAATTAGTAATTTTCCAGAAACATGTTGAATGTAAGAAGAATTAAGCAGTTCGTGAGGCAAAAATACTAACACAATACCAGTAATGTGTACTTTACTAGATGAAATGTTTAGCCGTGCCATGTGACATGTCACTAGCTGTCATATCATGAATCAGTTTTCTGGAAAGAAAATGTTATTGGATTTTATTCAATTCTATTTATATATGCCCAAATCACAACACAAGTCACCTCATGGTGCTTTTGTATAAGGTAAAGACCCTACAATAATAGAGGTAAAACCCCAACAATCAAACAACACCCTATAAACAAAGACTTGGTGACAATGGAAAGGAAAAACTCCCTTTTAATGGGAAGAAACCTACGGCAGAACCTTGGGGCGGCGCAACATCTGGTGCAACAGATTGGAGGTGAGGGGAGGAAAATAAGATAAAAACACACTGTGGAAGAGAGCCAGAGATTAATAATAACTAGAGATTAAATGCATAGTGGTGTATAAACACACAGTGAGCGAAAAAGGTGAGTGAAGAAAAACATGCGATGCATAATTGGGAAGCCCCCAGCAGCCGAGATCTATTGTAGCGTAACTAAGGGTGGATTCAGGGTCACCTGATCCAGCCCTAACTATGTATAAGCTTTAGGATTTAAAAGGTTCCTTTTTGATAATCTTAAGTAGAGAAATCCAAAATGGCAGCTGGTTCCACAGAAGAGGTGCCTGAAGCTAAAGCTCTGTCTCCCATTCTACTTTTAAATATCCTAGGAACTACAAGTAAGGCAGCAGTCTGAGAGCGAAGTGCTCTAATGGAATGATATGGTACTATGAGGTCTTTAATATAATATATAATGTATATTTTCTACCACCTAATCCTTTTCAAAGGTTTTGTGATTGTGCTGTCAAAACAAGGCCTTTTGAATCAGATACGCGCACGCACACACATGGTACACACACACAGAGTTGCATATTCTCAATAATTGCACACTATGGTTCTTATTGTATGGAGGCATTTTTCATTATCCTGCTGTTTTTTTCTACCTCCCAATTCACTGGCTATTTGTCTTCTTTCTACTCCACTGATGTTCTTTCTTTTGCTCTCATTGGTTTCATTTTGAATGCTATATTCAGTCTGGAACTGCATTGCAGCTCAAAGCTGAGGAGCAAAGAGGACTCATCCTTTGATAGTTGTCATCTAGATTTCTGTGAAACCTTCAGGGACCTTTGTTTCAAAAAAGTAATAAAATAGTTTAGGACCTGGTGATATGATCTGTGCATATGCGGGCATGTGCGTCTGTGTGTGTTTGTGAAACCTGTGATATGTCAAATGAACACAATATTTCTCTTAATCATTCCTCACAATAATAAAAATAATTCTTCTCATCGTTTTATGAATAATTTTGGTATTTCAGGTAGACATATGCACAGCTTATAAAGTACTAACAATAAGAAGGGTTCGGTTCCAGAACCTTGCTCAGCAAAAGCCATACAGTCCATTAGAGGCCAAATAAAAGCGTTTTACAGTCAGCCACAGTAAATCAGCTTCTGTTGACGATGAGAGTATTATTCACTTTATCTGTCCAGTTTTTGGCAATGACACTAATGGATACTGTGGATCTGCCCTTGCAAATTTTCATGTAAAGTGCAGATATATAGTCAATTTTTAAATAGCAGATTTTGAATGGACACAAAACTAAACTGCAGTAATCATAATATTATATATTATTACATTAACCACTTTGTGCATCACCTGCAATAGTTCTAGATCAGTTTTCAAGATTCTGTTCAGTTCATTTCTTAGCAGCACGACTGAAAGACTGTGATAGATGTCTGTTGGTATATTAAGTCACTCGTCTTCAAGGGCTTCAGTCGATGCCCTTTAAACTCCACAGACCCACAACATATTGTCTGATGCTTTCCAAGCAATGCCTTTTATGATGTTAGATGCATGTCATTTGGGCCAATTTTTTGGTTAAGGGCTTTTTTTTTCTTGATTTAACAATGGGATTGTTGTACAGACATTTTCTGTTTTGTATGTTGTTTTGTTCAAGTCAAAAAGTGATACAAAAAAGTAACACAGTAACTATAATATGATTCAATTTTGTGTGCACTCCATCTTGGTTTTTTTTCCTAGTAAAAAAAGCCCTTCAACACCTCATCTTTTTACCCATTCTTATGTGACAGAAATGCAGTCTAATGATAAAGTAGATGTCTTTAAATGCAACTTTGTTTCCAGAAAGTGTCCATCTTAATATTGGAAAAGGCTACGTGGATGCTGTAAAGGATGAAAATGGTACTGCACACAAAACCAACTAAACTGTTAAGGATGGCACATTATTATTTGTGCATTCTTAAATGGGCTGCTGATGAGCTTAGGAGAGGTTATGTGATTCTTATTTAATTCTAAGAAATCTGGTAAAACTGTTGAATCAATCAAGGACAGTAATGCAGTATTCTCATTGTGTATCTCAAAATCATAGCCTGCAAGCTTTGGCCACATCGTTTTCCTTGCTAAAAGCATTTCTGTGATAAATAATACAATGTGCCTTCGTACAAACTTTGTTTGTAGAACTGTGCTTTATTAGAAGCTCTCTGCAGACTTAGGTCAGCCTGACATACTAGACTGGCATATGAGCTGTGGCCCTAAAGTGATTTTCCAGCATATTAAATTTACCCTTAACAAAGTTGCAATTATGGCTGATATATTTGGTTGTATTTGGTTCGATAATAGAATACCTATCACAGTCTAAAATGGTTGTATTATTATCATTATTATTGTTATTACTACTGCTGTTCTTTTAATATATCAGGAAAAACTCAACTCAAGTAGAGCAGTAAATGTCTCTTTCTTTCAGTTTTAGGGAAGACTTTTGTTGTCATTCCTTTGTGTTGGGGGAGTGTGCAGTATAGAAATGATGTTCCTTCTGATCAGTGATATAATTGTGCCCAGACTCAGGCGTATCCTAGAGGTTTTGTTCAAAACCAATAATAAAGAGCCATGTGATCCTTTAAAAAAAAAAAAAAAACTCCACTTACTCTCTATAATGGTAGACTGTTATACACTGCTGAAAAAAACATGGAAGGAACACTTTGAAAACACATTGGATCACAATGAAGAAAAAAATCATGCTGCATATCTATACTGATATGGTCTGGGTAATGTGTTATGAATGAAGGGAAATGAAAATTATCAACCTACAGGGGCTGAATTCAATGACACCCCAACGATCAAAGTAAAAAAGTGATGTGGAGGGTAGGTCCATTCTGCCAGATAACATTGGGGTATGCTCCAAAGAAACAACAGATTGTGTCCTGGGGGATCTCCTCCGAGGTGTGGAGTAGGGGATCACTGACCTCCTGGACAGTCTGAGGGTCAACCTGTCGGTGTTGGATAGACCAAAACATGTCCCAAAGGTGTTCTATTGGATTTAGGTCAGGTCAGTGTGGCGGCCTGTCAATGGTATCAGTTCCTTCATCCTCCAGGAAGTGCTTGCATACTCTCACCACATTATTGTTATACTAGCACTGTCAGATATGACAGTAGATTTCATCCCGATTTCTAATGGCAGTCAGGGTGCTGTTGTCTAACCTGTAAAGATCTGTCACATGTTCTCAGGGTGTACCTGTTCGCATCTTTGAAAAACACAGAGTGCCAATGGTGGACGTACTAATTCTGGTATTCTATCGCAAATGCCACTGGAGCTCAGTCCCAGGCAGTGAGCAGAGTGCCCTCAGGACACACTCATTAAGTCTGTTTCGAATTGTTTGGTCAAAAACATTTACACCAGTGGCCTGCTGGAAGTCATTTTGTAGAGCTCTGTCAGTGCTTATCCTCTTCCTCCTTGCAAAAAGGAGCAAATACGAGTGCTGCTGATGGATTAAGGACCTTCTACAGCCCAGTCAGCTTTCCTAGAGGAACTGCTTTCTCTATGCTCTTGATACTGTGTTAAGAGACATTGCAGACCTCCTGGCAATGGCACATATTGATGAGATGACCTATGATGTACCATCCTGGAGGAGTTCGACTACCTTTGGAACCTCTTTAAGGTCCAGGTATGACCACATTCTACCAGTAGTGACAGTGCAAGACTAGTGAAAAGACAGTGAGAAAAGAGGCCTTAGTCAGTGGCCTCCACCTGTGTTTTGGGGGTTGTCTTATTGTTGCCCCTCTAGAGCAACTGCTGTTAATTCCAACAGGAATTAATCTTAACCCCTCAGTAATCCAATCTCTTGATGAAAAATAAATTACAGCCTGAAACAGAACCAGCATACAATGTCTCTGAGTCCAACATGGCCTGGCCATAGGGTCACACACCAGTTCAGGAGACTGAGTCGGCCGCAAAAGCTCGGTCCAGGGTCCGATGCTGGCAATGTCGGTGGAATGGCTCAGGAGGCTGGCCGTACGGCCAGTGGTTCAGACAAAGGAGAAGACAAAGAAGTTCTCGAGGTTTGCCCCATTGCCAGCAGCAGAGACTGAGGAGAGGCAGGCAGCTTGGGTTTGAGGCCAGGGTTGGTGGTAACGGGCCGTCGACTCCAATCAGTAGAGTCATAATTCGTTTAGAAATTTTAACAAATCTCTGGAACTCCTCCCGTAACTCCTCATCCAGCGCTATTGCAATGCCTGCTGGGTCCAGTGTGGTTGCATTGTTTTGTCATGATTATGGAAAATCTGGACCCAAAAAAGCAGAAAACAGGACAGTATTTAATAAACAAAAAACACACCTTTATTTAGGTGAGGCAGTAAATCCAGATGACTGAAGAAAGTGGGGTTCAAAAATAATCCAAAGCAGGTAACACACAAGGAAAATGCTTATGCAGACAAACAGTACAATGCATCAAAAAACTAAGGAGAACCAAGGGTTTAAATACACATGAGGTAATCGGGCACACAGCTGGTGAAAACAAGGTGCAGGTGAACAAAATGAATTAACGAGCGTGAGGGGAAGCAAAACTGAATATAATGCACATGAGATGAGAGACTATCAAAATAAAACAGGAAGCCTAACCACTGAGATGGATCTTGACAGACCAAAGTAAACACAAAGACAACAACTGACTAAACATGGGAAATATAATAGAAACACTGACTAGGCATGGAGAACTGGAGAATAACTAATAAAGAAATTTATGAATACAAAATCAGAATGAAAACACAACCTAAGAAAAGATCATATTCAACTGAAAACCACAACAAAGTCAAACAGGAAACTTCAAACAGAAGAGTGAGTCTAAAACTGAAAACGCTGGATATAAAACCAAAGGATCATGACAGAAATAACTATAACCATTGTTTTAAACTTTACGTTTAATGATGAAATCAATAGTTGTCAACAAATATTCCCCCTAAAGCGATATCAAAGAGATTAACTAAAGAGACATTGATGGTAAAATCCCGACTGTTTTGAAAGAAAACGCATAGTAAAGCCAAATAGTAGAGAATTTGAAAGGGGACCTCTTTCCTTGGAAATCCCAGGTTAGCTGTGGATTGATGGACTGATTACAGCGTTTTGTGAAATGGGAAGTGTATGTAACCTACAGAGCTATTGTATAGAAGTGTCTATAATCACAGCCTTTGATATGGTCTAAAAAGGCTAATATACTTCACCAAGATTAACAATGAAGATGTTACTATTATATAACCATCTTTACAGAATTTTTACTGCAACCAGAGACCTTGCAACTGAAGAGAAGTGTCAGGCTGTTTACATTGTACAGTAAAAAGTACAACTTGTTGGTTAGCTAGAGGGATATAAATTTTAGTAATAGCTTTATTTATTGGCCTCACATAGCCAGACCTTTATTTAGCAGGTCTTAATAAGGAATCCAAATAACCTATTAACAATTATCAACCTAAGAATAATTGGTTAGATGATATCATAACTTGCTGGCTTCAAAAACCATTGATATGGTCACCTGGTAAAAAGGGGGATACTGTCTATCTTTTTTTATCAGTAGGACAGATCATATCAGGGTAGACAGAAGCAATATTTTTCTCATCTGATTCTCTTGACATAACTGAGGGTTACCATTTAAATGCAATAATCAACAGCACTATCAATAGCAATTTGCCCTGTTTAAATATTTTCTCAGTTACTTCTTAAGGTACACACTGGGGACAAGCCAATTCTTAAACTGTTAAATGGTCTGTAGCAGTAATACTTCTGATTCAGGCACGTCCTCTGCAGTTCTGCTGGTTGAGCTCAGCACAGAGCACATCATGCAGGCCAAGACTGTAGAATGATAAGGTCCCATCAAAGCCCGTGTGATTTTGATTCAGCTAATTTAGCTGAACTTTGGAGCAATGCATGAAAAACGTAGTATAACTTAGTAATATTAAGCACGTTGTTTAATATTTTATAACCAGGATTCCTGAATTTTGCATTACCATGTGTCTTTGCTTCTGCAACTACTGTAATGTGTCAGGCAGTGATCAGCTGATCACGGGGTCGGGCTTAAAAGAGAGACACCACCCACCTGTTCTCCGCTCAGACATCATGTCAGGAGCTCCGAACCCTTGCCGACGTCAATCTCTGCCTGCTTCAGCAACTGTGACTGTTTTCTCTTTTGACTCATCTGCTCATCCCGGCTCAGCTCGCTCTCCGTCTCTTAACGTCAGTTCCGAAGCCGTGCTTTGTGCACCGATCGTTACTAAAGTAACTGCGTGCCTGTTCCAACCCACCGCTAGCCTTGGCCGCGTTTGGGTCTAGCCAGCACGCCACACGGTCACGCCGAATTGCTGTGTTTAATTCGCGTGTTTCCCCCGATTGTGACAGGATGTCTGAGCCCGTCATAGACCCAGCGGAATTCGAACGGCTGAAAGCCGAAGTGATATACCTTCGCGGCGTGGTGGATCGGTTAAGCACGAAAGTGGAATCTCTCACCGGAACTGTCCTCCAACTTTCCACTTCCGTTACCTCGCTGCAACGTCAGCCAACGCGGAACCCCAGATCGGACTGTCAGATAAGTGGAACAGAGTTGATGGCCGACCTGATTGCTTGCTCGCCACTCTAGACATGCTGTTTGAATGTCAGCCCACTAAATACGCCACCGCCCGCGCAAAAGTTGCAATGTTAACCTCTCTCTTGTCTGGCCAGCCCCAGGAATGGGCCGCAGCTCTCTACAACAATAAATCCGCAGCTTGCAATGACTACGCCCTGTTCGTGGAGGAATTAAAGAAGACATTTGTTCCCCCGAGCAGTGAAGTGGAAGTGGAGTCACAGCTGCTTCATTTACGCCAGGGCAACCGACCAGTCTGTCACTTTGCTTCACAATTCCGCACCCTGGCCGCTAAGCTAAATTGGGGAGATGCTTCTCTACGATCCATCTTTTTGGAGGGGCTGGCTGATTACATCTGAGATGAGATGACCGGTCGTGAGGCCCCCAAAACTCTGGATGAGGCCGTGGACCTCACCCTGAAGATCGACCAACGAGTGATGTCGCGGCCTCGCCACACCCCTCGGGCCTTTAAACCCCTCCAGCCTCTGAGGGCCACGTCTTCGCAGTCTCCTCCCCCCTCTGAAGGAGCAGCCGCTAGCCCAAGCAGCACATCCAGCAGGGAGCCCATGCAGCTGGGTAGACTGTCTAAAGAGGAGAGAGAGAGAAGCTGGCGTGAGGGTCTCTGTGCCTATTGTGGATCAGCTCAACACCGTCGTCCCCAGTGCCCGCTACGCCCGGGAAACGACAACGCCAGGTAGACTGCGGGGGAGTCCCACCTGGCCCATCCCACTCCTCTGACCCCTCTCGTTTTCTGTTACCAGTAATATTTCACCTGAAGTATCAGCAGTTCTCATCTGAAGCTCTCCTGGATACCGGAGCAGCCGAGAACTTCATCGACCAGAAACTAGCCTCTCGACTTCGCATTCCGTTAACCCCTGTTGATCGATTTTTCCCGGTGACCTCCGTAGATGGGCGACCCCTCCAACCCTACCCGGTCCAGTTCCAGACCCAGCCGGTTCACATGTCTATCGGGGATCATCAGGAGGAGATCCAGTTTCTAGTGGTCTTGGCCACTTCCTCCCCTCTCATCCTAGGATACCCCTGGTTCCGTCACCATGACCCCCACATCTCCTGGTCGTCCTGCCAGATCCTGGATTGGGGTCCCCAATGTCCACACCACTGCCTTCTCTCTCGGACCAAAGTGAACTCCAAGTCGGAAGAGGCCTCTCCCCCGGAGCCCATTGATCTGGATAAGATCCCTCCGGCCTACCACGACCTATCTGAAGTCTTTAGTAAGAGGCGAGCCTCCATTCTACCTCCTCATCGTTCCTACGACATGGCCATTGAGCTCCTCCCGGGAGCGGTGCCCCCTCGCGGTCGCCTGTTCTCTCTGTCTCCTGAAGAGACTAAGGCCATGGAGGAGTATGTTGCTGAGGCTCTCCAACAGGGCTTCATTCGCCCTTCCACCTCTCCTGCTGCTGCTGGATTCTTCTTTGTCAAGAAGAAAGATGGCGGGCTCCGCCCCGTATTGATTATCAGGGTCTGAATAAAGTCACTATCAAGAACCACCATCCTCTTCCCCTGCTGTCCACTGCACTCGACTCCCTCTCCCAGGCCTGCATCTTCACCAAATTGGACCTACGCAGCACCTACAACTTGGTGCGCATCAGGAAGGGGACGAATGGAAGACGGCCTTCATCACCCCTAACAGGCACTGGGAGTACCTCGTGATGTCCTTCGGCCTCTGCAACAGCCCAGCTGTCTTCCAACATCTGATCAACGATGTCTTGCGTGATATGCTAGGCCGGTGGGTGTTTGCTTATCTAGACGACATCTTGATCTACTCCCGCACCGAAGTGGACCATATTCGCCGTGTGAGGGCCGTGCTGAACAGGCTGCTCGAGTACCAGCTGTTCTGCAAACTGGAGAAGTGTGCTTTCCATCAGCGGTCCACCACCTTCCTCGGCTTCACCATCTCCTCTGACGGCCTGACCATGGACCCGCAGAAGGTCCAAGCCATGACCCACTGGCCTCAGCCCTCCAGCCTTAAGCAGCTTCAGAGCTTCCTGGGCTTTGCCAATTTCTATCGGCGCTTTATCCGAAATTTCAGCACCATTGTCGCCCCGCTGACATCTCTCACTAAACCACCTAACCTGCCTAAACCCTTCTGCCTCTCCCCAAGCGCACAACAAGCATTCCAGGGCCTTATTCACCGGTTCACTACGGCCCCCATCCTACTCCACCCTGATCCTGCCAGAGCTTTTGTGGTGGAGGTGGATGCCTCTGATGTCGGCGCCGGCGCCGTCCTTTCCCAGCATGGCCCAGATGGAAAACTTCACCCATGCTGCTATTTCTCCAGGAAATTTTCTCCCACGCAGCAACGGTACGGTGTCGGGAACCGCAAACTCCTGGCCATCAAGTGGGCCTTAGAAGAGTGGCGGCATTGGTTTCTGGGAGCGAAGGACCCTTTCCTGATTTGGACTCATCATCAGAACCTGATCCATATTCGAACAGCCAAGCAGCTCAACCCAAGGCAGGCTCGTTGGGCCCTATTCTTTGAGTCCTACAATTTCCACCTCGCCTACCGTCCTGGTTCCAAGAACGCTGAGGCGGACGCCCTCTCCAGACAGTTTGCCCAGGACGGTCTTACGTCGGACCCTGGACCCATCCTACCTGCCCATCGGTTTGCTGCCCCCCTTCGGTGGCCCCTGGAGGACTCCATCCGGGACGCCCTGGTCACCGAACCAGCTCTGCCTGACACCCCTGTAGGGAGGCTATATGTGCCCTCGCGGTGCCGTCAGGAGGCCTTGCTTTGGGCTCACTCCTCCCCACTCTCTGGTCACCCGGGGCCCAACAGGACCCTTCAACTCCTCCGTCGTGCCTTCTGGTGGCCCTCCATGACTCAGGATGTCCGTGAATTTGTTTCCGCCTGTGACACCTGTGCTCAGGCTAAGTCCTCGACTCAGCCTTCAGCTGGTGACCTTCGCCCTCTCCCTGTGCCCAGATGTCCCTGGTCCCATGTCGGCCTTGACTTTGTCACCGGCCCCCCGTCCGTGGACGGTCTCGACACCATCCTCACCTTTGTGGACCGGTTTTCAAAGACGGTGCACCTGGTCGCACTAGCTGGCCTCCCTTCTGCTAAACGGACGGCTGAGCTCTTCTTGGACCATGTCGTCCGGCTTCATGGATTCCCCAAGGACATAGTCTCCGACAGGGGGCCCCAGTTCACTGCCAGGTTTTGGAAAGCCTTTTGCCGTCTGATTGGAGCCTCTCCCAGCCTCTCGTCCGGCTACCACCCTCAGACCAATGGGCAGGTTGAAAGGACCAATCAACAACTGGGGCACTTTTTAAGGTGCTTCGTCTCCGCCCAACCGTCGCTTTGGCCTCATTACCTGCTGTGGGCTGAGCTGTCTCATAACCTTCACGTCTCTTCTGCCACCGGTCTCTCGCCCTTTGAAGTCTGTCATGGTTTCCATCCTCCTATCTTCAACCATCAGGAGGTGGAGGTTGAAGTACCTGCGGCTGAACGGATGGTCCGCCACTGTCGTCAGGCCTGGATCAAGGCACAGGCTGCCATTTCCCGATCCAACGCTCGGTACACTAAGCAGCATCGTCGCCGCCACCGTCCGGGTCATCCTTTTCAGCCGGGGGATCGCGTCTGGCTCTCCACGAGGCACCTGAGGCTCCGTACCGAGTCCAGGAAGCTCACTCCCAGGTTCATTGGCCCGTATGAGATCACTGCCCGGCTCAACCCCGTAACTTACCGTCTCCAGCTTCCGTCTGCCATGAAGGTCCACCCTGTTTTCCACGTCTCGCAGCTTAAGCGGCGCGTCACTTCTCCGCTGGCGCCTCCCTGCCCGGCCCCGCCCAGGTTCGTCGATGGGGGTCCTGTCTACACTGTCCGGCGGATCTTGGACTCCCATCGCCGGGGTCGGGGGGTCCAGTATTTGGTGGACTGGGCTGGTTACGGTCCTGAGGAGCGCTCCTGGGTGCCGTCCCGCTTCATCTTGGACCCCTCCAAGCTGACCTCTGTCGCAGCCATCCTGGACCGTCGGGTGCCGGTCTTCGGGGGGGGTCCTGTCAGGCAGTGATCAGCTGATCACGGGGTCGGGCTTAAAAGAGAGACATCACCCACCTGTTCTCCACTCAGACATCGATCTCTTCATGTCTCTGAACCCTTGCCGACGTCAGTCTCCGTCTGCTTCAGCAACTGTGAGTGTTTTCTCTTTTGACTCATCTGCTCATCCCGGCTCAGCTCGCTCTCCGTCTGTAACGTCGGTTCCGAAGCCGTGCTTTGTGCACCGATCGTTACTAAAGTGACTGCGTGCCTGTTCCAACCCACCGCTAGCCTTGGCCGCGTTTGGGTCTAGCCAGCACGCCACACGGTCACGCCGAATTGCTGTGTTTAATTCGCGTGTTTCCCCCGATTGTGACATAATGTTTGCACTTTCATTTTTCACCCATTTGTTACTTTGCCAAGCTCAGAATATTAAAGAGATTTACTAATATGCATCTGCATTTTGACACTTGAGTGTGGTTGTTGTTAGTGATGTGTTGCTGTTAGAAGATTTTATTGTTAACATTTTTGTCTCACTGTCAGAAATACAGTGATGCTGAACAGAGGTGGGCAGTAACGCGTTACTTGTAACGCGTTACTGTAATCCGATTACTTTTTTCAAGTAACGAGTAATGTAAGGGATTACCATTGCAAAAACGGTAATTAGATTACCGTTACTTTCCCGTAGGAACGCTGCGTTACTGCGTTACTAAAACCGTGAGTTTTTTGCGAGAATGTCTCATGATAGTGACGTAAGCGAGTGCGACGTTCGTGACAACAGCTGTCTGCAGATCAACAATGGATAATATATCAAGTACGGGAGAGAGTATGAGCATGCAGCGTTTAAAGCGTGGAAGTACTGACCTTATTTTGAGTTTGATTCCATAAAAAGTGACAAAAACATTAGTGTCCGTTGTGCGTGGGAAGAAAACTTCTTTTTACAGCGAAAAAAACCCCCTTAACTTCCAAGCAAGCGCCGAGTGCGCTACGACTGTAATGGGAAATTCACAGAGAAACTCGCGGAGTCTTCAACTGACCGCTGCGGCACACCTGCACCAGGGTAAACCTCCGCCTACCCCGGTCCTGCTTTACAGGTGAAAATAGAGCAACTAGCCTTTGACTTTATTTATTTTCTGCTGTGTTTTACTTGCATCTATTTGAAAGAGTGAGTGTAAACACAAAAAAATATTTTATTTTATGTGCTGGAATGTGCAGAAAATAGGTTTAAATGTTAAACAAATTTCTTCCAGTCAGAGAATGTTGCATATAATTTAATTTTTGCTTGATGCATAAAGTTAAAAGATTAAAACTAATAAAACAAGTTTTAAAAGGAGACATTTCCATTTGATTACATTTTGTATGATGGATTATGCAGAAAAAGTAGAATTGGGCTGAAAGATCTATCGCTTTATCACCTATTCAGGTTGTAAATTGTGTTTTTAAAAAGTAACTAAGTAACTAAGTAATTAATTACTTTTGAAAATAAGTAATCAGTAAAGTAACGGGATTACTTTTGGGGGGAAGTAATCAGTAATTAGTTACTGATTACTTTTTTCAAGTAACTTGACCAACACTGATGCTGAATGGGTTAGACCTGAGGTTTGGAGTTTATATTGCAGGCAGCAATTATTGATTTATCACTTATTGGTTTGGTACTTTCTCTGCTCTCTGTGCCATTTATAGCTTAGGCTCTGCAGTGTGGTAACTACCGGGAAGTGTTTGAACCTGCCACAATATCCATACACATTTGCACACTGGAGAAGTTGGTTGCATAGCACAGCATATACTGTTAACTAGCCAATATTTGAGTTTTAATTAACAGTTGGCAGACGTTTACAATTTTTGAGATTTTTTTTAGAAAGGAGAAGCATCACTGGGTTTATGCCTAAGAGGCAGATTTCCACTGTATACAGTATGTATTGCATATATATGCGGTTGCTTATCAGAGCACAGAAATCAGCAGAGTGGATTGTTTTTCCACATCTTTCCCACAGGCATCAGAACCTTTGAACTCTTGCATTTATGACTAAAGACAGAACTCCCGCTGCTGTTGCTGTAGCAGTTACATACTGCCTTGCTTCATTTTTCCTAGAATAATAAATAATGCACATTCACATGTTGACACAACATTATGTTGCTGAAAAATGGATGTCAGCTTTATGTGTAAGAAATTCTGCTTAGTTTTGTTTACTTTAACTACCACAGGCTCTTAGGGTGAACAGTAATATATAACTGTGAAAAGCCACCATACCTATGTGAATTGCATATTATATTAAAAGACCTGGCTTCTACCTCAGGCGTGACACCAGAAGTTTCTGAAAAATTGATGTCAGCAAAATAAAAGCTTTCTGTGAGAGCTTTTGCCTATTATTCTCTAGTTTTATTTACTGGTAACTACCACTGACTGTTAAGATGACCTTTCGAAGAAAAGTCTCAAAAGTAATTCTGAAGCTATTACTATGCATAAATTACTGCACAAAATCTTGAGCCAACCCTTTATATTTTGTTAAGAAAATGGGGAGGTAGGTGCAGTTATGTAATGAAAGGTAGAAACATATATGGAGACACAGTACATAAGGAGAAACTGAGTTCATACAATACAATGGCCATCTGTACACACATAGCCTGAACTCTCTCAGGTAAGCTTTCCTGTAGTTTCTTTTGAGTAGCCTTCAGGAATAGTTCTTCAGGCTTCTTGAATTGCATTCAAAGCTCTTCTTTGGATGTTGGCTTTCTTTTGTTCCATTCCCACTGAAGATGATCCCACACTCCTTCAGAAATGTTTAGGTCCAGGCTTTTGGGATGCCAGTCCACACCTAATCTTCCTCTGTTGTGTTTTTCTGTTCAGGTATGCGTTTACTACATTGGCTGAGTGTTTGGGATCAAAGTCATCATTGCTTTCCAGATGGTATTGCATGGTGGAGTCAAATCCGATGGTATTTTTCTGTGTTCCTCATCAATTTTGACAAGATCTCCAACACCGCTAGTTGAAATACAGCTTTCAAACCATAACAGAGCTTCCACCATGTGTGACAGATAACTGTAGACATTCAGTATTGTCCCTCCCTTCTAACCTCCTCTGTACTTGTTGACAGTTGTGTGAACTCAAAATTTTACATTTCTCTTTATAAGTCCAAAAGGCCTGATGCCACTGAATTTTAGTCCAGTTCTTATGTAACTTGGCACACCTTTTCTCCCTGGTTCACTCCCTTAAGAATGGCTTCCTGACAGCCACGTTTCCACTGAGACTCTTTCTGATGAGGCAGATGCATCTCTCAGCTCTTGTGTCAGGTCATTGCTGGATTTTTTAAAGGGCATGACTTTGAGATACTATTTTGTTCATCTATTGCAGAAAGTTTTTTAGGCTACTTCTTCTTTTGTCCTCTACTTGTCCAGTTTCCTCACATGTTTTAGGAAAACTGCGCACCATGAAGCGATATGTCAAGTTTTCATCTAATAGCTGTTTTGGACTTCACCTTGTTGGTGCAAAAATACTATTTTATGTCAAACTGTGCTATTGGGGGGGGGGGCGATAGGCTGCTAGTAACACAGTGTCTAAAGATACAATTTAAATTTGGTTATTTGCTAAACTGCTTGTTATGTGCAGATGTAACACTGGTTCATCATTAGGTGTCTTTTTATGCTGTTTCTCAACAGCACTTATATATAGGAAATATATAGAAAAGTCTGGCTTCTTGGGGGCAAAGTAGAAATAAATAAAGTGTGGATCAAGATTCTTGTACAGTACTGTATGTGAATTGGTTATTATTATACATAACTAGCTTTTTCTTCAGGCATGATACTGAACATCCAATGTATGCCTCTGTGATGACACAGGTGTGTATATTTAATGTTATATATTATTCTTATATGTTACATGTCAGTCTCCTAATTTCACTTAAGTGCAGTATGTGATATGTTTAAAAATGCCATGAAGTTAACCTTCTTCCCTTTTTTTACTCTTGTCTCCGCAGAAGTGTTTAAAATTCAATGTGGATGCTCCAATCTGGCTGTCCAAGCAGCGAATCCTGTGTACTCTCAACCAGAGCCTGAAGGATGTATTAAACTATGGCCTATTCCAGCCAGCATACAACGGCAGGGCTGGCAAGTTTCTGGATGAGGAGAGACGGCTAAGGGAATACCCCTTCCCATCCATTGCTCCTGTACCTTACCTTGAGGTAGGTGTGGATCATGTGCATTTATGAGGCTTCCACTGATGTATGATAGGAAGAGAGAAAGAAGCTGTATATGCAACAGCACCATACATAATCGTTTTCTCTGCATACATCTTCAAAATGATTTTTGACTCTGTGAAAAATCAATTCACATTAGAAATGTTTTTATATTCCTCCTATACTTTATTGTATTTTTATATCTTGTCCTAATAATTATCTTTGCATGATTTACGTAAAGCAGTTCATGAATACTAAACACACGATCAAAATGAGTATTATTAGGAAAAGCTGAACAACAGATGTTGATACTGGCAAACAAGCCGGCCAATCAGTGCCTCCTGCACCACTTAATGAAACAACTCTGTCCCTATCCTGTTTTAATTTGGAAATTTTACAACAGTTCAGCATTCCCAATAATGGTTGTTTTCTTTATTTTGTATTGTTACAGAAAAAGCTGGTTGTCGCTGCTTCAGCTGATTTAAACGAGAATACATACTACTGTAGTTATGGAAGTAGGGCTGTCGAAATATGAGATATATAGAGCTATCCTTAACTTTTTTTTATTGGAGATATAAGAAATATGTTTGGGAAACTGAACATGCTTAATGCTGGCTCTGCAGTCTAGTCGCCTCTCTAACTCTGTTCTAGCTACTAACTGCCAGAGAGGCCATCATAACGCTGCATGAACAGTTTGCTTAATTCCTTTTTGGGGCACAACATTTGGATAACTGAAACCTGAGCTTATTAAGACACTTCATGTTTGATTAGAGTAACCTAATCATTCCAGTCTGCAGTAACTTCACAGCAGCTGAATCTTGCTACTCACACAACAGTGAGAGGTGCTTGCTTCGCATAATAGGGGCCAACAATGCACACCAGTGTCACTATGCCTGCACACAGTGCTGATTCATTCGTATACAGCACATAGTTTTTGTTTAATTTACCTTTGTTTTAGTGCACTGTTGTTTTGATGTTATATAAATACTGATGCGTTATATTTTGTAGGTTTTATCCTATCATACTGTAGACATCTGTTTTTTAAAGCATATTGATGAATGTGTTTTTAGTCATAGTCCCTTTAACCTAATAATAAATACAGCATCTTGCACCCGTGGTTTTTCGAGGAGGGGTCCTTGTTCCCATGGCAGCGTGATTCAATTTATAGGCCAGTGTAATAGTTTCTCTTATCATTTTTCTCACCATGTCATTTGTCAGTCATATTAGAACTCACTGTTGTTCAAAAGTCATATGTCTATATGTGTGTTTATGCTTCACGTGCAGGCTGATGCGACATTTGGATGCATGTGTCTGCATCATTTTAAGTGTGATGTATGCTTTTTCTGATGTGCCAGTCAAACCCGACGGCAATAATGCTGTAGTCAGTGACAGTTTATTGTCTGCAGCAGCTGTCATCTCTCAAAGATAATTGCAGTGCTTGTCCATCAAGCTTTTTGATCTGAGAGAATTGGAGACTGTTTTACAGACACGGGTGTAAAGATGACGGCTAGGTTTTCTTTCTTTTTTTTCCTGACTGGTTGCCTTTGTTTTCACTGACTTTGTGACATGTCAAGAGCTGGAGAGCGAAATAAAGATCTACCAAAGAGTAAATTCTTCCCTGAAACATTAAGAATTTTTGGTCACGTTACTTTGTTATAAAACTTTGTTATCAAATTAGCTATGTTAGTTTTCTAGAGTCTTGACTGCAAATCAAGCTTGAGACTGTGTAATGTCTCAGCTTAAGGATGAATAATACTCATTTAAAGTTAATTACCTTGATTTTGGAGTTCTACTAGACTATGTCTACACATTTTAATGTTTCTACTTGCTGCAGCACCTATTTTTACCCTCTCTCAAATTCAAATTCTCAGTTTTAGCTCATATACTTCTGCAGAAGTCACAGCTTATCACAAAAAAACAACACAGTTTTATGCAATGGCATTACCAGTTAGGTTCCCTTACCAAACCCCTTAGCATTCATTCTACACAGCATTTAGGATGTTACACAATTTAAGAGGCAAAATGATGCAAGAGCTGACAAGGTGGGTAAGTTGTCAGTGCCATTTGTCCATTTGTTTGTCTAGTCTGTACTGTATCTAATTCTATCTGGATTTGTGGTTGTACTTCCTAAAACTTACAATTTAGCTCAATAGGGGAGGATTGATCAGTTTGTGTGTGCACAAGTGTCTGCTGCTACTTTGCCAGAGCACTATGTATTGACCTGCAGTTATTCCCTTAGGCATGTTGGGTGTAGAGAAGATTGACAGGTTCGGATTAGCGGCTCAAAATCCTGTGCTCTGTTGTGGATTTACTCTGTTGGTGAACGCCACACATCGCTGGAGAAGCAGACATGCACACACGTACACACACGAGCACAAAGAGACCTGAAATACATGGAGTCCTGGGCAGTGAAAGTCGCAAAGTTTTAAAGCTATTACAGGCTGTCAGTGTTCAGTGAAACCTGTCTACAAAACAAGCAGTTTGCAACAGACCTAATGAATGATCTGGCTTTTGACAAATTCCGGTAAAGCTACTGACCAAAGTTGGATTGTAGAGTCAGAAAGCTTGATGAATTAGTTTGCAGTAGTGAAAGCTCAAGTCATCATGCTACCTGAACTCACCACTGCCAATTCTCTAACTTATTGTCTGATTACTAGACCACTTATGCCTTGGATCTGTCTTCTTTATGATAAAAAACAAAACAAATAAACTTTGTTATAATATTATGAAACATGTGCTGAAATAGTTGAAATAGTTGTGCTCACATCCTCATCTGCTGCTGGAACATTTTCTGGTCAAGCACCTTCGTGCATTCGTCATTTCTTTTATAAATAGCTGGTTGTACACTATGCATGCCAAGCCATGTAATTAGCACACTTTCTTCCAACATATACATTTTTTTCTTTTAAAAAGCTATATTTTGTCTCATATTTGTTAAGCTACAAGGATCCCGACCAAATTGCGGACCACTGGTTTGACCACTTTCTTGCTCCGCTTCTGAAAAAGTCATCTTCTGTGGGATTCTCTTTTTATGTGCCTGGTCTTAATTTATTATCTTGTCATGGAGGATTGTGAGGAGTTGTCAGGTGTGATTTTAGTTGTCTTAGGTGGTAAAGTTGTCTTTACCACCTACTTATATATCTGCTATACTTAACCTTGTATGGTGTTCGGGTCTGTGAGACCCATGCCATTTAGAGGCCGTTGCGCCTTTAGGCAGTATATACCATCAAAACCTGCAAAATATGGTGTAAAGATATGTACACTTGATTAGAACTGATTTTATTTTTTTTTATAACATTTTATTGACAAAAAAACGAGAAGCACATTAATTCATAAATGTGATTGAACAAAGGTAAAAGGAAAAAATTAACCATGTTTGTTGTTCACATGGCTCGCAATTGGGATAAAGTAAACATCTGTTGAGTAATTTAACATAAAATTGTTTGATAGTGTTAATTGGAAAGCCAAAACTCTAGCGGGTCCACCAGACCCATAAACACTGGCTGAGTAACAAAAATACGAACACCATACAAGGGTTAAAGTCAAGTAGTTACTTTTTGACTTTTATTTTGTCAGATTTTCTACTTTTTATTACATAATGTATTGATTGGTTGCCTTCAGAGTTCAACTTTTGTTATGCTTTTCTTTTCTAATGTGATTTTCTAGCTGTAGAAAATATTTTATCTAAAAATGGTGAAAATGTCTTTTTTTGTGCTTTTCCTATACATGAGGTGTTTAGCTGATATTGGAAGACTTTTTTTTGTAGCTATTTATGTTTCATACTCGTGCTCCAAGTTACAGTTTTTGGGTTTTCAAGCAAGATGTAATATATGAAAAGCATGACATGCAGGAGTGCTGGAAAGAGATGATAGCAAACTGCAGTGAGAAATTTTATTTAATAATGACATTGAAAGTTATTAAAGAAGTCCAAATATGTTTGTTTCTGCTCTTACTTTCTATCTGATTGGACAAACTAATAGAAAATAATTGATTTTACACAGGCTAGGCTAAGCAGTTGATGCTGCATGACAATTTTAGTTAATAACTTTAATTTTTTTGCAAAGCAGAGATAAGAGCCTCTTATATTTATTCTTCTTTTTCAGTTCCGCTATAAAAGACGTGTCTACACTCAGACCTACCTGGATGAAAAGCAGTTGTCCAAGCTCCACACTAAGGTAAGCCCAAACAGTCATGCGGTTTGTAATTCCACAAGCTTTTTGTTTGTGCAACCTTTTGAACGCAGTGATACAGATACAGTAATACAGTAATTAAAACACTGATTGGATAGCATAGTGCAACAGTGGGCCACTACAAGAAAAAATGGTTTCCTTTTTGATGTTTTGATGGTGAAAGTAATGATGGAGGCAATGAGTGTTGTCTATGAAGCTGCTCTGCATATGTGGCTATTATACTGAAAGTGCCAAAGGTATGATTGTGGTTCCATAGTCTTGTGGTTTACACATTTGCCTAACACATAAAGTCCCTGGTTAGACACAAATCCCTTCGGGGATGTGTCAGGAAGGGCATCCGGTGAAAAAAAATCTGTCAAATCAAATATGCGGAGCTATCTGCTGTGGCGACCGTCTGTGAATAAGGGAGCGGCTGAAAGAGGCTTTTACTAAAAGTACCAAAGGAAGCATATTATAACATCATGGGAAATAGTGAAATGCAATTAATATAACATGTGAAAACACACTAAGAGTAGAGTATAGTGTAAGCCTTTTTCATTTCAGACTGATTAGTATTTGTATTCTGTAATTGCACACTCTGTGTAAAACATTTTGGTATTAAAATAAAGCTAAAACTTCAGAATTCATCAGAGGTGTAAGCATCACAGAAAATGTCATGTATCAAAATAACTGAGAATGAAACATAAGAAAAATATATTTTATTTTACAGCATATAACTACTTTGAAAATATGCTGCAGTAGACCTCCAAAACCTCCAGAAAACCCAGAATCAGCATATGGACATTACCTGTGCAAAGATTCATGCTGCTGAAACGAAACAGAACAAAGTTACAGAGGCTTTAGTCAAGACGTAGCTATGCATTTTGCAATTTGGCATATTATGGAACCATCTGTGAAAGTTGATATTTCTTAGGTATTAAATAGCAGAAATTAGGCTTTCTTTTTAAAGTGTTTTTTTGTGACATAAATAAAAGCTAAAATTACAAAGTGCACAACAACGCTGTATACAATGGTAGAGTGGCGTGCAATGCGTCTTTGCATGAACAAGTGAATAAGACAGAAAAAAAATGCTCTCGGGAAAATGTTCTCGAGCCACACTGGGAGATTGAGTTGCTCGGAAATTGTGGTTTTATCAGATTGGATTTAAGTTTTGGAAGCAAGACAGCAAAGGATAACTAGAATTCAGGTTAATGTTTCTCAAACATGAAATGTATTATCTTTTGCTGATAGTTCATGGAATTTTGGCACTTGCAGTTTTAAATCTATGAGAGGTCTACTTTCAGCAGACATATTGCTTGACTGTGTTCATCTCATCAGGTGAACAGGGGAATCCATGCTTTTTGCGCAAACTGCTCTTTAATTGTTTGTTGCCTTCCCCCGGTACTGGGGCCCTTTCATTTTGAGAGGTTTATATGAAATACCTCCATTTTAGTTATTTATTCCTGGTGGATACTGAGAATGCTCATTTCATGGTCTTGGTACTTAGTGCCTAATTTCCTGAATAGTCAGACCTCTCTTACAAACATCGCTGTCAATTTGATTTTAGAGTTGTTAGAGTTGTTTAGTTTTTTCTTTCCTTTTTTATCCATGGGCAGTTCCATCAATCAGCAACCCCAGTTCTCCTGTGGCATGTTTCCCACCAGCAGGCTGATCAGGGTGCTAAAAGTGTTTTTAAAGGTAAAATTCAAAATAATTTCCAGCTGGATTTACTGATTCTCAGTTAAAATGACAGAACAGAAATGTTTCACATCACTAAGACAACACAGCACTTTAGAAATTGCTTACTTGGTACTACTATTTGCATCTGAGAGGCTCTGGTTCAGTTTTATTGTGTAATTTTTATGAGATGGTTGAAAAGAGGGCCAAAGTAAGAGTGCTGCTCTGTGTGTTTGTTGGTTCATTCATGTGTAATTGAAGTACTCTCTTTAGGCCATGTCGAGCACTAACAGGCTTGCGTAAGGACAGAGTATGCTCATACACAAAGAAGCATGGTAGATGTCACATAAACATAAACTAGATCTTTTGTGTGTTACTGTGGCACAATAAAATATTCAGGAAAAAAATAGGGTCACATTCACTAATATGATTCATCCCAAGCTTTTCCCAAACTTGTATAATTGCTTTTTTTGTCAAAATACAACTGAAATTTCTTTGTAAAATCCATGATTTTCTATTCAACTAGGAAATAGAACAGAAAACAACATGATTTGCAATCCTGAACTAATTTTGTTCGCTTAGTGTAATTTTTTGTCAGAAAAAACATGTATAAGTGCATGGTAAATCAAATTTCAAATCTGTTGTGATTGAAATGCAACTTTTAATTCATATATTGAAAAATATGTGTAAGGGCATGTTGCTAACCGGATGTGAACAGACTGCAGAAGAGAAGGCAGGTTTGGTAAACTAAGCTTGGTGGATCAGCAGGCTCACAGACACAGTATAAAGTGGCAAACAGAACCAAAAGGCTAGTGTTGGCAGACATTGGTGAGGGCCAGGCAGGTGGTCTCAAATACAGAAAAGAAGAGCAGGATAAATATTGTCTTCTGGGCAGCCTAGATAATCTGGCAAAGCATGCATATTTGCTGGGCACTATTAATATTATTCATGAAATAATGGGAACCAGGTGTGCACACAGGTGACTGATGATATAATCGCTTGCAGCAGGAAATTAGTGAGTGCAACTGTGGCTTGTTCTGTGAAGCTGGATTTGGGTTTTTCCGGTAACTTTAAGGTTGTCCATGGGTTTTCAGTGCTGAGGAAGTGGTTTCCTCCATACCCAGCTGCATCTCCATGCTTCAAGTTATGTTCAAGATTGGAAATCAAAAGGCATGAAAATATCACCCATTGCTCAATGAGATGTCCAGAAAATAACATTAACATTCCTGTAAGATCCCTAGGACTAGGGTCTAAAGCAGGGTTCCCCAACTCCAGGCCTCGAGGGCCGGTGTCCTGCAGGTTTTTAGATCTCACCCTGGGGTCACCACACCTGAATCAAATGATTAGTTCATTACCAGGCCTCTGGAGAACTGCAACACATGTTGAGGAGGTAATTTAGCCATTTGAATCAGCTGTGTTGGATCAAGGACGCATCTAAAACCTGCAGGACACCGGCCCTCGAGGCCTGGAGTTGGGAACCCCTGGTCTAAAGTTTTTCAGTGGTGTCTAAAGTTTTCCCCTGTGAGTATTAAATTATATAGATTGAACTTCATTCCTTAACTTTTCCTTTGCTGCTTTTTCCTTTGTTGCCTGCAAGCATTCAAAAATAATTTTTTGTGCTGTAAACTTGCAGAGCTAGCTAGAATGGGAAACCCTGAGGTTTACTTATTGTGCCGATAACCACCTTTATGTGATCACTTAGCCTGCTTCATTATGGTCGGGTACCTGAAGCCAGATAACAAAAACAGGTATCCTTGGTATCTTAAACAGGCTTCGTAGTACAAGGCCGAGGTGGACAGGTGCAGGTGGCAGGTGTGGTATAGCAGGAGATGTCAGTAAATAGTTACTTGTGAAGTCCAGGTTTTCTGTGTGTGTGTGTGTGTGTGTGTGTGTGTGTGTGTGTGTGTGTGTGTGTGTGTGTGGAGACTGTAGTGGAGCAGACTAGAGAGAGACGTGAATGCATTTGCATCAGATGGCAGGAGATTTACACTGGAGAGAACCCCAGAACTTCAAACTGTGTTTGTGTACTTTTGTCTGCTACAGAGGGATGTAGAGCTGCTGCAGGGTAGAAATTCTGGAAAAACTGTTTTCATCATTTTCTTCTTTTCACCCTTATTAAAAAAAAAGCTTCAATTTTAACTAAACTTCATGAGAAAATAGTATGTTTGTTATTTGGCATGTGCTTTTCTTGCAGGCAGATATTATTGAAAGATGCTGCTTCACATTACAGTTTAATGAAAACAGAAACACATAACATTAGATCATGGAGTGCACTGCTATTACCCCTAATGTGTGGCTAATGTTCTTAGATATGCTCTCTTTACAATTAATCGACTAAGACTTGTGAGAACAGTTTAATAGCTGATTATAGAGAGCTTTGTGTAATCCCATGAGAAAATTTAATTGTATTGTTAATCCTCACAATCATAGAAACTAAACCAACTGCCTAGTAACAGTTGGTGGTTTAAAGCTATTGATTAAAAATCTGTTGTGTTTTCCTTTTTTTTTAATGCAATACTCTTTTTCTGAAGTTGTATTTTTACTCAGTTTTATATAGCATTTGTATTCTATTTTTATCCTATTGTATATAGTATTTTATTTTATTCTATTCTATTCTGTACAGTTGTGTACAATATCTTATTCTTATTCTATTCCAATGTTCTCTAATTTTTGCTATATAACTTTGCACTGTCCACTTTCTGCTGTAACAAAACAAATTTCCCATGTGTGGGACTAATAAAGGTTATCTTATCTTATCTTATCTTAGTAATAGGGTAGTCAAAGTTATACACATTGTGTTACTGAATGCTTGTGTCTACTACCTGAATATTTAATGTTTGAGGACCTTAAGTAAGTGTCCCATTTTGTTTCAGGGATACATTTCATATGAAAGATTATCTAGTGTTGAAAATGTTCAACACTTAAAAAATCACTAAAAAGAAAAAAAGCATAGAGGGCAAAATGTTGCCTTATGGGATCCTCAGGTTTGGAGCATTCATTGCTAAGTTTTGAATTTTACATATAAATGTTGAAAAATTGCAGAGTGAAGTATGCATGTGTGAGACATAAACGTCACTGAACTTGGTTGTGTTTAGATAGAGAAACTTTGAGTTTATTGATCATGATTTTTGGCTTTGATTACTATCGTCTGCACATTCACAGGGCTGTGAGGGTTCTCTGCTGCGCTGTTAAGAAGTGTCAAACTAAAACAAAACACGAAATGGTGAATGAGATGAAGATGCAGAAAAGCAGTGACAAGTATGAGTCGTGCACTCAATTATTTCTCTTGTTAAGGCAGTGTGGTGTGAAGTGCTTTAGTCTGCTTCTGTGTTACACTGCTGTGTCAAAGTGTGAGTGAGTGGTGCTCAACTGACAAACTCAGCGAGGATCAATTTCTGCACGGTTGCAATTTAGAGGGTAATTTCATGCAATAAATCACCTATAAAGACACAATTTGTTATGTGCAGCTCTATGTAACACTGGCTTACAGTGTACAAAGCTCAAAGTGTGAATGGGCTGTGAAGGCTATGCTATATTTCACAAGTAAGTAATCAGTGACAGCTGTTTTATTGGAGAAAATAAGTGTGGTTATTTTGCCGCATAAGTTGCAGAAGCTTAAAAGATTCTTTTTTTCCACTAGTGGATTTAAACTTAGAGTTATCTCCCTAGATATTCACAGTGGCACAATTTTTGTACATTTTTTAGACCTCGTATTGATAGCTCCAATGAAAAGCAAACAAATGCAGGTTTCACACAAGGAATGAGCTCCAGATCTTTTATTTTTGTCATGGAATAATGAGGGAACAGACATCACGTGGCCACAAGAGCCTCTGAAAATGGGGGAGGATGTATAAAAATGGGTGTAAATCCTGAACAGTTATGCACAACTTGGTACATTTTTTTTTAATCCTTGAATTAAACCTGAGAGGATATGCTTAAATTACAGCTTAACTGTTTGATCTAAAATCCACTGTGGTGGTATACACAGGCAAAATTACACCAACTGTATCACTGTCCACATATTTACTTAAATATTGATCAATGCCGTATCTGTCACTGTGTACCGGCATTTATGTCAGTGTGTTTAAAGTATTTTATATTGAATATTAAAAAGGTTAGACTGCCAGTCGCTGGTGTAATTGTCCACAGCAGAGCTGATGTTCTTAATCTATAACAAGGTCATGTTCAAGTTAGAGTTCAGCTTGCTCTGTTTTCTCTATTTCTCAGAAGAATGGCAAACATTGGCAATTACTTAATCCCAATTGTCATTATCATTTTTGAATTGTATAAGCTTTTTGAGGTCAAAATATGTGTTTGCATCAGTGACCATGAGCTTTAAGCAAAAAAATGTTAACTTTTATTTTCCTTGTTTTTTTTAAATAGCAGATTTTCTTTTATGGCATAATGACTTCAGGGGTAAAAGAGGGAATCCTGCTCTGGGTGAGACTTGCAACCTTGGCTGGCACTATGGTATTCATTCTGCAGCAAGCTGCCCTGCAAGGCAGGGGTCAAGCATTACCCTAGTTTGCTTGCATGGAGTTCATTAGCCACAGGGTAAACTATAAAATTGGGTCATAGTTGATAGGATTTTCCCTTTCATTTTCTCCCTTTGCCCGACCAGGCCTCACCCTGAAACTGTCCTGGTTAAGCTTGGTGGCTTCATGTAAAATTTATACCATAATCTTTTTGTAATAAAGAGTGCACGTGTGTGGGCGTTGGATGTAGGCGGTCGGCCAAGTAATAGACTGGCGTGCTGAATGGGTGGCTTTCTTACAGAGTAAAAAAGGCCTCCCAGTGATGGAAAAACTTTGATATCTTTTAAGTAACTTAATCACATAGACCCAGTGTTTGTTTGATACTTTGAACTTGATTTGTACTTGAAAAAACTCTGTCTACAGTATTTTACAGTATCAAATACATACCGTATGTGCATGTATATAAGCCCTTTTCCATAAAAGTTTTGTTTTGTAAAATGTGAATAAAAAAGAATGATTGCAAAGTGATTTGCTAATCATCTAAACCTGGGTCGTGGCCCTGAGTACAGCATGTCTGTGTGGAGTTTGCAGGGAGTTGTCTGTTTTCTGCTGCTGTTTTCTGTGTATGAAGTTTCACTTACTTGTAAAATAAATGCTAAGAAAGGTTATTATTAACATCCTGCATTGGACTAAATGGAAAATGATTTGTCTTATACTTGAGAGTAAATGGTAGCAGTAAGCTGCAGGATTTGACTGTTCCAGTAAAAATCTGTACTAATCAGACAATTTACATTTTTTATGGTAAAATAACTTAAGAGAAAAACAAAAAGATAAAGTTTTTGTATGTTTGTGTGTTTTACTGTTTGTGATACTAGTAATAACTCATGTGTCCTGCAGTGTAATGCTATTTGTATCCAATGAAATTTGCAAAAACTATGTGTAAGTGTAAACTATAAGATCAGACAGCTGGATGGATAGAAAAATTGACCCATGTATGTATAGCATCATGGCCATTAAGATGAAAGAGATAATGTGGGGGTTAGAGAAAGCCTGAGGTAGCTTGAGGCAAGGCAGTGTTAAAACGCATTTAGTAATGCACTATTTGTTAATGTGGTCATGATGCCAAAGAGCACAAAGTGGAGCAAAAGTATATCTTATGCGCTATTGTTATATTTGCATTGTTGAATGGCACCCGATATCAAAGTGTAAAATGTGCTCGGAGTTTGGGTAAAAATCTGTGTTCTTATGTGCAGTTATTCACAAGCTAAGCCATTATGCCACATTGTTGTTAATGTGGAAGTGTAGGCAAGCATAATTCACAAAAGGCTCCATCATATAATCTATAGTAATTCTAATCCTCCGGGACTGCGGCTCTGTATTTGTGCTAGCACTTCTTTGTATTTATGAATGAGAATTCCTGCATTATTTTCAATTTAAAATAAAACTACACAGTGAACGCAGCCCATCGTGGGTGTGATATTGTTATGAGTTTCCACAAAGCCTTTGTTGAGTGCCTAAACTAGCCTAGCATGCTTCTGTTTTTGCAAACACAGCCAATATGAAATGTGACGTGGGATTTCCACAGAAACACACACAAACTTCTGCAAGTGCACACGCACACGCATCTGCATGGCAGAGGATGAAAGTATATTTCCAGTTGGGAAGCCCTCACATGGAAAAGCG
This sequence comes from Oreochromis niloticus, assembly GCF_001858045.2. Taxonomy (NCBI): domain Eukaryota; kingdom Metazoa; phylum Chordata; class Actinopteri; order Cichliformes; family Cichlidae; genus Oreochromis; species Oreochromis niloticus. Next base: position 55,708,469 of record NC_031972.2, on the reverse strand, counting down.
CCCCTAATGGATAATCCCCTAACAGGAGAGAAATGTAGCGTTTGAAGACAGTAAAGACAAATCGGGTTCGAACAAGAACACTCCCGGCTCATTCGAGCTCACGCACATGCCCCAAACAAATACAGACATGGAACCTGGGATTTTAAAAATATCTCCCAGTGGAAGGGCGCGCCCGCTAAAATTGATGTCACTGATTCAAATGTGAAATGCTCTCGATGTGTTTAACCATACAGTGTGTGCATGCACACATACTGTATATGTTGAAGCATGCATCGTGTAATTATAGAGACAGTTTGTGTTTTCAGAAACACTAAGATGCAAAAAACAAGAGCGTTAGTCAGTTGGCATAAATTCCTCGACTATAACGAATAAGATTTTCAGCAGGTTGCTATATTAATGGAGACTGCACCAGCACCTGCTGTATATTTAAGAACACACCTCTTTTTTTTTTCTTTACACATTTCTGTTTGCATTTGATATCCATACCTTCCCCCAGCATGGTACCCTCTCTCGCTCTCTCTTTTTCTCATTTGGTTTTCCCTCCCCCTATCACACACTTTCTCTCCTCCCTCTGTGTTCCCTCCCTCTTCTCTTGCTCTCTCTCTCTCCCCCTCCCTCCGCACTTTCCCTCTGTTCTCTCCAGCATCCTGCAAAATAACCCCTTACCACCTCTCCGTCTGTCTGTGTATGCACAGGAGTTTGTGTGTTGGTCCAGGTTCGGGTGAGTGTTTGTTTCACTGACCATGTGAGTCTGCACGTGCTAGACGAGACGAAAGGTAGTGAAGGAGAAGGAGTGAGAACAAGAAGAGAGTAGACAACAAGGAGGAGGTGAGGGTGGGGGGCTGGATATGGCCATGTGGAGGCTGTTTTGGCATTCAAACTGTAGCTGACCTACGGGACTGCGCGTGTGGTGGAGAGTGTGTCCGTGTGTGTGTGAGATGGGATCCATTCTGACCAGAAGACAAAGACAATCAGCTGAAAAAAAGGAAAGAAAAGCTAAAGAAGCCAGGAAGGCCAGGCTCAATAGTAAGGTACCCCAGTTGCTTTCATCATCTCTTTAATTTAATTTTGCCATTACCTCTGTTGTAAAGACATCCTTTTTTACCCTCTGTGTCTGAATTTTGTTTTTCAACTTTCTGTCTCCAGTTATTCACAAACACTTCCCAACCGTTCCCTGACTACCTGTCTATGTACTGGCTTTCATTCCGTTGTTATGCTCTGCTGCATGTTGGCTGTGTGAGGAGCTGGTGCAGTCTTGTCTGAAACCCTGACAGAATGCTAATGTTTTTCTTTGCACTGGTTGAGTTACTCACTGTGGGCTCGGAACAGTATTTGTATGTTTCACCATGTGTGTGTATGTACCTGATATGTTGGAGGATATGTGGATGCTCGTGTCTAGCTGTGTGTTTTTCTTTCAGATCTGAGTAAGCTAAACACACAGAGTGTGTATTCCTGTATGCCTGTGGGTATGTGCACATGTGAGTGTATGGGTGTATAAAAATGTGTTTACGCATGCACATGTCAATGTGTGAGTGCGAGGAGCAGCCAGAGCTTCTCCCCAGGACAGAATTTGCCTTGTGGTCTTCAGCGTTTGCTGTCATAATGCTCTGATTGTGTCACAATGCTGTCTCAGCCAGCTATTGATGCTCAGTGATGGAGATTTCCTCACTGTGTGTGTGTGAGAGAGAGACAAAGCTGCTGGAAATATTGCAATAGTTCAGGCACACGGTAATCTGGTAAAGCGAAGTAACCACCACGAGTATATTCTGTGAACCTTCTCTGAGAGTCTCAGAGCTGTCGGTCTCAGTCAGCGAGAGTTCACCTGGTGGCAGCTTTTAACAGGATGCCCTGTGGACAGCCTGACTTGAAGTACTGCCCAGGTGGACAGCCTGACCAACCCACTTCCATACAAATGTGTTTTTCATCTTCATATTGGGCGTATTACTCAGTATTAATGGAATGTACGGGCTATAAAAACTCATCAATTAGAGCTCAAGATTATATCCGTTGTATCTTCTGTCTTTGTTTTCTGCCTACTTACAAATTCAGACAGTGTAAGTAACATCCAGACTACAAGTGCATTTTCTTTCACTTTGCTTTGGGTTGGTTTAAAAGATAACAGTCTTATTCACAGATAGCTCATTTTTCTTTATACAGTGGTATACTGCTCTAATGCAAATCTGTTTGAAATTGCAGCGTTGTACTCTATCATACTTTTGTTACCAAAAACCTTCATAATGTACCATCATGATTTTTACTTTAACTGAGATGGTATGTTTGTAAGGGAGTATGTGGATGGGATTTTACTTTCTTGTGAGTAAAACCTGCTGCGACACCATGTTCAAGTTGTTGCCCCTCTGGGGTTGGAGGAGAAATGTGTATTTGGTGTCCTCATATTTGGCAGGCACACAAACATCCTCACAGAACCTCCTGCTCACCATGTGATGGTGAAATATACGTCACTCACCCAGTCAGACCCATAATGGAAACTATAACACTGGTGTAAAAGAGAGAGAGAGACAGATTACACAGATTTGAAAAAGGAATTGATTCTGTTTAGTTTAGTATGCTCTGAAACCAGGCCATGTAGAAATCATAGCCTCAAGCTCCGTAAAATACATCTCACTAACCTGTATGTGGGTGTCTGTTTATAGGTACTGATGATACTGGTAAATGGTAAATGGTAAATGGCCTGTATTTATACAGCGCTTTACTAGTCCCTAAGGACCCCAAAGCGCTTTACATATCCAGTCATTCACCCATTCACGCACACATTCACACACATACTAATTCATTAGACTCTATTGTTGTAATTCAGATAAATTTATCAGTTGAGTAATCAATGGCACTGCATTATTTCATGTTTAAACAAGTTCTGTTTATTGTGATGCAGTGGAAACCTTTGCGTCTTCCAGTCCTCAGCTGTTATGCATCGTCATGTAAAAAAGGATATGGACGAATTTTTATGGCTAATGTAAGTTTCCAACAAATCCTCATTTGGATATTCTCAAATTTCCTCTTACCTTACCTGATGCGATCATCTCTGCCTTATATTATCTTATGCTTTAAGGTTCATGTTCGACAGATTATTAGGTGTAGTTAAAAATCAAGCACAATATAGGAGCACGCTACACAGTTAGAATGAAAACTGAAGCATTACCTTCAATTATTATGTTATGTTTATCATTATTTATTATTATATTATATTTAATTAATTATCTTTACCTTGTGTTTGAGAATTTATCAAAAAGAAAAATTGTACACCTGAGCAAAGTCAAGGTTTGGTACTTACTGTTATCCAAACAGTGACAGACGTTTATGTATGCACATTTACACGCCCACAACAACACAACACAAAAACTCTACTTTAACCTGTTGAAGTATTAAGTTGGCAGGTAGGTGGAAATCTGTTCACACTGTACAGATTTGTTCACTGTTCGCTAGTTTTCACTTCTATTGTGTTCAGATTGTCTACTCAGTCATCCCCTATGCAGTGTTTACTGAATAAAAGATAAATTAGGGTGTAATGGGCAGAATTTGCTAGGTAATTACATAATTAAATGATTGTGTGTGTTATATAATTCTGATATTTGTACTTTCCTCCATCACAAAACATCTGCACCACATTTCAGATCATGCATAACGGTATTACTGTTTCTGGATAAGTATATTTATAAGTAACAAATCTTGGTAATGTATTCCACTGAATCTTTAGACGTGAGATTTTATTTAAAAGTTAGACTTGAACCAGCTTATCTGCCAAAAGGCCCTGGACAGTTCATCAGTCCACATTAGGGCCAATACAGAGAAACAGACAACCTCTCAAATTCACACCCATGGCATTTAAAATCACCAGTTGGCCTATATAATTGTGAATCAGTGTTACCCAAAGGAAGCAGTCAGTTGTTTGTTTTCCAAGCCAGTATTTCATAAGCAAGCTACCTCAAAATTTAAAATACGGTTTCCTCCATGAGTCCATTTCTGACTTTTCTGGAGCAAGACTTGCTGTTTAGTCTTGATGTTGTTACATCTCATTGCCCAAGTTTTCACAATGAAAAAAAAAACATTGTTCATTGCACTAACTGGAGAGTCGTCATTCTAGGTCAGGCTCCATGAATAGATGGCTGAAAAATAGGATGCCAGAGGCATAAAGTACAATGGAGTTTCTAATAATCATCAGGCTGAATAAATTCACTACCCACATACCCCCTGCTTCAGCCTTTGGCTTTCTGCCTGCTCCCTTCTGTTCTCTCTCAGTAACCTGTAGGCCTGTTTAAGGGTATGTTTTGCCATATTTTAATTTCTATTTAGACAGAAGTTTTACTCGGGTTTAACTCAGTTGTGTTCCATCCCCTGGATATATCCCCGCGCTGTCCATGTGACTCTGTCCCGGTGTCAGTTTGAAAGCACGTGACTGGACCTGATTCAGCTCTTTCTTTCTCTGAACTCTTTGATTCTGATGACTGCATGCATTCCCCTCATCCTCCCTGAACACCCTGCTTACAAACACAAACACACAAAATGACAGTTACACCTACAAGCACTTACAAGCAACAACACAGCTGTGTTTTTCATATTTCATGTGACAGAATGTATGAACTTTATCTCTATTAGTTATTATTCATCTGAAAATCACTATGGGGGGGGTCGGGTTAGTTACAGTAGATATTACTGTAGATACTACTTTTACTCTGTTGCCACACTTACTGTATATATGTACCAAAATGTCAATTTATTTCAGTCCTCAAGTGTATATGTTACAATCAGGTAGTTTTAAATATTTGCCTACTATAGTAAGTTTATTTTGATTGTACTGCACTGTGACTGCCATGAATTTAGACACATACCAAGCCTTTGTATGGAGTATTACAGTAGAACGATGAATATGCTGCCTTGTTTCTGTATATGCCTCTATATATAAACCTCATAGACAAAGCTATACTCTCTGTTCCTGTTTATGCCTCTTTGTCCATTTTTTTTTTTTTTTTTTTTTTTTTAATGAATTGTATTAAACTGTTGGCAGAGCGCAGTTGTCCTGATGGGAGGGACAATGCTGGGCAAAACTGTACTGCCAGTGTGGTCAGGAGGGTGGGTGGATTTGGTTGCTGCTGGATGGGTGGGTGGGTTGGGGGTGTGTGGGATCCCATACAATAAGCCTTTGCTCTGCAACTTTGTGTGTGAGTTGTTTAGCGGGAAAGAGGCAGTGGCTTTATTCGGCTTTGTTCAAGCCTTTAGCTAACCCTTTTAGAAAGCTCCCACTGTCCCACCCTCATAAACTGTACTTCATCAAGAGGAGTGGTAGTTATTATACAGGCGCCAAACATCTGTTTTTTTTTTTCTAAAAAGGATTACTAAGGAGGAACCATGCTGCTACGTTCAGAGAAAGCTACGAGATGCCGGGCCACAGAGGTTAGACACAGCACACTACTGCTAAAATGACTCATGTTAAGAGTAGTAAATCTAGGTTACTGTTACAACAGGCTCTGCAGGTGCTCTACTGGCATTGTTCTTATTTCAATACCCAACGTGCGACAGTAAATGCACAATAGTTTGTGTTGTAGAAACTTGTTTGTCTTGAAGTTTATGCTCTCCAAGTTTAGGATTTGTATGCAGACGTGTATTGTTGAGTCCTGCTATTTTACCAGGAGCATTAGCTCAAGCAGCCATTTTTGGTACTTACAACAAGATTAATGATGAATAAATGGTGACAAATTGTCACATGCTAAAAAATGGCAGGTTTTTCATGTTTTCTGACAGAAGAATTGCATCACAGTCATTTTGTCCCATTTGAAGTAGCAATAGGTCACATAACAGAGTAACCATACTGGCATGTGCAAGCGGTGTCAGCAAATGGCAGGAATCCAGACCTGGCTTTAGAAAGCAGAGACTTTTTTTTAAACTTCTCTGTTTGTGTCTCCTTTCCTTGCTATCCTACACAATCAGAAAGAAATCTCAGTTAAAGGACTACATAATATTCTACATGTCAAACCAGAGAGAAAATGCAGGGGGCAAGTTGTTTAGCTATTGCAGTTATGATGATAATGACTGTGTCTCATATGATTTCATCATAGACAGTATAGAAGATAGATCTAGCTACCATGACACCACCGACTGATTTGCAAAGGACTCAAAATTAGCATTTTCGACATCATCACCAGTGAACATACCGTGGGTATTCCCTGGGAAACATAGCCTAAGCGAGATTTACAGACTCAATTTTTATTTCAATGATCCTCGAAATTGGTGATACTCACCAGAAAAGTTTTTCCTGAGGTCAAGTCAGTAGCTCTAAAGCCGTAGACTTCTATAGGACCAAAAGTCTATTTGCAACAACAGGTATTGCCCCCTTGTGGCCATGAAAATGACATACACTAGAGAGGTGTAAGTATGACTTTTGTGCTATACAGAAGCATTTATGCTGGTGAATTATGTGTTAGATGCTGCTGCCATGGTAACAGCACTCCTCACTATGTTGGAGTGCAGGCTTTTTACTGCACTCATACATCATGAATAAAATGTGTGTGTAGTGTGCTAAATTATGAATTAGTGTTTTTTTTCCTGTGTAGTTTTGTGGGTACATATGATTTTGAATGTATCCAGGAAATTTCATCCTTAAGCCTCTAGTGCCATTTTTTTTGTAGCGTTTGACTCACTGTAAGCTTAAGACTGTATCAAATTACTCAGCGATTTATTTTGCTGCAATATAGTAAAGGTTGAAGATTCCCCTCACAGAAAATCCTCCTCTTTAGGATCAAATCCTCACTCTGTCATACAGTATATTGGTCATTTTGTAGCTAAGAGCATTACACTTTAAGCCTGTTAGGTATGGATATTGGAGATTACTGAAGCTTTTGTGCTCTCAGACAAACATGGGCTGAGATCCAAAAAAGCACAAATAGAGACAGCATATTGTACTTATAGGCACACACAGATAAAGAAGAATCACCACAATCTGCAGTGACAGGCATTGAGCGGAAAGCAGCAGCTCTTTATCTCCAGGGAATTTAAACACCCGCATTAAACCAAAAAGGTTAATGAATATGTTCTTTAATGGGTGGCTTCATTAAATCAACCAGCCGGATGTTATATTAAACACATTTTTACAGTGAATATGAAGGCAAGTGTCTTGTTTTGTTCCATAACAAAAAACAGATTTTGGTCAATTGAAAGAAAAAGTGCACAAAGCGACTGCATTTCAGTAGAAAGAATAAGAATAAATGTATTTTTTTTGTTCATGCATCAAACTCAAATAAAAAATATCTACATGTGCATTAGGAGCTAGTCATATCTCTGCAGATTGCTAAAACATAGTCAACCACCCTAAGCAGATTTGATTTTCCCACATCAGTCAGTAGAGACCAGTGTGTACTGCACATAGCTAGACAACATTTGAGAACAGCTACAGCATTAGTCCCACCTTTGGTGGTGATTGCCTGATGGTGCTAAAAAGTTGATTCAGTCAGTTTGGTGGGGTGGATGGATTCAAAAGTCTGGACTCTTCAGACAGCCCAAAGAAGTCTCAGACTGCATCGTGTTAATTTTTACTGTGGTTGCTCTCTCAGAGTAAGAGTAACTGGAAAGCTTCCGTTCCAAGAGACTTGTTCCTGTAATATTAGTCAAGTTATGTGGCTGCTATTTGATAGCAAATTATCAAAGCTGGAATGTTAAAGAGGTTTTTTTCTGGGGAGCTTTTTCCCGATGATTAGATGTTTTTTGCCAGAAGTAGTTGGTCACGATTGTTGTGGGACCAAGAGATGCTCACGAGAAGTGGACTAACAGAACAAGACACACATGGATAAGGACTAAGAATATGTGAACATTGAGCTGTTAACAGTAATAAAGCTCATCGTAAGAGATGCTTGTAGAAGAATTATACAACATCCATGAAGTAGTAAGAAGTAAAAAATTAGGAAACCAGGAAAATCTCCCATAGATGTTCAGATTGTTATGGCATCTGGTGACTGAGAAGCATTTATCATGCAATTTACATCATAATCACATTTAATGACCCCAGTTGGCCTACGGATTGGGGCATTGTTATTCAGGAAGAAACTGGTCCCATCAGATTAGTAATAGTTACAAGAACTTTGTATTGATTTGCTTTGACCATTCCCTCTAAGGGAACAAGAAGACCCATTCCACAAAATTGGTTATTTGTGTAAAGAAAGCGGCAAAAGATTTAAGATAATCCTTCAGATGCTCAGACATATGGGTCCAGGTGCTTTGGTTAGGCACAAGCAGACGAAGGCCAAAATGAAAAAACATAATGTTTTTGCCCAACCTTGTTTTAATTTATTCAAAGACAATTATTAATGACTAATAATAACCTGAGATTAATAGAAATGACCTTTATCTTGTTTTACGATCATCAGTTCAGGCAAAACTTGCTAGAGGAAATCATTTAGGTGTTACAGCTTGCTGCTTATCTGGTTAACCTGCCTCTCAGGAAGTAACTGGCCAGTAGTGACCCATCACTGTATCTCCCTGATATGAGAGGTTTGTGTTAGACTCAAAACTGAAACAAATAAAAAATCAGAAACAGCTGAAAAATGAAAAGTGGGGGAAAATGGCCACAGGGAGAAAGAAAACACTGAAGGAAATGTGAGAAATATGATTAAATAATATGAAATAATAATAAATAGAGTTTCATTTTATTGTTTGGAAATTTAAAAAAAGCTTGTGGCATGTACAATAGATTTTATTGTTACACACTGACTGTGTTTGGTGCGATGTGCTCATCAAAGGAGTTGTGCTGTGCCTTTTATTAGCTTTAAGAGTCAACAAAAACATCAGGCAGACAACAAAACTAACGCTGTACTGTAAACAGATTGCTGCTTTGCTCTCGCATTTCTTCTCAGTATTTTTCCTCCCTTTATCATGTTTTGTGCTTCTGTCTTTCTTCCCATTCCTCCCCCTCACGTGACCCCATTTTTCTTGTCTTTCTTCCATACAACTTCATTGTGTTGCATTTTTAATGGGAACCTGCTTCTAGACCTTCATACTCTGCAGTAAATTCATGAATTATGGAATAAACTGACAAATAAAACTAGTTAAACCATTGCTCCTTCTTGTGAATAGAGCTTTAAAAAAGAGGAGCCTCTGTTTTGATACTGAGCTTGAATCAAATGGAAGATTGAGTCCACCAGTGGCTGCATCATCATACCGCCTCCTGTTTGCCTGCTTCGTGGTTTTGCCAAAGACCTGAGGTCTACTCTTTACAAAAAAAACAATCAAACAATGAAATGGGATCACTGTCCCACATTGGTGCTAAAAGAAAAGCTATATATATATATATATATATATATATATATATACGTATACGTATATATATATATATATATATACATATATATACATATATATACATATATATATATATATATATATATATATATATATATAATATATACATATATATATATATATATATATATATATATATATATATATATATATATACATACATATATATATATATATATATATATATATATATATATATATATATATATATATATATATATATACATATATATATACATATACATATATATGTATATATATGTATATATATGTATATATATATATATACGTGTGTATATATATATATATATATATATGTATACAGAATCAAATATATTGCACTACATGGTGAATAAAGCTCATATTTTTCAACTGCATTAGCTTTTTAATGATGTGGTTACAGTTTCTCATCCTTATATTTTAAAACCTCTCTGCTCCTGCTTTCTTTATTAAACAGTCATACCTTGTCCTGTCTTTAAAATAGACAATCTTGTTTTTTTTACCATTAATGACTCATCCTGGCACTGTTTATTATCAAAGTAAAACCTACTTTTGTGTTGTCTGCCACTGAATACACCTCCTTTTTACAACGAAAATGAAATCCAGTCCTAACCAGTACTTTTTAGTCTTACGCTCAGCATGCACTCCTCTGAGGCTTAATCATTTGTATTTTTTAATTACACTGAAGCACATTAATCTAAAGCCACTGTCATTTCTGTTTTAGTGGTTTTTTTCCATGAAATGGATACTAACTCCTTTCTTATTGCTTTTAAAATCTGCATGAGCTACAAAATGTAACTGCATGATGCAGAAACTGTTCTGCATGCATTTAACAGGGAGTTGTGTCTCAGTCAGTTGGTGTGTCTAATTAAAATGCAGTGCCCCTGCAGCACTCTGTACAAAGCATCTGGGAGACAGGGGTCAAGGCCTGCTTGCTCTTGCTCTAGCCTTTATATAAGTGGCTGTCAACAAAGAGTAGATCGGCGTAATCGGGAACACTCTTTGCCAGATAAGGCTGTCTGTGTTTGCTGATGTGGCTACACAAGAAAAAGGCAGTTTTCCCTTTTTAATGGTTGACTGCTGGTGCCCAAAACATATTAAGTACATCTATTTCAGATAATAAAGCATAGACAGCATTTTTTTGTACTTCTGTGCTAGTCACATTGGAGGGATTTCATACATATGTTGTTTATATATTAAAAAGGCACCTGCAAGTAATTAAATCAAATTGAGCTTCAGCTGTTTTGCTGAGAATCTAAGTGACAGTGTTGGTTCAGGTTTGTCAGACTATCACTCACAGCCATGAATGTTTTCTGCATCGCTGTCATACTGAATGTCTGACAGCTCCCTGATGACAGTCTACACCTGATAAGTTGAAGTGTAACCACATATGAGTGTGGTGCCAACGGTAAGATCTGTAACATTTTTTACAGTTTTTGTTGCCAAGTATTGAGATTATATTGTACCATATGCTCGTCTTTACATAGCTAGCACTGTCAGCTGGTTCTATGTTGGGTGAAGGATTCCTTCCATATCTATAGTGGGCCTATGTTCTTCCATAATGTGTAGGCCAGTCCCTAGAGGATCCCCATTACCACACCAGTGTGGTGGTTCTTACTGTAGTTATTGTCCAAGAAGTTATGACAGCCTAAAGCATGTGTGTATTTTATGAGCCAGCTCAGATTAGAGAAGCATATGATGCTCCTGAACATGCATCATGTTAGCGAGCACTGCAATTATCACTCACCCATGGCAAAGCGTACTGTTGGCCAGCTGTGGGACCAGGGGCGATGTAGCCATGTGGTAATGAGTGTAAATATAGGGCAGCGACAGTGTCTGACACACTTCCTGTAGCTGTGTATGATTTCTTTATTTGTGGCTCATCTCTGGGTTCTGTTTAAACCTGAGTGTATATGTGCTATTAAATAGGACATGAAGTGTCCGCGTCTCTTTGTGTGAAGTTATGAAAAATCTTTTATAAAAGGGGAGCAAAAGACCAAGAGAAAATAGCTGCACAGGGGGATTTGTGTTGTCTCTATAATTTCTGGCCTCCTACCCTGGCTTTTATGAAGTAGTGGCAGATAATCCCCCTTTAGTGGTGGAAGAGACAATAACCTCTTCAGGGTATTGAAGTAAAAGAAGAAACCTTTATCCTCTCTTCTCTTGCCAGCTGGAGTAGCTCTTCTACTCACTTCTTGCCACTGATTCGTGACCCTATTCAAAGTCACCTATCCACATATGACAAAATGTATTCAGTTTTCAGAATCCTGAATTAATCAGGGACAAATCCCTCCACTTCATAGATGTTAAATGTTGTGGGTTTAAGAATAGGAACGCTGCCCTTATTACCGACTTATTACCAAGCCTCAAGCTGAAACAAGAGGATATATTCTTGATTTATTGAGCTGGTAAATTGCCATAGATTATAGATACTGCCATTCAGTTCTTCCTGCCTGACCCTCTCTCTCATTCTCTTTTTTCTTGATCCAACACAGCAGGGGTGCTTCATCACTATTGTAATAGTGTATGCACAAAATCTGCTTTGACCATTTGTCTTATTTTGAAAGTTCAAGTGAAAGATCAAGACACATATTCCTTATATATAAAAAACTAGCATGTACTCATTTTGCAACATGAGGTATTCTAATGACACTTAAAGTAACTACTTACAGAAAATATGTTTAGTCATTTTGTGCAGCAGAAACTTTGAAATAACACATTTTAAAATTCCTGTCATTGAAACTGTATGTAAGTGTGGCCGAAGCAGATTAGAATAATGTCATTTGTTCTCTGAGTGCTCCTCTTTGCTGGGATTGCCTTTCCTCTGTAGGGACAGAGGTTACTGTGATGTTGTTGTCCATTCTCTCATGAGTAAAGCTGATGCATTTATATGTCTGTGTGTTGCAGGGATGTGACCGTGCATGTTTTTGCTCAGTTCGGGTGATATCTCTTGAGATTGCAAACTGTGGAACTGTAAGAATGTTTATATGAGCAAGGCAAGCCGAGAACAAAAAATGTGTACAGACTGTGTGCAGATTTACTGCTTCTTCTTCTTTTCCTTTGCCTTCTTTTTCTTCTCCTTCTCACTTTAGGTGTCATCGAAGTCGATCATCTCCCTCCATCTCACTCTATCTCTATCATCCTCTTCTGTCACACCAGCCTGCTGTTGTCCTCCTTCAATATACCCAAGAATCTTTTATGCAACTCCATATCAACATCCTTTGTCCCTTCTCCGAACATGTCCAAACCATCTCAGCCTTTTTTCAAACTGCTCAACCTGATCAGTCCTATGATATTGTCATGGCGGGGTACGCCGGTGTTGTGAACAGGACCCAAAAGCAGATGCGGAGAGAGGAGTTGCAGGCAGAACAAAAGGCGAGCCTTTATTTTGGCTGAAAGCAGCAAAAACCATGAAAACTGTGGCAAACTATGACAGGCTATGAAAAAACTGTGAACACAGTGATAAACTATGACTGACTATGAAAACTGTGGCTAGAATAACAGACGACCTGACAATGAAACACAGAAAACAGGAGGTGATCAGGGGAAGTGGGAACACATGGGGAAACAGCTGACAGAAATGAACATAATGACGGGACGAGAGAAGTGAAACTAGATACAATGAGCAAAGAACAAAAGACTCTTTCAAAGTAAAACAGGAAACATGGAGATGCAGACATGACAACACAAGAACTAATAACCACAACCTAGCATGAGAAGCTTAAAAATACAGAATAAACTCAAAAACGCTGGGTCCGAGACCCATATATCTTATATGCAGGGGTGCACATAAGTGGTCCGCAGGTGCGCATTCGCTGTCAAAATAAAAGATGCGCACCAGATAAGAAGTTGCAACACGCGTTTGCGTACATAAGATTTTCTGGAGGAGGACAGACATTTGTTTAGAACTCTTAAAGATGTCGAAGAAGCAAGCTCCTTTAAGCAATTACTTTGGTGTTCCTCCACCTCCAAAGAAATGTCAGAAGGAGTCCGAACCGCAAAAGAAGCGCGTATTCTCGGAAAAGTGGTTGCAGGAGGTGAGCTGGCTTCAAACAAATGATGAACGCACAGCGATGTGGTGCAGAATATGCCGTGAAAATCCCACTCTGGCGTACAAAAACAGTGCCTTTTATATGTACGCAAACGCGCGTTGCAACTTCTTATCTGGTGCGCGTCTTTTATTTTGACAGCGAATGCGCACCAGCGGACCACTTTTGTGTACCCCTGCTAATATGGGTCTTATCTTACTCTTATAAATTATAAAACTCTTACAAATCTTATCATACTCAACTCCTGGATTTTGTCAGTGCCTCCATCTCCAAACTATACATCATAGCAGGCCTCACTACCATCTTGTAACTCTCCCTCTTGCAATCCTTCTTTTGGAAATCACCTCTGACACTCATCTGCCTGTGCTTTCTTATTCGCCTATTTTGTCCACTGTCCATTGCTCGCTCTCTCTCTCTCTCTCTCTCTCTCTCTCTCTCTGTTGCTGATTTTCTCTTTTTTTCTTGACATTGTATGTTGAGTATTAAATTTTGGAAAGAATACTATATCTAGGACTGGATGATTGATAACCAGTGACTAATAAGGAAGACTGGCCACAGTAATGTGTAAATGAGCCTTGGCAAATGATTGAATGAAATGTGAACACACTACTACGGAGGAGACTCTTATTTCATGTGCCAGTCTGCTCTGTGTATATGCACAATCTTGCATAATGAAGTAAAAATCTAGACGGTAGACTTATCTACTGTTAAGTGGTTCCTAGTAAAAGTAATAGGTAATCAGTGCACAAATGGTTGAAGTAAATTGATGAACGCTCTCCTTCAGCCCACTGAAGTCTTTTCTTCAGTATTTTGTTCAAGCTGGAAACATGACAGGAAGTTTTTAACTTATTCAGGAAGAAAGAGAATTGCAACATCTAAAGGAGGAGACATAAAAGAGGTGAAGAGATTAAAGTTTTATTTTTTTATTTATTTATTTTTTTTTATCTGGCCCAAAGATAAAATCAGGATGATTTGTGGAGTATTTTCGGTCGAGCTATACTGTAAATCTGTCTTGCTGACTTTTTTTCTTTACCTTTATGCTTGTTTAGTTGTGGCAATCAGTTAACATTAGCAAGCCATGTCATTTCATCATTTCACTTCATTATGATAGATTTGTAGACCAAGTCACGCTAATCTGGTTGGGTTGTAAATAAATTGTCTGTTTGATATTTAACAGATATTTTGGAATAACTGAACAAAATCTTTTGACCTTTGTTTTCAAGGTAGATTATTAAAATGCATTTTTGTTAGTATTATGGCAAATTATTGGCCTTACAGGTAACGCATACTGAGTTTAGTCGCAGCGGTTTGGCGTTTTAATTTGATGTATGACAGACTGTCACCATTTTAATTATTATCAGAATATTTAGTCAAATGTCAGCATGTCGAGATGACTTGGAAAATAAAGAAGTGCGCATCCTTCTTTGTGTGTAAGACTGAAAGAAAGACAGCAAAAGGGAGAAGAATATAAAGAGTTCATTAAGACCTTCACCAAAGCAAATAAATCATTATCCAGCCTTTTTGTCTGTCTTCTGTTCAACAGGCAATAAAACACACATCAGATCCAGCTGATCACTGGCAAATCATCCCTGAGCCTCTTCAAGGCATCATCCTAGGTTTTATGCAGGACACACAACCACACTCGTTCACACACATTCACAAACCCAACCTCAATGCTCTTCCCACTCATGTACATTGGCTGCTAGAGCTGTCTTTGTATCCCATCACCATAACAACTGCCTCTCTGAACGTTGTAAAAAGAAAAAAAAGGAAAAAGCCAAAGTGAATTTCTCTCAGTTTGACTTGGAGATAGTGAGAGTAGCGGTTGGCAGCTGCTCACAGCATGTCAGTGGTGTCTGTCTACAAGACACAGGCTTGTAGAGGCAAGCGGGTTGCAGATGACTCGGTGAGAAGAGAAAGGAGGTGTGTGATGTGAAATTTTGGAAGGTGTTGTATCGTGTGACTTTCAGAGCGTGGGATAAACAGTATATGATGCTGCACATGGTGAGTGTCAAATGGCTGCTGCTTGTTGTTCTCGTTACTGCATGTGAGTGCTCATGTTGGTAAGCACGCGTTTAAATTTGTTGCGTTACATGTCTTCATTAAGTTGTGTGAAATGTAATGAGTTTATGAGTCTCGAGGCTTTTGCACATGCGGATATTATGTAATGAGAGAAACTGGAAGACCTTGAGAGAATGAAGGAGTAATGAAAGTTCTCTGTAAATCTCATTTGGGATGCTGCAGATATTTTATAATTACATCCTGGAGATGATATTAGGCAATCATCCATGTTTTTTATTGACAGTTTATGTGTTCAGTATTAAAATTTCATTTGGTCAATTTCTCTCAATAATTCCTTTTGTCTTCTGTAAGTACAGTACATTCTCATTGGTACAATTCTAGGCTTCACTTTTGCATTTCAGATTTATTGTTACCCTGATTCGTCAGACTATTTTAATCTATTATGAAGTGTTAGCACTGGTGCCTTGCTCACAGCTTCATTTCTCACTTTATACTCTACAGGCTTGCACTCGTATTGGTAAAGGTGATGAATATTTTTAATCATAAGTCACAAAGGAAATTAAGTGTTTTGTGTGCATGTGTGTGTCTGTGTATTTTAGAGTGGATATGATTTACATGTGAGCTTGTGCTTCTGACTGTGTGCTTGTTTTATGAAAGTGGTTTTACACATTAATTGTAGAGCCAATGTTGTGTGTGTTTTTGTGTGTGTCTGTGTGTGTGTGTGTGTGTGTGTCTGTGTGTTATAACCATTACATCTGAACTCAAAATATGATGTTAGCCTCAGGATCTCATTTTCTTGCCGCTAATCTCCAAAGGAAAACTCTTCCTTTCAGTGCTATTTTGCAGCTCTGTCCATGTCTTTTTTTGGTCTGTCCTATAATAGCTTATATACCGTATCTTCTGACCATGGTCCATTTGCTTGCCATGACTGAACAGAAATAAAACCTTCAAACACAGAAGGAGAGAAAGCAATGACTTCAGCTTTCATCTCTGGACTGCATTATTAAACATCCCCATCCACAGGAGTCTGACATCATCCAATCACAGCTGTTTTTTCCTCCTCTTCCCCCTTGTCTCTCTCCATTAGGCAAACCTGAAGAAATTCATGGAGTATGTGCAGCAGAGGAACATTGAAAAGGTCTCAAGGTTCCTGGAAAAAGGCCTGGACCCTAACTTCCATGACCCAGACACAGGAGGTGAGCAAGTCTGCTAAGATTTCCATCCCTGCCATACTTGAGTTTACTTATTGTTGACGATTGTTTTTCTCCATCCTTGATTTGTCTTTTCTCTCCTTCTGTCTTCATCACAAATGACCATATATGGATTTTCTGAAATAAGCCTTCTGCATAGCGGGTAAAGCTGGATTACTCTCTTTGCTAATCTCCTCATGTATATGCAAATGTTTGTCCAGCCATAAAGGAGATTTCAATGCTGGGTGACCTGTAGTGTAGCAGATGAGCTGCGAAGTGAGGGAAACATGAGAATAGGCTGATTTAACACCAACTGGAAGCAGCCAGCAGACAGGAGGGTGACAATCTCAACTGAAAAAGGCAGTGATCCAACTGCAGAGTCATTGAAAATGTAAAGCCACAGATAATTTTGTCCCAAAAAAAATGCACCGATTCAAATGGTGGATGTCTCAGGGGAAGAATGCACAATAATGTTAGTGGAAATAAGCTGAGTTTTCAAAAGTATTCTTTGCTTCCTTGTGCTTACAGAATGTCCTCTAACGCTAGCAGCACAGCTGGAGAGCTGTGCAGAGCTCATCAAGGTGCTGAAAAGTGGAGGGGCACATCTGGACTTCAGAACAAAAGATGGGATTACTGCTCTGCACAAGGCCGTGCGCAGCAAAAACCATACAGCACTTATAGTGAGTACATTTCACATGCATATACAGTTCAGCCGGCTGAACCGCATTCATGCAAACTCCCCGTCTAGAAAAGGAGAATGTACGGGCAGGTAATGTCTGGCAGCAGGTGCTTGAGCTATCGAGCACAGAGGGCACTTACTAAATGTGTGAGATTGAACTTTGAATATGCTGACATAATCACTGAATGGCCTTGCATGTGTCTAGTTTGAGGAGGCTTGTAACCCAAATGAAAGGGGTTGTGTGAGTCATGTTTCCTGTTGAAACTGAACTGTTGAAACTGGAATGAGTTAGTGCCGCTTTTGATACCACAGTTATGGTATTGAATGATCCTAAAGATCCAATAGGAGAGAGTTACAAATTGCAGGAGCTACAGCCTAAAAAGTACTGCCAGCTTTTTCCTGAGCCTCTCAACAAGCCTTGATTGGATGACGTCAGCTTTCTACCGGCTTTCTATTATAAGCCTAAAGTAGCTCTTTAACATAAACAGGTGCCTGACCATGCAAGGTTCAACATTTGACCACAAGAATTATACATTTAATGTTAAACAGTACAAAGAACTGGCAGCCTGTCCAGTGTGTGCCTCATCTCTCAGCCTATGACAGCTTCATCTCTCCCACAACACCAAATTGGATAAAGCAGTTAAGAGGATGGATGGATGGATGGATGGATGGATGGATGGATGGATGGATGTAAGTAAGTAAAAGTAAGTAAGTAAGTAAGTCCGTCCTTTAGGGTGACCGAATTGGAAGGAAAATAAGTGGGAGGTAAGGAGGATGCTGATATTCTTAGCGTCATAACAGCAGTAGAAGACAACTTTAAAATAGCTTTTATCTAGTATTTTTAACTAGTAAAGTGTAAACATTAACTTATATTTTAATTCTTAGTTAGCATTTTTGGTTATTGTTATTCATCCATGCAAAGGTCTCTTTTATCTTCCCATTGCACTGTGAAAATACAACCAAAACTGGCGACTTAAAACCTTAAACTTGCCTCTTTTCCCACTAGACGCTGTTGGACTTGGGTGCATCTCCTGACTATAAAGACAGCAGGGGGCTAACTCCTCTCTACCACAGTTCGATGGTAGGAGGAGATCCCTACTGCTGTGAGCTGCTGCTGCACGATCATGCACAGGTCGGCTGTGTGGATGAGAATGGCTGGCAGGAGATACACCAGGTAATACACAGTAATGCACACATTACCCTAACACAAAACACATGTTTACCCTAAACCAAATTAACCACAGCCAAATAGCTGAATCTTAAGCCTTAAACCTCTCTTTGAAATCTTGAGGACATAAAATGTCTTCACTGTAATGGTTTTGGACTGTTCTGTTCAGACATGCACACTTGTATGCACACACATACACACAGATAACATTGTAGGGCTGTGTACAGACTGTTTTTTGTTTTTGAAAACCTGTGACTCTTTATACAAAATCAGTTTAACAAAAGCATTGTATTAGGTATATATACCATCAAAAAGGCATGAGATCTGTACAATAGAGGTTTTGGCTAATCTTTTAAGACAAACACCACTGTTGTATAGCCAGCGTAAATTGTCCACATAATGCTAGATGAGTCCAGGCTCTTATGTCACCTCTGGACAACTCACCAACATATGTGTGAAGTGGGTGCGAATGTAAGTCAACGAATAGCTGTAGTAGGGCACACTGGGAAAGCTGGTGAGAGGGGAGATCAATCTGAGTTTGATGAAGTGTGTCTCCCGGTGCGCAAATAATCTGCAGGAGTGTCAACAGAACTCTCTGAGCACAAATTGCCTCCAAAAATAACAAAAAGCAAACTGAGCTACTGTTTATACATAACTGAGGCTCAGGACCTGTGGAATTTGTACTTCCATTTGTTTGGGACAGTCATTACCGCAGTTATATTGAGGTATTATGCACATATACTTATGTACACACATATCTTGCTGGCTTTATGGAGAAGTTCATGTCATATTTTGCACCTACTTCCCTCCCTCCTGAAACTGTCCATGGTGCTGATTTTGTTTTTCTGCTTGTTTTAATGATGAATATACCTCTTCCAAAGCATGTGTAAAGAGTACTCAGGTGGAAAGACTTACTGAGTCTGATTGTAGACCTTTTATAAAAGAGTATAGCCATGAACAATAACTGTATAAGAAGACCTGGAAAGTAATATCCTAATTTATAGAAAGCACATTATTAAACATGGGTTTTGGCCAAGAAAGGCCATGAAAAATAAGTGATGTTACTTAAATTAATGGGTGAATTGAAGTGCTTTTAACCACTTGTTGCCTACTTTCCTAGAAAATATGCAGTTGTGTCTGAGTTATTACCAACCTAAAGTGGTTGTAAATACACATTGAGTCATTTATGGATACTTTTAGTGTTTCAACAGTATTTTTTACTATCTTTACTACTTGTTTACTATTAGTAGAAATAACCCCCGCAAAATATTCTATAATTTTAGATATATATTACATGTTGGCCTAGCAATTAATTTAACCCACCTTTGTACCTACCAGTGGAGAGATACAGTGTTCCTGTATCACTAAAGTGTAGAATGTTATTTATTATTATTATTATTATTATTTATTTGCAATGTGCAGCCAACATAATGTTAGACACACACACACACATATACAGGCTTGTCACGCCCTATAAAGATAATGCAGGATAGTCCCTATATAGTGTTTTTATTTGTGTCAGGATTTTTATGTCTGAAAGTTCTTGTATGTCTAATGTTGAATGGCAACATAGTAACAGAATCAAGCTTAGTGTATTTGAATGGGAACCTTCTTAGTCTGTACAAATGTTTATGGCTTTATATTAGGAGGCGGGCTTTGTGTATTCCTCCTGTGAATATAATAAGAAATTTGAAGTTAGGACCAAGAGAGGCGCGGATCATTAAAGAGGGGCTGCGTGGATCATGTCAGTATCTGTTTGCCTGTCTCCCGCACAAACCTTTTTTATTACACATGTTGACATGAATTTCACCTTCATCTGTCTGTTTTTCTTTTTCTCCATAGTTACTTAGACAACATCGCTCAAGTGTGTTTGATCTCAAGGTCTTGCAATTATTCTTACTTGGAAGTTATTATGAGCAAGATCAAACATTCTCAATTTGTTTTTGATTGCAGAGATTAGTTAAAGTGAACTTTGTTTCCAAGGATAATAAAGAAAATTAATAAAAGTCTTAAACGAAACGTAAAAGTTATTTGTGAACTAAACCAGCCTTTGTGTGAGCGTTTTATTAAACATGTCAGCTCAAAGGAAGCTCGCTGTACTGGAAAGACGAAAAGGCCTCGTACGCGAAGGGATATCTAGATGCTGTTTAAGAGATTTTATGGCATTCACTCAGCCTCTACATTTCTGTAGTGAAATGTCAAAACAGTCTACACTTACTTACTTCTCAAGCATACTGCTTGTACAAAGCTCTTTATCATGCACTTTTCTTTCAACCATTCACACAAACACTGACACACCAATTACAGCAGAGAAACTTGGAGTTCTGTGTTTTACCCAAGGACACTTGAATGAGTGTAGAATAAACGTTTTACTGTTTTACTGCATTACTGCATCTGTGGTTTTGTGTATGGCCTTCCGGGGGCCTGGCCACGCAGCCCAAGAAAGACATCCACAAAGCAACTTTAGTGCAGATTATGTTAATAACCACATCTCACCAACACACACCTTACCTTTTAAGGAAGTGGTGTTAAAAAGCAATTCATGACAAGATTGTGTAAAAGAGTTTAGTGAAATCATCCAGGAAGTCTCTTTGCTGAAAATATAGAGTATTTTTTTCTTTGACAAGGGACAGTTTTAGGATAAGAATGCAAAGATGTTTTTGCAATTTTTTTGTTCTTATGTATGTTTTCACTGTTACCCAAAAATAGAGAACATCTAAGAATTCTTCAGTCCATCACGCTTTTACCCAAATTCCTTCCTTTGAACTCTCCTTCCACATCTCTCCCCTTCTCTATGCCCTTCCGAGCATTAGCATTCCTTGGGCATGTATTGTGTACAATAGGATACACTGCAAAAGGGCTGATAACCAACAACAATCCCAGAATCATTTGTGCACATTCGCACTGCTGTCACGCACTGTTAGCGAGACAGAATACAGAAGTGAGAGAACAATTGCTGGGGAGAGTCGTGTACCTCTTTGTCAGTAAGGCGCACAAACTGCAGATTTGGAGACAAAAAAGAAGAAGGAAAAGATAGAGATTAGATGAAAAGTTTATTGCTCAGAGTTATGTGAAACAAGAAGCAGAAAAAGTAGGAAAAGGCATAACTCGTGCCAGAAGAGCTTTACAGATTTCATTTAGCCTTAGGTGATACAAACAAGATTTCCTCTTCTGTTTAGAAACTGTTAGCATAGGTGAGAATATTTTTTAGAAAGGAATTAGCTCAAGGAAAAGCATGGGCTGAAGATTAGCTTTCAACCATTTAGATAATTTGTAGAAAGACATAGAAAGATATGCTTCTCTTGGTATTATGATTATGATAAATTCAAACTATTCCAGTATACAGTTGTATGTTGTGATGAAGAAAAGATTAAGGTTACATTACATTAATTTGGCCATGTTAAAGAGAGACTTTGGGGCATTTAACAAGCAACAAGTCTCTGTTACCTTATTGGCAAAATTGGTATATTTGCCTGTTATTTTGGACTATTTGGCAGTCGAACAAAAATGTATGGTGTGCTTTAGTTGGTGACACCCCAATTAACAAGTCAGACTGGAAACAGTATTTTTGTACAGCAGTTATTGCCCTTTGGCTCTCAATGAACCTTAAGACCTGAAAATTGACTAATTTACTTATTTGGCTAAGTTGCAAATGCAGATTGCATCTGTGGTTCATTTCTGGACTGGCCACTTTGTCATTCTTTAACACATTTCATTTCCTTACACATATGACTGTTATCCCACTATCCCACTAATTTGCATTCTTTTCCCAGAGACCGTGTTTACTTCTTTTTGACTCTGTTAGTGTAAATGTTTTATGTCTGTCCTTTCAGGCATGTCGCTATGGCCATGTGCAGCACTTGGAACACCTGCTATTCTATGGAGCCGACATGAGTGCTCAAAATGCATCTGGAAACACGGCTCTGCATGTGTGTGCGCTCTACAACCAGGTACAAACACTTGTTTCAGGAAAAAAATAAATAACATTTATGGACTAATTCCTTGGAGAATAGAGGGAATTGCATTTGTGTTGTAGGCCTGTGCGTTACACAGTTTACATCCAGTGCAGATGTTTAGTGCCAGTACAGTAGAGAAATGTCACATTCAGCTGCAAATCAAGGACATGGTGGTTAATGGCTCTTTGATGCATTTACATTATACGGCAGGCACCAGAGCTAGCTTCTCAGCTGAGAGTGTGTTGGCTTTCTTAATAAGCTTTAGACTAGTGATTTTTGTTGTCTAAAAAAACTGAAATTATACATAAATATTCTATGAGGAATAACTCAAAAATCTTACACTGTACATCTTCTGTCTGTGAAGTAGGTCTGAGAAATCCAGCATGTAACTTTAAGCACAATCCTTTATTGGACTTCATTGTCATGTTTTTTATATCGGTAAATACTCAATAACCCATAAGGATGAAGTAAACAAACATATGCATAAAACAAAAAAACTATTTCCAAAGGGTTTCAGATCTTTTCAGACACTTGGGAGCCAGTGCATTCATGAGTCTTCTTGGTTAAGCCTCTACAGGCTTTACACACCTGGATTTGGTCAGTTTATTTTAATCTTCCTGACAGATCCTCTCAAGCTCCATTTGCCCTTTGGCTGCACCAGTCACAGTCAGAAACTTGTCCTGAA
Organism: Oreochromis niloticus; assembly: GCF_001858045.2. Lineage (NCBI taxonomy): Eukaryota > Metazoa > Chordata > Actinopteri > Cichliformes > Cichlidae > Oreochromis > Oreochromis niloticus. The sequence goes on along the minus strand of NC_031972.2, from coordinate 55,685,417 downwards.
GCCATTTCATTGTTGTCTTGGCCTTTTACTAATTGATGGAGTTCTCTTGAAATAGTTATCCTTTCAACTGCCCCAATCTATGTAGAGGACTTCTAAACCTCATTTAGGGCAACTACTGGGTTTTTGGTTGCCTCCTTGACCGTGACCCTTCCTCTGAGCTACTCAGTTTGGCTAGGAATGTGCTACAGGATCCAGGCTTAATCTTTTTTCCGAATTATTGAGGCCTTTGTGGAAGAATCAAAGGATAAGATATATCCTTGCTCTGATCAGTGCCTTATTTACCAGTGTGAACTGTGGTGCCTTTACAAAAACAGGGTCTCCTTTTCTATACTGTACCCTACCAGCTGAATACCATAGAGCATGCAAAAGGTAAAGGATCTGAATACTCTGATGATATATTCTTTCAATGTAAGTATTTGTCTATGCCTGTTTTCCATGAATAGTAGAAGCAATGATTGTGCTACAGCATTGAACCCTGTGCCACTCAACTTTCTTGGTCAAGGACATTTATTAAACTCAGAGACTCCAGAGATGTTACTTACAGTGTCTGTAAAGTTACAGAACAGCCACCACGCTGCATCTAGTGTTTGTGTCTGTTTGCAGATTCGTCGAAACCACAGCAATAATCCACCTGGTAATTTTCTCCATTGTATGAAATTTGATGCCAGGCTAAAAAGGCCAACTGAAGAGAATTGGTCTAAGTATGATTATGCCACTGAAGTGGGCAACAATTAGCGATATTTTATCAGTTGGGGGTTACTAATACAGTTTGTATTAAAGTATGCAACTGGCAGGGATAAAATGTAATTTAATTCTTGATGCTTTGAATTTAACTGTGGGTGAGTGCCAGATTGTGTTTCTTAACAAATCGCATCTAAAGACGCGTTTGAGTCTGCTTATAATTGCCATACAGCTTCCATGCTCTGTCTATTGCTCTTAACGCTAAGCCAGCGTTTCTAATGCTGAAGATGTCAGTGCAGCACATATAAACTTGCCATTCACTTCTTTTGGTATACCTTGCTGGCATCGGGTTGGACTTTTGCCTTCACAGCAGTTTTAATTCTTTGTGGTGTAGATTCAATAAGGTGCTAGAAACATTTTCTCAGTGATTATTACTGCCATGATAGCATCACACAGTTGCTGCAGATTTACTGCATGTCATGTGAATCTCCCTTTTCAGGCTTTTTGAGTACAGTGAACACATTGTCATATTCAAGACACCAGTCTGAGATGATCTGAGCTTTGTGAGATGGTTCCTTTCCTTGCTGGAAGCAGCCATTAGAAGATAGGTGTGGTCATACATGTAGATTGATGGACATGGTTCAGGCAGACTGAGGTATTTAAAAAGTGCGTATTTGGTGATGGGGTTTTTTTCCCCCAATCTTCTATTGTCTGGTTTTTGTTGGCTCCGTTTCCTGTTTTTCAAGGAAAAGGTTTTCAAAGTTCTCCGTGTTATAACAAGTGGATTTTGAGCTCCTGTTGCCTTCTTATCAACTCAAAGGAATCTGGCCATTCTCCTCTGACCAGCATTAACAAGAGATTTTTTCCCAGAGAACTGCTGCTGACTGGATATTTCCTCTTTTTTAGACCATTCTCTGTAGACCTAAAGGTGGCTGTGTGTGAAAATCCCAGTTGATCAGCAATTTATGAAATACTCAGACAAGCTCGTCTGAAACCAATAACCATACCACCTTCAAAGTAACTTTCTTCGCTGTACTGATGCTCAATTTAAACTTCAGCTGGTCATCTTGACCATGTGTTAATGACTAAGTGCAATGTACTGCTGAAATTTGATTGGCTGAGCAGTTATAATGTGTCCAGTGAGTACGTATTCATAGATAGTTTAATTTTTAGAAGAAAACTTTGTCTGACAGACTAGGCATTATATACTTATTTAGCAAATCTTACTCAAACAGTAAATGGTGCATGTAGGGCACTATTTCCCACTTCGGGTTTGCACGCATTAAATATTTATGGCAGGAGAATTGTGTACCAGTGTTAAATAAGCTACAGTTTCCATTTCTGTGTTAATACATATCACCCAGTCTAATTTCACTGTTTCCAACAGTTTCAGATAATTGAAAACTTCTATCAGGCTATAGTAAGATAGTAAATACTTGTTTATAGAATTAGTTTGTATTTTGTTCTGGTAAAACCAAACAGAAAAAACAAAACAAAACTGCACAAATCCAAGTATAAATCTGTGAATACGTGCCTACCAGCTTTCATAGTGCCGGATGGCTGTGAGTCTTAGTGAGTTTGACATCTGTGTAATCTACAAGAAAACCTGAATCTAGCTTCAAATCTAGATGTAGTAGCTTCAAATAAAACAATATTTTAATAACAACAATAATAATAATATTAATAATAATGAGGATAAATGCTTTATGTTAACGTGCAGTATTTCATAATATGAATGAACAAGAAGTAGATTAGGGTAGTGGGAGATGAGGGCAGTATAAACCAGAATTCTCCTGAGCAAACCATGTAGCTGTAGAACAGCCATGTGCTTTTTGGTTTAACCCTTTGAAGCCTGAACCATGAAAATTCAAATTTTTGAAAATGAAGAGTTTATTGAACCATCTGACAAATTTGTTTAAAAAAAACATGAAACTGGAATTTCCATGAATGACTTTTGAATTGTATTGTATTCGCTACATCTGGCTGTGCAATTTATTTTGTTTTTTCAGGGGAAAAAAAATCACAGTGATGATGTAGAAGTGTCAAAGAACTGCATGTATTAAATGTGATACACTAGGCATTAAGGGGTTAAGGCTTCTCAAAGAGAAGAAGCTTTTGTACAGCTTCGCTGGGAAGCAGAGAGTTGATTAACATTAAATAAGTGCTTTCTCCTCTCGCTTTCTCTCTCCCAAATGAACAAGTGAAACGTGTGCACGTGTATGTGTGTGTTGGAATGTTGTGGTTTAACTTAGCGCCGCGCAGCTAATTTCAGTTGTGATCATCAAGATTGTAACATCCCATTATCAATGTGTGAGTGTGTGTGTGTCAGTGGTGAACACAGTATAAATACTTAATACTTATTGTTTGTAACACATTCATGTGATTTAAGGCATTTCATGTTCACTGCTCAGAAGAGTGTGTGTAATGTATTACTCATGTAGTGGGAACATGGACCTGTTTACACAATAACATTGTCATATTTCTCTTTTTAGACCAGGAAGTTCCCAAAACATCAATCATTAAAATTTAGTATGAAAAAAAAAATAGTATGAAGACTTGGTTTAAGATTTAGGTCTTTACCTGACTTGCTCTGAATTAGAGGTTTCATCCATCCATTTTCTCCTACTTAACCGTTTCAGGGTTACGTGGGGTAGGGGGCCCGGAGCCTATTCCATCTGTCACTAGATTTAATGCACCCATGGAAAATGTATCGTTTGTCTTATTTTTCCAGCGTTTTTCTTCTTTCAGCAGTGAAAATATCACGTAGCCGGTCACTGTTCTTTAAAAGGGCTAAATAAAAAAGCAATATCTTGACCTAACCTTGTGTAATTTGAGGGCCGGTGACTTGGAAGATTTTAATTGTATGAAGGTGGTATTTTGCATGACTGCATTAAATATGCAGGAATGATTGTGGGATATAATAATTCTCAGCCTGTGACCACAAATGTATTCCAACATCATTCCTACTTTGTACCTTAATTATGAGAGTGGACTTTTTTTTCTTCCTTATTTTTTTCATCACTTCAAAAGAAAAAAAAATCAAGGTATAAACTGAACAGTGGTTTTGAAAAATTCCACCACTAGCAAATAGTAGTTAGCTATATTTTCAGGAAAATATTGCCAGTATAGAAACTCATGTGTGCCTGCTTTTGAAGAGGGGGAATGCAGCCCCAGACAGACTGGGTAAATAGTTTAATTTACAGTTACTTGTGCAACTTTTTTTTCTGCAACTTTAAAGTCTTTAGTTTCGTAATGGATCTTGTCCAAGCTCTTGTGATGAGGACGGCTGTTATCCTGCCACTGGAGACGAATACGACATTGAGCTGATCAATCCCAGGAAAAGTGTGTCCAAGCGGGGTTTCAGAAGGCCAAAAGCAGGCCTACATGAATGATTATGCGCAATAAAAGTAAGAAACGCACTGCTAGAATCAACTGGGAAACCAGTTGCTCTAATTTCAATAGATCCATACAGATGGATGGACAGAAAGATGAAGATGGAAGATGGAGTTTGCTGAATAACAAGATTCAGTAATCATCAATAAAATGTACTTGAGCACTGCTCCAAAGGTCCTATTCTTTGGGTCTGACTGGCTATTTAAGTTACTTAGTGGGCTTTCAGCTTGGCAGAAGCAGTGAATGAAGGCAGGGCTCACATGCTTAGGAGGTCATGGGTTTAATGATTTAGAAGGGACAAAGTACTGTAGAAAATGGCAACACTGATGAGTGAAATTAAACAGAGGCTGTGCAAGACACAAACCAATCTATCCACAGCAGTCAGACCAATGATATCCTGCTAGACCAGTAATTATTATCTTGTTGTTGCACAGAAGAAGAATAACATATTAGCTTGATACAAATGTTTCAATTTTAAATCCTCTTCGATGTTAATCACAAACAACTGTAAAAGCATGCTCACTTTTCAGTGAAGGACGCCAGATCTGCTGCTTCAATTTTAAGGGCAGAAGGAATCCTCAAATCTATAAACATGTCTGTTAGAGGAACCATCTGTCACACTTTTTACACATGACTGACCTGATCGTTAGTGAAGAGTACTTGACTTAAATCACTTCTGTTTGCATGTCTATGAATCTAAAGTAATCACATCTAACAAACAGCAGTGAGAACTGGAATATGGATTGTTTTAGGAAGACTTGCAAAGAAGAGGAACACATGTGGTCCACATTGTAATTAGACTATGTGTGTGTGTGCGTGCGTGTGCATGTGCATAACGACTTTAGGTTAATTAGAACACACGTTTGAGTCAAGACACATACTCAAGGTTAATACCAATATAACATGCATGTTTATCTTGCAGGTTAAATGCCAAAGTTGCATTAATAATAATAATGCTAAAGTTCAGGTCCACCTGGTCTGTGTGACAGACACTTATTATCACTGCTTTCTATCTCCTTATAGAGACTGCTTGGAGAAGTTTTGAAACTCTTGAACTAGCCTGGCCTTGTTGTGTCATTACTAGAAAGACAGACTGTGGTGCCTGTTATACTCTAAACGACCTTCACATAGTCAAGGACAAGTTGAAATGATTGTATCATAGCTATTGTGACTCGCTTGATTGTGTCTTTGTATCTTCCTCTGTTCTTTCACTTGTAGCATCTCTAACCTTGATATATATTCTCCATTATTCTCTGTTGTCACACCAAAGAGATGATGGAAATGTATTTGTACATTTTTCATATGCACTTGAAGGTCTGCGTGAATGAAAACCTGTACCCATTTAGCGTTCCTCGAAGAATGATGATTATGAGGCTTTAGACTGAAAAGTGTCTGCGTTTATTTACCTGTGTATGTGTGTGTGTATCTGTGCGTGTGCAGCTGCCTGAGGTATGGGTGATTAGCATTACTTAATCTAATAGCCCTAGGCATTTATCTATATAACTTTTTTGGCAGTTTTAGACTCAAGTGTGTTTTAGATATTAGCATAAAGAGTAATCATATATTATGCATATAACACTCGCTCCGTTTTTAAATATACCCAGTGTATTCACCACCAGTGTTTACAGAGACTTTTCATATTTCTTTGTGTTTCACCTGGCGTCATGCCTAATATACAGCTCAGCTCAAGGTATGATCCATCACATCCCCCGCCAATACTAGCATCTGTGTTTTACCAGAAGAGGGTGCTCCAGTGCATACAAGAGTGGATCATCTGCTATAAACAGCCTGAAGAGTAAAACCACATGGATGTATTAACTGAACAATATAATAAATGAATCTGGGTATGCATGTTCCTGAATGCGTGTGACTCACTAAGAGTCACTAGAGTCACTTTGCTGATTTTAGCGAAAGGCTAGTCTTATTAATTCTGCTCTCTGTGTTAAATTACATATCGACCCTCAACCAGCCAGCACATGGACACACAACCCCCGTCAATTTACAGCTGGGCTTTTGTGCCTGGGGGTGTGTACTCATTTACACACAATATGTCACACTAGTTCTACACAGAGTAAAACGGAAACTTGTTGTTGTGAACTAATCAGGAAGTCTGCTCTGTAATTGTTAGGATTCCTTCCTCTTCTTCTTCTTCTTAAACACTGTTTTGAACTCTAATTAATCTGTTGCTTTTCAAACAAGCTATATATTATGTTAAATACCTTTTCCAACCACCTACAAAATGTCATGCCACAAGTATTAGTGGGACAACTTTTTGTTTACTACATTTACTGGAGCTTCCACACTTTCTGGCTGATATTGGTAAATGTACTCATTTGAGTACATTTGAGTCCAAAGACTTGTGTGTAGCGCAGCCAGGCTCAGTGCAATTAGTAAATTCAGAAATGGTATCGCTGTCACAGTAAATTCAATGTGTACTCAACATTTGCTTAGATGGAAACTTCCGAGACATAATACACAAAGTCATAAAAATGCAGTGATTTATTGAAGCATTTACAAAGTGGAAACATTTATATGGAAATACAGTATGTGAAGTTTGTACAATTACAACATACATGAAAGTCAATATTTGGGATGACAACCTTTATTCTTGAGCACACCCTAAGTCTTATAATTTTGTTTACTAATCTTCAGAAATAATTCTCCAGCATTCTTGAACAGTACTTCAGAGCTCTTCTCTGGAGTTTGGCTGTCTTTTGTTCCATTCTCTGTCAAGATGACCCCACACTGCTTTAATAATGTTGAGATCCTTGCTCGTTTTCTGTCAAAGTTGGATTCATCCCTCCGTGTTGCCACTGATTTTTAGTCCGGTTCTTGTGTAATTTGCTAACTCTCTGCCCTTTCTCCCTTATTTCCTTCCTTAACAATGGCTTCTTGAAAGCCACCCTTCCACTGAGACCATTTCTGATGAGGGCTCACTGAACAGAAAATCCATCAACTAAAGGACCAGATGCTTCTCTCATGTTCTGTTTCAGACTTTGTTGGATTTTTTTTCTCCATTTTTTTTTAAAGATAGGACCTTCAGATGCTGTTCCATCTAGTGTAGTTTTCTAAAGGCACACACCACGCCAAGATAGGTTAAGTTTCTATTAGTGCTTTTAAAAGCACCGTCTTAGTGCAAATATACAAATTATCTGTCTGCCATTTTTAGTAGATTTGCTCAATAAATGGGAACAAATGACTTGACTGTAAAGTGCCTAAACATACAATTTGAAACTGGGTCTTTGCTAAGTTGGCCGTTACATGTAGATACATTTATACTTGAATGCTGTGCTGTCTCACTGCAATGATGTGGATATAGGTGGGGATTATTTCACATATTGTGGATACATGAATCTGTATACACAGTCACACTATAAGGGGCTGTCTGTCTTGGGTTTTAAAAGCCATAATGTAGATCAAGAAATTTTGGAGTGAAGCCTTAGTGTCAGGGCTAGACTAGTAGCAGTTATGGTTGAGGTTACTGTATGTCTATAGGAATAGTGTAAGCCATCTGAAGTGATGGGAACATGGCATGTGTCTGTGGCTAACTTCTCTTTGTAACTTTAGATCATATTTTTGTTTAGATTCAACCTGAAGCAGTCAAAGTGTTCTTCCACCAACATTTCTCGTCATAAAATAGTGTCTTAGTTGTCAAAAACTTGTTGAATTCAAACATGCCTGCCTTGTATTTTTTTAAAAGCACCTCATGGAACGGGCTTCTTCCTGAATTCACAAATTCATGTTTTAGCCACAGGCGTTTCTCAAGAGACATTCTTGTTCTTTTTTTTACACTGTCACCTCTGTCAGACTCATTTTCAAACAGTTTTCTGAGTCTGTTTCTTTTAGAAGTGATCAAAGAGGTTGCTTGTAATGCTGCCTCTGGCAACCACTGTCATGCTGCATAGCACACAAATTATTATACTCCTCTTGATATTTGACTTTCTAAAACCATGTCCAAATCATGCAAAGTTTTTCATAGCAAATTTGAAATAATTCATCCTTCCTCCATGGCGTGATGTGCTTTTCTTGGTCTTCCTTTTTCAGTAGCATGTGATGTCAGAAAACAGATTCTAGAGACATACAATTTTCTTTGGCCCATCTCTGATACGGCCATTAATGGCTGCACTGGTTAACAGACGAGGAGTTAATTTTATACTTAGGTGCACTTTGTCTGATCTGACATTTAAAAAACTATCTTTAATGCAGACAGTAGATCTGCAGCAATTTGTTAAACATGACTTATACTTCTTAAACTGTCCGTGTCTAATTGAGAGGACAATTAGAAGCTGCAAAACAGCATCCATAAGTGCTTCAAACAATCAAATGTGTAAGTGATTGTTGTGTCAATCTAGAATCTGTGTTTGGGAGTCATCATGTGTATTTGTTTGAATATGTGTATGCTGTTGCATACAATAGAATGAAGGACAGTGACATGTAATACTCCTATAGGTAAACACACACAACTCTCTGTTGTCCTTCAGGAGAGCTGTGCACGGGTTCTCCTGTTCCGGGGAGCCAATAAAGAGATAAAGAACTACAATAGCCAGACTGCTTTTCAGGTATGTGAGGTATACAAAAAGTCTACACACTAGTAGGTCACAGCTAAATTAACTGAAATATGCAACCTAATGTTGGAGTCCAGCCTTTATAGCTGATGAAGCAGAAAATTGATACTGACATACTGACATTTGTTTTATGCACATCAAATATAATTTGCTTGTACATAATGGAGGCTGGTCAATGTAGTGATATACAGATTTTTAAACATCTCCTTCAACAAAGTGCTAGAAGTGTTGAATATTTATTGAAAAAGTTAGGACGGAAATGTTTTTTCATGTTGCTCCTTTCCACTTCCTGTACTTTTCTCTGTTCCCATTTCCAGGTGGCTATTATAGCTGGGAACTTTGACCTGGCAGAAATCATTAAGGTCCACAAAGCATCAGATGTTGGTAAGTTGACAGCAGTAGTTTCAAGTGAACTTGTGGTTCCTAGGGTATTTAAAAGTAGAATCTGAGGCACAGTCTTCAGCTTTCAGGCCCTCTTCTGTGGAACCAGTTTGGATTTGGGAGTCAGACACCCTGTCTACTCTCAAGATTAGGCTCAAAAATTTCCTTTTTGATAAAACTTATAGTTAGGGCTGGATCAGGTGACTTTGAATCCTCCTCTAGTTACATTGCGAAAGGCCTAGGGTGTAGGGGGCTTGCCATGATCCACTAAGTGTTCCGTCTTCACTCATCTCTTTTCACTCACCACACCGCTCTGCATTTAAGTTATTAATGATTATTAAACTCCGCCTCTCTTCTATAGTGTGTCTTTTGTCCAATCTCCTTGCCCTCACCCCTAACCAGTCATGGCAGATGGATCCTCCCTGATCCTGGTTCTGCTTGCAGTTTCTACCCGTTAAAAGGGAGTTTTTCCTTCCCACTGTTGCCAGGTGCCTCCTCATAGAGGGTTGTCTGATTTCTGTATTAATGTGGGCTTTTCCTTACAATACAGAGCGCAGAATTGAGTGAATAGAATTGAATTGCATTATGTGAAGGTAGACTTGGAGAGGCATCAAGCTCGACCTAGATAGCGAATAAGGTCATGGAAAGTGATTATAATTTAAATACAGTGGAAAATACAAAGAAGAAGAAGTGAAGGAGATGAAAATGTAACAGAACTGGAAAACGTTCCTGAGGATTGTTGGATCCCTGCTGAGTTTAGTAGTTTCTCTCTCTGAAATAAAATACAGGAAAACTCTGCCATCTGGTGTGAGCAGGATGTAATGCCTCTGTCTTGTTATAAAGGCATTGTGTCTCTTCTTACATTCAGCATGCTGAAATAGGAATTACAGTGAACTTTATAACAATTGCATTTATTTGCTAACAAGAAGTCCAGTGATCCCTTTCTGTATACTTTTTCATCTTATTCTGTATTTGATCCTTCAAACTTAAAATATGGTAATTGCTAAGATTTATAAGCCACTTCAGTAGATTAGGAAATCCGTCTTAAGGTTTTACTGAAATGCCAACAGTGTATAATTATGTGTAATTTTTCTTCTTAGTGCCTTTCAGGGAGACTCCCTCCTACACCAACCGTCGACGTGTGATGCCTGGCCCCCTGCCTTCACCCCGTTCCTTACTTCGTTCTGCAAGCGACAACAACCTGAACGGGGACCACGATCACATCCATGCTCAACCAACCAGAGAAGCCCGTGGCCGCCAGGGTCACTCCCCCGTCCCTTCACTACGCAGTCTGCCTGCTTTTGGGCAACAGCACAGCAGTCTTGGAGAAGTAAGCGAAGTTGCGCAGATATGAAATGTAAACCCAAAAAAGAATGAATGCATTCATAAGAAATTGTGAAGGAGTAAAAGGGAAGGATAATCTCAGGGAAGGTGACTGATGTTTTACACATGTTTTATATCAGAGTCGTCATGGAGAGATCCCTGACAGCAGTCTCCAGAGTACTGGCAGCTCCAGATCCTCCCATTCCCGTTCACCGTCACTACATCACATGCATGAAGATGACAAACCTGTTCCTAGACGGTCCCACAGCCACGGCTACCCTCATGGGCATGGCCCTCGTGGAAGACTCAGGTTTGTAATAACCTGCGTTCAGTTTCGTTTTTTCACTTCTGCTTTTACTCAACTATATACATTAGCAGAGCGCTTCATAAAAAAAGGTGAATCTGTTTTTATTTCCTGTTTCTAATTCATGTCTCACATTTGTCAGTCTTGGCAGCTATTCACTTAAGTACATCATTTTTTATTGCCCTTGTGATTTTGCTAGCTACTTTGATTTTTAAACCTAATTTCAGAGAGCAAAGAGCCCCATGTGATGTGTCTGAATCACTTGTTAGTCACCAGGCAGCCTTCTGCATCCTATTCCATCTGCTACAGTCTGCTGCTTGTGATAATCATGATATAATATCAGTCAGTACAGAATCTTGTTTATTCATTCAGGCTTTGACATGTGAAAGTCCACCCTGGCTACAAAACTGTGTATTGGATCTAAAAATGTATGTTAATAATGTGGTAGTGACAGATTGAAATACAGATCGGTTTGAGTTCCATTTGGTGTAGCTGTTGGGTGGCCCATGGGTTGTAAGGGTGCTTTGGTATGATCAGTGACATGATGAGTGTTAGGCATAAATAAAAACCCTGTTTATGTAACAAGCCCATCTGCGGTATCGTGCTGGAATCACAAATAACATACTTCAGATGTGGTATATGTAATCGTACGTGGAGACACAACCACGTGCACAGGTCAGAGACAGACAGATGGAAAGGGACTAATAATTATCACCACCGGGACCAATTGACAGCTGCCAATGTGTGTTTGTTCAGATGTTGGGTTGTGTGACAGATACTGAGAGACAGTGGTGACATTCTGAAGCTACATCTCTGAGTAATGTCACCTAGTTGACAGATAAATACAGCAGATGAACTGGTGCTGCAGGATGCAGGGACGCATTTCTTCTCCTCTGAACCACCAGACAAACTGCACAGTAAACCAGAGCTCTGATCACATCTTGAACCAAAAGATTAAACTGGTTTGCAGACACTTGGTTTGTTAAGCTTTTTATTATGGTCATATATCAGCACAAGATCACCTACATAGAGCGCCCACCTAATGCGTTTCCGCGATGCCGCACGCTCTGTGCAAATGTACGTGTGTTTGTGTGAAACAGCTTGATGTCTGACAGGGGAATTGCATTACGGACACAGCTCCAGCCGTACTCCCCTCTCCTCTAATACTCTCTTGTCACTTTACTCCATCCATCAAAGAGACTCACACGCGCACATTCACAGGCGCTCACGTTTTTTACCTCATTTTCTGTCATTAACACACAAACACGCACACACTGCTCCATAGTGTTGTCATCCGTCTGCAGTTTGCAGCCAGAGAACATTCAGCATAATCTGCTAAATCATATAAAAGACTTGCACGCATCACTAAACACTAAAACTCTAGAGTCTAAAGTGTATGCACTAAGTGTACCACAATCAAATAAAATGAAACAAATGAAGTGGAATACATGAAGTAAATTTAGTTAATTAAAAAAAGTCTCCCCGTATCGTTAACGTACCTTCCACTCTTTCTGTCAAGCATGTTATGTCCAATAATGATAGCAAAGTAAGTGCGTCCTTTTTTATTATATCTGGTGCTGCGTTAGCATGAACAGCCACTGACAGAGATATACATCTTGTCCTCACTGTGCACAAGGCTTACATAAAGTGACACAAAAGGGAGAACGATGAAAGTAAAGAAAAATGAAATATAGCAGCCTTCTGTACGCAAAAAGTTGAGACCTTTTTTTTTAGTGTGCCATGGATTAAAGTGAGAATGTATAAAAAGCCTAAAATGAGCAGCTGGTCTCCATGGCCAGAATCTGCGCCCAAGTGAGACTGATGCTGTCCTTGGATATTTTTTTCTGTAATATTTCTCCCTCCCTCTCTCCGTTTCACTCTCTGACCTTCTGTTTATGCCCGTGGTAACTCTAGAGGCATTATGGGTGCCAGGGGAGTGTGAAATTAGTTGGCCAGTCAACAGCCCACTCTAGCAGGTTCCTGTGGAACTCACCATCACTTCCTCCTCCTCACGTGTGTGCAGTGCTGCCAGGATTTGGCTACCCTTCAGCTAAAGGTTTAGATGGAGACAATAGAAAGGGTAGACTTCTGTTTTTTAATTTAAAGATCAAAATCTAAGCTGTTGCTACGATTATCACTCCAACTCCAACTGATGTAGTAGACAGTATGATTAGACATGATTCATGATGTTAATATGATAATATGGCACAGTTTTATCGGGACAAAGCAAATTTGACTCTGTCGTAAAAGGTTAATTGGCTACTTGCCCTAATGGGCTGACAACACAAAGGGATAATTAATCATCAAGAGTGGAGCATTGTCTCGTCAGTGTCACTGTCAGAAATTGGGATGTTGAACTGTGCACCTGAGCTCTCAGTTATTTGTCTGGGTTTGTAAGAAAGATTTCAAGCAGCCAGATAGACACTTTGTGAGTGGATGAGTCCATGTTATTCTGCTGAGCAATAGATACCATATTTGATCTTTTGTATCCAACTTTCCCCGCAGTTACAGTAGGGAAATATTTCGTCAGTATTTATTTAGAAGTGTATGTATATGAGATGCCCTCTGACCAGGGTACATTAAATAAGAGATGAAGCTGTTCAGTTTTTCGGAGCCAAGTTTGTTTTTTAAAGCTCAGCCAGCACAGGCTCAGTTAGATCGTTGCTTGGGCTGTTGGTTGTTTCCGTCCTTTTTTTTTTCTCAACTCACGGGAGTCTAGGGGACAGTTTATTTTAAATAAAAATTCAGTCACACAATATTGCCAATAGTTAATGAGAAAGAATTGGTCTCATTTCCCTGCTGATATACTGTATAATGACCATTATGTTACGAATAAAAGTGAGAGGTGTGCTGCTCCCTTCAACTTTGAATTACTTGTTCTGTTACTGTTCTCCTCACCTCTTTTTCAACTTCTATCCTTCCTTTCTATGCATTAGTCACACCAGACACTGGCGGTGTGAAGATTATTCATGGCACCTCAACACGGCCATAGGCCCGAGGTATGCATAGAGGACAGGAAAAGGGTAGAGAAACAAAAAGGAGGAAATGGAGTGTTGAGCTTGCTCTGCTTTACCTGTGGAAAATTCATACATCAAAGAAGGACACAGGGGAGAGGCACTGATCTTTTAGAGTAATCTAACACAGATCCATTTAGCTGTTTCTCTTCCATCTTTGTTTAAAACAGTACTGCCCTCTGGACTGGGTTAGCCACACAGTAATTCCACATTATGGTAATTTCATGCAGTATTGTGCATTATGTGCAGTCATTTTAGTGTTGTTTTGTGTTTCGAAGGGCAGCACTCTCACCTCACAGCATTAAAGTTCTTATTTTGAACCTCCCGGTTGGTTGCTCCAGTTTCCCCCCACATTCCAAAGTCATGCATGTTAGTTTAATTAATAGTTTTAAATTAGTGGTAAATGTATATGTTAGTGTGAGTGGTCGTTTGTCTCTCTATTTTAGCACCGTGATGAACTAATTTCCGGTCCAAGGCCTTCATAGCCGATCTTTGATTGGATAGGCTTTTAAAAAACTAGATGTATGGCTTTCATTTTGTTAAATGTTCAGAGTCAGGTCAGTATTCATCAATAATGTAGATGTGGTTTACTTTTAGCTGGTCTTTCTCCAAAGCTGTTGGCACTGATCTGTAACATACCAGTTCTTCAAGTAGCTTAACCTCTGTTCAGCATGCTCTGACACTCATTCATGGTAGCAGCTTGATAATTATGATAGCCTTGATGTTGTTCCCACTAGTCACATCCTCCAGCTCTACTTGGGGGTTTCTGAGGTGTTTCCAGTTCACATTCAATATGTAATCCCTTCACTATATTCTAGGGCTGCCCCAGGATCTTCTCCAGTTTATGTCCCCTTAAGGTTTTAATACCAAATTCTTTCAGCATACATTAGTCCTTCATCTTGTCCCTGAGGGTCCAAAAACCTGTGAAGGAAACTTAACTTTGCTGTCTTGTTTTCTGTCAGTTTCCGGAGCTCATGACTACAGGTGATAGCTGAAATTCTGATCGGGTCCCTTTTCACAGTACAACACCTGTATCGCTGCAGGTGCCACATCGATGAGCGCTGGCAATCTTTGTTGCTGTTTTAGGCTGACTCGTGAGCAAGGCCACAGGATACATAAAAAATCTGTCATTTCAGTTAGGAATAAATTGTTTATCACACTTTTTTAGCTATAATCAAGGACTTTCATGGCTCAGTGAAAGGCCTCGGTTCTCCATATTCCCTTCGCACCTTTATAGAAACATGTTAAGGTGTTCTTATAGAAAACGTCCTCTACAATATAGAGCACATCACCTATCTACAGGCTTATGGCCCATTGCCAAGCATAATGTGAAGGAGTTCACATGCGATGTAAGTTACTATAAACCATACCTCCCATACTTTATTTCATATCTTGGGTAAATTTTATATTACAGTGAAAAGTGAATAGCGATTATTTTATGAAAAGACGCAAGACTCTCATTATAAGCTAAGGGTTTGTTTAGCTGAGCTCCTCCCCCATATGAGATTGAGGCACAGTTTAGAGTTATGTGTTAATCACACCAGTTGACTCTTGGTTCTAATTTAGCTTAATGTTAAAGACCCTGCAGAGCATAAGCTGTCTGTGTACAAACAGATTTGCTGTCTAAGACCTTAATGTGTTCTGCCCAGTGAGCACAGTCCAAATTCTGCTTTGGCCTTGACAGCCATTAACACTCCCATGTTGCCCAGGAAAGAATGAGAGAGCATATAGCATGTCCGTTCATGTGCATTAAAGCAAAGGACAGACTGATGATCATTAGGATGCAAAGTGTGATGCTGATTATGACTCTGTTTATAATGAGCTCATCTCACCTTAGAGAGCTGTGCTATTTGAGGAAAAAGCCATTTACCTGAGAAGACAAGGCAGTCATGTGAGAAAATGCTACACTGAGGCAGCTTAGTTTTGATGGCATCTGTAAAAATGGCATTTGCAGTTGCATCTTTGGAGTTGTGCTGGGATTTCATGCAGAGAGACAAACTGAAAGAGCTAGAGTTATTAAAAGCTGTTCAAATATTAATCTGTTTTTTTAGCTGTCTTTGCAAAAAAACCCCAAAACAAATCAATCCTAATTAGGGATCTGATAACTGGCATGGAAATGTTTGCACTTACCATATGCAGAGCTTATTCAATTTTTTCCTCGTACACTGAAAATTAAAATGACTTTTTGTAAAACCTATACACTTTTTCCCCAAAGGGTTTTATCCCCTGAACTGGAGTGTAATCACTGGGATAACATTTATTTGTGGATCTTATATTATCTGCCATCACCTTTTTTACTGTATTTTCACATGGAATAAAATCATACTAAGTGTCAAGGTCAGTGTGATCTGTGTAAACTGAATTACTGCAGTGTCCTTTTTTTCAATCAGGATGTAACTTTATGTAAATCAAATCAAATATTTTATGACAAATTTACAGTTTCAGTTCATGTTTTTGACTCTTCAGGATAATTTTTTTTACCTGAATTTTCTTCATCTCAAATTGATAGTTGCCATCGTAACAGAGACAAATCCTGGTGTCCTAGGAAACGATGAGTATCCATCATACTGTAGATTGCATTAGGGGTTTGTGCACAAGTGCATGCTTAAGGGTAGATGTAATGGGTCCTACATTTGTATTTTGCTGAAGCTACTCTCAATATTGCAGCAAAACAAGAGAAAAGAAAAAAATTGCATTGAATGTTTTTGATGATATGGACTCTATAGAGCTCCAGAGAAGAAGAGGACCCAGCTGCCTTTGCTGAGTGCTGCCACTCAACAGCACATGGAAAATCAATTAGAAATCCCTTTAACATTTTTAAAGAATAGTCAACTTTTTCTTGTCTGTGTCATCTCAGACTAATTTTAGAAAGCTTATTGATACCCTCTTCCAGGAAGCTGTTAAACAATATTATAACCGCGGAGAACACAAAACAATCTAGGATATACCCGAAGCAACCAGTTAACTAATTCTTGCAATGGAAATTGCTTTCTATTGAGAAATGTTGATATAGAACATTGACAACAACATCGAGAAAGTAGAAAATGTAATAAAAGCCATTTAAGCTCGTCATCAGTCAGGCAAATCAAAGCTTGGAATAATTTATTACAGCAGAAGAGTATAATTACAATTTGGAGTTTGGGCTCCAAGCTCGTCACTTCCCACAAACATAATACACAAACAAATTGGGAAGTGATGAGTAAACATCCCTCCGGTGCCTACAGGTGGATGGTGGTGTGCTGGAGGGGAATAAATAATGCAGCAGAACCACGAAGCAGGGGAGCAACACCAATGACATGGCAGAGGGGAACATGGGAACTTTGCAGCTTAATTAGACCACTAAATTTAGAGCGTGTGTTTGATAAATTAGGTGAGGAAAAGTGACACAAAGTGAGTCTTATGTGTGCAGTTCAGCTGCAGTTGTCAGCTTGACTTAGCTCATCCACTTTGCTTTTTCTTTTTTCTTTTTTTTATTTCAGGTTTATGGTCATTAAGATTTGTATCTGAATTTTTTAAGTGCCGTTTAAACCTCATCCTTGGCAACTAAAGCAAGTCATTACAGGCAAGAGAGAGGGAAGAAACCGCTCCAACATCTCCCTTCTGTCTGACACATACAGTAGATAATATGTGTCACCCAGGTCCGGTCAGTTTAATTGCAAGGACCAGCAAAGGTTAGGCTGTGTACATAACCTCACAGTAAGTGTAGTGGGTGGGAGGAGGTATATATGAGTTATTGAAATGTATGAAATGGTCCTTTAAGGGTTTTTTTTCCCACATCTGTGTCTTTCTGACATAGCCTCATCTCCTTGCTTCTCTGATTGTGCATGCTTCCTCCACTGTGCACGCTGCTGATGTTCAGTGCTCGGGCTCTGACATTAAAATGCGGCAGCCATTCTGGGCCTCAGTCCCCGCGGTAATTGGAAAGCCGTCAGCGAGCCGTTGTTTCGATAGAGAGGGAGGCAGAGAAAGAGAGGCTGGGTCAGATGAGGAGAGCAAGAAAAGCAATAGAGAGTGGGGGCGAGAAAGAGACAAATAAGGCTTGAAATCAGGGAACGAGTAGATCGAAGGATTTAGAAATAAGAGGAAAGGGCACATGAGGTTGGTGAAGGATCGAATGAAGGCTATAAAGTGACTGATACAATATGCTGAGGGAGAAATGGCAAAAGAGTGAAAGAGAGTGAAAGTGATGAAGAGGTTTAGAGATTTCTTGTCTTTTAAGTAAATGTTGCAGAGAGTAGCATCAAGGTCCTAGTTCAGGGCATAAGAAAACCACTTGTTACAGTAAAAATACAGTCTCCTGTCTATATGTGCAACAGAAACAAGAGCATCTCGGATTAGTGAAATACCATTTTAAGCATTTGATTTTTATTAATCCCCCATTTGTGATTACTATAGATGTATTGCATGTTGTTTTTTGACCTATGGTGAAGCTCTGATCAGACAAGAGGCAGAGTGACGCTGAATGCAACTTACAGAGCAGTGGCAAAGTGATGAATGAAGACTAGGCGGAGCTCTGCTGCTGCTGTATTAGAATTCACCGCCAGAGAGAGAGAGAGAGAGAGAGAGAGAGCAAAGATGGAAAAGGAAAGAGAAAGAATGAAGATGCAGCAGGGAGAAATGTTGAGGAGAAGAGGGATAACAGGGTGAAATGAAGGCGAGAGAATGGGAGAGAGAGGGAAAGGATTTGAGACGAGGGAAAAGAGGGAGGAGCGACAATTAAACCAAATCGGCTGGAGCTTTTTGACCCCCACCCCACTGCACACAAGCACACACACACACACACATACACATACTATCACTGCCTGCCTCAGGGAGCCATGGTGCGTGCACGTTCGCAGGCAGACAGGCAGGAGATCAATCGTGCTCGGGGACGAGTGTGTATGTCTGTAAGCGACGTGTTAGCAACATGCTGGTGGCGGCATGTGCCGTGCTAGTGAAGGTGCAGTGTTAGCGGGAGCAGAGGGGGCTGTCTGTGTATGTGCCTGTGCGCACAGCTAGAATGCACATAGAGGGCTTGTGGTGTGTGAATGTGAGCGAGCCGTCAAAGGGGAGGGGAGCCACGGAGCAAAGCAGCAGCAGCAGTAGCAGCAGCATTGCCAGAGTGCGTGCGAGCGTGTGTGAGAGAGCGTGTATGTGTGAGGGGTGGAGGGGAGAGGAGAGGCAGACGCGGCGGGACTCCCGGGAGAGGGAACAGGAGTTGGGGAGCAAACCCAGCCTCTCTCCTCCACAGCAGGAGAACCAGGACTCAAGGACGAGGCAAGATCTGTAACCCAGCCTGGAGCATCTGGAATTGGGGACGTATGGGGGATTTCTGTCCCTTTCTGTAGGGGACTTCTGCTGGACACCCAACTCAGGATGTGTTGGACTAAGGGGAGGGGGCTTCCAGACGGATCTGGCAGAACCACACAGAAAAGGAAGCAGTGCAGTTCCTCTAACCGTTATGTTTCTGCTTCTACCTCGATTAGGATGCGAGGGAGAGGGGAGAGATAGAAGGAGGAGGTAAAAGAGAGCAAGGAGGATACTGTCTATTGCTATTAAGGAGGGAAGAGAGGGAATAAGAAGAAGGGAAAGGTGAGGTAGTGGCTGTGAGGGGTGTGCTCTCCACTGATGACTCTCCTATGGAACATTGACTATTGACCCTTCATTGGCAGGTGCTGGAACTTGTTTATGAATCCCTCCCTGGCCACCATAACAACCAGGGGGTGTCACCAGGTTTCTGTCCCGCTGACGAACATGTCGGTGACCACAGGCTTCAGTTACCAGCTCCCTGGAATCACCACGGTGACATATGTGTTTGTTTACAGCCCTGGCTCTGTGCAGAGAGACCCAAGCCCACCTCATCACACGCCTCCAGCACTGTCAGGCTCCCGCGGGCCCAAACGGAAACTCTACAGTGCCGTCCCAGGACGTACCTTCATTGTGGTCAAGCCCTACACGCCACAGGGGGAGGGAGAGATCCAACTCAACCGTGGAGAACGGGTCAAAGGTAGGACGGCTACTACATGTTTGATTAGCTCCCTAAACCTACTAAAGTAGGTAGTAGTAACACTACTGTTGTTAACATGTTGTATTTCATAGCATGTCAGCAACTTTCCATCATCACCAATGTTTACAATCTGCTGGAAAGTCCATAACTACATGTGGCTTGCATGAGTATCAAAGTTGGGTTTCTTGCAGTGTAAGAAAAATCAAACATTCCTATGCTCTCATACTTCTCAGAAACAGACCAAACCATTACTTCACTACAATTTTTTGTTGCATAGCAGTTATGTAATCTTTCTGTCTGGGAGTCATTTCGCTGATGTTTCAGTTTGACATTTGATTTATCATTTCATTAACCTCTTAAATGTGCTGTTTTCTGCTTTACACAGAGGTGCAGCGGTTTTCCTTTCATGTGTTTGTGTGTGCTTTTGTCTCCATTTATGCTTCACTCAAGACTATGACTGTAATGACGTAGAAGGTAAACGCAATAATATTCTTCTCACCCTGTACCTCTCCCACACACCACAGTGTGTCAACCCTACACCTACAGTGAAGCAAGTAGCTCTTGGCCCTGTTTGAATCCACTTGAGATGTGTGTACAATCTCAGTACAAATTTGTGATTACTTCAAGGAGAGGGCATGCAAATTCAAACAGGTCCCGTGTGCTATTGGTTGCTGGTTTGCATACATATATTGTGTTCTTCCTCCTCTCTTAGAGTGCTTCCCCCTGAACGCACAACTGCTTTTCTCCCTTCTCTTATCGCCTGTCCACAGACACCCAGCACCGCATTGACCCCACATCCCTACATCCTGCCACTTCACATACATCACCATGGATCAAACCCACATTAGCTTAATGGAAACAGTTCCCTCATGTCCTTAGAAAGACCAGAGAGAGTAGGGCAACACTCATGCTGAGACCTCTTATGTTGCTTTCAGATCTACAGAGGCACAGGAAGTACAGATTAAGGGTCAATTTGACATTTCAATTTGGATTTTGTGCAAACAACCAAAGCACACAAATGTCCCCACACATGGTCGACATGCACAAACACACACACATACACACACCATACCTCTTATTCCTTTCTTAAAAACAATCGGTAGCGAGTCACTCAAACACTAGTCTAAACCTAGTGCCACGAAGCCTTCACTGTCCTTACACATGCAGAAGTATTCACCAAGATGTTTTCTGTCTTCAGTCTTCCCTGACAAACTTTTTTTTCAGCAGACCTCCTCCTGTGTGTTTTGACGCCTCCTTTTCATAGTGTTATGTCTGTTTTGTGGAAATACTGCTGTTGTTTAAAACTAACAGAGTGCTGTTTTTCCTGTAGAAAACCAAGTGATACAGCATTTTATGAAACAGTGATGCATACTGAGGTTGACACAAATGTTATTGTGAATGTGATGACTCAACAGCAGCCTAGTATGCTTCCATCCACTGAATGGATCTGCTGTCACTAGCTTTTCTGTCTGTGCAACCAAATCCATAACCCTGTCAGTAATGTGAAAACCCACTGCTTTGTCGTTATTTCATGTTAGCCATGCAGGAAACGAGCTTACCGTTGCATAGCTGCCAGCACCCTGGCCCGGCCAAGTTAACCATCTGGCTCTCTTATGCAACAGTGACCATCATAACCATAACTATGTTGCGTTTACTGCTCTTATGTAGTCTCGGGATATAAAATGAGAGATATATGTCACTGATGTCAGCTGGTTATTGAAAGGCTTAAGGTCCTGGCCATTCAGGTTTAATGAAAAAGGTTTGTTTTTTGTGGTTTCTTTCTTTTGTGTATAGAACACTTATCTTGTTAATCAAGGTTTCATGTAATTAAGTGTAATTCACTTTTTTATTTATCAGATGGTCAGAAAATTCAAAAAGCTTTTTATCAAATAAAGTAACACAGAGTAAGTCTGCACTCTACTATCGTGCCACCCCACAATGCCCATTCTGAGCCTGGAAAAACCCTGTGTAGTAAAAAAATAGAAAAAAAAAAATCTGTTTAGTGTTTTTACAGTCTTAAAGAGAATGACCAGCTCTCTTGGCACAAAGGGAGGCTCAGCTTGAGAAGCCTTTTTCTTTAGGGATGTATGACCTTTGGTTTGATACATAATGGATCTCATCTAATCTGCATTCATAAATGAATGAGCTGCTAATAGTAGTAGGGCTCTTTAACAGTGGGGGACAGAAAGAGGTAAAACAAGTAAAAGAGATCGTGGAACATAGGAGGATCTTTTTTTTCTTTATCTTTTCTTGTCTAATCCTCCTGATTATCATGACAGATCAAAAACACCTTTAGGGATGCTGATTACCACCAAGTCAAGAGTAGCTTCCCTATGTGTGCTTACATGAATTTGCATGCATGCCAAGCAAAAATCATCAGTATTATTTGTTTCCCAAAGCTAAATAAGCTACTTCTTTTGGACCTCTAACATGAAGATGATTCATTTGTGTTTATATAATTAGCTCCCGCCCCCAATATCCAGCCAAAGCTAATCTCTGTCCTCCTGTTAATGTCCACACATCCTTGCTAATCACCTGCTATACCAGAGGAGCATCCCTATGATGAGATCAGACTGGGTAAATCTTACTAAATGATTTCCGTGTTTGTGTGCTTCTGTGTGAGTAAGTCTCTGGCTAGAGTCCATGGTTACATGAGCGAGCACAAGCTTACACATGTAACTGTCATTAGCTCACCTGTAAGACTGGCAGCCTGTTGAGGCATAGATTGTTGTATGCTGTACAAGAAAGAGTTTAAAACATCATGTAATCATTGAAGATCTATTCTGATTGGACTCATAGTGTTGTTCTACACAGTAGAATGTAGTATGTAGTATTCCCATTTCATTATGTCTATCATTTTCTCATCTTCTGTTACAATATAATGCATTTAATCCTGGAAAAACTGAGAATAGTATCAACAATATATCCATTTCTTGTGTCCTGTCACTTTTAGTGAACGATGATTATCTGGATTCAGATGGTAAATACAATAGATCTGTATGGCAACACATCCCATAGCCCGTAGTTAAACGTAAAACCCATAGTTCAAGTAGGAACCATATGATGTCTCTTATATGTATCCACAGTTAATTATTATTGTTTTTTGCTCACTGCAAGATATTAATTGGAAACTCTTTGAAATAAATTTAAATATCTAATAAAAGCAAACTATTTAAACAGCTTCATTTTGCAGCTGAAGAGGGCTTGCAGCAAAAAGTGAAGAGTCATCCTTAATTACTTTTTAAATATTTTTTTCAGACAGTTTGCAAATTAAAACGCAACAAAAATTTTACAGTTTGTGTTGTGCTTGTTAGGATAAACCATACAAATTAGCAGAGGCTGTTACATACAGTAGTGTATGTTGTGGTTGGGTAGTCTTAGGAACATAAATATACTCTTACACTTAAGTTGTGGTACATATGTTTAGCTTTGTGAATTGTGCTGTTATTGTTTGTGTATTTACTTATTTGCTTGCTTGTGCCATTTAAAGTTCTAAAGTTACACGTTTATCAGCTCTTTATTGATTTCTGTGGTGGTTTATAGCAGACAGTCCATGCCGTGAGGATGCTGATGATTACTCTCTTGACAATGATGATGAATATGATGAACATGAAGGTAAAATGATATATTATTGTTTGAAAGAAGGATGACAAAGTGCTTGAACAGCTAAAACATTAACAAGACAAAACTGTGTGCCATTATTTCATGAAAAACAAATAGTTTGACTGCTGGAGGACTGTATTCTGTATCTGTTTTCCTCAGTGAGTGGGAATCTTCAGGCTTTTCTTTAAATCTAATATTCCAGTGTTGATTTGTGGTGTTGTATAATTAAAAAAGAATGTCCAATATTGTAATAATGTGCAAATTTAAAGTCATTCCACTTTTTCATCCTTCATCAGTAGATGAGTCAGTTTCAGTGACTGAACTAAACAACACTGTAGTCACATTATCATGTACTTTATCATAACCAGTTTCTCTTTGCTTGGAAAAGTTCCCGTTCTTCACTATGTGATTGTCAGTCTATTAGTCTGTTGTCTGCAGTCAATGTCTCTAGACAGCCTTCTTCTAGACAAACAGTCCCTCTGTCCCGCATTTAGCAGGGTCATCCACATCCAGGTCTCCAAGCAGACTGTTAGTGTTAGGTAATGAGTACTGTTCATCTTTTGTCACTCTCTGACTGGTACTGGTATCATGTTGTATTTGAAGGTGTGTTTTTGATTGTGCATCTCTGTGCTCAGGCCCGTAATGGTGGTTCGAGGAAATTAATCTTTACAAGACAATCAAGTATTGTAGTCAGCCTGCGTGTGTTGATCCCTACATTACTTTAAAGGCTATTAAGACCCTCTCGCATCCCTGTTTAAACTCATTCCCTCGCTCACCCCAGTGTTTGTTTCTGCTCTTTCCCTCCATTGATGTAATCTGATCTTATCATCTGGATGGACATCTCTTGAAAGGCCACTTATAGTCACTATGGTAACAAATGAGGACACAACCAGGTCAAGCATTTTGCCAAGTGTGCACCCTCACACACACACACACACACACACACACACACACATTATATAGACTTGCTTGAACTCATTTCATGTAGAGCACACATTTAAAGGAATGGGTGTGTGTGTGTCATCGTGCTGTCTCCCTACCATCCTACCTCCACAGGGAGCATTAACCAAACGTTCAGGACATTCTTCTCCTCAACAAGGTGACACACTTAAGAGCATGCTTCCGTAACAGTGTATTACATCTCTTGCACACACACACACACGCCTGCGCGCACACACACACCACATACACCTTCTCCAAACGCCATTATAAATCTTGCAGACAGCCATGAAAATGAAACCAGTGCAAGTAATGTTGAGATTAGACATTCACAAACATGATTAATGGGGTTTGGCCGCACCCAATGTGTGCAGAATATTAACACTGCTGTGGGCAATGGAGGATACCTGGACCAGCTATTGGGGCAAAAATACAAAAATATGCACCCATTTGCTGGGGTTTAATGGATTACCCCGGGTCTACTTTTACACAACCACAGAAGGCATCTGTTACTGCAGTTGGGTTCTTTGGGAACACACCCAGTAGCTTAGCCTTTATCTAAAGCACGCATGCTTAACAAGGCCATTGAACTGCAAAAATGTTCAGTTGAACCCATGCTCTGAAGGCATGCTGCTGTTGTACTTACTGCTTTCCAACAGTAGCTATCAATGCGTTATTGTGCATGTGTGTTTTTGGCAGGGCCAAGAAACAGCATATTACAAATGAAACATTTAACAGTGCATTATGTTTTTAAATAAGACAGCTTGCCTGTATTAACAGTAAAATGCATATGGATCTGTCAGTTACCAAGCAACAGGTGCTAAGTGCACTTTACAGCTCTGGCAGGTCATTTAAGACAAAAATAAAAATGAGGAAATTGTGGCTTTAGCTAGTTTCTGAAAAATCTGATTTGGTTCCAAAAACCAGTATTCTTTTACCTGCATTTCTTTTTTTCAATTTTTAAGCTTTATAGCCAGATTCCTCCATTGTCTTGTCTGCAAATCAAGTTAGATAAAAGCCTCTCTTCTAAGTGTTGAATTTAGACTAAATATCATTGTTAGCTTCCAACAGTGAGCTGAGGGTGAATTAATTATCCTTCTTCTCAGTCTGGTAGTGGCATTAAGTGAACCCTCTGTGTGCTTATGTTTTGTGTGTGTGACTGAGCGTGCCTGTGTGTGTGTGCGCATGCATCTATGCACATCTACTTATGCATTAGCAAGTGTGAGTATTTCTCCGTTGTTTTCACCATAAAGTGTGCATGGTGTACACATGTGTCTCATGTTAATGTGTGTGTGTGTGTGTGCGCGCCTGTCTCTGTGCAGCATAGTGTAAGTAATTGCCTCCCACAAGTTAGATAAACAGCATCCTTCAAGTATTCAGCAGCCAGCTGTCCTAATATCCGAGGCACATATGGGCAAAATGTCTCTCTCTCTCTGTCTCGATCTCTCTGCAGCTTTTTTCTTTTTCTGTTTTTATTCTTCTTGCATACCTGTACACACAAGTGTTTGTATATGCAATATATATATATATATGTATTTATATTTTTAAGGAGTAAATTTTGAACATTTTATTTATGCATTTTTGGTGGTTTTTGGTCATTTCTTTTTTACTACTTGTGTTCTTCATTAAGACTGAGTTAAACATAGATTTCATTGCTTACCTATCAAGACGTTTGACATGAGAGGATACAGCACATTTGATCTTGAGTATAATTTTAAAGAAGACAAAGATAGTGGGCAGACTGGGTGATATAAATATTTCTACATGATAGTGTAGTACATGTGATCACATCCTCCCTAAGCATAGCACCCTGTAAAAATATGTCCATTGTCACATTATGGTGACGCTTGCTCCTTTACGTCAGTGAGATTCAAAGTAACAACAAGGAGGCGATTACTAAGAGATCAGGCTTTATATTATAAAAATTCTTCTACAGTATTAAGAAGTGATTATCTTGATTACCTGAAGCTAATCTGAGGATCGTATTTGGCAACCAAAGAGCAACAAATTCTCTTATGACTGGGACGGTTCACGTCACAAGTGTTTTGAAAGTAATTTCCAAATGCATCTATCATTGCAAATGGTAGTATGTATTTGATTAGTCAGTGTCAGAATGACGAGGGAATCTTGGACTTTCTGTCCTCTAAAAGTCCAATATTAAAAGGGGAGATCCCCTGCCTTAAATAATTAAAGATGAACTAAAACATCAAGAGAAACAAGAGTCACATGACCTCTGTTTATCAAGGATTTTACTCTCAGATTGAAACTGAAAAGACGGAAGTGAAGTAAACATTTATACAAAGATAAACTATGATGAAACACTTTTTTCTATGTGGTATTTTTTCCATATTTGTGAACTCATACAAAAAGCATTTTCACTAAATGTGCTTAGAGAAAATATCACTTATTAAAGGCACTTTCTACCAGCAAGTTACACCTTTTGTTTAATAAAATGTTGATCTACTTAACAGAGTGAAACTTACAAATATTTGCTTGCGTGACTCTACAAGGAGAGCCTGAGAGATCATACAGATATTTAATAAAATATTGCAAAAGTGTTTGAGGGATAAGGGACTTAGAATCTGTGCCCAGTGTCTCTAAGGAGCAATTAATGTTATCACAAAATGGACCTGAAGCTAGTCAGTGTATTAACAGATTTCACTTGTTGGTCATTCATAATGTCCCAAGCTGTGTGTCTGCGCTATTGATACTGGACAGGGTCACAAGCCTGAGGCAAGGACATTGCTGTCCAATCAGAGTAGCAGTAGGGTGCAAAGTCCTGCCCACGCACCTACCTGCTCCCTGCTGAACACACCACCTGTCCTCATATTCCACTCTCATCCTTTTTATTTATTTATTTATTTATTTTCCGGTTAGTTTGTTTGTTTTCCAAATATCCCCATATGGTGCACCCTGGCTGACAGGATCATCCCACACTTGCCCTCTAACTGAAATTAAAACCCATGCTTGCCTAACATACATCTAACTTAGTGAGATGTAGCCTGATACAAAATGCTAATTAGAGACACAGCAGAAACAGCAGTTGCAGAGTTAATCAGCGTATGAATAAACATGAGCAGGAACACTGCTGCATAAACAGGAGCCATTGACTGATGCAGATACATATTCAACAGAAACATTGTTATGCTTCTGACTAACAATCACTCTATCATGTACAGTGTGGCACACAGTTTAAGTTGAACAGACTGCGGATGTTTGTTACAAACAGGCGTTTCCTGTTCTGGACATTATCAACCTACTTA
Organism: Oreochromis niloticus; assembly: GCF_001858045.2. Taxonomy (NCBI): domain Eukaryota; kingdom Metazoa; phylum Chordata; class Actinopteri; order Cichliformes; family Cichlidae; genus Oreochromis; species Oreochromis niloticus. The sequence continues at coordinate 55,657,965 of NC_031972.2, read as the reverse complement.
GCAGTCACGAGCATGTAAATGTGCATATAAAGGTCATGTCCTGACCTGCTGGTGTCAGCTAAGATGACTTTTAACAAATTTCAAAAAGCCTTGTGTCTTGACCTCTTCTTGATGAGCTCTGTTTTCTAATGCATGCGGTTACCCTGGAATTTAAAACAAGTTAGCAAGAATGAACTATATTTAAGACATTACACTAGCAATTAGAGTTTAGTCATAGCATAAATGTACACTAAACAACCACAGCACTAAACCCACAGACAGGTGAAGCGAATAACACTGATGTTCTGCTGGGAAACCTTGGATTTTGGCAGTCAGTTGGATGTTATTGATGCATACCACCCACCTAAGTGTTGCTGGAGACCAAATACCTCCCACTGACACAGGAAACCCACAGTGGTACCATCCCAAAGCATTAGCGCTGTCACAACGAATGGCATATGATTTTATTCGTTTTTATCGATGGATGATGATACTGGCAATTTTCTTTGTCATCATGGCAGCAATATCCTACTGTTATGGTCCTTCAAGGTTATTGTTGTTACTAATGGCCTTAAATTCAACCTCGTGTTCACTAGCCAGCCTGAATCACGTGCAGCTTTAGTCAGCACTGAGCATTTTTTTGTCATGTAATGATTTGTGTGCATGGATGCAGCAAGTTCATTTATCACAATTGAACACTATCATTCATGTGAAACTGGTCAGTGACTAGTCGGTCAAATGATTAGCTATGTGATTGAAGACTCAGCAGCAAACAATCAATCTTTGATCTATTTAAAAATCAACAGGCAATCAATAGCTAGCCTGCAGCTAATCAATCGCTGCTATATTCTGGTCGTACTCATCAGTATGTCAAGTGATCCAGATATGTTGTTTTTCTTCAATATCAATGTGTGTCTCTGTTTTCATTTTAGACTTCCTTATATTTAATGATAAACAGTATTTTATTTAATATATTTTTCCTTCCATTCCTTTAAAATCTAAGTTAGAATTTTATGTGGCTTTGCCCTGGAGTTAGGGAAAAATAGAACCCAAGAAAGACGGTAAATATTAAGGAAGCTGTTCCTTCTATTTTAGTCTCCACCTGAGGGTTGATACAGAAGGAGTGAAAGAATGAATAACAAGCAAATGAGCATGAAAGAATAAGAATGTGATGTAGCTTCTCTTCAAGCCTGTGAGGAAGGTAGGGAGGGAGGAGTTGAGATAAGATGAGAAGTGAGAAGGGATCCCTCTGAGTCAGCCTTGGAGTTTTCCTCACTCCTCTCTTCCTGCTCCTCCTCCTCCCACTATAATTTACGACACTCCCACCCTGTCACTTTTTCTTTTTTCTCCAGCTTTCTTCCTTTGCTCCACTCCTCCTTCCCCTGTCATTCACAAAAAGCATCCCCCTTCTGTCCATGTTTCTTAATATTTTTTCTTAAACTTGTCAAGTCTTTATTTCTTTCAGTTTCTCTCCCTCTCCATTCCCACCTCTCTCTCTTTCACTCCCAGTGGAATACTGATGAGCCGGAGACTGCACCACTCTCTCACCCTCTTCTAAGCAAAAGAAGTCCTGTGAGGATGAACAGGGCACAGCACATATTTGACTCTTAGCAGTGTGACCATCCCTCTTCCTTGTTATTTATTGGCCCTGTACTCCATTCAGTCTTGTATCTACTCTGGGGTCCACTTGCCCTTTTGCACACCTCCTTCTTAATTGCTTGCCACCTCTATTCCTTTCTGTGTCCACCTTCATCTTTTTCAGTGTCCATAATTTTCTTCCCCAATCATTTCTTATATTTTTTTTCCTCTGAGTTTTTAGAAAAGCTACTTAATCTTCATCGTTCCAAGTGTCCTCCCTTCATGCAGTCTCCGTCTCACATATTGCAGGCAATAACTATGTCCCTCTTGCATTTCTATACAAAGTACACGGTCCTCTTTGCTCTTGAGTGCGTGTGTTTGTGAGTGTGTGTGTGCGCGCGTGCACATGTGTTAGCATGTCTCTGGTTGTGTCCTGCTTGTTTCATAAAGATGCAACTCTGCTCTCGCTCTCTATTACAGCGAACTGAACTGAGGTTTAATAAAGACTGCAGGGATCCAAATCTAATAACAGCTGCACTCTGCTTATTGGAATGCTCTCATTCACCTTCACACACTTTGTTTAATGCACGGACACACTCGCCCTCATACACATTGCTATGAAGGCTGAGATATAGTCTTATCCTGAAAGGTCTTGCTCAGCCAGTTCCTATTTCACATCATATAACACTTACTTTAGGCATTCAGTAATGTTATCAGTGTAACATATCAGTGATGCTTAATGAACAGTTGGATCTTCAGTCAGGGCTGTGGGAGCTGTTCCTGTTCATATTACATGTGGAGTTACATTGATGCATTCTGGTATAATATAATACAATGTACTCTCACTGACCACTTTATTCAACTTTTTCAATGTGATAATTGTACTTTTGTTTTCATTTCATTTTATTTATATTTCGCTTCAAAGGAGCTAGACTTTCTTTTAATTTTAAAGTGGTCTTGAGGAATAGTTCTCTAGTCTTTCAATGTTTTCTGGGGGTTTTTTTGACATTTGCTGCCTTTTCACGCATTTTCAGTCCAGTCCTTGTACCCAACCAATTTTAGAGTATTTTGTTAAGCGTATTAACAATGAGCATAAAAAAAGCACTTAATTCAAGATTGAACCACAATGAACGAGTGTTGTGTCGACACATAACAAGCAATTTAGTAAAGAATCAGTTTTAAATATTTAGATAATTTGTTACAAGCAGCCTGTTGCAAACATTTTCAAATTCTTTAGCTGAATCTTTGAGAAATGCCAACAATAACAGTGTTTGACAGGCATAAAATAGTATTTTTTACACTAACAAGGTGATTCCCAAAGAGCTGTTAGCTGAAAATTTGGCACATCTTGGCATGGTGAATGGAGAACAAAAGGCAGCCAACATCCAAAGAAGAGCTTTCAGTGTTCCTCAAAAAGCCTGGAGAACTATTCCCGATGACTACTTAAAGAAATTATAGGAAAACTTGCCTAAGAACGTACAGGTTCATGTTGAAGAATTAAGGTGATCATACCAAATATTGACTTTCAAGCTCATTGAAATTGTACAAACTCAATTATATACTGTATTTCCATGTATTTTCCCTTTTTTGTATTGGATTGCATTAGGTTTCATCGATGCACCAAATAAAGTGGCCAGGAAGCGTAAATACACTTAAGTCTATTTAGATCAAGTCTTCACATTTTTAACTGATGCAATTAAAGCTGCATTTTTGAAACTGCAAGTCACTTGAAGTTTTTGTCTCACACTCTAGTACCTTCGAACACTGGTGATCAGAATGTGCTTTTTTGTTTGCTTCTCTTAATGCCTAAGATTCGCGGAGGAAACAGAATAAAGGAGCACAGCTCATAAAGTGAACAGCAGGGAGCAGCAACAGGATGGTGAAAAAAATTACAATAGCTTGTGTTTCATCAGAAAGCTCCTGGTTAGAACAGTTTAAATGTAACTGTTATCAACTGTGAAACAAGCTTCTACCAAGCAGAGCGTATTCACTCTGTCTCATGGTATTTCTGTCTGTGTCCCGATGTTATTGTGCAGCTGTGGCATGTGACAGCAGACATATGCAGACCCTCATTTTTAATGTGACTCTTTTAGATATTTGACCGCCTTAATTTACGTTGGCCCAACAACCAGAGTTAATACATGGAGACTTTAAAAGTAAGAGTGAGTTACAGATCACTTTATAGAATGCTTACAAAGAATTATTACTGCAACACTCAAAAAAATTCAGCAACAAATGCAATATTTAATAATGCCATCATACCATTTCATGGAAATCAAGGTGTACTTTGGCTTTTTGGTTTCTGTCTGAATCAGTGTGAGTGCATCAGTGGCAGAAAGCCATCAGCCTCTCTCAGAACAGCTGCGTCCTTTGTCTGCTTCTGTGGGCAAATACAAGAGTTTGACGCAGCACCCTGTTACCTGGGAAACATATGTTTGTGTGTGTGTGTGTGTGTTTTTAAAAATCTACTCATTTCCTCATCATCTGTCATTCACTGATTCATGAAAACGACTCTCAGTGGTTCATGTGTGTGTGTGTGAGGAGGGGGTGGTTGGTATAACGAGGAACAAAGGCAATGAGAGGCAGAGAAACTAAATGAATGACTCAGCTCAATGCATTAGAATGACACAAATCAAGAACTAAAATGAGCTCAATCACTTGCCAGAGACACGCTGACAGAAACACACACTCAAACAGGGGTGCACTGAAGCCAGCAGGCAGGGTGTGTGAAGCGTATAAATAGCTCTGCATCCTCACTGATGCTATTTTTAAACCAGGAGTCGTGACTGTCTTAACGGAGGGCAAAACGCAGTCATAGCACGCGCACAGACAGAACAATACTGTAAGACTTTTCACCACAGACTTTTTGGACAGTCATGAATAACTAGGCGTCTGTTGAAACATGGCTTTTCCTCTTTGTCAGCTTGCGTATGTCTGGCTCTCATCTCTCTTTGTCACTGCTAAATGCAAGCCTCTGCCTGCCACTTAATTTGCCTTTGTTTCATTCTCGGGTGCTGTTATGCTTCTCTCCTTTTTTTCTTTTGGTCTCACTTCATGCTTAATTTGTATTGTGTTTCTTTAAAGAATTTTTCATTAAAAGGCTGGCGAGGAGCTGCACAGTCTACTGTGGCAAGATGCTTTAAATCCCTACGAGACTTTAAAATATTGTATGTGGAGTACAGTACGCTGCACCTGAGCGTGTTTAATAGTCAGTCTGTGAATTTTTAAATTTGTCAAATGGTAAAGTAGGGAATTGTGTAAAGTCTGGGGTTTTGCATATACAGTAGCTGAAACACTCCTAATGTTTAGATGTTGCTTCTTTTTTAGACATGTGCCCTCCACCTTTAACCAGCTGTGCCATTCCTCACATAGTGACAGTATTGCATAGAAATCTTTGCTTGAGTGAGTTATTCTGATCAGTAATCCTGTGGGCAAAAGCAGCTCAAAGGTAGAAAAGTGAGAATGCAAAAATACTGCAACCTAGAATTGATTAAAAGATTCAGAGAATAGAAGACTTTTCTGTAAGCCAGTAGTCAGAGACCCTAATAAACCAGTACTGGGGCATGATTCTGTTGTGGTCATCGCTGCCTGGGCTCAGAAACATTTCTGAACATTATTGTCAGTTACTAGAGTTTGTCACGCCATGCATGAAGTATAAACTATCATGCAATGAAACATGAATAGACAAGATCCAGATTTTCTGACTCCTTTGGTGGACCTGAGATGATTTAGGATGATCATCCTGGGCTGACGTGGAAAACTGTACTGTGGGCTGAGTAATAAAAATTGGGTTTTTTGGAAATGATGGACTCTATAAAGATTAAGGGGACAGTTTAACTTGTTACATGTATCAATGCAAAGATAACTGGCACAATTGTGAATGCACAATGAATGCTGAATGGTTTCTAGTGCTCTGTAGCATCATATGTTGTCAACTAGAGAACATCTTTTTCTAGGAAGTATTTGTTTATTTCAGCAAGGCACACAAAACACATTTCACAGCACCACCCACAATGGCTTTAAAGAGTCACAGTGCTAATCACAACTGCTTGCAGTCAAGACATGTCACCAGCTAAAAATACCAGCCAAATATAAAGCTGTATGAGAAAAAACATTTGGAACTGGTAAAATATTTTGCTTTCAAAGCTATACCAATTGTTATTGAGACGAATTAAGAGGGGATATTCTTCCTAAAGTTTACAGAGAATTAACAACGTAACTTTAAGTACATAATTTCACAATATTTCATGTCTCGTGACTCCTTATCCATGCTGTATGTTGTTATAATCTGTTGCCATTAAAGTATATTGTATACAAATAGTTTCTAATGACACTCCTGTGTAAAGATGAGCTATGAGATTCAATAAAATATGAAATTGTTGTTTAAGTACAATACTGTAAACAGTTGGTAAAAGACTTTGAAAGCCAGATAAAAGGAGAGTAAAAATGTTTCCTGTCATGCAGATTATGTCAAGTCTTTTTTTTCTTTGTTTTGTGTTTTTGTCTGTTGGCTTAAGAAACAAAACAGCAGGTTCTCAGCAGGTGGCCTGTACAGTCACAGTTCCTCAGTGCAGGGTTGGCTTAGGAATTTTAATACAATCCTGCACGATAACAGTTTGTGAGGTTATTTAGGATTTCAGAAACACTGAGTTATATGTTTGTGTCTAATCATTTATCCACCCACAATAACTTATAGAAGAATTAAATGTGGTTATATGGAGAGGTCACTCCCCCTTTCATATAGTTTTAATATATATCCATGTAAACAATAATCATACAGCAATCACTACCTGCTATTTTTTGGTTCTGAACTGTCCTTTAGAGATAGCAGTGCACATAAGCATGGTTGGTCAGCAGTGAGGCAAAATGCCTGGTGCTACTTCTTTCAACAGAAATCTATGTACTTTCCTGTTTTTTGACCATTTCACATACAACATGCATTTTATTATTGATTAAATGAAATCAAAAACGTTTTTGTCTTTTTTAAAATTTCTTTGGGTGTCCTTAAAAATGCATGTGCATGCATGTAAGGGTACTTTCACATAAATTTAAATCTTCTTCTTTTGACTCCTTCCTTTAGGAGTCACCACAGCAGATCATCTCCCTCCACACTATCTCTGGCATCTTCTGTCACCAACCCTCTGCATGTCCTCCTTCAGCAGGACATGCAGCATCAGTGGCAGTAATTGTTAACTCGGGCCCCGACAGATTCAGTGGGGAAATCTTATTGATTATCCGCATGTTTGATTTGGGATAGATTTTGTGCCAGCTGCCCTTCCTGACACAACCCTCCCCATTTATCCAGGCTTGGGACTTGCACTAGGAGTACACTGCCTTGGGGCTTTGCCTGTAGCTGTGCTTCTTGGACATAAATTTAAATAATCATGATTATTATTACAAATTATGACCATTAGCCTGTCAGTGTGCCCCTCCAGCACTTGGTGCCCTACATACAGCTTGTGAAGAGTGTGTGTGTATATAGAAAAGCAGCACTGTTTAGACCTCAACCCTGCTGTGTTCCTCTGGGATGAGCAAAGTGAGGTTTCAGTATGACTGTGCAGGGAATTCTACATTGCAAAATATTCCCCTTTAATGCATCCATCTCCACTTTGTAGATTTAGAGTAGTAGCACAACTTGCAGCTAGTTTCTTAGTGTGAAACCATGCGTGCAGTGGTGTGTTCATGTGAAACTGTGTGTATGAACGAATGTCACCACATGCCACTCACACTGGTTTACCTGTGGAGGTGATTATGACTCAGTGTGGCAGGTCACGCCTAGTAGTCATACAGCTGAGATAGGACTGACCTTTCATCATGCAGCAGAGTGAAAGGCTCATGTCCAGCTGAGGTGTTGATTACAGTGTGTACCACAGTGTTGTTTATTTAAGCCATGAAAGACCTCCACAGGAAGCAGGACACTGTTTGGGATTTCATCAGTGCATCTAAAGAACCCCAAAGTGAAATTCAACAGCAGCAGAGCTCAAACAAACAGAGAGTCACATTTTGACCAACTGGACTTATAATGCAAAAAAGGACATGTCTTTTCACTTAATTTATCTTGCACTTGCCCTGACACATTGTAGAGTTAGACTGTTTGGGGGGGGAAAAACAGTCTCACGCTTATCTAAAACTTGACTGTACAGTAGGGAAGCCTTTTCCGAATGCCGTCTTGAACTGTGGCTTACCATTTGGCAGCTGTAGAAAAGCAGCCTTGTTAATCCCGCGCAGATATGCACTGTTTGCATTCCTTCCTGTCACTTGGCTTCTGTGTGCCCACATCTGGATCACAGGGACAGCTGTCATTACAGCTTTGGCAAGTGACAAAATGTAGTGGCAGTGAAAGGTGGAGGGAACTCACACAGCAGGGAGCTCTGGATGTTATGCCAGAGCATGTGCTCACATGCACTGTTTTGGTGTGTGTAGCGTAGTACACACACACATTTTCTGTGCCCCATGTAAACAAAATCCAGTAACCGTGATATATATAGTACTAGTTCTGTTAAAAACATCGTACCATTTAACACTTTAATTGCCAAATATTACTAGTACTAACTATATAAATATACTAACTATAACTTTTATGATTAAAGGTGCTTGAGAGTTAATGAGATTTTGTTAAAAACAATTATTTTTCCCCTCTGTATTTAAACAAATTAGCAAGCATGGCATGCATTTAATTACATCTATGCTTGTTCGTATGCACACATTTTTGTCACTAATCTTTTTTTATTTCACTTAGAAGCAATCAGTTGGATTGATTTCAGATTTCATAGTGGCTGGGGCGTGGCTAAAGTTCAGCAAAGAAGGATGATTGCATATACACTGGCAAACATGCAGTATGTATATATAAAACAGTGAATTTTTCTTATAGTCTCAGACACTCAGTGGTCGATTCAGTCTGTGTTCTGACCAGAAATAGATTAGTAGTGTGGTATAAGAGAGTGAGGGAATTAAGTGAGGGCGGCCTCAAAGATCAATCAGAGGTCTCACCTTTTCTTTCATTTCTGTCATTGGGAAACAGAAAGCACAGCCAGCACCTGTCTATTGCAGCGACATGATTACAGTATAGGCAGGCACATTGTCAGAGACAAAAGGGTGGATGGAGGTTATAGCTGGGAAATTATTCAGAAGCTCAGAGAACGAAAGACTCGTATAGTAGAGAGAGAATAAAGGGTTTGAGCATGGAAAAAAGAGACAGAGTAAGTCTGTTCTCAGGAGACAGGTGGGGTAAAGTTGTGTTAAGCTGAGATCAGAGAGGGGGATCAGTCCACGTATCCTCTGTGTGCTGAGTGTCATGTTTTTTACAGCGGGGAGTGGGGAGTCAATAAACAGCCGTTCCTTCCTCCACATCGCTTTCGTCTATTGAGTAAGTGAATGTTGAGCCTGAAAGAAGCAGCTTTTGGAGGGGTTACATGTGTATACAAGTGAAGAGGCAGATTTTTTTTTAAAAAAATATGGGATAACCATACCATCATCATAGTATTATTATGCAAACTAAGGGCAGCACAGTGGTATTGTGATTAGCACTGTTGCATCCTGGGTTTCGACATTTCAGTTCAGTTCAGTTCAATTCTGTTTTTGAATTTATATAACACCAAATCATAGCAACTGTTGCCTCAGAGTGCCTCATACTCAAAGGTAAAGACTTACAATATTCTTGAGAAAACCCCAGCAATCTAATGACCCCTTAGAGCGAGCATCTTGTGATGGTGGGAAGGAGAATCTCCCTTTTAACAGGCTCAGTGAGGTTCAGTCATCTGCCTTGACCATTTGGGTGTTGGGGGGAAAGGAGAGTATAGGGAGACAGGACAAAAGACAGACTAACAAAGAGAGAAGACAAAAATTTAATGGCATGCTGCAGTGGTAGCATGTGGGACGTGAAAAAGAGGTGAGTAGAGAATAGGTGCTCAGTGTTCTCTACTCACAGTATTACTGGAGGCCAAGGTAATGTCATCCAAAATAAGAATCTCTTTTCTAAGATTTGTTAGGAAAAAAACTTGGTTTTGTCTGAATTTGAGAGAAGAAAATTATGGAACACCCAGGCCTTTATATCTTTGAGTCATGCACATAGTTGAACAAATTGCTTTGTCATCCTTCTTCATAGATAAATATAGCTGAGTATGAGCTGCATAGCAGTCAAAATATATACAGTTTTACACTGCCTGAACCCCGTGGAACTCACATGTAAAGAAGACTCCCCATTTACATGAGCTAATTTCATGTAAATGCTATGAAAATTTCAAAGATTTCAGAGCATTTCCTTTAATGACTTTTCTAATGCCAAGCTCTAATCTATGACAGACTGGTGACCTGCCCAGGGTGTAACATGCTTCTATCACACACACAGGATAGGCTCCACCACACCTTGGAGACCAATAGTATTATGAACACTAATACATTTTCTAGCTAACTAAACTTTACCATTCCCAGAGGAGAAAATAACAACATGCAAGAAAGTCTGCTTTAAAATATTTACAATAAGTTTAATTTAACAGGGTTGGTTTAAACATCAAACTGTGTACTGAAGCACAGTTTTCCACTCTGGTTTGCTGCAGCCCATGTGCCTCTGAACATATTATAAAAAAATAAAGTGGGGGTTGGGGGTCGGTGGGGGATTTCTGTAGATCTAGGCCTAGTAAGTCAAGTAAGTCATTGAGAAAATGTGGGGGTTTTTTGGAAAATACAGAAAGGAATCCTGTGAATGACTGATATTTGAACATTTACTATCATTTCAGTCCAGCTGGCTGCTTCTCAAAGTGCCCCAGGTTACACCACCATGACATGTCCCCATGGCAGAGTGGAATATAGTTGGAGGAAGCAGACTACATCATTTAGCAGACTGTCTGCTGGCTGCAACATCACACTGGCGTATCCTAGCAACCAGTTTAGAAGAAGGGCTCACTCAGGCAAAGCTTCAGTTCCAGCTGGTGATCTCTGAGGAGCGTGTGTGCGTGTGTTTGTGTCCGTGTGTGTGTCTGTTGGCTTGCTGGGATAATGGATGAGTGTTGTAGAAATGAGTGTGCTGGCTCAGTCCTGCAGGGAAGATCAATATCAACTATACATTCATCTCTAATTACCACAGCGGAACTTAGAAGGGATCTCTTTCTTTTTCCTTCCCGCCCTCTTGTTCTCTTTCACAACCTCTACTTGGTCTTTTTTTTCTGCCTTTCATTAACTCCCACTTCTTTTTTATCATTCCTTTCCTCTGTTTTAAAATATCAGTTTGTCCCTCTATGACATTTTAAAAATTTAAACTTAGTTGCTGGTATGAGGGGGGAATGAAAATATGTTGCCCTTGGTATGGTACATAAGTTACAGACCAGTATTTCTGCTTCCCAGTTTCTCCTCTTTGTGTCAGTGGACTTCGTGTCTGTGTGTGTTTGTGAAACAAAATCTTTCACTCCTGTCCTTTCTTCCCACTCCCTGTGTGCACACTTCATTGTGTAATTTATGAAGAAAGAACACAAAAAACCTAAATACCTCAGTTGGTTATGTGGCCCTTTGTCCTTTTTGTTCCCTTTCCCAAGACTCCACAACCTCACAGTGATGACAGCTAAGGCTCATTTAATGAAATGTTTGACTGATTTAGTTCCCCATACTCTCTCTCTTTGTCAGTGCTCAGCATTGGGGAAGGAGGTTTCTGGGAAGGCACAGTCAAAGGAAGGACAGGATGGTTCCCAGCAGACTGTGTGGAAGAAGTGCAGATGAGACAATATGATCCACGACTAGGTAAGACATCTACATGCACACTGACACATACATGCATGTGCATACTGTGCAGTGATGGTGTCAGAGTCTGACAAGTTATTATAATCTTGCTCTAATGACTTGCGGTTGTTTGTTCAGAGTCCTGTGTAGCTCTCTTTGTGGAAACAATAGTGTAACATCTGTGTCTCTGTGATGTAATCATCAATTAGTTGGAAATACCCTGAAACCAGAAATGAAAAAAGGTGCACTATAAATTAATTGGCAATTACATTTTTTTAATTGACTGTAAACTGCTTTCATTATAATCGCTTTCTTGATTTTTTGTTAATTATTTAAAATTTCAGGCTTATTAATTAAACGCCTATGCCAACTATAGAAATTCTGTCAAAAAAAATATCTCTCCTGTAACCATCGCCTGCTGCCTAAAATTAAATATTGATCTTAATGATAAATTCTGAGAGGATTTAAATAATTTGGGGAATACTGAACAGCAAATGCCAAAGTGATAATGATATTGTTTATACATCTCCAGGATATTTCACTATTACATGGAAATATTGTCCACAAAAAGCATCACCCACCTCTGGCAGTATAAATACAGTGTTAAGGAGTAGTAGTTACAGAGAGGATACTTGGGCTGAAATGGGTTAGTCACTGAATCCAGTTTGACTTCAGGTTGGCCAGATTTTTGCTGCATGTCAGTCCCCTGCTGTCTGTATGACTACCCTGCACTTTGTAAATAAATGCAAAAATAAAGCCCGTGTTTGTTGAGGCAGGGGTTTTAAGCACCCAGTTGTACTTCAGAATTATACTTCAAAAGTAAAATTTGCAAATAAATAAGTAATAACAAATAGTAAAAAGTTTATTTGTTCCATATTCCCAACTGTTGCAAATATTTACAGCTGCTTTGACAGTAAAACTGTATCCTCAATAAAATATTCTTACAATAGCAGCCGAGGTAAATCTTTTGAAAATGTCTAAGCTGCCTGGAAAGACAGTTATGCAGATGCAGGAGACAGTATACTGGCAACAGGGTACTTAAATCTAACCTTCCCTTTTCATTAGTTGACATTTGACTGTTGAGTTTTCCACCAAAGATTTTCAAGCTTTTAGGGGCACTTGATTAGGGCATAATTAAATGCAGGTGTACTGCAAAGCCTGAATGGTTTAGCCTGCGTTAGAAGAACATGTAGTCAGGGTTTGGATCAGAGGAAAATTCTCATGGAATTTAGCAGTCGACTACAAGTTAATGGCAAATGCCTCCTGTATATTTTCCTTATTTAAAAATGTTTGCTTTTAATTTTCAGTCTTAAAAAGTGTGAAAGCATTGTGCAATAGAGCTGTATGTGAATGATGTGTAATCATTTGTGGAAAGCCTACATGCACAACAACATACATACACATTAGTGGTGACAGACCTAGTTTAGTAGATTAGAGTTTAAGTAGTATTTCATGCTTATCTATTAGTTTTGTTAAATAATTAACCAAAACTTTGAAAATTGGTTTTGCATGAGAGTTTTATGGAGGTGAATAAATCAAACACGTGTGTACATGGTTTGTCTTTTAGTCTCTACAGTGACACTAGTTGTCGCTGAAGGCTTCATGTTTTCAGACTGTCAATTGATCCATCAGTCATATTTTCATAAAGGGTGATGACGCTTGAATGCCTGCGTGAACTTCTTCTAATTTGGCACAAATCTTCACTTGGACTCAAGGTTGGTCAAAGGTCAGGATCACGCTGAGCTCACAAAACTTGTTTTGCTAACCATGATGAAATTTCACTCAAATGTCTAGTGGGGGAGGCTGATAACATAAAGATCTTCTATATCCAGAAGGTCAAAGGTCAAGTCTGCAGAGAAGTAGATTTAAACAGCAAATCGATTGGTTCATAGAGGCTCACAGCCACAAAGCGATCATTCTAGAAAGAAATCACTTTCACTCCAATTACCCCAAAATGCACACAACAGATTAACAGTCAGCATTTAGCTGGTGTTTGTGTTGTTTCATTTGTTTGGCTGCCCATTTTTGCACTAGTTTATAAATGTCTTAATTGATACTGAGGTGGCTATTCTCGACATCAGTCAGTGTTGGGAAGGTTTAGTCTGCTTTCTGTTTGCTGAAAGTCTAGTCTGTCTCACAGACGGCTGTCAGACACTGTTCACCTGCAGTTCTCTCAAGTAATCTGCTGACGACTGGATCGCTTTGTTTTTAAGAATCCTTTCACTACTTTCTCCTGCTAAAGATGTAAAATAGCTCCTAATATAAAGTATAAGATGCGATTTGAAAAGAGAAATATTTCCTGGATTTCATTCTGTGCTGCTGTATCAAATATTACATGAACTTAATGCACTTTAGCACATTCTTCCTTTCGTAGTAATCTGCACAAAAATGGCCCCTACTGGCCCATGAGCCAATCTCTGAGTATCACGTCACTGACCCCAACAGGTAGCTATGTTAACTTTAGATACGGTGACAAAATAAGGCTATTAATCCAATCTTAAAGTATTAGAGGCAGCCTGTTTAGGAATGAATGACTCTTGAATGTTTCTCAAAATTATATGTAAGTACTATTTTGGCACTCATGTGCACAGTAAAAAAAAAAAAGAAGAAGAAAGAAAACTTACCTACCTGTTGCGTTATCAGCCTAACGTAACAAAATGAAAAAATAATTATTAATGGTATGTGCCAACTCCACTAATAAATCCTTGGGTTTATTTTTGCTTTTTTTTGAACTGCCAACTCTTGAGCCATGATCGTAAATATCATTATTTATTGACCTTTATATAAACTAATTGGGCTTGAGGATTACAAACAAAGTGGCATGAGTCCCCGATGTTTTTAAAAGCTGAAAAATAGTCTACCAGTAAAACGAAGTATTTCAGTAGTATGATAATTGAATGTGTTGCTGTTTGGCTGTAACACACGGAAATGATACAGGAACAATAAATTAAAAAAGACCACCTAACAATAAAGCAGCCCCTGCCCTGCAGTAGGTAATAAAATGGTGTAAAACTTCTATATTTTTTGGCATGCCATTTTGTGTGCTTCCTAATTGACCTTCGCATCCATGTTGCAGCATTTAAAGACAACATTGTAAACTTTTCAAACAACTCAGAGTACTTCAGATTAATGTGAACGCATCTCCATTTAGACTGTCGTTTAATTAGCAGATGGCACATTTCGTTTAGTGCGGTCCCAGGGGGAACAACATGTGCAGTGGTGTTGGTGGATTCAAATTTTTGTGCAGCATCATAAACAAATATCATGGAAACCATCTGGTCACTGGGTGAAAAAGTTTACCTAGGCATGAAAGGCTGCAGCAGGTTCATAGAGTGGAAATAAGGCAAGGGCATTTTTGGTCGTGAATATCATCCCCTTCCTTGTGTGTTTGTCTTGCGTCTCCTGGGGCCTATTTCTGGAGCAGCTGGGGAATTTTCTTTTTTTTAAAGGGGTTGTTGAGGGATTGAGGTTACCTCAGAGTAGGTGTGGAGTGATGAGAAAGGGCGGAATCTCTAAATACCCCATTTAAATGCATTGTGAGAAAAAGATAGGGGAAGGTGGGAAAGAAAGGGCCAGATAGCAAGGGAGACGGATGGTGGAGCATACTCTAAAAGACAGCAAAGTGGAGATGGCAGAGCGTGTCTTTCAGAGAGGAGGAAAAGAGGGAGGAGGGGAGGGATCTGATACTCAGTCCCACTCACTCATAAATCCTAAAAAACTCAGTACCTAGAAGCCCTTTTCAGAGATTTGAAGTGATGTCTACCTTCCCCACCAGTAAATAGTTCTTTTTCTTTTATTTAACCGGATGCTAATAATTATATTTGCCTATAATTATATAAACAAAAATAAATTATGCAGTACAAGACAGGCATTTGATGTATCAGTGATTAACATACAATTTCTGAATCTACTGAAGCATTTCAAAACTAATCTCATCCTCATCCCTAGATTCATCTGCAGTACAACAGCAGGACAACACAAGATGACATAGTAACACACACTGGGACACACTACAACACACACAGTGGGTTGTTTATCTGAAGGCAGCCACTCAGGCATCACTGACAGTAAGGGCAATATGTCTCGGCCTAGTGAAGCAGGAAAGACAGCCCTGTCTACAATTAAGTAACCCAAATACCATTATACACGCTCCCTTCCTCTCTGCTCCACTGTGCCATGAGTCGTGAGGTCTAAACTCAAAAGAAACCCCCCTTATCTGTCTGTCCATCACTTCTCTGTTTCTTCTGAGAGGTTTGAAAGAGCAGTGAAGATGGAGGGTAAAGAAAAAATGATGTTGAATGAAAAAAATGAGTAGTTTAAGTCTGGGATAGAGGATGTGAAAACAGAGGGAGAAAGTGTGAATGACCATGACAGTTTAAGCCATCACCGACTCCTCTGGCTGTTATCTGTCACCACATGGATCTCTGCTCTCAGCATGGAAAGAGCTACCTGCAGCCAGCAGTTCATCTTCAACCAGTGCTCAAGGGGACAGAGAGAGGGAAGTGAGACAAAGGCTAAGTGTAGAAGTCAAAGAGGGAAACAAAAGCAATAGGAAGACCAAAATATTGATTGGATTGATCTACAGGGCCCTAGTAGTCTCGTGTGTCTGTTTGTACTGTGTCAGTGTGTTTTCTCAGCATCGACCAAGTGTGTTCGCTTTTGGAACTGTGTCTTCATTCCACCTACTTCACATACAAGGGTCAGTTCTACAGGCAGAAACATGGTTGTGCCATGGGCTCCCCAGTTTCACCCATCGTGGCCAATTTGTACATGGAAGAAGTGGAAAAGAGGGCTTTGCTATCCTACCCTGGAACACCACCAAGCCATTGGTTCAGATATGTGGATGACACCTGGGTGAAAATCAAATCTCAGAACGTACTACATTTCACGGATCACATTAACTCGGTGGACCGACACATCAAATTCACCAGGGAGGATATGAAAAGTGGCAGGTTAGCCTTCTTAGACTGTGAGATTTCCATCAGTAATGGGGGACATCTAAAAGCTGACGTGTACCGTAAACCTACACATACGGATCAGTATCTAAGGTTTGACTCTCATCATCCACTGGAGCACAAACTGGGTGTCATTAGGACGCTACAACACAGAGCGAACACCATCCCCACTGACACAGCGGCCAGGGAGGCAGAAGAACGGCACATCAAGAAGGCCCTGAGTAAATGTGGTTATCCCAGCTGGACTTTTGTCAAAGCTAGAAAGGCACCTAAAGAAAGCTCCAGCCGATCCAGGAGAGAAGGACAACCGCTGCCCAAGCGAAAACCTGTAGTGATCCCATATGTGTCAGGAGTATCGGAGCAGTTGAGACGCATTTTTTCTAAACACCGGGTCTCTGTGGCTTTTAAACTCCAAAACAAGGATCGGGTCCCCCGACACAAACAGAGTAACATAGTGTACGCTGTTAAGTGCCAGGAGGATTGCCAGTATTTATACATCAGGGAAACCAAACAACCTCTGGCGAAGCGGATGGCACAACACAGAAGAGCTACCTCGTCAGGCCAGGACTCTGCAGTTTATTTACACCTACAGGCCAATGGACACTCTTTCAATGATGAGGATGTACACATCCTGGACAGGGAGGAACGCTGGTTTGAGCGCGGAGTCAAGGAGGCCATTTACGTGAAAAGGGAAAGACCATCTCTGAATCGAGGAGGGGGCCTAACGGTACATCTTTCGCCATCTTACAATGCTGTGATTGCAGCCATTCCCCAACTCTCTGTGAATGGTACTCATGGCCATTGATCAGTGGGTTTTGGTCAGTGATTGTTGATCAATGGTCATGAGAATTTGCATAATTATGATTAAGGAACTGACCTCACAGCCCATTGTTCCTTCAGTAGGCTGGTTTCAGTCATTATGCAAATGTGCTGTTTATAAGATTGGGGAAACCTGCAGTCAGCTGAGACTGAAGAAGTCACTTGGATGAGTGACGAAACGTTTCTCCCACAAAACGCTACGTCCAGATGAACAGAATCAACTTTTGGAGAGGTGTCAGTGTGTTGTTATTTTTCGGGTTAAAAAACAAAACTTTGAAAAGGAAAGAACTTTGTTTTCCAGCGCTGCTGAGAGCCTTGAATCATTTCAGTAAGCAGTAAGCGACTCCCCCTCCCACATACACACACAGATGCTGCTGGCCTGTATCAGGGGGTTAATAGTAGATGTTTACCCGTGTTAATGGAGGGAATAATGATATGAGTATGAACTGCTTTTCCCTTTCTAATGATGCTAACAAATTACCACGCCACTCATTTTTAGCAGTGGTACTGTTAATCTGTTGGCTACCATCTGTTGGGCTCCTGCAACCCACCAGCCTAAAGACCCCACCCACCATCCTGCTATCCCCAAAAGAGAAATCAACATGCAATAACTAAAAAGACAAGTTGTGCCTAATGGTAAATGAAACAGCGAGTTGTTTTTGATCATCCTCAGTTTCTATTATATTAGCCTTAATTTTCTTTTTTGCTGCCCTGCAGTGTCAAGTGTCCTTAAGGAATTAGAGGCACACGCACTCACACGGGATAAAATGCCCATTTTTCTCATTGATGGGATAAGCAAGGGCACATTTTTCAGCGGTTTTATATCTTAACAAGCGTGCAAAGTTTTATTTCTTTTCTTTTAGTGCTCATTCACTCCATTCCCTTGCTCTCCTCACACCGCGGCACAGTTGAATGACTCACAGCCGCATGAATCAGCCCAGTCAGATCCAGCCTGAGCTATTTTTAGCCTGCCCATTAAGAAGTTTTGGAGTGTGTCTGCACTCCCCTAGAATGCTTAAACATCAGTGTTGCTGCGGCAGCTGAGACTGACATGAACAGAGCATCACGGAGGGTAGGGTGGAAGAGAGAGAGGTAAGGAGCGATAGGGAGGTGGTGCAATGGACTGGAGAGGAATCACACAGGAAGTCATCTGGTCACAAGTGTGGAATTATCAGCACAATTTCCCCTTTGTAGCTCAGTTCTGCAGACATATCTGAGGTGCAAGGGCAATACTCAGACTGATTGTTTTCTGTAATTATCTGTGTCTGCTTATTGACAGTGTTTGATGATGCAATATAGTATAATTTTCTTGGCATTTCAAAAGATTCTTAATGCTCGGCTTTGGTGGTGCAATTGTAAATACCGTGCAGCCTACTTTATATTATTGAAAGATCATTGTCAGTCAGAGGTATTCATTTTATAGTTTTCATATTAGGCTAGAAAACAGGATTGTAATAGCTATATTCAGCCATATTCTTTTGGAGGATGAACCAAAGCAAAGCTCCGCCGAAAACGGGAGACAACTCAGTGATTAATGAATGATGTCAGTTCTGGAAATGATTGCTCTTGAAGCACTGGGACAAAGAGACAGATAAAGGACAGCCCATACATAAGCAGGAAATGTTCTCAAAATCCTTGAGGACTACAAGAGGAGCTAAAGAGGATTCAGTGAAAGAAAAGAGAAGAAGCCATGTAAAATGCCTGTGTTGTGTAGCTTTTCCCTAATAGCTTATGAATGGATATCTGATGGTGTGGCGAGTGAGCGCCAATTGTGCTGTATGTATGAAGCCTGTTTTTACAATGCATCGCTCTGCTTTGAAAATGAACAGTTGGAGCTCAAGGACATCAGCTGCTGATCAGCTCCTTTTTTTTTCCTTTAGGTTTCATTAGGAAAGATGTACCAGCATCTGTTTTGCTACTGTCAGCTGTTACTTTATTTTATTTCACAGCATTCAGCAATATCCCAAATACACTTAAGCAGATTTTTTTTTTTTAATGGCTTCTTCTTTCTGGAAAAGCCTTTCATCACATTCAAATATAAAATTCATGAATACAGTACATATCGTATCCTCATGTGAGCGTTGTAGGACTATTACAGCTTTTTTCTCCTTACCTTTCTCTTTCATCCTGTAATCTTACCTTTTCCCTGTATGTTTTTTTCTTTCTTTTCAGTTTTTCATGTTATCAGCATTTCAAGGACAGGGCCAATCTTCGCCCTTCACACCTTGAATGTCACCCTAACACAATAAATTTGAATGTTTTTGTGTTAACAAGGCCAGTCAGGCTGAAGACATGTTGGTAGCACCTTCTTTCTTATCAGACGCTTCCCTCTGCTTGCTGCAGGAGACAAGGAGTCGCTGTCTTCAACCCCCCCCACACCTCCCACACCCCTCCTTTATTTTATACAGTTTTATAAACCATGTGTGCTCTAGGCTTAAGGAAAGAAAGGAAAGAAAGAGAAGAGCTTAATGGTACCTCATCAGCAGCAGTAAAGAAAAAAACTTTGACTTTAACGGGTTATTTTGGAGAAAAGGCCTGTCTCCGTTGACCTTGGGTAAAACTGGTGCAACACCATAAAAGCATCAATGTCACCTCAAAGGAAGGCTACTTAATTGATAAGCTGTGTCCCATTTTTCTGAGCCAGCTCAGTCTAATCCTAAATCATGAAAACCACAAAGCTTAAGAACACATAGGATAGCCATTTGAGCATAAATAGTTTGCTCTTATTGGTGTCCTTAAGCACTCATGGTCACCTTCTCCATGCGTTGTTGTGATTTATTATAGCGGCAATTCTACAACTTATGTATTTGAGTTCATATTATTACAGTCGGTAATTTTAGTGCGATACTGAGCAAGCTCATAACAGAAAAAGCATTCACCTTTCAATGACAAACCCCTTTCGTTTCCCTCATGGTTCCATAAATTAGTCGGTACAGGCCCAGATTACAAATTACATAGTGTGTTCAGTCAGTAACTCTCTGGTGACAACTTGTAAAATGCAGAGTGAGTATGCAAATGCTGACACGACAGAGCTGTGCGTGTGCATTCAAATGGACAGGCTTTTTTAGACCTTTATGCTTACACACACGCACGCACTTAAGTTATTGTCTCGAGTCAGCAGATAGATTAGCATAGCCAACTAATCCATCTTATTAGCGAGAGAGAAAGAGAGAGAGGGAGAGACAATAAACCACAGGTTGGAAGGCATGTCTTAGGTATTAAAGTTTAGCTGAGTCAGTGTTATAGACTGGCAGTTCAAGAGAAGTCCTACCATTTAACCCTGGAAAAAAAAAATTACACTAAGTGTCCAGTGAGTGTGTGCAGGGCTCTTGTGTTTGTTTGTTCGCCACAGAGTGATGGCCACTATCTGTACTTTTCATCAGAAGTCAGTGGAGTGTGTTGAGCCATCTCTCTCTGGAGGACAGATCCATATCAAATCATAATAGATGGCGATGCTATTTGAACAATGAATCAAAGCTGAAGCAGGGCTGACAGTCGAGCAGAGACATATTACATCTGACAGGGGCTGCACTGGATGAGAGCGGGTCACATGCGCCAACTCGCTTGTACACACGCGCATGTCCGCACACAAAAGTAAACATGCACATACACACATCGGCGGGTTAAGGCACTCTTCTGAAAGTCTAGTCTATTTCACAGTGTCGTGGCGGCTCTCAGACACTGTTCACCTGTGGTTGTTTCAAGTCATCTGTAGACTGTTGGTTGAGTTGCTTTGTTTTCATGAATCCTTTCACTGCCATGACTTGATACCCACTGTGTTTCATTATTGTGGTGTGCTACAACAGTCTTGCTCCAGCCCTCTTTATATTTTGCTTTAAAGGAGAAAAACTTTCTTTTAAGTGGTATTAAACAGTAGTTTCACTGGCTTTCTGGAAGTCTTTCAAAGTTTTTCTTTGGACATCAATCTACTGTCCAGTGAAGCCTCATCAGAAACGGTCTCAGTGGAAGGGTGGCTGCAAACAGGGGAAGGAAGGCAAACAGGGAGAAAAAGCTGAGGTATGCCACAAGAACTGTACTAAAAATCAGTGTTTACAGGTCTTATGAAGTAATTGAAGTGATAAATTTTAAATATTTGGTTCAAATCATTATCATTATATCAGAGGAGGTCAGGAACAAGGTACAACTCTCAGAGTATAGAGTGGCTGTGGCTCAGGTGGTAGAGCAGATCAGCTACTGATTGGAAGGTTGGTGGTTCGATTTCTGGCTCCCCCAGTCTGCATGCCAAATATCCTTGGGCAAGATACTAACCCCAAGTTCATCGGAGTGTGAATGTTTATTAGTTGCATTTGAGTTTAGAAGTGAGTATGAATGAGGCATGTTGTATACAGCACTTTGAGTACTCTGGGAGAGTAGAAAAGCGCTATCTGGAAAACACAGGGGAGGCTCTGTCATGGTTTGATGGTGGGGATCTGTTTGTTTGTGAGCATAACAATGATCACAAACACACTGCATGTGCAGTAAAGGTATACTTCATATCAGCGGTTCCCAACCTTTTTTGCACCATGGACCGGTTTATGTCCAACAATATTTTCACAGACTGGCCTTTAAGGTGTCGCGGATAAATACAACAAAATAAAACCAGTACCAGTATCAAAAAAAGGAAGATTCATTCATAACACATGGGGAAGAAAAGACCCAGGGAAACCGAGTTAACGATAAAAACGACGAAAAAAATAACAAGAAAAACGATAAAAACCTTGAAAAACATAAATTTCACACCCAAGCCTCAACTCTCGCGGCCGCGACCTGGGGGTTGGGGACCGCTGCTTTATATCATGTATTTCCATATGTGTTTCTACATTTCAGGCACTTCCCAGTTTCCTAGTAAGATATAAAGAAATGAGAGGCGGTTGAATAGAATAATCATCTTTGTTTTCCTCTTTCACCATATTTCACTGTCTTTCTCTTCAGTTTCTGTCACTCGGCATCCCTCTCTCACTCTCCTACGGAGCTAGATAATAGAAATTCTGAATCTCTTTTATTATTTACTCCAGCCCAAAGATTTTTCACATTACATTGGTCTTTTGTTTATAAAACTAGCTGTTCAGCTCCCTTTGGGGATGTTTGTGTGTCTGTCTGAGTGATAGCGTCCTGACCTTGACTCAAAAGTGTACTGCGGCGTGCATCACAGCGTTTGAGGGTCTTGTACAGTAGTTGCCTGTTGTTTACTGAATTTGATTGAATTATTCAAGGCTTATTCCATTTTGACAGAACTGAGGTATTTATAGGCGTCGGCCTCTGCCTCTGACACTTACGTGGTAACAGCAAGCTCTCTGAAGGCTCTTTAACAAAGCAACCAATTCCGAGGCAGAGGAGGAGGAGAAAGACGGCAGAAAGGCAGAGATATGCTGGAGTTGTTTGCTCGAGGCTAAAACAGAAGAGGACACTGAGGCCACAGACAGTTACACGCAGTTTAGTGCTACTTGTCCATGAATTCCTGTTTCACTGTTAAAACGAAGAAAGGAAAATGGTGCTGAGGAAACAGCTGTCACTAGTTTTTCTGCATGAAATGGATGTTTCAGGATTGCTTTTAATCGCCTCAAGGTGAAGATGAGAAGATGAGAGGGAGTTCAGCTTGTCTCTGGGATTCAAATGACAGAGTGGAGAGACAACCTTCTTGTTCAGGTCTTAGCGAGGCTGAAAGGTGGAATTGAAAAATGGACTGTTGTCCAATCATGGTGTCAGATTTGCCTGTGCTGTGTAGCAGGATAGATGGAGTTGTCACAGTTGTGAAGACAGAGCAAAGCAACTCCCCGTATTATGACCTTTTCTGGGGTAAGTTTCATTGCACTGAGCACCGTTTAGATGTAAACACGCTTAGCGGAGGGCTCAGTTGTAGTCACAGTGGATGTAATGATAAAATGATGTCTTTTCAAGCCTAAAATAGCCCCTTTTTGCAAATGTGAGAAACTTCCAATGTGAGCATACGGAGTAATGTAGTAGAAAAAAGGATGGTGTCTGCTAGCGTACTACTGCTTCCATTTTTAGAAGAGGATGTTCACTACGCTACACATTTAAATGTGACTACAGAGCAGGAAAAAAGTTCAATTTTCAGGGTATCAGACTATTTGTTAGTTAACAATTTTAGAAATTTAGCAAAAATAACTAATTAAAAGTTTTCCAGTTGTCACTCACTGTCATTATTAAAGAATTTTATATTTGTCAAATTTTCCTTTGTTCTTGCTGTCAGTCTTCTCCTCATTGCAGACCTGCTTTCTTCCAAAAGTGGTAAAGCCTTTTTTATTATCAGATATTTGTTTTCTATTTCTATTTTTAGACTCCTGTTGTTTTTGTTGCTGTTGTTTATTATTTATGTCATGATGATCAAATATTCAAACGGCTCGCTCTTCTCATTGAAGTAAGCGACAGCAGATGTGGCATTTTGACTCGCAAGAACTCAACAAAATGGTCAAAAGCTTCACTGGATACTTGATGATGAACTCTTTTCCTATAGTGTTGCCATCATTTGTTCTCATCTGTCTTTCTCCCTAATGAATCATTGGTATTTCAATGCCATTGTCGAATTCTTATTAAAGCACGTTGTTAGACTGTGACTGTCCATGCTAAACAAAGACTGTTGAGTGTGTGTTCATAAACTGCCTCTGGCCACACTCTCTATTTGCATTTTTTTACTATTGTACTATTTCAGACACCCATCTAGCATGCCTCAGTAGACCATAGGTGCTCTGCAGAGCTTCGTAGGCCCACATCTACATGTTCTAGCATATACTGTACCATGGCGAAGACAGAAATCCTATGTGAAGTACATATTTGTAGCAAACTGATGCTGAGTATTAAAAAAATATCTAATCTGTCAACTGCAGCTAATGTCTGAGGTTATCATCAAGTTTTGATGTTTCACCTCACTTCCTTCCCATGCATAAGTTAAATTTCCACAATACCACTCTCTGCTTGACCACAGTACAGTAAGTAAATAAAACGTTATTTATATAGCATTAATTTAAAAAGATATGTTTTTAACTGGCTTTTAAAGGAAACCGAAGACTACACCGAAAAAATCTAAGGGAACGAATCCTGCAGTACTGTTGGTGTCTGAAAGTCTCAGGCTTTATATTAGTCAGCTAACATGAAAACGTCATCACTGTAACAAAATTATAACAGTGCTCATTCATTGATAAACAAAACACAACTTGTGTTTCTTTGTTCTGTGACATATCCTCTTACAAGTGTGAAAAATTGTTTGCATCATAACATTATGCTGGACCCTGGCTTTAGCGCAAAGTGTTTGGCACCTGCAACTCACATCACTAATAAGAGCACAGCTGGTTTAACACTGTACAGCTCATAAAAAGCGACTTGCCTGTCTCTTTATGCTAGGCTCAAACAAAACAGCTATATTAAATTTGTGATGCATTAAAATGATACTTGAGGATCATTCCTGTCCTGATGAAAAGTTTTGTTGTTTGTTTCGTTTGTTGGATTTCTCTTTTCTTTTCTTTGTTTGATGACTGGCTGTCAGTGGCACAAACCGGGTTTCGTGCCAAAATACACTCTTTGCTTTGGTATCTTAGAAATAAAAGCCACCATCTGTTTCACCACTTGAGTGCTTCACATGAAGAAACAGAAATGTAATGTTCAGTTTGAATTAAACTCAAAGAGAGCTGATTTTTGTTCGTAGCGTTAGTATATTTGCAGCGCTTCTGATGGACTATAAAATAATGAAGCTATTAGCTGTAATTTGTCGCTCTCACAAGGTCAAGTCAACAGTAAACAACATTAAACAGTGAGAGTTGTGTCACTTCTCATTTTGAATACTACCCTGGAGTTCTAACCTTGAGCAGTGTTTATGTGTATCCCTTATATGTACATAGCAGATTAAGATTAAACTGGCACAGCGTCCACTTCCAGCCTCTCTTTTATGCTGTGTTTTCTTTTCCTTCCTCTTTTCCACACTGCTGTATATTGACCGTGACTAATTTCACTCCATGAAGAATAAAAGCGTTCACCTTTCTTTCAAAACTCTTACTGAAGATGGCATAGCACTAAGGAATCGTGACACAAGTTGAAGAGCGAAAAAGAAAATGAAGACATTGGCCTGTCCACTATACTGAGGACAGTTAGCCTTGTATCCACCTGCATGCTCCAGCAACTCCCTGTTGGATCTGTGCAGTGACAGGCACATTGTGTGACAGCACAAAAGAGAATGAGATTTCCACAAGCATCTCCTCACAACTCTTTTTTAAACATTTTTTTTATTTTAAACCCTGTTTTTCTATGACTTCTGGATAGTCTCCTGTACAACAGGTTTAAGAGGTTAAGACGCAAAATTATGAGGAGACAGAAAGAGGAGAGTAGACATGAGTGGGAGAGTGGCAGGGAAGAATTAAAAAGTCAATGGGGCTTAGTTGATAAGTGTGTGTGTTTGTGTGGATGTGTTTGAATGTTTGTGTGCAGCTCTTATCAGTATTAAAACAGCATAGGTTAATTCCCATTCAGCGTGGACACTGTGTGTGTGTGTGTGTGTGTGTGTGTGTGTGTGTGTGTGTGTGTGTGTGAGTCCACGTGTATGTGTGATGGGACTCTGGCGTCCTTCAGACAAGGACAGCAAAGGTGTTGCAGTCTGTCCAGAATAGAGAAGTGGGAAAGATGCAGCATGTTAACAGTGTTACAGAAAGCGTGACTTATCGCTTGATGTGTAAAATATGCTTTCATCTCAACGGATGATCACTCATAACACACACAAAAAAACCCTTTCAGTCAATACCACCCTTCATATATTTGTGATAACAAAGTAAAAACATCTATATTTCTGCTCAAATTATAGGGTAGAAGTGCTATTACCAACTTTTACCCTGATTAGTTATGTTTTTTTGAAAGTGATTTAATAAATCTTACCTTATTGTATTACTGTACCAAGATGACTTCACTAACAGGATATTTTAACAGAGCATATGTCAGAAGAAGACTTTATCAAACAGTGCAGCCTGTAGGCACTTTGGATTTTACTGTCCTAGAACGTTAGACTATATTAGTCCTGTTAGAGTTGATGGTTCAACTTTACGTTGGTTCCAAGGTACGCATTAAGACAACATTTGATTTCATTCAGTGTGGTTATTGTTATTATTAAGGTGAAAAGCTTGAAAGCTAAACAGGACTAGTACTACAGTACTTCTCAAACCTTCTGTTTTTGTTTTTCCCATAAACTTTTTGAAGCAAGTTCAAGAAGTCATTTCAGTTTGTGACAGAGATCAGATGAATCTCTATCCACTGGGCAAATCAAAAGGAACTTTGACTTTAGCCAAATTTTACCATTTAATTTTGCACACGTTGTTTTATTCAAGAGGCAATTAAGGCAAAATGTGTTTCTGCTACCAGATGTTGAACATTGTTCTAATGAAAATGTCCCTCTCTTTTGATATCACTTTTATTAAAAAGCATTCAGAGGTCAAGTACCAGTGTGCACTCACAGGTGTTTTTTATTGTTCTCAAAGGGAAATGACCTTCCTCTATTTCTTTTTCTTTGTTTTTTTTAATACTATGACGTTACAGTTTTTTTGGGGAACTAGATGTTTCACTTGAATTTCAATGATATCTCCAAAAAGTAGAATTTGGTTTGAAACCAACACGTTGTTCTACTGAAAATGTCCTTGTCTCTCTATATCTCTGTTATTAAAAAAGCATTCAGAGGTCTCTCTGATTTAGACCACATTTGTCTTGAGAGAGAGAGAGAAGAGAGAGAAAGTAGTGCATTCAACGTACTTTTATGTTAACAAAACCAGATGGAGATTATTTGAGTTTTGTGACACAGCCATCAAAAGATGGGTATACTGTAGCCATAAAGGGATGGATATGGTCAGCAACAATACTAAGGTAGACTGTGGAGTGTAATTATGCTCAATCGGTACTAAGGGGCTCAAAGAAAATACCCCGACACCATTATACCACCATTACCACCAACCTGAACTGATGATATAAGGCAGGATGTATCCACGTTTTCATGTTGTTTAACCCAAATTCTGACCCTATCATCTTAATGTTGCCCATCTAATCGAGACTCATTAGACCAGGCAACATTTTTCTAATCGTCTATTTTCCCATTTTAATGAGACAGTGTGAATTGTAGCCTTGGTTTCCTTTTCTCAGCTGACAGGAGTGGCACCTGGTGTGGTCTCCTGTTGCTGTAGCCCATCTGCTTCAAGATTTAATATTTTGTGCATTTAGAGCTGTTCTTCTGCAAACACTGGTTGTAACAAGTGGTTGTTTGAGTCACTGTTGCCTTCCTATTAGCTCAAAGCAGTCTGGCCATTTTCGCCCAGAGAACTGTCGCTCACCGGGTATTTTCTTGTTTTCAGACCAGTCTTTGTAAACCCTAGAGATGGTTGCGTGGGAAAAATCCCAGTAGCCCATCTGGCACCAATAACCAATCCACATTTAAAATTAACTGAAATCACATTTACTTTCTATGATGTTTGGTTACAACTAAAACAGGTTAGAATTGGTCAGAGCAGGTTGTCTTGACCATGTCAGCATGCCTAAATGCACTGAGGTGCTGCTGTTGGATTGGCTAATAAGGTATTTGCCTTACCGAGCAATTGAGTCTCTACATATAGATTTAATATTGAAATGAATCTATACGTATAAATATAGTATAGATTCAATACATAATAAAAATGATAATAGCTTTTTGTTTACAGTGGACCCCTGTGTCTCATCTTTTGTTTTCTGCTTTTGTGTGTATGAGTGTGTGATAGATGGAAGTATATTGGAGGTTATCTCTGCTATCAGGGCCCTGCCTTTAGATGCTCCTGGGCTCTACATGACAGTTGTGATGAATAAGTTGCATTTCACACTTCTGGACCGCATCTCGTATCACATGGTACACGAACACACATACACACACAAACTTAGATGCACACACTCTTGTAGAAACAGAAATACAAATGCTGCATCAGTTGCTTTCAAGCACTATTCAAACAAACAAATGCAGTCTTCTTAACTAAACCATAACTAAACAAACAAGTGCCTAGCTGGAGCAGCTTTTGCGTACGACATTGATGACCACTGGATGAAAATAATTTACATTTTAGATCCATTGCAAGTTAATCACTTCCCTGCTGGCTTATCCATCAGATAAAATTCATCAAATCTGTAAGTCTAAAAAGGTTTACCATCACAAAAATGTAATGTCTAATATTGTTACACGTTGAGCAATCAGGATTTCGATTACGTCATTATTGAAGCCCTTGATAGTCATTAATATTATGCTGTGTTTTCTGTAGACATAGCTTGTATTGATGTCGATCATTGTTTCATGGTCATGTTGTAATTATTTTGGGTGTTCAACAAGGGTCCATTCTTGGTCCTCTTTTTATTCATCACAGCCTTAATTTTTTGCCATGACCATGGACCTGTTTCCTAATCTGGCCAAAGTGCAACCTACTTTTTATATATACACACACACGCACACGCACACGCGCACACACACAAATAAACAAACAGACACTCCTTGCTTCAATTCCAGGAGTAGATGCAACTCCTAAGGAATTTGTCTCAGGAAGGGCATCTGGCACAAAAATCTACCCAATCAAGCATGCAGAGCTACCTGCTGTGTTGACCCCTTGTGAATAAGTGTGTAGGCGAATCATGTGGTCGCTTAATATTTAAATACAGAACCTAAGATACATGAAATTCTGTCATTAGCCATAACTCTTATTCATATTGAACCGGTACGTGTATATGTGCATGAAAGCTGAGTCTAGCCCTAAAAGAAAGCCTCTGAAGGTGTGGGAGAAGACACGTCCTGACTCATCTATGACTTTCTCCCCAAATATCACCTCTTTTTTCATTACGACTTACCTTTGACAGGCTGTGCTAACAAAATGCCATGTCTTTCCTCCCCAGACCGGATGTAGAGTAACCTTCTAACCTAAAGAAAATACCAACTCACCCTTCTTTTCCCTTTACTTTAATTGATAGATGTACACTGCACAGTAATTGTATTTTAGTTGGATATTTTGAACTCTATACATTTTAAGTTGACTGGGATTTTTTATTTGGTGTCAGAGAATTCAGAGAATTTATTTAATTTAATGTCTCACCTGAACTGAAAAAGACATTCAAATTAACAATCATTCTAACATACAAAGGATGAAGAAAGCCACGCAGTTGGAATCATGCTGAAACAATCTGTAAGATTCAGAGTGGTTCAGATTCATAGAGCACAGCTCCTTAATTATGAAAAACAGCCATGTTCAGTCAAACAAGATAATTGTGAAAACGCAGATATAAAAAATGAAGAGGAAGGTCAGAGAGTAAAAACAGTGGCTAAGAGGTTAAAGTTAACTGCTGCTAAATCCCTTTTCATTTTTTGCCCTTTTGTCGTGTCACCAAGTGTCAGTGGATGCACTTATCAGAGCTTCGAGTTGTTCTCAGCTGACAGTCGGTCACTCACACAGTGAATCAGATTGACAGGATAAAGTGGATCTGGAGATGCCAGCCAGTTCAAGACTGCTCACTCACTTTGACCTCTTTCCATTTTTGTTCTTTGCTTGTCTTCTTTTTCCTTTTCACATATACAGGTTATCTTAAACATCTTCTTTTGTTTGCCTGTATTGGAAAGTAAAGTTACAGGAGGCAGGCATGCGACCAAGTTTGCCAAGCAGAATCATAGGAACATGCTGTGTGTCTCACATCAACACCACGGCGGCTCTTGCTTTCACAGCCTCGTCCAATTAAGAGCTTGTGTGTGCCGTGCAGTGTTTAGTCAGCAGATCTGCTGTTTAGTGGAGATGTATTGTGCTGTGTATTATTGGGATAGAAAGAGGGCATCAGCATTCCTATAGGATAAAATCACACATAGTGACAGAAACCACATGCACACAGTGCATACACACACAGTATTCAATGAGCGTCTAATCAAACACGTTTGCCTTTAAAAGAAACACTTTGAGGGCAGAATTAGGCAATTACTTCACTGTTTCAAAAGCAAAAAATTACCATAGAACAATTATACTCTGGTAGGTTATGATAAATGAAGCATGTTAATGATAATTGCTTCTCTGTGGTAGCTTAATTCCTCTCTGTGCTCACCGAATTAGATTATTACTGACATTTTTATACTAACATGCCAAGAACTGGGGCAGACACAGCCTTGACATTTTTGGAATCTTGTGGATTTGTATAAAGTCATTAGCTGGACTAAAGCTAATTTAAAAAATCAATTGTGTACTTCCTAAAACATGTTCAAGTAAAGCATTATTGGGATATTTTTAATTTCAGCATATTTACGGAGATCTGTATACACTGGCAATGTGGCTGACTTTGCTTTTAAGACAATACACTTCACTTGAACATCTGTTATTAAATGATAGTAATAATTTAGGCAGTTTGATGATGTAAGTGTTTAATGGTTTGTATGACCTTGTAGGTCGATCAGTTATCTCCGATATATGTTTTTATAGCATCCAAAAGTATATGACTCAACCAATCCTTTAAATCTATTTTACAGAGACACGGGAGGACCGCACTAAGAGACTGTTCAGACACTACACTGTGGGATCTTACGACAACTTCACCTCATACAGGTACAGCCTCTAGCTCTGAGCTAGCATCCTACAGCATTGTGTAGTAGTGTATATTATACTGCTCATTGCACTGTACTGTTGGTCATATCACACACAGTTTCCTTGTCTTAACAGGGTCAGTGAAGTTCATTTAAAAAAGCGAGCGTGTTGTGCTGTAGAGGTGCTGCCATCTAAAGGCGTGATGCTGCTAGTGCACACAGTTCTGATTCTAAAATGCACACAAATGACATTACATAACTCTCTTATACTGTCTGTATGTAAGGGTGTTCACCATGCATGGTAAACACACATTTGTGGCTGTCTTCACATTCATCATTTTTGATTCACTTGAATTTCTTCATAATCTCATCAAAGTTTGTTTTTTTTTATCTTTTATTCTTTTTCAAGTTTTGTTATCCTGTTCATATCTCAAGATGACATTTATTATGTACAGAGTGTGAGTGATCCCTCTCTTCCAAATTAGATGTACTAGCTGAGCATTTTGTTGTTATGCAAATTCTCATGCTAATGCCACAGTTTATCGGTTAGAGACACAGAGCTGGTCTGCACGAGCATTGTTTCTACCTGCTTCCTTTGCCTTTCATAAAATGTCAGCTTCTTGCAATCTAGGTTTTAGTCAAATTAAGTGTCGCTTCTGTTTCCACAGCCACAGACTTTTTGAGTTACCATTACTAAAGCTGTGAAGCTGTGATAGTCTGCATATACGTTTTTGTTTTAGAATGGGTGCTAACTATAACTAAACATAGTTCTGTTTCTGTTCAGAGGCTTTAAAGTACAAATTAAAGTTCCTTGAAGTAAGTAAAGTACCAGTTGCACACAAAGGACGCACACTTGAGTTATACTTGAGTTTCTTCATCCAAGCTATTGTCTGCAGAATATTAGAATTGCAAATGTCAAAGGACAGGTCTATTTTGAGGAAACATTTACCGTTGATATGTGAAAAGTCAGTCTTTTTTCTTTATCGAGTTATGTAGGCGGGTAGAGGTTTTGAACAAGGACAGCAAGCACATTGCATTAATGCAGTATTTTGTGTCATAGAGCAGAGATGAAAGCATAGTGGATAAAAGGGTTTGGACTGAAACAAAGTATCTTAGTGATGCTTAACCAACTCAGTTTTCTGTGCATAATAATTAGTGCATAAGTGGTTTCATATCTCTTTATGAAACCAAACCTTTGACCTCCTTCCTGCAGAAAGGTTTGTTATGGTTCTCCTGGCTCCAGCAGCAGGAGCTCTGGGTAAGTCTGAGAAAGTGGAGTGTAACTAAGCTAATGACTCTGCAGCCACCCACTGAGTTGCAACCTGAACCACAGCCCTTTCTATATCTGCATCTTCTGTCAGGAAAGATGAATGATAGTACTGAAACTTTCAAAATTCTGCAAAACTAATAGATTTTGTAAAGGCGTTCAGGGTGTAAAGTGTGAGCAGTCCCCCTCAGTCTGTGCTGTTAAAAGAATGGAACATTTATTAGATTTATTAGATTTGAGTTAAGGAATATTGCATTATTCAGTCCACCTTTCTTCAATTTTCCTTTCTATTAAAAATTTTATGTTACCGTTTATCATAAGGCATGATTAAAATATCTTTTAGTTAACTCCCTTCCTTCATTTCACATCTTTGGGCATTGGAAATTTAGACTTAATCCTCAATACAACAAGCCATACTGCAGATATTTGCTTTGCTGCTTTACTAACTCTACTTTCTGCTCACAGGCTTTAAAAACATATGCATGAGCACCTCAGCTTAACACCGCCTACCTGCCTTCACCACTGAACACTCAGAAAAATCAGACAGTTATGAACTGCTCACTTACTGTTTCCACTGTCATTAGTCAAGCCACAATATTACATCTGAGCCAACTCTGTCAGTTTCTTTCACAAAGTCCCTCAACACACTCCTCAGCTGCAGTCTCATCTGAAGGATCAGCTAGAAGATTGATTCACTCTTAGGTTTTATCCCATAGATACTTCAATCATGAGGACTTTCTCTCACCTGCTCATTCTGTGGCGCACTTTTTCATGTTCTCAGTCTTTCTACTTGTTTGTGTGTGTGTGTGTGTGTGTGTGTGTGTGTGTGTGTGTGTGTGTGTGTGTGTGTTTGTGTCTTGCTTTCTTTCTTAAAATGCTAGTACAGCACCTGGGAAACCTGAGCTGTGGTGTCTTGCTTGGCTTTTAACTTGATTGAGAGAGGAAGTACATGTACACGTATGTGCCCGTGTGCGTGTATGTGTGTGTGTGTGTGTGCCTCCACCTCCACCTCCTCCCTCTTCTCAACTCCCACCGACTGACCCGCTTTACTCCCCTGCCCTTTCTCTCGCCCCTCTCTCTTTGTGTCCGTGTGAGGAGGATGTTGGATTCATACCTGCTATCCCCCTGCTCCTCTCTTCACAGTGACTATATCATAGAGGAGAAGAATGCTATTTTACAGAAGAAAGAAAATGAGGGGTTTGGCTTTGTCCTGCGGGGAGCCAAAGGTGAGCGATGCACATACAAATACACGCCAGTGCCATTCACAAGGTTTTCAAGGTGTGCGAGTGTTTTGGTCTGAGAAGTAGCTTGTTGATCTGAGTCACTGACCACGGCTCAGTCAGTATTGTTACCTTGTGAGTCAACAACACAACCAGGTTTGGTCAACACTCAGCTTGTGTACTCAGTTGCACTCAGGTTTCTGGGTATGTGTTTGTGCGAGTGCATGTGGCCCCTTTGGTGGTGTCATCCTTGGCTGAGCTGTCATCTAGCTGTCCCATCTGTTCCCTGCACATGGCGTTGAGTTTTAGTAGAGAAACACTCATCTCTCTCTCTCTCTCCTCCTCTCTCCTCTTTGTCTCTTCTTGTTTTTGTTCCTCTTCGCTCTCCTCCACCTCCTTCACATCCTTCCTGTTCATTATCCTCTCAAAACATTATCATACCTTCTGCACTTTAACCAAAATCGGCTCTCTACTCATCTCCATCACCGCAAATTCGTTTTACTCACGCACGTGCCAGCTCCCTCCCTGCTCGGCATGGTTACCATGGTAACCCATTTCAGACACCTTGCCGGGAGTCTGAGTGTGCTTTACTGCTCCATCACTCACCACCGTGGGTCTTGGCTCGCCCGTCTCTCTCTTTCAGTCGGTCTTTTACTCCTCACTACCCTTAAACACACACACTGCAGTTCACTTAGTGGTCCTCTGAGAACTCTCATGTGTCAGTGATTTAACTGGATTCACTCCAACATTAAATGGAGTATATGAAAGCCCGCTCACTTTACGAAGTATTCTTAAGTATTGCATGTCTGCTTTTTAGTCATGCAATAATAATTATGTTTGTATGGAACTATAAGCTTCAGTAATACTGTTTAGATGCAGCAGTATTCCTTCTTAGTGTTATTCAGATGAATTTAGTCACCGAGCAGAACTAAACTCAGTGCTAATGTGTTCATTAAATAAATTGGTTAAGAGAAATTTTAATTATTGTTGCAATTATTGCCTGAGAGGAAAATAAAGCAGCATTTGGAGCATGTAATACATGATCTGTTCTAACTTACCGGTGAAGCAAAAGGAAGCTATAAATATTTCTTTATTTGACGACGTGGGTGTAAAACCTTTTTAAAACAATTTCTTCCCAGCTGAGACGCCCATTGAGGAGTTCACTCCCACCCCAGCGTTCCCTGCCCTTCAGTATCTGGAGTCTGTTGACGTGGAAGGAGTGGCCTGGAGGGCCGGTCTAAGGACAGGGGACTTCCTCATTGAGGTGATTAAAATTGCCTCATTATTCATCTTGATTTGTATACATTTCACTCCTGAAAGAGGTCTACATGTCCATAGATCCAGATGAAAATGCAAAGTAAATGTGTGGCTTAATCGTGTAAATTTCCCTTTGTAAATGACTATACTGCTTTAACAAGATCAGCATAAAAGCAAAAAATGAAAATAAAACAGGAACTAAGTTGTATATTTCTTGCTTCCTGTTCTGTCTTTGTGGGTGTATTTTCTCTCAGGTAAATGGGGTGAATGTAGTGAAGGTGGGCCATAAGCAGGTGGTATCCTTGATCCGGCAAGGGGGCAACAGACTGCTGATGAAGGTGGTTTCAGTCACTCGCAAACCAGAGACTGAGGAAGTCGTTCGCAAGAAAGGTACATACTTATTTGTACTCAGCAAAATCATAACACAGTAGTATGCATTTTATAAATTGTACTTTTCTTAAATAAATAAACATTACTAGTAAATTAATCAGTTGTGCTGGAATGTGTGAGAAAACATGACCTTACGCATTCTCAGGAACTGTTTTGGTCGCTTGAAACAATTCTGTTAAGTCTTGGGTATGTATCAAGGACAAATGCTTTCATCTGTTCCTTTCAGTTGGAGAATAAAGTGGACATGTAAAAATTTTTGCTCTTATTGTTTTGGGATCAAGAGTTGAGAGCATGGGGGAGTTGTAGCTTTGTACACTGAATTGGCTCAGATAAATCTAGATCATTAATGAAACAATGGACAGATTTTTAAGCTTATTCATAAATTTACAACATATTCTACATGGCTTGATTACATTAGATTGCCCTTCGAGATATTTTATGTGGTATGTGAAGCTCCTATCGCGATGTTTGTTATTTGTAAATTAATTTTATCAGGTAATGGAGACATATATGTTGATTTTTGTGTACAGAGGGAGATATGTGTGTATTGTCTGGGTAATTTCTACCACATTTCCCTGCTGTAAATTCATGTAGTTTCCATGTCAACCACAGCTCAGATTACTCAGCTCCCACACAGTCCTGGCACAATGACCTCAGAATTGTGTACACTGCAGCGTGTCCGTCTGTGTGTGTGCTTTTATGCATGGTAGAGTGGTGTGTGCACGTCCTTTGTGATTTTTGAGATACAGACAGTGATAAATGAGTTTGACCTAGTTTCACTAGGAGAGTACTGTATCAACTTAATTCTGCTACTCAGGGCTTAATGGTCTCTTAATCTCTCTTTCTTCCTCTTTCTGTCTTTCTTGCCTTAATATCATTTCTCATGCTTGTCGCCTTTAAATAAACCCAGTCTCTTAGTAAGACATTTGGCATCATTCATTCATGTAGAAGTCAAATTAGCATGTTTTGACCCAGAAAGGTCCACTTATTAGCCTTTTTTTAACCTTTCAACTTCCCATCATGGTCTCGTTTTGCCGATTGACTACACCAATCAAAATTTAATTAAAGTAAAAGTTGAAGCTTTTGCAAATCTTTTGTACTTCTTGGTGTCAGTTGATTAAAAAAGACACTCATTACC
Organism: Oreochromis niloticus; assembly: GCF_001858045.2. Classification (NCBI taxonomy): domain Eukaryota; kingdom Metazoa; phylum Chordata; class Actinopteri; order Cichliformes; family Cichlidae; genus Oreochromis; species Oreochromis niloticus. Next base: position 55,622,111 of record NC_031972.2, on the reverse strand, counting down.
TCTCTTATTCTTGTCTCTAATGAGAGGCTACAGTCTTTGCACGTAATTCAACACAAAGATAAAGTCTGCCTCTAAAATCTCACTATTTAACATGCCGATGACAAAAACACAATCCATGCAAAAACTGAAATTAAACTAAAAATAGCAGTTTGTCTTTTTTTGTAGGTTTTGTCAGCATCCTCTTTGACTCTGAAGAAAATACTGGGGTAGTGCCATTTACACCTTCAATTTCAGTTCAGTTTTATTTATATAGTGCCCATTCAAAACAACACTTTGTATTGTAGGATAAATACGCCACAGTATTAGAGAGAAAACCCCAACAGTTAGACTACCTGCTGTGAGCAAGCACTCGGCAACAGTGGGAAGAAAAAACTCCCTTTTAACAAGAAGAAACCTCGGGCAGAACCAGAATGATCGTGTTGGAAGCTTAGGGGAAAGAGAAAAGAGCAGAGAGAGAGAGGATAAAAGACACACTATAGGAGGGAGCCAGAGTTGAATGATTACTAATTCTGGTTTAAATGTCTGAATAAATTAGTGATGCATAAACATGTGGCGGGTGAAAAGAGCTGACTGGACAAGAAACTCAGACAAGTATGAAAAGGTTTTATACTTGGGCTACACTTAGGCTTTTGCTGATAGCACTAACTGTGCTAAGCTAGGCTAATTTGCTGGTGCACAAATGTAAGTGTAATATCGATCATTTAATTTTACTCTTAGACTGAAATGAAGAGGATTTTCCCGAGACGATGTTAATTTTTGTTTAACGTAACTTGTTATTATTTGCTTTGTTTTGGGGTTGTTTTTGTTTTTGGAATGCCCATCATGCTTTTGGCACTTTGTCGATATTTATAAATATTTAATTAATGAAATTATTAAGTGAGACCACATGACAGCAAGGATTAATGTTCTGGGATTAATGTGGGTTGCAGAGGGGCTTGCAGATGCACACCAATTGCTTTACTGTGGCCAACGTTAAAGCTTTCTTACCTCTGCTTATGTCAAAGCTATAAGGCCAGATATTTAGTAGGTGAAAGAGAAATTTAGCTAGACAGATTGGCAGATTGAATTGATGAGACAGACAGTGCAAACAGCCATAGAGTAGATGGGGTGTATCTGGCGTTTTAGAGCTGGGCGGGATAGAATTTCTTCTCTCCTCTTTCAAACTTCTCATAAATGCCGTTTTTTTTTGCACCCTGATCAATATTGAACACCCTCTCCTGCTGCTCATATCCTCCAGTGGGACTTGGTGTGCTGCACCTTTACACAAACGCACAGAAACATGCAGACACACACAGACCCGCGAGCGAACACACATTCTCTGCACCATGCGTGGCCTCACTACTGCCACCGTTGCCATGGTGACTACACTGCATGTTTGAATTAAGCATTACATTACAGCAAAAGCAACTCTCTCTCCCTCTGAGTCTGTCTCTGTTCCTCTCTCTTTCGCCGTCCTCCTCCATCTCCTCTGCTCCCTGCTCCTGTACCAGAATGTGCAGGCTTGTGAGGAAATGAAGATGTTTGATAAGGACAGTACCCAGGATGGCGTATGTACACTAGATCTGCGGCTGCTGACGGCAGCGATGATAGTTATGCTCTAGTAAGGCATTAAGGCAACTGTGGGATTTGGAGATCTATCGCGTTACAGTGGTGCATTGAGTGGAGTGTTGGCTGGTCGATCTCAGATAGCGTGAGCTCATCTAGTTCTGTCGTGTGGTATTGTTGGGAAACTTGTTTATAGCATGTAGAGAATGCAGCTATATGTGGTTTCACTGTCAGACTGCATGGCATTGGTGTTATTACTGCAGGTTTAACATAATTTTAAAACCAATTACTGCATTGTTTTTTACATTACGTTCATTTCAGTGCTTAGTCTAACCTATTTTTAATCCTGTAACTCTATAGTTTGTTTTTGAAGCTAAAATTTGGTAGATATGATTTACTGCTTTGACTGGGACGGTTGCCCTGTGTGTATAGTAGGATTGGGAGGCTCCCACAAGCTGTGGGATATAAAGTCTGCGGTGCATCGTTTTCCTTAGCTGTTGAATTTACTATCATCTCTTCATCTGTCAGCCCACATGTCATTATGTGCACCCTCAAGGAATTTTCTCTGGGGGAGGATATGCATGTTTGTATAAGCTGGTGCATTAATGTGTGCCTCTGTCTGATACACATCTGCTAAATTCCAGGCAGGCAGCATATTAAAAGTAAGATGGACGACTTTCTCCCTCTCCTTTCCACACATGTCTTACTTTTTTCTGCCTATTGTGGCGGACAAACTCTATTGTTCTTTGTTTACTGGGAGGACTGACCTGTACATTTCCACCCAATGGGCTCCTCAACAGAGAGGAATTCTTGCAGCACAGAGACTAAAAAAACTAAAAGTCTTGAAGACAGACTGATACATTCATAAGTCATCTGACCAACAGAGAACAAAATATGAAGAAGCTGGGCTCCAACCGTAGCGTGAACAAGGTCCTGGCTAAGTGTGAAGCATCCAGTTCAACCGAATTTGACCAAATCAAATCAGTGAAGACAGGATGGGCTGGCCGTCTCGGGGATGCCAGGAGGGCACTGAGCCGCAAAGCCAAAGGATTTTCATCCCCCTCAAGTTCATCCTCAACTCCATGCCTTTTCTCCACAGCTCCACCACCACCCAAGAGAGCTCCCAGCACCACCCTGACACTGCGCTCTAAGTCCATGACCGCTGAGCTGGAGGAACTAGGTGAGTGCCAAATAAGTGGTATGCAAACTCGACACTCTGTTTTTTTCCCTCCTTTTCTGTCATATTTCTGCTTTGGCTTTGTCATTAAAACTTGGTGTGTCTCCTAACTTTTAGAATAGTCACTTCTGTTGGCTTGTTCTTGTCATTTTCCCTCCTCTGCTGACGCTATCTTTTTCCCACCAAGCTTCTGCTCGGAGGAGAAGAGGAGGTGAGTCTGAGACAAGAAATTGACACCTCTTTGAACGTCACAAAGATGATTTATCAATGATGTGTCAATTTAAGAACCGCTTATTAGAGCAGATGAGCAGAGCAGAAGAACACATGAGCCATGTGGACAGTCTACACTTTTCTGTCACTTATCGCTTCTTTCTTTCGTTCTTTATTTCTTTTTCCTGTATTTTATTGAGACAGGGTAGTGAATTTGTACAGTACCACAGAGCATGACCCCACACATATAGCTACATCTTAGAGGTGCCTTTGTATTCTTTATGGCGATATCAACATTTGGAATAGATGCCACAGCGTTTTTATGTCTCAGTATTTAGTTCTGGCCGATTTTCTTCTTAACAGAAAGACTAGATGAGATGTTGGCATCACAGGAGTCTATGTTGCGTTCTCAGCCCTCTGAGGCAGATTACAGAGCAGCCACTGTCAAACAACGGCCCACCAGCAGGAGAATAACCCCAGCAGAGATCAGTGTGAGTGCACCTACACACAGCACATTGGCAGACAGCATATGCTGCTCTGCTGGCATACATACAAACTCAACGCACATACAAAAATACCTGGCCAACACGACATGCACCGCTGCGCACATTTATGCATATTCTTTGAATTAACCTATAGGAGTCATGGTGTGCTTTCAAGATTTTAAGATACTTTTCTTGTTTTTTTTTCATGCAGTCACTGTTTGAGAGACAAGGGATGACTCTACATGGAGGTCTCCATCCAGGGATTGAGAGAGGTCACATACAACTACCAAAGGGCATGTCCAGGACCAAATCTTTTGGTAAAGCAATCACCCATCCTGTACATATTCAAATAAGGTGAATGATAGTGTAATTGTACCTAAAGTAGAGACTAGAATTTGAGGAAGCTTCATTGTGTTTTCATAATTTGTTTCAGGAGAACGACTAGGCAATACTGAGACTGAAGCTCGTTGTTAGGTCGTAATGTGCCATGTCAAAACTTGACTGATTAACAAATGTTGTCAGTTGACAGTGCCGGATATATAATTACTTGGGATTGAATGTTGAAAATTTGTAAATATGAATACTGGATACTGGAACAGATTTAGAAAGCAGTTGTTCAAGTAGCACAGAGCTTGTTTCAAAAGTAGATAAACATATATATTATTAATACGCCACTGTATTATTAAACATTATGCTTTTTGTGAGTATACCCGTTAAAAGAATCTTTAACTGATTCCTACGTGAGTCAAAAATAGAACTGTATGTTTTATTAAACTATTTTAATAATCATGTTTTTTGACACCTGATACATATTATCTATGTAAGTAAACAAATTTACAGATGGATGCAGTACATTTTTTATGTGGACCAGCTTGGCACTTTTTCAAGAGCTTGTTTATCACCAGATGATCTGTGCTCTTTGCTCTCTTTACCGTCATCAGGTGCCACTGAGGAGGATCGGCTGTCTGCTCTTGCAGGCGAGCACCGATTTCCCCGCAGTTCCTCTATGACAGACAGCCTCCGAGACCACTCGCAACCCCACCCTATCCCTCCCCCTCCACAAACGGCACCTCCTCCTCCTCCTTACTATCTAGACACTGGTCCTCCCCCAGCTTTCTGCCCCCCTCCACCTCCATCGAGAACACAGAGTCAGGGCCATGAGCCTGCAGGACGTTCGAGCTTCAAGCCGTCCTCCTTGGACCTGCCTTACGAGGCCGCTCAGCGGCAGGCCACACACATTGAGAGACAGAAGAAAGCACGCTCCATGATCATCCTGCAGGATTCTTCTCATTTACCTGTTGAACCTACAGATATTCCACGTCCTTCTGCTGCTACTCCACCTGAGCGAATCAAAAGGAAAGGTCGGGTTATTGACAACCCTTACGCAAACGTGGGTCAGTTTAGCATTGGACTGTACACACCTACCAAGCCCCAAAGAAAGAAGAGTCCTCTGGTGAAACAGCTACAGGTAGGTGGAATGTTATCGATGCTATCTGATTTTGTTTATTTATTGTTCTTGCTTGAATTTGAACGTAAAAAAAAGAAGGAACTTGACCTGATTTTTTGGTCTCTACACTGCAGGTGGAAGATGCACAAGAAAAAGCTAGTTTGGCCTTAGCTGCTGCCCACTCGCGAGAGAGCTCACCCTCAGGACGACACCCACTTACCTACGGGCACACACACACCAGCCGTGCAGACTACTACCAGCAGCAGCTGATGGCTGAGCGAGAGCGTATGCGTGCTCAAGGAGAGATGATGTTTCAGAGCAAGGGCCCCTTTGCCGCTGCAATTGCTGGAGCTGTAAAGGATCGTGAGCGTCGCCTAGAAGAACGGAGGAAATCCACTGTCTTCCTTTCCGTTGGGACCATGGAGGGGGCATCTACCACCAGCTCTGATTCCCCCTCTCTGACTCAGTCTCACTCCATCGATGAACGGATGCTGACACGAGAGCTGGGACAGCTGCCTCCCCCTGCCTTGGCTCTGAGCCCCTCACCTAGTGGGACCACCTTTATCCATCCACTTACAGGAAAGCCTCTGGACCCCAATTCACCACTGGCTCTTGCGCTGGCCGCAAGGGAGAGGGCACTGACCTCCCAGAGCCAGTCCCCTACTAGCAGCCCAGAGCCTCGGACTAAACAAGAGCAAGTAGGCCAGGGTGTAATATTCATTGACACTCAGACCAAAGAGTCTCCACATGGGGAAGGGACAGCTACATCTCCTCCTTTTTCACCTAAAAGCGCCAAGGTAGCGGGTTTCGGGGTTGGATCCTCCCCAGCATCAATTTTATCCCCGCAGCCCACCAAGCCACAGTGGGCTTCATCTTCGTCACCTGTATCATTCCGGCAGGAGATGGAGGCCAGGATAGAGGAAAGGAAGGAGGAGAAGAGGTTAGAGGATAAAAAGAGTATGCTGATCAGTATTATGGATACATCACAGCAGAAGACAGCAGGGCTAATCATGGTCCATGCCACCAGTAATGGGCAGGCTGTTGGAGTAGATTCAGAACAAGAGCAGACACCTGCCCCAGCCTCCATGGAGCCCAGCAAATCCCCAATTCCACGCGCTAAATCCCCCAGTCCCACTGTCGCCCAGCCCCAGACCCAGCTCCAAGCTCAGCGTTCTGCCAGTCCGGTCCAAGAGAAGGGTCTGGCTCAGGGAAGCTCAGAGGAGGATGTGGATCCGTACACAGTAACCCTTCCCCCTGCCATGTTATCCTCCAGCGATGAGGAAACAAGAGAGGAGCTACGTAAGATTGGAGTTGTTCCACCACCAGATGAGTTTGCTAATGGGCTACTGGCACAGGCACAAGGCGCGCCAGTGTCTCCAGCTAAACCTGCTGTGTCTCCCGCCACCCCTGCAACACCAACGCCACAAACGCCCTCAACCCCAGCAACGCCAGCTGTGACCCCCACTCAGCCTGCTCAACCCCCACCTCCACCCAGTGCAGCAGCTGTCTCAGGGAAGCCCTCTGACCCTCTGGAGCCCCCACCGGTGGGTGAGTCTGGCTCTGCGGCTGACTCAGGGGTGGAGGAAGCTGACACACGCAGCTCCAGCGAGAGAGAGCGAGACCACCATCTCGAGACCACCAGCACCGTCTCCACGGTTTCCAGCATGTCCACATTGTCCTCAGAAAGCGGCGAGCCTGCCGACACACACACCACGCACACCTCCTATGCCGACGGGCAGACATTTGTGCTCGACAAGCCGCCAGTGCCTCCTAAGCCCCGACTGAAATCCCAGATAGGAGGCAGTAAAGGCCCCGTCACTTTCAGGGACCCTCTGCTGAAGCAGAGCTCTGACAGCGAGCTGCTATCACAGCAGCAGGCTGCTGCCCTGGCTGCTGCTGCAGCTGGAGGAGCTGGGCTCCCCCCAGGTGGTTCAGCCTCAGTTACTGGTCTAGCCCCCACCAAGCCACGCTACCTCTTCCAAAGGAGGTCCAAGCTATGGGGAGACCCAGTGGAGCCCCGTGGCCCAGGAGTGGGGCTAGGTATTGGGAGTTTGGGAAATCTTGGTGGGCTGGGACTGGGGCTGGGTGCAGATGAGGGAGCAAAACCATCTGTTATGGGAGAGCTCAGTTCACGACTACAGCAGCTAAATAAAGACACCAGATCACTAGGAGAGGAACCTCTGGGAGCCTCACTTGATCCAGGAAGGAAGTCACCTGTGGCAGGTGCCAGGTAAGACACGATCTTATAAAGTAAGAGAACAAAGGGTTTTAATAGAAAACAAATCCTTTAAGTTTCATTCTTATCCTTTTCATATGTAGTGGTAGAGTAAAAAATCAACCATGGTGTATTTTTAATTGATTTAAATTACTTCTTGACACTCAGTTAATTATTTTCTCTAGTTTTCTTTATTATATCACTTTATTTGCACCAGTGTCTGTTGTTATCTTCTATTGTGCATTCTTTTTATAAGGTAGTACATTTCTGTTTAAGTTGTTGTGATGGTAAACAGTAATGAGATCAGAGGTCACTAGCATTGTTGGTATTAGTTTCCCTGACAATATTAGTGGAACAGCATAGTTAATATATCCTATAGCATTAGCAGGTCATGCCTTGGTTTTTAACATCCCTAAGAAGAAGACTTCTCACATAGCAGCAGCTGTCTCAGGGTTAACTGAAGCACACTGGTGTTTTTGTCTGTTATCTGTGGGTTTCTTTTTTCACACCTTACCTGAAAGTACAATGAAATCCTTTATATTTCTGCAGATGTGAGGACACCGAAGAGAGTAAACCTTAAGGTTATAGACTCTAGGGTAAACCAAAGCTTTTTTTAAAATATATTTTACATAACGAGCCTATCAGCCCATTTAAGGAGAACAGTACTTTTATACTTCTTTTTTTCATGAATATTCTTTGTACTGTTATTTGTTACCTTGTTTGCATCAGCTGATTCCTTCACTGACACTTGTAGAGTCTCTCAAGAATCATTAAAAAAAACAACTGAAGTATTACTACAGCACAATGTTTTTCAAGAAATGATTTTAGAGCTACAGTACAGTAGTACTACAGTTGATGGCTCTGGTCTTGGGTCTAAACTGCTCCTTGTTTCCATAGTTACAGCTGTACTCCTTTGCTTCCTGTTAAGTGTTCTGTGTTGGTAAGAGTAGACAGTAGCAATTGATAAGCTAGTGGTGTGTGTGTGTGTGTATGTGTGTGAGTGTGTGTAGTAGATTATCCGTTGATGCAAACAAGGTAACGGGGCTTGGAGGCACGTACTTCCTGAAAGCTTCTCCTCATCTCTTGCACAGTCTCACTTCTGGGTTCTAACCTATGACCCTGCTAGTAGCTCCCCTTCCAGTGTTTCCCAAAGCCTTTGTTCAAATAGTGCATAATACATCCTCATACACACTGCTCTTTGCGGTCATCGCTGATAATAATTGATAAGATAAGAGACTGTATCATCAGTGATAACCTCAAAGGTTCAAGGATGTATTTTAACAAGTATTTGAACCTGTCTGAACTATAATGGTGTGTGCCATGTTGAAATCCATCCACTCACAATCTCGGCATTAACAAGGCTGTTAATGCCGAGATAACCAGACAAGGTCTGACCCCGTCAAAAGTCTTCAATAGTCTTGTTGTCATAAGTGGTGGGATCTTCTCTTTTGATTTCCTCCAGTATAAAGCAACCGGCTTCAGACTGGTTGTGTTTTTATGGCTCAACAGGCTGGAAGTTAACATCTGAGGTTAGAAGGACAGATGGTGTCTTTTATTGGCTGCCCGCTGAAGTGCTACTTATTTCATACAACTGACAGGACGTGATGTTAAATGCATTGTCATGGAGTCATGGATCTGTCTCAGCCTTACAAAGAGCTCTGTGGTTTGTGATCACTTTTTTAGATGCAGTTGAGTTGGATTTTCTTTCATAGCCTTCTCTCAGCTTCTCTGATTTTTTTCTTGCATCATATTCTCTCTATGTGGATATTGGGAATGGAAGAAGTTGCTTCCACCATACTTCTCTGCTGCTAAGAGGAGCTGAAAGATGTGAACAGACGATATTAGATTGACAAGTTGTCAAAACATACTTTTCATAGTCTTCTCATCATGGTGACATCAGTGAGAGGACATGATCAGCTTCACACACCAAAGCTTGTGCATCGCATTTTCATGTTTCCATCCACGAGTCAGTGGAATCAGTTACAGTACTGACTGGGAAAGAACAATGAGAAAGTCTTTGTAGAACTAATCACCATAGAGCTACAAGTTAATGACCATTCACAGAAATATAATCCTTACTGTTGCTCTAGACAAGTATAGTTTGATGTTACAACCCCTTAATGCCTAGTATATCATATTTGATACATACAGTTTTTGAGACTTCTACACAATCAGAGTTTTTTTCCCTCAGAAAAACAAAATAAATTGTGCAATACATTTTAAAGAAATAGTTTGCAAAAAAAAAGCCAGAGGTACGGTGGCCCTGAGGGGCCAAACAGACTGCAACTTAAGAAAACACCAGCAAAAAGAAAAACACCGCAAAAGCACACAAAAGACAACGGAAATAGGAAAAAAGAAAACAGAAATAGGAAAAAACAGATTTCCAAAAGCACAAGGGAAGTGTTTCTGGGGAGACAATAGCCCGACGGACCAGTTGCAGGAACCAAAACATGCTAGGTAAGTGTGTTTTAATCTCATGATTCATATAACACTGATGACAGATTTTTAGGCTAATAGTTAGGCTAACACACTTACCTCTCATCTTTTCTTTCCTCACAAAACCGATAGATCCTCCTCTTCTTTTAAGTGTCTCCCAGCGCAATTCTCAGCATATTTTGGTTCCTGCAACTGGTCCGCCAGGTTATTGTCTCCCCAGAAACACTTCCCTTGTGCTTTTGGAAATCTGTTTTTTCTATTTCCATTTTTCCTATTTCTGTTTTCTTTTTTCCTATTTTCGTTTTTCCTATTTCCATTGTGTTTTGTGTGCTTTTGCAGCGTTTTTGTTATTGCTGGTGTTTTCTTAAGTTGCATTCCATTTGGCCTCTCAGGGCCTCCATACAGATGTAGCAAATATGATACAAATAAAATTAATTAAGCCAATTAATATTGATTTTGTCAAAAAAAAAAAACTTTAAAAAAAAGTGTCTCTCGGGCAATTATTTAATGGTTTAGTGTTAAAGCAATGTGTCTTTACAGAGGAATTCATTACTGCTATTAGAAACAGAAATGTGCTGTCCTAATACTTTGGGGTCCTAAATCCCTGTTTGTACAACACACTGGACTTTTGGATGACCATAAATTAAATATGAAGCTCCGATTATATCAAATACAACATATCAAGTCAGACCCAGTTCGGACTGGATTCACACCTACCTAATGTTATCCAAATGAAGAGATCACCACTATCTACATGCTGACAGTTGATTGCCCTTGGCTGTGAAAAAGATGACTGCGCACACCATTATTTCTCTCTCTCTCTCCCTCTCCGCCTCTGTGTCTCTTCACCTGCTGTAGCATTTCACGTAGAGCATCAGCATCTCCGCACTCTTAATTGTCACATTCATCCATCACTTACCCCATCCCCTCTGTGCCCCTTTTAAACCCCTTCCAAAAACTACACTGCTGAATTTTGTCTCCACCTTGTTCATGTGCTGTGTATCAGAGCTTTGGGTCATGTACAAAAGTGTGTTTTTCATTTCTGTTGTGCTTTTTAGTTTTCTTTCCTTTGTTTTTTTTAATTCTTTTTTAATGAAAGTTGCATAACTTTGTTTTGATTTTCAGTGTTTGTGTTGAGGATGGCCATGATCCTTGACTGTCATTTTAAACAACGATAAAACAAAATATGTTCCACCAAAACACACGTGCATTCGCCGCTTATATACTGTGCTCCACATACAATCCATGTTAAAAAAGATTATTTTCTTATATAAATGTATGTGCAATGTTTTGTTTTAAGTACAAAAGCAGCTTTAAAAGTCAAGAGACATGTGCCGTCCTGTTGTGTTTCTTTATTTGTTTGTTTTTCTTTGTGCAGTGTTTGATATGTGAACAGTGTGCTCATTTCTCTCTCATGTAGCCCACTGGTCAGACCTTCAGGTGCTGAAACCCGCTCTGCTGTCTTTGTCATGCTGACACATAGAGCGACCCAGGCACAAAAATGCATTCATGCCCATCTACTGATGAACATGTGCAGTCATACACTCACACAGTCACATGCACCTATACATGTAGATGACGCACAGCAAAGACAGCGGAGCGGGCTGAGGCAGATTATAAGTCTGGTTGGCAGGCTGCGTCTCATTGAGTGATGCTAACATTCTCTCCCATTGCTCTCTCTCTGCTCACCTTGCATGCTCCGCCCTGCTGCTCTGATCTGATTGGTCTAGAACTGACTGTGCGCCCAGGAGGGCAGGACGACTGTGTAAGTGCGCATGGAGCTCATCTCATATCTGTCGGCTCCCCGTAGTCTGAACATTTTTCCAGCCTGAGTGCTGCTTAGCTACCGGTCTTCCATTACACTCTTTTACTCCAAATCTCACCTAATAAAAAAGTTTCAAAAACATGCAGTAGATGGAAAACGTGTGCTACACCTTCAGACATGTAACATGCATGAATAAGACACCACTGTAGTAACTCTATAGTTTAGATTCTCATTTCTGTTTTTCCTTGCTTGCACAAAGTTGGCTAAAATTTCCTTAATTGTATCCATCCCTCTTTCTTACTGTTCTTGTTCTTATACTAACATTCAGTCTCTAAGACTGTCACAAATTTATGCTTCTAATAACCTTCAAAAAAAGGGTGATATATATGTATAAAAAGGTGACTAGACTATTAAAACTATTCTCCCATATCACATCACTATAAAAAAATAATAGTTATACCTCAGTGTTTATGTGAGTATGATCCTTCATCCTCATGCTTCAAATGGTAAGGTTGAGTTCCTAAATGCTAAATGTATAAGTATTAGCCACACTACTCAGCTACTCCTTTGATTAACGAGTAAATAATGCTAATTAGTGTTTTACAGCATAATTGCCACCTGTTTCTTTACACAATGTAATTCGTGGTCATGAAATTGAATATTTACTGTATCAATTTTTTTGAGTGAGTCAAAAGTAACTAATGTGCAAGAGAGCTGAAAATCAAATTTAATATTCTACTTTTAGATCTGCCTTCTGCATCTAAATGTGGGTGTGTGTGTGTGTGTGTGTGTGTGTGCGTTTGTTTCTACAGAATTTGTCACACATTAGAAAATGAATTCTGCTTTCAGGTTAGTGATATCGGCAGTTTCAGTGTAACACAATACATCTGTTTGACACTGTATTTGTAATCTAATGTTGGTCACACTAACCTTTTCAAGGATGCATATAGTATGACTCAACAGCTTTAATTGAATTAATCATAGCAAAAACACGTTCATTAATGTCACAGGGACTAGGGGTGAGTAAAAATTAGGGCTAGGGCTCTTATTTTGGAGAACTACCCTGTAGTCACTTGCATAGCTAGATGTTCTTAGTCTGACTAGTTTGATCTTTCTAACAGCCATTAACCTCTCTTCTGCACTAACCTACTTTAAAATGAATGACTGCTGTTTATATACATGCTGCGAAAGAGTATTTGCCCACTTTCTGATTTCTTATTTTTTGCATATTTCTCACACTTACATTTGTCAGATCATCAAATAAATTTTAATATTAGATAAACATAACCCAAATAAATACAAAAATGCAGTTTTAATATAATGATTTTAACTATTAAGGGAAAAAAGCTATCCAAACCTACCTGGCCCAATGGGAAAACACAATTTCCCACCTTGTTAAATCCCCAATTCATTGTGACTAAGTGTATTTTTTGGAGTTTAGTTTCACTGGACATTCAAGCATGATTACTACCAGACCCTTGAATCAAGAAATCACTTAAATCTAAGCTGTCTGGCAACATGAAGTAGGCTTTGAATGGCTAAAAACAAATAAAAAATGAATTTTTTAGTGGCCTAGTCAAAGTCTGAGCTTCAATCCTACCAAGGTGCCTTAGCATGACCTTAAACAGGCTGTTCATGTTCAAAAATCCTCCAGTGTGGCTGAATTAAAATAGTTCTGCAAAGATGAGAGGATCAAAGTTCCTCCACAGTGTAAAGAGTCATTGGCTCATGCTTGATCGCAATTGAGTGGCATAACTAGTTATTAGGTTTAGGTGGCAACATTTCACATGTTTGGATATTTTTTTCCCCTTAATAAATGAAATCATAATCTAAAAATGGCATTTTTTGTTAACTCGGGTTTTCTTTGTCTAACATTAAAATGATCTGAAAAATGCAAGTGTGAGAAATATGCACGAAAAACAACGACTATGAAATCAGGAATGGGGCAAATATTTTTTTTACTGCGCTCTATGACCCAAAGTTCGGTGTCATTTTTTCTTTATTTTATTTTCATTAACAGAGTCTTCCTTATTCTTAAAGCTTTGTGCCTCTGTCTGTTTCCACCAGACTTTTCAGCAGCCTAGGTGAGCTCCACACCATCTCTCAAAGAAGTTATGGAACCACATACACCATCCGCCCTGGCAGTCGCTACCCCATCACCCGACGCACCCCTAGCCCAGGTTCAGGCTCACCTGATCGGGGCGACCCTCTCGGACGATTCTCAGGCTACGGCCTACCAACCTCACCGACCACACCGCCACAAACTATCCTCAAATCCTCGAGTCTCAGCCTACCCCAGGAGCCAAAGGAGGTCCGCTTTGTAATGAGGAGCTCCAGCGCCCGTTCCCGCTCTCGCTCCCCGTCCCCGTCACCTTCCCATTCACCTGGGTTAGGTTCACCACTTTTAGCTCTACGACCCTTTCACCAAAAACCCCTCCACCTCTGGAACAAGTATGATGTTGGAGACTGGTTGGAGAGCATCAACCTGGGGGAGCACAGAGCAGGGTTTCAGGAACATGAGATCGAAGGTTCTCACCTCCCTGCTCTAACCAAGGATGACTTTGCAGAGCTGGGAGTGACACGAGTCGGACACCGCATGAACATTGAGCGAGCACTGAAACAGCTGCTGGAGAGCTGACCCCTGCCCTGAGACACAGCCACAGATGGAGATCAATGAAGACAGACAGAAGATTCGGAGCTGATGAAAATAAGCGACGCGATAGGGGCCGCTCCTCTTTTACTCCGGCTGCTTTTATGTTCAGCATCACAAATGTTGACCTGTGGCTCTTAGGCACACCCTGTTTCCGTTCTGCATTAACACCCTGCACTTGACAATGCACTGAAGAGGAGGAGTCGATACATTCATTTTTCTTCTTGCCCACCAGCCTGCTTTTGTGGCCAATTAAATCAGACCCAAAATGATATTTGGCGTTTTTGTTTATTTATTTTTTGCCAAGACGAGCCAGACGAGCTCCAATTAGAACATTTGATTTGTGAGGTTCACTTGTTTCCTTAGTAACATCCCCACTTTCTAGCTCCCTCCTCTCCTTTCTACCTCCCTTCCCAAATAACCCCCCAAGGTCCCTCTATTAGGCCGCTGAAAGCCTTCTTGCAGTTTGAGTAAAGGAGGAGGAGGAGGCAGAATTTTTTGTTCCACACAGAAAGCTCAGTTGCCTTTCAAAATATTTATACAGAGATCAACAGCAATGAACACAGTGCTACGGACACACAGCCCTGAAAAAGGTGTGTCTTCTGTATACGTGCTGTTTTTAAACCGAAGACTTTAGAGCCCAGAGTCGGAGCTCCACAAAGTAAACCGTGGGAGAAAACCCCTCTGCCTTGGTACCCAGACTGTGCTATCTATTATATTTGGAGAATGTTTAACCAACACTCGTGGCTTTTTTTCATAATCAATTTCTTTTTTTGGTTTTCCAAAGGGAATATTATATATAGGTATTATATAATATATACATATATATATATATGTATTTAAATATAGCTTTCAGGAGAAAAGACAATGTTGCAAAGAGGAAATATAATAAATTAATCTGCACCTGTTTTTTTGGTTTTTAGTATAGAAGGCAGAGAGAAATCTTTAAATCTATTCCACTAATAGTTTACTCATTTCTACCAATTATATACATACTTATATATATATATGTACATATATATATAAGTATTCTATATATATATATATATTTGAAAGGAAAAAGTATATAAATATGGAAATGAAGTTTTTGTCATAGGTATCCAACTTTCCTTATGGTCACTCCTTTTTTGAACCGTAGCATGACGAGTTGCTTCATGTTTTTGACAAAGAGTTTGTTGTTTGTTTTTATTTTCTTACGGTCTTCCTTCATACTAAAGGGCATCCCGTAATGTGAGGCTGAGACCCCAGTTGACACCCATCCCTACTGCTTCAGTAACAGATCCCGCTGTCCATGTATCCACAATAACACACCAAGGGCACCGGCCACCTATGTGCAAGCTGATTGGCTTTAAAGGGGCTCTTCATCTTATGCCTGTTTATCACTCAGGGATGGAAGTTTGGGGCACTAGCATGAAGAGGTTGCTTGCTGTTTTACTACTAGAAATTGAATTTTTCTTACACTTCAACAGTTAAACACCACCATAGTCTGTTAGAGAGCTAGTAAAGATTCCATCCCTGTCCCTGATAATGTTACTTAGACCAGTTTGCACAAGGTCTGGTATCAATTTCCAAGCATGGAAACCTGGAGAAACAAGCTTTAACTGTTCAAATATTTTTTTTAAAAGCTAATAATTGTGTTCCTTTACTTGTGTAACCAATAAAAACTTGCCATACAAGCTTAAATGAGCTTGATGTGTATGCCCTTCTGAAATGCCACTGCAGGAAATGTCTGTAGTTTCTCAGGCTGTGGGGATGGGAAAGCCTCTGCAAGGTCTTAAAGAAAATTCAGTATTTTACAACCTGACATTATTGCTGCTTTCCTCAATCTTTACCATTTTCTAAGTGAGTAAAATATCATAAACAGAGGGACAGCTACAACTCAAAACAATAAGGCGCAGGTTGTTTAAAAAAAACACTGAATTTTCCTTTAACAATACAAATCTACAATTGTACTCATGAGTAGCTTCTGCTGGCAGTGAGAAACAGTGAGTTTTATTCACACACCGAAATGCATTTTATAGCTTTTCTCTGACGGGAAGCCAGTAAATGTCTATTACCAGTAAAAAAAATACAACCTCTGTACATCAGCAGAATCCAGTCAGTATGCCAAGGCACTTACACTTGGCGAAAAAGTGCACACATGTTTAGTTTCTTTTTCTCACAGTTTGTAAAAGCGGGTGGGGAATTTAACGGTGTATGTGGGTTGTAGGAATAGCACTCACTGCCTCGCTGTGACCTCACTGATTATTCTTTTGTTTTTGACGTAGATGTCACGTCCTCAGACTCATTTGAACACTAATTTTTTTTTTTTTAAATTGTTCTTATCAGTTCTTCTTTTGTTGTTTGATTTGTTACCCTCGGACACTGTGGGTAGATTTTGTAGCGTGTGGATCATGACCTTTGACTCATCTGAATTTTAGAGTGACTGAAAAAGAGCAGAAAAAAATCTCCTGTCCATTCTAAATATACTTACACTTGTAAAAATGAAAAAAACTACAAATATTTGCTTTTTTTAATCACAAGCAATGTATATATAATAGATTTCATATAAATTTTTGAAAAACAAAAAGTATATAGATCTATATATGAATGTTTGGCATATATGCATAGTTAACCACCTGTGAAGAAAAAGGTGAGCAGATTTTATTCTTTCTATGAACTCTTGAACTTTTGAACTCTGAACTATGAACTAGGGGATGATTTGCACAAAACAAGGTGACAAGGTGCTAACATAAAAGCCACCCATCGTCCAAGAGCATGCGTGCATCTGGATTCCCTGAATCTCTCTGTGTGGTCGTTCTTCTTCACTGTGTGTATGGCTGTTTGTGTATGTGTGCAATCGCTTATTTGTTTCCATTTTTGTGCGTTTGTTTGGGATTGAAACAATGAGAATGCGTGTGACAGTGCGAGAGAGCGAGTGTGAGTGTGTGTGTGTGGTTAATTGTTAGGGTTTACATCACTGGAGTTGGTCCACTATAGCCTTACTGTACTACCATCAGATATTGCCGGCAGTGGCTGTGTCACACAAACACACACACACTCACAAAACGCACACACACACAAACATAAAAATGCACACATGTATTAATCTTCATTTCAAAACTCAACATCATCGTCCGGCATTCTTGTTTTGTACTAAGTGACGTCTTCATAAAGTGGACTGCTCGGCTCAAGAGCAACAAGACAGACTGAGATTACCACGTTATTGATGAACACAGTCACATTTTATATTGCAAGACAACCACAGCTCACCTTGTAACTGTGTAGGCACGGCTTATGCAGTATCACTGTTTTGTAAACCCATTCCCAGATGGCATTTGTGCTCTTTACCCTCCACTCTGTCTGGCAGCACTCCTCTTTCCTTTTTCAGACCTTCAGTTTCTGAGTTTTGGATATGCTATATGAAGTGATCCAGTGAGGAACAAACAACACAAAGGAAAATGTGCCAAAAAGTAAATAAACTTTTCACTGTATATTTGTCTTTGCTTTAGGACTATCTTAGTTACAGCACTCAAAAGCTGTTAGATAATATGATAATATGGTGCCATCTCCTGGAAATCTTGAGAACAGATGTTTGTTAGATCCTTCTGTATTTTCCTGCAGTTGGAAGTACAGTCATTACTTTTATTTTTTGAAGAAGTAGTATATATATATATATATATATATATATATACTCTCCTCATATTAATTAATATCTCTATTATTAAATTATTGATTTAAATGAAATTTGGAGACAACTGCTTGATTTACTGTGATGAAGGGTGAACATATGCAGTCTGAAGTTTGACACAGTCTGGCCTGGTTAGGAGAATCAGTGCTGTACTAAATAACTGCTTGGACCGGTGGCTAAGATTACCACAAATACAGACTCAAAATGAGCAAAGTGTAACAGAAGTACACATCATTTGGTCAAATAATTTCCTTGAAGGATTATCTTTGTCTTATTTTGTAATCAACAAAGCACAATCTACATAGTATAGGGGCAGCAGCGTGACCTTTTTTAAAAACCCACTGGAGTCCAGTGACCAACTGGAACCAGTGATCTTATCATCAAAAGGGTTTTTTTTTTCTTTCATTGTCAGTTTTCTCCTTGTTTGCACTGTGAAGTTTAGATTGGTGGATGTATCGCTGCAACACCTCAGCCTTGTCTCACGGGTGAAGCTTCCCCTTATCGGCATCAAATGACCAGAAAACTCATCTGCAATTATTCTCCCTTTGCACACTTAAAAGTATTCATATAAAAGTCCCTCTGCATTTTAATACACAAAATCCCGTGTACAAATATGAGTTAACCAGAAGCTACCTAGTATTCCTCATGCAGAGTAAGGGAGATAGTAAAGGTTGAGGCAAGATCTGAGATGTTGCCCAGGATATCTCCACCACAGAGATATATGTTTGTTATATTATGTAATAAATTTATAATTAAAACATGAAAGGGTTTGTCTACTTGTTTTGACTTCAGTCTCTTAAGTGGTTTATTGAATGGAAATACGACACAAAGGGTAAACATGCCATCATATCTACAGGCTTTTGGACAATACTACTTTTAGTTGTTTTGCACACCGCCACAGTTGATCTTAAACAGCAAAACTATATAGTATAGTCCCCCATTTTTAGAGGCTCAAAAGTAAGATGATTTGATATGATTGAGAGCCAGTTTGTTGCCAGGTGAGGCTGTTCAGTATCAGGTCCAAGGATCATCAAAGCAATTGAAGGAGCCCATAATTAGGCTGAAAAAATGCAAAATAAAAGCATAAGACAGAGAGCAAAAACTTAAGGAGGGGTCGGTCAAATCACCAACCTAATGGTACATTCTTAAAGGGAATAAATGTCTACTCAGTGACACTAAAAAGACCCAAAAGATCACAGAAAACAACTAAAGTGGATGATTTCAGAATTCTGTCCTTGGTGGGAAAAACCCTTAACATCTAACTAAGGCATAAATATTCATGAGAAGGTCGGCATACCGTCCATTAATCAAGAGATTATATTATAGTTTATGAATGGAACTATAACAAGGTGCAAACCACTCGGTACACTCAAGGAAAAGAAGGCTATATTAGACTTTGCCATGAAACATCTAAGGATGCTGCATAGTTCTGGGGAAGAAAAGCTGGTTGAACAGATAAAACTTTGTCTAGAGCATAAAGTATGCTATAGACAGCTCATCCGAACCATCATCATGCTCTCAGGAGGTAGATCTGGCTTCTCGCATCTGCATGACTCTGGGCAAGATACTCAACCCCAAGCTGTTTTCTGGTGCATCCACTGGAGTATGAGAGCACTTAGAAAAAAGTTATTGTGTGAATGAGGCATGTTGTATAAAGTGCTTTGAGTGCTCCAGTTGTGTAGAAAAGCGCTATGTAAGAATCAGTCCATCTACCATCAACTCAAACATGGCTGAGACAATGCTGTCTCATGGGCTTATATGGATACAGTGCAGCTGATGTGACTGGTGATAGAAGTGTACGGGGCTTTACTCTCTGTCCAGAATCAGCACTTCACATTCCAAATGAATAATGACCCAAAGCATACTGCAAAAGCAACCCAAGAGCTTCTCAGGGATATTTTTTAATTGCTAAGCCATAACTCTCAACACTCTTTTCATGAACTGAATACAGAATGGCCCACAAACAAGCAGAAACTAAAGGCATCTGCAGTGACGGCCTAGTAGAGCATCTCAAGTGAGGAAACAGCATTTGGTGATGTTAATGGGCTCTAGACTTAAGCACTGAGTGCAAAAGAAGTCTTACATCCAGTCTTTACATTTAAAATGAGTCAAGTTTTCCAGGCCTCTGAAAATGGGTGACTATGTATAAAAATGGCCATTATTCATAGACGCTAATGAAAAATTTCAATAAACCTCTTGCATTAAAGTCTGCACATCTTGACTCATTTAAAATCCACTTTGGTGGCAAAAATACAAAATTGTGTCTCTGCCTAAATACATTAGTACCTAACTTTGAATATTAATTAATATCTCTGTTATCATCTACTCATATCCCTGGCAGTTTATTGGCGTTTTCTCTTATAAAATGGTGATGAGTTGATTATTTAGTGCTCTGCTACTATTGCTGCATTACAGCAAGATGGAAAGAGACATGATAAAGATTTGGTTGCATGGTACATTAAGTTCTCATTTATTGAAGTGATAAAAAACACACAAAATTTAAATCATAAAATTAATGCAGCCGACAGATGCAGCTCCCCTGCTGGCACGGCACACAACACTACACACAAACACTGAGAACAGCAGCAAGTACAGTTCATAATCACACGTTCTCTTTGCTGTGCGAGTTACTTTTTAATGCTTCACATAGTAATTTTTCCACACTTAAGCAAACATTCATTTTCTACCTTAAGAATAGTAGATATTGTTCAAAGTATGAATGACAGCAGCTAAATGAGCTCTGTAAACAACAAAAATCCTATTCATTCCACCACATTTATTATTCCCCGCTACCGTCACTAGATAGATGGAGGGCAGTAATTTAAAACATCACTAAATTACCGTGCGCCATCCTCCAATCAATTAAAAAGCAGACCACCAAAATTACAATTAGTGTTCCTGCTGATAGTGTCGGTCACGGAGATTCAGATGTCTTGACACCGGACAGAAGCAGCAGAAATGATCCTTTAGGTGTCATCAGAAATGTTTTAAACTAACTCTGGACTCTCTGCCTTCAATCCGTCCTCTTCTGCCTCTGAATTATCTTTCTTCTCGAGGTCAAAATTCTGTAAGAAAGCAGTGAATGGAGGATATCAGCACTATCATCAACAGTTATTAGTAAATTTTCTCATAACTACACTTTTTTTTGCCAAAAACAAATGTTGTTTGTACATTTTGTACATTTCGTTATATAATAAATTTATATTAAAAATTGGAACCACTTTAAATGACACAAGCGTAAAGAGGCAGTTGTAGTCTGCAGATGTTCACTAGGTTTCACCTATTTTTAATGCACTAATCTGACAAATGATATTGATTTTTTGTGCTTTTAAATGTATTAAGAATTCTGATCTTTCAGTTTTGGCCATTGAAACTCGTTTTCAATTTGTATGTTACTTAACACTATTAGCAACAGGGGTTAAAGTGGGCTGGAACGATCCGGAACGGTGTTCCGGCACCTTCATTAAATGCGTAATTAAATCTGATAGGAAGAATAATAGCTACATAATACTGTTGAGGGATTTAATTTTTCATGTGCTGCAGCCTGGAGGTGCTTCCAGCTGACAGCATGTAGTAATAAGAAAATAATGACATCCCACAGTCTCACTTACACCCTAAACACACACCTCTTCACTTTGTATCCCTGTGGTGCGTTCACAGTGCAGATGTAAATAAAGTTGTGGTTCTGAAATTTGTAGGAAGTGATTTCAAATGCTGCTTTCACTCAGCTCAACAAACATCGCCAAATTCAAACTGCTTTTCTGCAGATTGTACCATAGTGTGTTTTGTTACCTATATCTACAGTTGCTGTATTTCCCAGGGAGAGATAAAGACTGGATGGGAGAGGAAGATGAATCATTTTCAAAGGTAAGAACTGCTCAGCAAGCGACATTTTATAAAGCTGAAATTTAAAACTTACTTGTAAAGTCCTAATTCATTTTAGAGTTGTTGTTTTTTTAAAATCAGGTATTAGATATAAAGATGATGTGTTACTGAAGTTATGTATTTTAAATAATGTGAAATGTCTTGCTAAACAAATTAAAGTAAAATATTTTTTGTTATTCAAAGTTTGCGTGAAAACAGGTTAGTTTGCAATACTGTGGTACAGTAGATGGTGATGCACTAAGTTGGATGGGTTGCAGTGCAGACTGTGGTGTAAATTTAAGCTGTTGATGCTACATTAGACATTAAATTAAATTTACTCACTAAATTCAAACTTTCCTACTAATTTTATATATAGTCTATGAGCTGGAAATCAGGTATAACTTAAGCAACATCTGCTTATATCTTGTTGAATTCAGTCAGCTAAATCCAAGATCAGTGAGTCTCAGCAGCAATACAAACTGTGACTTGTTTCTAAGTAACTTTTCCCCACGCTGCACACCTAATCTTAGGATTCCACCTCTTTTCAAATCCTACTTTAACTCCTGATTAGCAGATGCCTTCCAAAACTAAGCTTGCTAACGTTATCTAGTAACTTGGCACTCTAAATACGATAAACAAACAAGACAGCAGCCAAAATGCTATCAAGACTTAACCTGGCTTTACAAACCAATAGGTAATATAATGACAGCTGGATCCTTCTTTAATATCCAGTAAATATATATAGCTCGTCACTACTCCTAACTCTATTAATGCTGATTTTGAGTTAGGATCTCCAGTAATCCTATTAAAACAATAAAGGACGATTATAAACACATATTTCCTACTTTAAGTACTGCACAATCAAATATTTAATTCTTTGAAGTTAAAATTCTACAGTTGCTTAAGGACAAGCACATTAGTAATCAGAGAAGCTAGTGTACCTCTAATTCTTGCATCACTTCATCCATGAAGTCACTGGGGTTTTGCTTGTACTCCACTGCTCTTTTGATCATGTCTCTGAACATCTGATGAAAGAGGTACACAGTCAGAGCTATCAGACAGCAGTAGAAGTTCAGGTGGTATGAACATGTTATAATGATTACACTGACTGAAGTTGATAATTGGCTTATAAAATGAACACTTTCACATGAGTCACATTACGTAAAACAACAGGAGAAGAAAGAAAGCCGCTCAGACCTTAACTACATTGGTTCCATCAGCTGCTGACACAAAGTAAAACGGGAGTCCTTGCTTCTTCCCGAAGTTGAAGCTTCTTTGTGTGACCTTCATGTCGGCTGCAGATGTGAAAAAACAATCACAATTACAAAGTCCAGTTTGCTGGACAAAACAGTTAAAAAATACTGCAACCTAAAGAAATCATGTCACACATTCAACTCTAACATTATTGCATACAGTCATTACAAGAACTCCACACCAACTTTAATGTGCAGACTCACCATCAATTTTGTTGGCAACAACGCAGCAGGGTATCTCTGGTCTGTACTCTCTTAGTTCCTTATACCAGTTGGCTAAATTCTTATATGTGAGCTTCCTTTGAACATCAAAAACCTAAAAAAAAAAAAAAAAAAAAGATGAAAGATTTAGCAAAAAGTTCACCTTTGTTGCTGACAACATAGTTACATTTTTCAGACTACTTTTAATCCTCACTTCTTCATGCACACTTGCAGCAAATAAATGTGTTCTTACCATAATGCATGCATGTGCTTTGTGGTAGTATGAAGGATGCATGTTTTGAAACCTCTCCTGGCCAGCAGTGTCCCAGAAATCTTTGGATCAAAATAATAATTAAAAAAAAAATTGGTAATTTAAGTTTTGCAGATTATTTTTAACTGGTTTCAAATATTTTATGCTGTCACAGCAAATGCACGGTACTTACCAACTGCTATGGTCTTGTTTCCTACAGTGGCTGTGTGTTTGTAGAGCGTCAAGGCATAGGTTGACAACTGCTGGGGACGACTGCACGAGGAGTTAAGGATCTTAACAATATGCACCTTGTTTCTTCAAAGCATCTTAAGGCTAAGACAATCTTTGTCCAAGTCTTTGTTCCTAGCCCACCTGCTTGAATTTAAAATTAAGTAGTCAATTTATAAATTGCTTCTTCATCTTCTTCTTTTGACTGCTCCCTTTAGGGGTTAAAACGGTGGACCATCTGCAGCCATCTAACTTCAAAACTAGTATCTTTGTTTCTTTTATTGTTGTAATTATACTATGTTTATCTAAAACAGGTCTCTCTTGTGTATTAGACATTGGATTGGATGCCTATATAAATAAAAGTTAAATAAAAATTTCCTCTGTCACACCAACCATCCGCAGGTCCTCCTTCACTACATCCATAAACCTCCATTGAGGTGTCTCTCTTTTCCACCTGCCTGGCAGCTCCACATTCAACATCCTTTGTCCAGTGTATCCACTACCCCCCTCTTCACATGTCCAAATGCTCTCAGGCTTGCCTCTCTCACTATGTCTCCAAATTGCTTAACCTGCGTTGTTCCCTAATGAAGTCATTTCTAATTCTGTCCATTCCCATCCCTCCCAATGAAAATCTTAGCATTTCAACTCTGCAACCTTCATGTCTACCTCCTGTCTCTCTGTTAATCCCACTGTCTCCAAACCATACACCATAACAGGTGTCACTACTATCTTGTAAACCTTCCAATTCACTCTTGCTGCTACCCTTCTGTCACCCCTGACATGTGTCTTCACCGATTCCACCATGACAGCACTCTCTTCTTCACCTCTCTTGTGCGCTGTCTGTTGCTTTGGATGGTTGACCACAGGTATTTAAACTTATCTACCTTCACTACCCTCACTATTACTCCTGTTTCCTTCTCATTCACAAACATGTATTCTGTCTTGCCTCTATTGGCATTAATTCCATCTTTCTCCGGTGCATACCTCCAGCTCTCCAACCCCTCTTCCACCTGCTCTCTGCCGATCCCTTAACCCCAAACCCATTTGAACTCATCTGTCACTCTTACACCTACCTCACCACATGTCCTGCACCAGCCTCACAACACTTCTCTGCCACTCATGTTCTTCACGCAGTACCACAGTTCCTCTCTTGGCACCCTATCACCTGCTTTTTCTAGATCCACAAAGAACTGTATAAACTGCTAAAGGATACTATTCGTCCATGAGAAACCTCTCCATTAGCCTGCGAGAGAAGGAGAAAAGTGTCAACCCCACAGACAATGTTAGGAAAGCTCAAATGTTGTTGATCGCTGCTTGCAGCTAATACTCACTTAGATTTACCAACTGCGCTGTCTCCCAGGCAGATGATCTTCACCTGTTCGTCCGCATCGTATTTCTTTTGGTCCAGTTCAGGGATGCTGCCAGCGTCAACAGCCATATCTCTCTGCTTTTCCCTCACTTTTTGATTGCTGCTATAAATACCTGAAAAAATGCCGTTAGGCTCCCACAGGAGCTCCGATAGACGGCTACTGCCCAGGGAGTATTAGCTAGCTTGCCATTAGTTACTTGAGGTTCGCCTTTTCTTCACTTATTCCTGGTTCGTCAGGGTTCACGTCAGTAAAAACAGATGCTCACAGAAACTGACAACAAAACTGAGCCCGTCACTGATTACATTCTCTTTCTGAAGTGCTGAAGTGTACCTTTCACAGCGCACTCAGGAGGGAACGATTGTTAGTCGCAAGTAAGCTAACAGAACTAGCGTTGGCCGCAGTTGTTAAGCCCGGTTAAACGTCGCTTGTTGTCGCGGGAAAATTATTCTTTCCCAGCATATGAAAAGGTAAACGATTTCCTTCATTTATCGGGGTTAACAGGTAGCTCAAGTTTGTAAATATGCGACGTGCCCGATGATTTTCGTTTCTATGCAACGGGGACGCCCGCAGGACCACTTCGCATTGTATCCGGCTGTCTTTCCAGGTGCCTGTCTAAAATCCTCAATCATTTGCTTCTTCTTCTTCTTCTTCTTCTTAGTCGTTTTTTGGAGATTCGCAAAAAACAATGTGGTGCATTACCGCCACCAACTGGCTTGGAGTGTGGACCGGAATACGCTCATATATAATCAAAAATAAATAATAATAAATAAATAAAATAAATAAATACAAAACAAAAACTGAAATAAAGCCATAAAATTTGCATATCTGGAGTTCCTTTGCAATAAAGCCATTATGTCTAGCTTAATCTTGTTTTTTCCCAGGTTTTGAATCAGTTGGCTTCTTTCTTCCTAATAATTTTGATAATGCAAAAGAACATGTTCAGTGGTTTCACATATTCCACAGAGACTACATTTCCCCATTTGATGTTTCCCTATGCTGAATAGTGAACTGTTTAACCCAGTCTGTCCAAATCTGATTCGAGATATTATTGTCTCTTCTCTCCTGGTTCTCCCCGTGCTTCCCTGTTTCCCTTTGAGTAGAATAAAACATTCTCCCTGTCCTCTCCTCCTCCCACCGCTTCTGCCATCTTTCCCTCATTTTCTGTTTTATCATGCTCCTCATTTCAGCTTTGCTAATACTGCTATTTAAATCAACTTGATCTCCTTTAGCAGCCTACTTTGCAATTTTATCTGCCACTTCATTGCCAATAACATAATGTGCTGGTATCCATACAAATTTATCTATCAGTCCCATCATATTGTCTGGTCTGGCTTCTGAATGACTGTTATCCAAGCAGGCCAGTGATGAACTAGAGTCCTAACAGATTATTGTCCGTAATGGTTTATTTTTCTCCACCCACTGAACAGCTAACAATAATGTCAACATTTCCCCTGTGTACACTGAAAGTCCATTATTGAACCTTTTCCATACTTTTATCTGGAATTCTGGAACATTAAATGCCACACCCACTTGATTGCCTGTATTTTTGATGCATATTTATAAATTTGCACAAAACCAAAAAAATGATTCATATAATCCTGCACTATATGAGAATTCCAAATAAATTCCTTATCTTTATTCCTCCTGTGCAACAACATAAGGTCTACATTTGCATTTGGAAGTATCCATGGTGGCACTACTGGTAATGGGACTACTGGGCTTATATTAATTTGATCCATTTGAGTTTCTATTGCTTTCCGGGTTTCTGTCCACCCAAAACTCTTTGACTCCTTTACCTCTTTCTCCTAACAAGGAGTTGATATCCTGGAATTGATATCTTGGATTTCCTAAGTATTCTGTTCAATTCTGTTTTTGTAAATGATATATTTAGTAAATCATTAGTACCTTCCTCTTGTCTTAATAATTCTTCATTCTCTGCCATTGTCTGTCCTTTTCCTCTTTTCCTTTCTCCATCAATTTTGTCTGAAATATGAATTTTAGCAAGTGATTTTGCCATCATATTAGCCTTCTCTTCATTTCTAATTGCTGTTATTTCTCCATCACTCAGGATTGGATACCCATATTCTCTTTTAATCCCATTCATTTTCCTTATCATTGACCATAGCTGATTTATTTTAGTCTGTCTTCCTGCTGAATTACAAAAGTTCCTCCACAAATCTCTCTTTGCATTTTTTACAACTCTTTTCAAATGACCCTGTGACCTTTTATACTCAATAAGATTCTGAGTGTTACGATTTCTTTTCAACATTTGGAAAGCTTTATTTTGAGCCTTAATTGCTTCATCACATTTCTTTGTCCACCACGGTACAGTCTTCTTCTTGGTCTCAACACCAACACTTAAATCAACGTTTTGTAACTCCTGTTCACTTATGAGCTTAAATGATTCCCAATTCCATATTTCTACTGCTCCCATTCCATACTCTTCCACATTCAAACTTATTTTTGTCATTATAGGATAGTGATCACTACCTATTGTGTTATCTCTAATTACTTCCCATCTACTAACTCCTGCTACCTGAAACCAAAGTGAGATCAATTACTGATTCTGTACCTGCTCTTACATTCACTCTTGTTCCACTTCCATCATTCAAACATACACACTTTTTGCTTTCCATGAGTTCCCCATACTGTGCTGTGAGCATTAGTCTCCACACCATTCCACTTTTCCTTCTATGTACATATCCATTTCTTCCATAGAATCTAATGACAGCCTTTTATATGGACTACAAAAATTAACAACTTTAATACTTCCTTTCTTTGTCCATGTTTCAATTACAGTATATTCCAACTGCATACCTATTGCTAGAACTCTATACTGAATACATTGTTTTACACATCCTCCTCCTTTACCTTCTTTCCTATCCCTACATACACTGCTATATCCTTTGATTACAAAATCTAAATTTGGTTTGAGCCATGTTTCCTGGATGCAAATTATATCAGATGTCTTATTAGAATTTCTTTTTAATGATTCCTTTAAGCTCTTGTCCATTTGCTAATAAACTTCTGGGATTCTATTGCAAAACGATCATATTATCTTGTCTCCAGATGTTCCTGGCTTCCCATCTCCCCTAGCCTTTTGTGTATATGCTCCCATGAAATCCCTCTCATACCAAAACACTTCCCTCACAATCATTTTGATTTTTTCTGTCTTGTATTTTACTTGATCTGCACAGTTGATTATATCTGCATTGAATAACATTCATATCTTTTCCACTGTGGTTTCAGTATCCGTTCTCTCTACTTGAGTCAAACCTGATGATGATACCTGTTGAAGCCTTCCTATCTCAGTATTTCCTTTCTGTATTTGCACCCTTTTAACAGCCTCTGCATAGCTTATGTTGTTACCCATTTTAACCTGCTCAACCTCTATGGCCTTCTTCCTAGCTTCACATCCCCCATATGTCACCCTGTGCTGCCCTCCACAGTTACAACATTTATCTGGCCCCACATTCCTCATACCTATGGTTATCCCCACACCTAGTACACCTTTGCGGTCCTCTGCACACTGCTGCTATATGCCAATATCTCTGTCATTTGTAACATCTAAGAGGGGGAGAGATATATGACCTAACTATGAAACACATGAATCCTATTTTGACTTTTTCTGGAAGCATAAGTTCTTGAAAGGTTTTACATACATAATAAAAAAATTGGCTACTTTTTACCAGGTCTTAGTACTGGGTAAAAGAAAGAAAATGAGATGAACATGACATATATTACACTGTTCATCCATCCATTTGTTTATATAAGGAAAGGTCAAATGCAGAAGCAGTGTGTGAAACAATAAGCACACTAAAAATCATTAAATTACATCTAAAATAGTAGGGGTTATTAGCCATTTTGTTGGGCATGTTTCACAGTGGGTACTCTATCTTGTCATATTTGGAATGAAGAAACCCAAGTGTAACTACAGTACTGATTCGGTTGCCTCTAGCCAGCTTTAGCAGCAATAATTTGAAGTAATCTGTGACCCAGTTTTGGCCATGCTTAAGCCATAGGACAGATGGCATCACATTTGACTCTAGAATACTTTGCTATACAACAAAACCTAGGAAAGATGCCCAAGATGCGAAGTGCCCAAGTCCTGTGGCTCCAAAACCAGCCAACATCATCACCCCTCCACCACTGTGTTTGACTGTTGGTATGAGGTGTTTGTACTGATATGCTCTCTTTAGTTTTTTTTAAATGTGGTGCTGTGAACTTTGGTCTTCTCTGTCCAAAGAAGATATTTCCAGGAGTCTTGTGGTTGGTTGAGATGCAAAACTTTGCTGCATTGCTCTTTTTAGAGAAAAGAGGGTTTCAGCCAAGCCATGCTTGTTCAGCCTTTTTTGGATTGTGGTGCCATAAACTTTAAACATGATATAACTGAGGCCTGTAGAGCCTGAGATGTAGCGCTTGGATTTCTTTGCAGTTTGTCTGAGCATTGCAATGTCTAACTTGCAACTCTAAATACATTCCTGCAAAGACAAATCTCTGGCAACTGTCTTGAATGTTTTAGGCGAATAGTTTTTCTCACTGTAGAATTAAATTGTTTGGAAATGTCCTTATAACCCATCACAGAGTGTACAAGTGTAAGCGTGTACTTAGGTTTTCACAGGATTGCATGGAGTTCTCTGAAAACCCTTTTCACAGCTCTATTAGGCAGTTTCACACATTTTTTTTCTTTTCACATAAAGCCAACAATCTGTTTCACAAGCTGCTGGTATTTGGCCAAATATAAAAGCAAAATAACATTGTTCTTGCACATAGGCTATGTCTACAGGTGTTAAATTTTCTGTATCGGCTGACTTTAACAATTTAGTGGCTCTGTGGCTAATTTAAATAGCAAAAGCAAAATATCAGTGATCATGTAGTTTGTATGTGTCATACAGCCTAATATGAAAGTTGGATCCACATTAAAGTGTCACTGCAAAATACCAAATGACTAACTCAGGAATTGGGATTGCAGAGGTTCTGCTATAAACTCTGTGCAAAAGGCTAAACCGTAACCTGGAAATTCCACAAAGTTGAGACATAAGACAGAAACAGTGAATTTATCTTATTCTGTAAAAAGATGAGCAATTTCTTAAAGTATTTTTTCCTTAACTGACCTCAAATATGACAAATGGAGAAATCTGGCCTAAATTCTTTGGCATCAAAATACAATCTCACTGTTGTGCTGAGCAGTTTGTATTTTATGCTTTATTGACAAACTTCTGTGGTCATTTCCAGTTAAAATAAGAGATGACAGAGGACACTATTCCTCAACATTCCCAGGGACTGACTGGTAGGATGTACTCAGAATGACGCAATCCAAAGGTAAAACTCGGGGCTTTGCTTTTTGTGAGGTTTACCTAGGAAGGAAAAAATCTCGATGAATAAAAAATGTTCATATTTGTGGGGCATTTAGGATAAAAAGAAAACGACATGATCAGGTTTCTTACTTGCTCAGGGTTGTATGCTCCTGGTCCTGGTTTCGCTGTGGTTTCACCGGGAGTGAAGTTGCGACCTGTCATGCTGAATTGAGGAGGCTTCTGCCCATAAATACTGGGGTCCACAACTTTATAGGCAGCAGGGCCAGGAGTCTGCGGCCAAGAGAAACAAAAGTATAGACAACAACAGTAAAACACAATTGCTAGGAGTTTTTTGTTTTGGTTTGGGTTCAGCTTTTTAGGGTTTGCTTGAGTAACTTTTATACCTGTATGTAACCAGTCTGGCCTGACACTGTCCTGCTACAGTCTGTGTTGTGGTAATGGAAATGAGTCGACCACACTGCCCTGACAACTGAGGCCAATTTATTCTCCCAAGAACTGTGTAAAGGTCTACATGTAGAAGACCAATCATATGAATATGTTGTACTAAATGTAATTTTATTTAAACAGATATTTGAGCTTAATCTTTATTGTTTTGTTTCGTATACATAGGGAATAGAGCCTGACGGAGGATTTTTAGGATGCCAATATTTGGTGATTTCATTTTTTTCTTTCAGACACATGAAACATAAACAGATTTTCCTAACATTTGTTGCGTGTCGTCACTTATGAGTCTTTACTTAGATAATATGACAGCGCAGTTTAAAAATAAACTTGTTCTCTGCTCCAACAAGTTGTAGGTTACTCATTTACCCTCTGCCTATAGCTGCTTGGATCAGCTGGTTGTTGTATTTGTGGATTTGCAAACACCTGTTGCCAACAGATAAGTTACAAAGTGCCTTCTGGTTGACAAACTACACAACACCAACAACCGTAAGATGGCTGAAGGGTGTTTCTCCCTTCTCATCTTAACTTGTCTTAACAAATTTCACTTATGAGCCATTTCAAAAGTAGATCAGCAAATGAGATAAAATAGAAAAATTGTTAGTATATAATCATGATGCAATGCAGTTTTTTGTGCAGGTTTTTATATGTACTTTGTATATACTTTTGGAATTTGAGTAATGAAATTTAATGTGATGGCACACACCTTATCAGTCAGCTAGTGGCCCTGTTGGGGAGAGGTGTAATAGCTATATATAACAGCTACAATGATTTAGATACATTTTAATGGACATGAAATTTGCATTGAGATTATATAACCATGTATAACTATTACAACTGTTAAACACTGTTTTTACTAGTCACATGAAAAAGCTTTTCACAGGCCAGTCCGAGCACATCTACAAAAGCAGACATTTCAGGCCTCAGTTAGCAGGTTAAATGATAAAGTTCATGACAGTAGAATTAGAAAATGAAGGAATAAGGACAGCTTGTTTGGAAGTGTTGCCAAAAGAAATAGTCTTCTCTATAAAAAGAAAGTTGCAGCATGGCTTTCATGTGTAATGTTGCATTGGAACAAACCACAAGACTTCCAGAACAATTCTTAACAGACAACAAAGACCAGTGTTGGAGATGTTTGTCCATACCGCACAGCACCACATTTGGAGAAAACAAAACAGCGTATCAGCACAAATGCCTTAAAAGGGCCTTAAAAGAGCTGTGCATAAAGGAATGCCTGCAAACTTCTATGAACTGAAGACTGAGATAAAATACCTCCACATTCATGTCAGAGAAACGTTATACAGGGAAAGATTACTCCATGTTGCTTCAAGTTATTGCTGATGATGGCTCTACAAGCTATTGAACCATGGGGCTTACTTAGTTTTTCAGAGGACTACATAGAGTGATGTGTAAACTCTATTTTTTCTCATGATTTTATTAACACAAAATCCTCATAACTACCAACAATATTAATCTGTATTAATTCAATATTAATTACTTAGAAGACATAAAAATTGCTTACAGCAAACTAATAAAATCTCAGCCCAAAACAAACACTTTACACTAAAAAGACAACATGTAAAGTTTATACACAGGATTACTCTGTAAACAGGAGTACAGTGGGAAACTACTGGAACTGACGTGCATGAGAAGTCAAAGGTCACATAAAGAAACTAAAAGCTCCCAATAATATAAAATCATATTCATTAAAAAATGACAAACAGATGGCTTTTCAGTGAAATATAAATCTTAAAAGACATGTTACATATATAACTATGCACCTTGCTTTGGTCGTCGTAGAAGGTTCCGATTTTGTTGCGGCCACGTATTGAGAAGCAGGGAGCAGAAGATGCAACCGCAGTGTTCATCCCTATCACGGGAGGCAGAGAATAGGTCGCAGGACCTGCAGTAGGAGCGAGAGATAGAGTTTACAGATTTTGTACTATGAAACTTTGTCATTCACAGTACAAATACACAACAACAAATACGTATTTTACCTGGTGTTTTGTTGCCACCTAATTCCTTGTGCCTGGCTAACAGTGAATAAGCAGGCGCAGAGCGGTAGATCCACTTTGCTGAGTGCTCTGGGGAATATTGACCTGACAGCAACAAAGAAATTTCTGTAAAGACACTGAGACCAGGAGTAAAGCATCTTCATGTGCGTCTAATGTGTTAAGAGTTCTGCTGACCTGGTCCAGGAGGCTCGAAGAACTTGGGCTCCTTTGGACGGCCATGGAGTGAAAATGCAGGCTGGTTACTCAGGCCCTCTCTGGTCATGTTGGTGGGAATCAGGTATCTTGGCCCAGGGGAAAAGTTATTATTGACCTCCTTACGACGCATCCCAAAGCTGAACATTGGGGCTTTGTATTTAGTAGGGTCGTGCTGAGACACACCTTTATCACAGAAGAAGAACACACCCTTACTGAATACTACTACTACTACTACTACTAATAATAATGATAATAATTGTGCTGATGACAACAACAACAACAACAAAAAATCTATTCTAACACTACCTGTGAGTCCAGGCAGTGCATACTTGGGCCCCGGGCTACCATAGAGGGCAGCTATAGGACCTCTTGGCTTGTGGGGCCTCCAGGTGCCAACCCAGGGATCAGCCTTCATCATTACCTTGAGAGAGAAAGTCATGGAAAATGACTGAAAATGACAAGGGGGGGGGGGACGTGCACATGAAAAAACAAAAACAAACGAAAAAAAGATAAAATCACTCATCCTTCTGTGGTGCTATATTCAGCTGATCCCTTATTCACCATAGCAGGTAGCTCCACATGTTTGTTTTAGCAGATTTCAAATGAGCTTCTTCAACTTGTTAGGCAAATATGTAAAAACACTATATATGGAGACTCTTAAAATAGCCATCAGCATATTTGCCATCTCATGATGTCTTAACTTTTTCTTAAATAACAATAAATGTAGATCTCATTACAAATGCTAATAGATCTGACTGCAGACTTGGTAAATGCTGTATTGTGTATACATATATATATTAAGAAAGTGCATTACTATCGATGAAGGCACTTTAAGCGTTTGCCAACTTTTTCTCAATGTACACTACAAGTTCTTTCAAATCCTGCACCTTTCTGAGTGGCTCAGTAGTAACACGAGTGTGGCTTCACCTGGAACAGCAACATCACGGTGCTAATCATGGCAACAGATTTGGAACAATAATAACAATGATAACCATAACTCATTTCACATGAATGACAACACTTACGCCAGAAATAAACTTTACTCATTTGCTAACTCGCACTGATTGAGCATAAGTGATCAATAATTATAAAACAGCTTTGCGCTCACCTGTGAAAACAAGCGTTAGCCATGTTAATGAGTTATATAAAGCATCGAGCTAAGTTCATGAATCATAAGCGTAAGTATGTACATACTTACGCTTTTTCTCATTACGCTTGACTTTTGTTTGGCAGGGGGCTGGTTGATTATGTTTTTTACAGAAAAAGCAGAAAATCTTTCACCAAAAAATAAAAACAGTTTCTACCGTTTGCGTTCCAAACTAACGAATCACTGACTGCTTTCAGTTTTATTCAGTCGGTGAAATAAAGTAAACAGATTCGTGATTTTTACCTCACAAAATCCCGATCCTGCTTATAGTCCGTGACAGGCTTTTTCCACAGAAATGAGCATGTGCGCTGAACCCAAACACAGATTGTTTAATGGTTGTCAACTTCACTATGACAACGTTGCCATGGCAATGACTCTCTGACACTTATTCTTAATATGTGTTGGATATAATGTTCTTTAACCAGTTTAATCAGATAAAAAATACTACTAATAATAATAATGAAATAAAAAAAAGTTGGGGTGCCTTGTCTCTCTCGTATAATATCTGACTCACTCACATTTAACCAGAGACATGCAAGAAGTATATACATGCAATACATTATGCAGATGTTGTAAATGATTTATTAGGTATGAAATGCTGTTCTGCTACAGGGTCACACTGTGGGCACACTGCTTGGATTTAACCTCTTAGGGCTAATGAAAGGACCTGATATACTATTCAGTGCTAAACTGATTAAATGTTTGGTTTTTTTAATTCTAACTTTATTTCAAGTTTAACCACTTTTCTAGCACTCTATGGAGGACTGGTCCATGGCACAGATGTAGTTGTTACTCTTTGCCTGGTAACTGTTTAAAATACTTCAAATCATCTTAATCCACTGAAACAAACAAATATATGACTTAATCTTAATGCCCTCTACTGGAAATATCTTAGGCTTAATTTATAGGCATTGGCACATTTTCATTGCCCCCTGTGAAGTGTGTAACAGTATAAGCAGGACACATCACAAACAAAATATTTTAGTGCCAGAGGGGGCAGTTGAAATTGAAACACATTAACACAGCTTAGACTGAAAGAGTAGAGCAGGTAATAGTTCTTGTTAGACTGTGTAGCTGACACTTTATTTCTTACATCTAAATTAGTATGGGTTATTAGCAATTTTGTTAGGCCCACATTTATTGTGAAATAGTGATATTTTTAAAAAGGGAAGATAAAGATGAGACATGAAGGGGAGATTGGTCTTTATATGTCATATTCTGCTAATTCTACACAGTGGGTGCTCTATATTATCATATTTGGAATTAGGAAAACAAGTGTAACTTAATTGCTGGCCATTTAAGCCATCTCAGTGTGATGGCAAACCCTTACAGAATCCTACAACTAAAGTAATTAGACAGATTTAAGCCATCATTTATTTAAGGGCTTGCACCTCGGATTTTTCTACTCTGATTTGTCAAAATGTCTCTGTGGGAACCCCACCCCCAACCCCCCCAACAACAACATGCAGTATCAGTTTTTGTTTCTGTATAAACTCCGGTCTTCAAAGTGTAGCATTGGTGCTGCAGGCTCTAGTGAAGTATCTGTAGTTGTGGAAGGTTTCTCTCAAAGTGGCTTTCATGACTTTCATTAGAGGTGCAAGGCTTTCCATTTCCTCTTGGGAGCGCTGTAAGATATGTGTATATATGTGTATTTATTAAAAAAAAGGAAAATGATAACACTTGAAAAAAAGTTTTCATATTTAGAATAAATGCAACATGATTTACTCATTGAACTTCTGCTCTGTCTTACCCTCGTAAGTGCCCGTATCAGTCGGTGAAGCACTGCCTCCTCTCTGTGTGGACACAGGCTGGTGACTGTGCTCACGCAGCTCAGCACACAGTAAATGGTGTGTCTCTGTGGCTGTAATAATGTGATATCCCAAATAACATCTTACATCTAAGGAGATTTAAGTATAAATGTATAGATGCTTAGTAAGAAAGCACAGGATGATTCTTTGCTTACTTTCTTGAGCACACTGAGAGGATTCCTGTTGCTTGCTCTAATACTCAGTCTTTCTATGTCCTCGGCACTCAGGACAGGTTCCTGAATGAGATTGGAGAAAACCATTAAAAGTGAGAGACAAATGTTTACTGCAGTAGAGGGTGCTTAATCGTAAATTCCTTGTGTGATGCCACTAACCCTGAGCTTCTCCAGCCAGGTCCACAAGAGACAGCAGAGAACATGAGGATCTGATTCAGTGACCAGCAGAGCCCAGCCACACTCACTACTGTTCAGTTCCTCCTGTAGAAAAAGTGAGCAGTGGTATGAATTCACTGATATGTTCTGATTGATAACAATGATTGCTTGTTTGTTCATTTTACCTGCAGCAGAGCCGACCTTTGCAGAACTGTTTCTCCTGGAGGACCCTGCTCTGCCATTGCTTTAGCTACAGGACGAGCCGTCGAGGTTGGGCCTAGGTTATGTGGATTTCTGCACAGCTGCATGTGACATTGGTTAGAACACATCCACGGCAAAGATTTCTTTATTGTTACCATTTTTAAAAATAAATGTAAGGTTACCTCCACATTGGAGCTATATTTGGGTAGAGCCTTTTTAGCCTTGCACTTTGATTGCTTAGCACAGCTGCTGTTTGTTCTCATGCTGGACACTGGAATATTGAGTATATGAGTTTCCTTTTTGGTGGTTTGGTAGCCTGATGAAAGCCCACCAAAAACCGGACTAACTGGTCTGAGATCAGCTCGCATACGTTCTGGCAAACACCAGTGTTTCTCATCTCCAAGAGCTGTGGTGCAGTATGGATTCAGCTCCGATCCCTTCAGTACAAAATGCAACAAAGAGGGACGAATCCTTTATAACCAGCCCCATTTTACATTATTATTCAAGAATTTTAATAATTCTGTATGCACAATTTTGATATTTCACCTCATTTACCGTGATCTTGCTGAGATCAGAGTCACTGTAGCTGCGTTTGTCCATCAGTACCTCCCTCTTCCTCTCCAAGAATCCTAACGGGTCGTCCCATGAGGACATTGACCCCGAACCTGCCCACGAGCTTCTATGACCTTCTCTCAGCAAGGGCAAGTACTGCTTGGACACCAGAGTCTCTCTCACAGTGCTGCTCAGGACCCTAAGTGCGGACCTCTTGTCCAGTTCAGCATAGACCTCTGGAGGTGAAGGGAGACCCAGAGCCAAGCAGGAGAGACGCACACACAGGAGGTACAGCACCTAATCAAGTGGAAGTCAGAAAAGAGGAGAAGGTTAATTGCTCTACAATCCAGGCATTTCATGACACAGGATTAATGTATTATGATGACAAAATCCAGACCTTTGGTGTTTGTCTGAGATTGCGAGCCTCCTTGCCGTGCAGTAGGAGTGCTTGTCGGTTTAGATAGTGCTGCAGGGTGAAAGGGGCTCCGTGCCTCAGGCTAAGGTCTGGGTATTGAACCAGCTGTGTGCCAAGCAGGCGAGCAAAATCAAACACTTTGCTTATCTGTGCCCGGGTTTGGATAGAGCGAGGCCGTTTAATCCGCACAAAGTGGACGGCCTCACTCGGGCTGATGCGCAAGGTGTAGATTAAGTAGCAAGCTATCAGGACACCTGGCGATCAGGAACACAGCAAGAGCATTATATGTGGCCAATCTGCAACATGCAATACTTACTTAAATGGAATATATTTTTAATCCTACCTGTCCTCCCCAGGCCTGCATGACAGTGCACAGCCACTCTTCCTTCCCTCACCGCAAAGGCAATAACCTTCACTGCGTCAATTAACCCAACAAGAGATGACACTCCAAAATCTGGCATCCCAAAGTTATAAAAGTAAACTGCACATAAACAGAATAAGAATAGTGAGCTAAAGGAAAGAGCATTAAAGCCATGAGCATATGTTCGCACACAAAATAAACTGTTTTCTGTATTGAAAATAAATATGCTTTGCTTTCATTGTTTTAAGATCTCACTGTCATTGTCCATGAAGATCTGAGGAGAGTAGGTGAAACCACTTTCAGGGTCCAGAGGAGGTCCACAGTGAGCATGCTCGCCCGGGAGCTGCATGTTAATGATCGACCTGATGTTTAACCTGAAAACAAAGTCAAAGAATGGAGGAAAGCTGCAGACACTTGGTGTTCATCTCAAAGGTTTTTTGTTGTTACTTGCAATGTGTCCACAGTTCCAGAAGCTCTAAAACTACTACGATCACCAAGTGTTGTTGCAAAAAAGTGACACAAGATGCTTTATGTCCTTTTTTTTTGTAGTAATTCCTGTAAGGATGCAGGCGCCATGCATCAATTTACTACACAGACAATACTGACCAATGATTACCTTTGAAACTGATCTATGATGTTGTACTTCTCAATTAGATAACTTGATGGTCTTGCCATGGCAACTATGTCATCTGTTACCCTGGGATAAATAGAAGTTCACAGTCAGCATGGACTCCTTACTGCTAAAACACGCACAACACAAAATTATGTGTTAGATTGCCAAACACTCTCACCAGGAGGAGAAAATGCCTCGAATAACTTGCTGGTTCAACTTCCAGCATTCTGGTCCCTCGTAGCGACAATCTTTACCTCCACAGGCTAGTAGACAGAGGAGCTTGGGTGGGGATAGCTTTCACCAGATTCTCCCTGGCCTGGGGAATAGGTGGGCTGTGGTACTGGTATGTGAGGGGTCAACGTCGGCATCATCCTGCACATGTAAAACCTGCAAATCAGCTTTTGCTAACGTATTATATGTGTGAAAGATGCTTCACCTGGACAAATAGCAGCTTCCTTCGTCCTTCAACTCTGACAAACATACAGCTTGGAATCTGACAGTATTTGTATTACTTTTAGCTGTCATTTTACTTACTGGGCAAGGATCTCATTTCTGAAACTGAGTTAAGTGTTCTGCCTTTAGAACAGTCCCACTATATTGTTTTTATATAACTTCATATGTAACAAACAGCAATTAAATGTAACGCTTACCTTTCTGTTTACGTTGAAAAGTGATGGTTTAAATCCCATTTAATGTATTTCTATGAGGCTTTAAGAAATGTGAAGAAAAAAACTGATCAACAAAGCAGAGTACACATGGGCTCATCTGTCTTGATGCACACCGCTTGCACTCACTCACAACACTGTGTGATGACCCAGCTCCACTAAGCCTGATTAGCTGTCATAAATACATTAGAACAGACACTCATGCATCGTAGCAAGCCAATTATATCCTTACACCTTCACCTATAAACACTGTGTATGTCCTAATTACCTAGCACCTGGCTTCATACATGATTTTACTTCACTTGATATGCTGAGAAAAACTTCTGAGAAACTGTAACAAGCACCAAAAGAGAGACTGTGTGAATGTTGTGCTTATATGGTGATCTCAGATCATCTCACACCAGCTCAGTCTGATGACTATGGTAACTGATTTACTGAAAATTGATTGACTATAAAGTCTTCATGGCAGAAAACTGCCACACATTTTAATCTTATTGCACACTAAACTGCTGTGAATTGGAGATAAACGTCGTTATGTGCCCCTGATTCTGTCTGTATATGACCCCCTCCTGCACTACAAGCTGTTCGTTCAATACATTCACTTCTCATTAGTACACTGGGATCTGCCCAGCCCAGGAGCCACCACCAGTCCTCTCTGAGCCCTTTCCCAAACCGCAGCCTCACTTCATGCTCAAGCCATCTGCCAACATCTACTAGAAACACTGTCAAACTTAAATAAGGATTTGGTCCAAGCTAGTGACTCACCTTTGACATTATCGCCCCCTGCAGTGCTGCAACAGTAACAACATGGTAATGATGAAAAGATGATAATACAGCCTTTTTCTAGCCCAATTAGGGCTCATCTCCCATTTAAAAAATGATTACCATATGCTGGATACATTTCACACATCTGCTCTTGCCCAGCACAGGACATGCTGGGGAAACACAGAGAGCTACATTACAAAGCTTTTATTTGAAAGCAATTTTATATTCAAGCCTTTTAGCATTTCGTTTCAACTTTTTACCCTTCCTCTTTACTTGACAGTGGTGTTAATTTCAGCAGATGCTGTGAGTGAGCTGCTCTGCCTTTATGCCCTTTCCAGTGCACCATGTCATTATACTTCTCTATTATTCAGTCCGCATTCAACTTGAATCCCTGCATCTGATTTGGGCACTTAGCTTTGACATTTTCCATCCAAACTGCTACAAAAGACCAGACGCTCTTATTCAGGAAACTGCCATTTACTAACATTTAGAAGAAATCCACATTACTAATCCTGCTTTTCTCTCCAAGTCACTATCACATACCACTAGCAGTCAAAATGAAGGGAAACTGCATCAAGGTCACGTAGGCTGAATGTTTTACTCAAAGCATTGATAGCTATTTTCAGTGCAATGCCTCCAGCTCAGTTTGTTAGTTTACAGTCAAATCGCTTCTCCTCACCTCTAACTCTTTAGTTACATTAGTTAAAAATAAATAAATAAAAAAAATAATAAAATCTTGCTCTCCTGAGGGCCATTTTCAACACGCAGAAGCCGTATAGTTCGCTGTACAGATGACCTTAGGTCACACCCAAACATCAAGGAAGATGTGTGCTAGGAAATGTGGTGGCTTGAAAGCAAGTAATACATAAGCAAAGGCAGACAGAAGGTGAGGTTTGTAAGGACTGTCCAAGTCACAGCGCAAAACATAGTTGGTACTAAAGATTTTCACTTCCTCTCAGCCTGGTTCCTGATAAAAAGATGTTGACTGATGATGAAACAAACCTGAAAGCCAAGAAAGCGAGACCTGGCCTGAAGAAACACAGACAAATGACGTCAAATGTCGTCAACAATGAGGAGAGTCTGAAAAATATCTTTAAACACTAATTTTATTTGGAAAATATTGTTAGAGAATATCTTAAAGCACAAGTTGGAATGTACCCAGATAAATTGATGGGTAGGTATGGGATATGTAACACAGTGTTTGTAAAACAGTACAACTGCTGAGAAACCGACAAAAGCAACAAAGAAAAAAAAAAACACATGCTGCTTTACTGTGTTGCAATGACACTGGCCCTGTGTCAACACTGAAAAGATGCTTCCTTCCTCCTTTTAGTAAAAAGATTTTTTGTCGGGAGGATA
Source organism: Oreochromis niloticus (assembly GCF_001858045.2). Lineage (NCBI taxonomy): Eukaryota > Metazoa > Chordata > Actinopteri > Cichliformes > Cichlidae > Oreochromis > Oreochromis niloticus. The sequence goes on along the minus strand of NC_031972.2, from coordinate 55,581,161 downwards.
GAAGATCACAAGATAAAAGAACTTAAGTCCCCTCTTTTTTCATTGTGGTTCATAAAAACAAAGTGAAAAAAGGCAAATGAGCCAAATTCACAGATGTTCAAACAGGATAAGTTCCAGAAAGAAATCTGTTCTCACTTTGGTTTTGTTTTTGCTGCACCACAGTGTGCAATCCACCACATATTATTGCATAATTCTGCGTTTCAAAAGCATAGAGAGACAAAAGCATATTAGGAGGGAGCATGACCTAACAATGTGATAAAGAAAGGATTACTCAGATTTAGGCAAAGAGGGACCAGAAGGCACGATGCTCCTTTGTGGATACATGTGGTTCCACACTACTAACAAAATCACTGCAATCCTCCTGCACCTCAGACTGAAAGGCACAAGCCTTTTTTTCAAAAATGAGTTGGGATTAGATTAAGGACACAGAGGTGAACCACAGGGTTGGGTCTAACATTCACAGTTCGTGGCCTATAAATGGTCTTTAAATAAAGCTTTTTTATTTTGTCATATCCCTCCAAGTAAAGGTTCAAGGAAGATAAAGTCTAAGTACAAGGAAGTGATTACTGCAGATGCTGCCTAGACAGGAGCCAAGGCATTAAATGGAAATGATAAGTGGTGATAAGTAGGAACAAAAAGAGAATAGACACTAGGTCAAGAGATAATGTAACTGATAATACAATCAAAAAGAGGAGTTATTAATTTTTTCCAAAGATGACTACATTGTCCACCAGCCTGATCCCTTGTGTGATCACTGGTGCTGGAAAGTCTTGACTGAATGTCTGTGCCTTCAGTCCTATTTTGTGGCGTTTAGTCTCTTTCTTCTATCCAACCAGTCCTTCCTCAGTTCTTGGACAACTCTTGGGATAGCCAGTCAAGTCCTTCATATAGCCCAGTGCCCTGGGTAGCGCAGGTAGACTCAATGTGCCACTGTGGGGGTGAGATAATGTGAGATTGTGAAAAGAGCTCTAAACATGCTTGTTTTTTTTTTTTTTCCTGTCTTCTGGTGTAAAGACAGTTTTCTATTCAAATTACTTACAGTTTTGCTGCGGAGGGCGTGAAGACCAAGTTTGTCCGTCAGCTCGCTGACTGATAAGGCGTTGGGAAGATCTTGTTTGTTTGCAAATACCAGCAAAACTGCATCTTTCAACTCGTCTTCTTGCAGCTGCAGAAACCAGATTAGAGATTTCATGTTATAGCAAGATAAATGGGTTGCAGGACATTTCTACTGAGTTTAGATCTTTGTCTGGCACCAACGATTCGACTTTACTGTTGTTTCAAGTCCTGATAAACTTGACTGTTATTTTTCTCTTTGACTATGGGGACCTATCGAGGCAGCAAAGTGGTCTTAAATCATGATGCCACCACCACCGTGCTTCAATTTTGGGACCATGGGTTCATGGCTCTACACCGTAAATATTCTTGCATGCTCATCTCAAACAGTACAACTTTATTTGTCCACAAACTCTAAGATTATTTTGTAAAACTTTACAGTTTTATATACCTCAATCCATTTTCAATATGTAAATTTGAATTTATTTGGCCAAACTGTAAACTGGATGAAGATCTGCTGTTATTTTGGGACAGGCTTGTGCACACATATGCGCACATCTTTCATTTTCATGGGCTTTGCCAGTAACAGTAAGGCAACATTAGAAAGTAGATACTACTTGCTTCTGGATGGCTCAGAAGAAGTAAAAATATGATGAGAAATCCATGTTTCTCCAAGGCATGCCCAAATCAATCAGCACTTCAAACTACAAACAGACTCCCACAGTAAGGAGGACAGTGATCTAACAGTAAAGCTATCTATGAGAAAAAGGAGACAAAGATTAAGGATGAAGTACATCCTGTAAAGACTGGGTTTACGTTTTGAGTTCCTGTAATGCATGTTGGGAACAGCATTAAAACAACTGAAAAGCCAGGAGGGGAAAGAATGAAACTACTTTTCTTATTTAGCCATTGCCCAGTACGAAAGAACTCAAAGTCAGACAGCCTAACTTTTTACTCAAAATTACACTAACAATGCACTGCTGTTGGGACTGAGTTGAACATATCAGGTACGTACCATCTTAGACAGCTCTTCTGCTGACTCAGCCACCCTTTCTCTGTCATTGCTGTCCACTACAAAGATGAGGCCCTGCACAACAAGAAGAGTGTTGAAGTGATTACATTAGAATTTAATGTTAGTCATTTAATGAAAAGCAAATATGGTCAGCGTATCTGTTGCCTTTGCATTTCTTAGCTGCCAACTGCTACTACTTCTCAATGACACATTATTATGCTAAACATGAGATTGTGTAATCATCAGAAGCGTGGTATCCAACCAGATGATTACTCTGAATCCCATTAACTTGGCCTCCGAGGACACTGCGAAGAATCTTGGGAGTTGTTTGTGATCAGGACGTGTCCTTCAATGTGCCCATTAAACAAATATCTAGGACTGCTTTCTTTCACCTATGTAATGTCACTAAAATTAGAAAACACCCCATCTCAGAGTGATGCTAAAAAACTAGTTCATGCTTTTATTATTCATAAACTAGACTGCTGTAATTTATTATTATCTGGTTTTTCTAAATGTTCCCTGAAAAGTCTCAAACTAATACAAAATGCTTCAACAGAAGTATTAACAGGGATGAGAACAAGAGCTGATATTTCCCACATATTGGCTTCATTGGCTCCCTATTAAAGAATTTAGAATTTAAGTTACATATAAAGTCTTGAATAATCAGGCCCCATCATATCTTAAAGACCTTATAGTATCATATTAATCTTGTCCAGCACTTCACACTCAGGCTACTGGCTTACTTGTGGCTCCTGGAGTTTCTAAAAGTAAAGTGGGCCGCAGAGCCTTCAGCTATCCGGCCCTTCTCCTGTGGAAACAGCTCCCAGTTTGGATTTAGAATACAGAAATAGTGCTGGGCGATTTGGAAAAAATATTTATCACGATATGAATTATTTTATATCACAATAACGATATATATCACGATATACCACCTGACCTGTGGTCATCTGGAAAGTACGCAGTCTGTAAACAGCGAGTGGAGAGGGTGCAGTCTTTGTTTTGAGTTAACGTAAAGCATGTCGCAAATCCGGGTGCATGTAAAGCAGCACCATGTTGCAAAACCACAAGACGGAGTTTCTTTGCGAAAAATATCATTTTTTTATACTTTATTTTCTCTTGCATAAAGTTAAGAGTATGTATAGTGAGAAGACAACACTAATATATTTGCAATAGGCTATTTAACCCTTTAAGACCTACCATAGAACCAAGTCCGCCAGAGATCATCTTTATATTTTTACATGCTGTAGTGCCATTTGTGGGAGCATTTCAAGTTGCTATACATCAATACAACCGTTATAGCCCAAATTTTAATAATATGTATGCATTAAGTCCATAGTAAGTACATAAATTGCAAAAAAGTGCAATAAACTACAAAAAAAATTGAAAATCGTCTTTGTTTTGTTTTTTACATATATTTCTAGTTAGAGAAATTTAAGAGGTTTATCCCTCAAAACTGTAAATACAAAAAAGTTGCACAAAATAGTTTCCAACCACGAGAAATTTATTTTGAGTGTCTTCACTTTTTTTTGTTTTATTTTTGAGAAACACAAATTTTTATATACTACAGGAAAAATGAAAATAAATATTATAATGCAAATTTGCAAAAAAACAGCATGTGCATCAAAATAAACTATTTCCAACAGTGTAATATGACTTCTAAGCCTCCCAGAAACGACACAGAAAAGCATAAAGTCAAACATGACTTTTAAAAACACCAACATAAGCTTTGAAGGTAAAAAACTACATTTTCCACGAAAATGACGTCACTTCCGGTTTCGGACAGGTAATGGCGGACATGCGATAGTTCGCGCTGACTTATATTCCAACGAGGAAGTGTTATGAACAGCTGATCGGATCAGCAAAGCGTGTTTCTGGAATATTATGTTTTTGTTGCTGCAAGTCTGGAATATTATGTTTTTGTTGCTGGAAGTGCTTTTTATGCAATTTTTGCAAAGCTATATGTGGAAGGAAACCGTGACCTAGGGCAAGCTAATGGAATAAGATGCAATTCAACTCCTACGGTTTTATATGCAAAAAAAATTATTGCGCTAGCTGACGTGGTTCCAGTTCTACAGGGATTTAAAAATAGGCAAAACGGAGTGTGCCTGCTCCGACCGGTTGTAAAGGGTTAATGATATATTTTATGTAATAATTTTTAAAAATTAGGGTTAGAAACGATAGAAGACAAATGGCACGATAGACACTTTTCTATCGTCCACACGATATATATCGTCATATCGCCCAGCACTATACAGAAACTCTCTCTACTACTGAAATTAGATTTACAACTGTCCTTTTTGATAAAGCTTACAGTTAGTACTGACCAAGTGATCCTTGGGCATCCATTTATTGCGCTGGTATAGGCTCAGGCTGCTGGGAGACTGCCTGCGGTACTGCCCGTCTCACTTACACACTTCTTTTTACTTTCTCTTTCACTCCACCTCCAACTGGATGGCTGCCTTGACAAAGTGTATTTCTGACTGCGTTTTTCCTTCCTGCTGTTACCTAGTCCCTCCTCTTGAGGCTCACCTGACTGTAGGGGTTTTCTCTCTTAACACTGTGTGAGCTTTACCTTCCACTATAAAGCAATTTAAAGCAACTGTTGTTGAGATTTTGATAAGCTTGAACTGAGCTAAGGTATCTTTAGGCTATTAATCCAAAGTTGTCACAAAACTGCATGACGGTCAAATTACATACCTGTGTGTTCTGGAAGTAATGCCTCCAGAGAGGTCTGATCTTGTCCTGGCCACCCACGTCCCACACGGTGAAACTGATATTTTTAAATTCTACCGTCTCCACATTAAAACCTTTACAGAAGAAGCAGAAAGGGGGCAGCTCTTAACACTGCTAAACACTGGAGAGAACCATCAAAGAACCACAACTGAACTTCAAGTTGTAAAAGGAAAAAAAATAAAGGAAAGTCTCTCACCGATGGTTGGGATGGTAGTTACAATTTCACCCAGCTTCAGTTTGTACAAGATGGTCGTTTTTCCTGCAGCATCCAATCCAACTGCAGGGAAACAACATGGTTTAAAAAAACAAGTCAACATTCATATTAAAAGTGAATACAAGTCAGTGTTGAACATTGAACTGATTGCGTAACAGCGTCTTCCTCCAGTCTTCAGTCCAGTCATCACTCACCAGAAGTCGACTAATATCGTGCCCTGTTACGCCATTTGCGCAAATAAACGTCATCAGGACATAATTGCTTAATTACTCGAGTTAAACAACGTGAAAACGCCGTAACGAGTTACCGTCAAACAACTTATGTTAGCATTTTTAGTTACAATATTTACAGCTTTAATCGTCGCACTGTTATTCTTTCAAGTGCCCACTTGCCAATGACAATAACATTAATTTCAATAAGTTTTCTTTTAGTATTTTAACGTAATTTCTTTTAAAATGATGCTGTTAACAGACTTCACTACGAAACTTCTTTTAAACCACACACATAAAAAATTAAAAACCACGACGACAAAAATTTGTTACTTTTTTCAAACAACAAAATATTAAGAACAACAATAGTAATAATAATATAATTGTCTCTTCTTTGTGCTTTTCCTCCTCTTTCTACCCCCCAAATTTTAGAAGTCTGAGAAGTGCTCTCACACGAACTCTCATCAACAACTAGCTAACAGCGCTATCTAAAGCTAGCACTCACCCATCAAAATCCTCATCTGTTTTTTGCCAAAAAGCCGACCGAAGATGGACGAGATAGTGAGCCCCATAACTGTCCGTGGATATTTGACTTTGTGGGAGTAGAAGTGACACAGGCCGCAGCAGGAACACACGTAGACTGTGGTGCTTTATCCCTGATCCGCTTTTTCACCGTGATTTCCACACAGGAGCACTGCCGACTGCCACGTCCGGGCCAACGTGGAACACGCACACGTCACAAGTTTGAATCAAACTTTATCAACTCAATCTCTGTAAACACCACAACTCTTGTAGGATGCTGCGCTTGTGTGAGGTCTGTTTGTACGGTATACCGAGCGGTATTACACGGGATATGAGAGAGGGTCTTTAACCATTCAAGATAGTTTATTTTATATAATTTAAATTACTTTTTCCTGCTCTCATATGAACAAAATGCAGAGCCCAATTCTTACCACTAGATGTCCCTGTAACACAGACGTTCAATTACTGTAATCTAATACATCGACCAGTAATCAGTTGCACTGACTGCACTGTCCTCATCCTGTGAGTGTGTGTGCATCTATAGCTGTAGAATATACGAATGACAAAAACGATTTAGGGCCCTTCTATGATCAGCATACAGCATACATCCCAACAAGCCCTTGTTGGTTTAGCACAGTAACACGTTTCTTGTAGTTGGTCACCAGGTTTGCACACATCTCAAGTGGGATTTTGACTAACTCTAAATCCTTGAGGTCTGGAGACTGGCAAGCCCACTCCATACTTTCATATGCTTCTTCTTCAGCCTTTCTTGCCTTGGCAGTATGTGTTGGACCCATCTTCAGTGTTTTCATTGAGGGAAGGTGATTGTCATCCGAGATTTCACGCTGCATGCAATGAAGTTGTCCTGTACCCTAATCAGAAAAACAGCACCAAAGCATAATGATTCCATCTCCATGCTTGACTGTGGGGATGGTGTTCTTTGGGTCATACTCTGTATTTTTCTTCCTCCAAACACAGCAGGTTGAATTGATGCCACATTCAACAATACATATGTAGGCTATTGCTTCCAGAAAAAAGAAGCAAGACAGTCAGCGCTGCATCTTACAGAAAGTCAATAGCCCAGAATACAAGTGAAAGAAAAACTCAATAGTTTAAATAGGTTTTTTTTTTTAATCAGTATTCCTTTTTTTATTGCACACGTGTTTTCAGCTGTGGACTAATTCAATAAGATTAGGATTTAGGTTTCCATGAAAACCTTAAAAATATTTGTTCTACTGTATGCTTTCATTTTATACTAGACTAAGACATGACAGCTTTACTGAAGAATGTTAGGGATGCAAAACATTTCTCAGACTTTCTCTATTATTTTCTTAGTTTGTAATAATCAGAAGAGGGCAAAACCCCAAACAGTACAGAGAAACTCCAGTTTCATTGTCTTACTATATATTCTAAATGGGTCACTATCTTGGAAGGCATTAAGTAAGGCGCAAACTAATTCCAGTCTACCTGGGGATTACCAAGTATTGTCACAAATACGCACAAACACACACATGCACTGAGTCAAGCAGGCGGAGTCACAACATGTGACAAGGTGCACTTTTTTATAGAGGCACTCTATACACAAAGAAGTCACATTTTCATTGGCCTGTAATGAGAGCAGGTTATGGAGCTGTGCACATGCCGAATGTGACTTTTTACTTCTCAGGATGGAGCTAAATACTTTTCTGAGTGGAGCTCAGGTAGGCACTACATTCATTGTTTTTAATGGGCTTTAATCATTTTTTTTTTTAAGAAAAAAGAACTGTATAATAAAATCTTTTATCCGTGAAATGACTCAGGCATTTCCGAATTTTGCTTTCAGATTGATGTCCTCTCTACGGTGTACATAGTTTTACTCACTCCCAGGTATTCCTATGCACTTCCTCATATTATTATCATCATGAATTATGTAACAATCTGTTTTGCAAATATGATAATAGCAAACACAAGAAACTTTATTTTGCACGTTATTACCTTTATGACAGTTTCTCATTTTTTAAAATCAACTGAGACCAGCAGGGCACCATGCAGCGAATTCAGGGACTTTCTCTTTGTAGTCTCTCAGTTATCTTACATCCTCATTGTTTGATATGTTTGCATTTTAGGTTACTTGGTGTAGTTGATACCTGTAAACTTCCTTAAAGAACAATGATACTCCTAACCCTTTGTTGAAGAGTCTTTGTGTTTCTTTTTGTTTCTTGACAAAAGCAAATCAAGAATAGGGGAGAGAGGAAATTTTTAATGAATTACATTGTTTGTAATTGTTGTTGTTGTTGACATGGTGCCACATGTCTCAGACATGTGGCAACATGTCTGTTTACCCCAAAAATTTGTTTACCCCCAAAAAAACATGCTTTGTGATGTTAACCTGAATATAAGCCAATTTAGTCTATCACTCTCACTAAACTGAGATATTGTACTTTAGTCTTTTCTTTTCTTGCCACTTTCTATTTCTACTCCACCTCTCAAAAGGCAAATATTGAACTTTTTTTATTTATCTGCACTTATCAGCTTTAGTTACTTTATAAAATGATAAGTTCACCAATTTGCTGCAGAAAATTAAATGGGAATCATTTAATTACTAATCACAACTACTACTAATAATTATTGATATATATATACTATGTATTAATGCAACACAGTGTCATTTTTCTGGATTGCGGACTTCTTTTAATACTAATACTAATACTGAGTACATTGTTACAACACTTTTTAGCTAAGTAACATTTTCCCTGTAAGACTTCTGCTTGCCATAGAATGTGTTAAGGTTGGTTATTAGTGGTGATACCTGAATAAAGGGAATGGAAAGTTAATGTAACCTGAGCAGTATGCAGGCTCACTGTGGTTTGGATCAATGTTAGCTGTTCATTTCTTTTAAACTTTCCTTCAAATAAATACCTGCTGTCATTTAATAGTTTACATATTTCTTATTAACCTCAGTGTGATTGGGAGTTTCTCCGTCCTGGTGGTTTCCATAGCAAGATGGCAGCATCTAAAAGAACAGGTGAGTCGAGGTGTACGCATTACTAATGGATTATTTAATAAAATTAAATATTACTGAGCATAAGGAACTGTGTAGTTTGTCAACACTGCACAACCCTTAATGCAAACTGTTTTGCAGGTACACATCCTGGTGCAGCTTGCTCTCGCCGACCTCCTGGCTGCTCTGATCTTGATGTCCATGAGTCTCATGAACAAAATACCGACTGTCAACAGTATAGTCATCTGCCAATATGGCCTGCCGCTGTCACTGGTGAGCGATTGTTTATTTCATTGTTTGATCGGGCTTTTACCACCGCAAATAAATCATTAACAGGATAACCACGTTTTGGTGGGGAAGTAGTTTAATCTTACACGGGTCATGAAAGTTTAGGTGGTTTCACATTCCTTTTGATACTTCCAGCTATAATAATCAACATTTACAGAGTAAAGGATCAGATTACTGTCTAATAATATAAAGTTTTCTAAAGGCACCGAGGACATATCACGTAGTTCAAGAAGTAAAGTAAATCAAAAACATGTGTTCCTTATATTGCCTCTATAAAATGACATAGTGAGCAGTTTTGCTGTGTCACGTTCCCTGTTATGCAAACATGTCCACATTCTTCCCTCAGACCGAGAGGAGGAGCTCCACATGCTTTTCATAACAGTTGTTCTCATCATAAAATTCTAAGTGACAACGTCTATTGTGAACTCGGTTGACTAAAGTCTTCTGAGTTGTCGTTAGAATTTAGATTGATAAGCTTTAAGGATAGGAGATATTGATTGTACATAAAGCAACAGAAAAAGGAAAGAAAAGAAAAGAATGTATTGTAGGACCAAACTCTCAAATTCCTCCAGCTCAGATTGTGGAATTCTTTCAAAATGCAGATATGGAAAATATTTAACCTTTTTAAGAGTTCAATATAAAAAAAGAAAGAAAAAAATGGACTGACCTGGTTCCTAACTTAAGGTTACCTTATTTTGGGGTCCATGAGAGTCTTTATGCACTCCAACAGACTTATTAAATTCCAAATTTAGTTTACACGCTATAATATACATGCTATAAGACAGGGGTCTCCAACTCCAGGCCTCGAGGGTCGGTGTCCTGAAGTTTTTAGATGTGTCTGTGATCCAACACAGCTGATTCAAAGGGCTAAATTACCTCCTCAACATGTCTTGCAGTTCTCCGAAGGCCTGGTAATGAACTAATCATTTGATTCAGATGTGTAGACCCAGGGTGAGATCTAAAACCTGCAGGACACTGGGCCTCGAGGCCTGGAGTTGGGGACCCCTGCTATTAGATAACAAACATCCACTTCAAATACTAAAGGAGCATGGTTTTAAATCATTTTTACATCACCCTACATTTCAAAATTCAGCTAATGTCATTTTTATGTCTGCAGGTATGTCGGCAAAGGTTTACTGTACCTTACATTTACATTTAAATAAATAGCTGTATTTATACTTCATATCCTTCTTATACAAAGAAGCATGTTTAAAAAAGAAAAAAAATATTTCATTTCATTTTACAAGCAGCACGTGTAAAATCAAATAATAAAATGTCCTCACATTGCTTCATAAAGATCGTCCTCGTAAAGATAAAAGTCCTCTTGCACGTTTGTTGGACACTGGTCCTAAGAATCAGCATAACCAACTGGGAAATCTTCTTCAAGTATAAAGTTGTTGTTCTCTGAGAACCAGAGCTCATCAGTATTCACATAAATTATATTTAACTGACATTTACTCTAAGGTAAATATTACTGCTTGGTCTAAAATTACTTTAAAAACTTACTTTAAAACTGTCACATTTTGTGTTGTTCTTTGTGTTTTGTTCCAGACATTTTATTTCATTTCATTCCTGCTGGTGGTCGCTTATGCCTGGAAGTCAAAGAATGTAATCCAAGGATGGAGAGAAAGACCAGCGGATGATGAGGGGGATCTGGTGAGGCATTCGCTGCATCTGGTGATCATAATTTGTCCAGAAACCAGATTCACTGACATTTGCTTGTTTTGCAGAATACATGTAGAAGAGAAGAAATAGTCATACCTGTGTATGCCATTGTGTGGTAAGTTTTAACCACTTTTTAAAAAAATAAATGAATTAATAAATGCTTTAGTTTTTACCTAACCTACCAGATGGTATCCTTTGTGTGCACAATTTAATTCTTCTTCTCTATCTTCTGCCCAATATAACAGGATGATCCCACTTGCACTTTACTTAGCATATGTGCTCACTCCTTTCATGAAAGCTACTTCGCTGATTCCAGCCACCAGCGGCGTGCCAAATGGGGTCATCAGTAACGATAGCACGTACTGCACCAGGTGAGCACACAACCCAGAGATTCAGCCTCCTTCAAAATCTTTCAAAGACGTCACAGCTTTGAAATGGGTCTGTTCGCCTGTGTTTCTGACCTTTTTTGATTTTCTCTTTTTCACAGTTGTATTTTGTTCTTGCACGTCTGGAGGAATTCCTGCTCAGATGTTGTGAGTGTACAGCTGTCTTATGAAACCCTTTAACACACTTAGTTTTATCGAGGCCTGTGTTGTAGTGTGTGTGCGTATAGTCTCTGTTTAACAGAATAATAATGCTCTTTAGCATTGTTACATTTTGTATAAGCAATGCACTGTGCATGCATATTTTTGATACATAATTCTCTTTTGCCCACAGGAGACAATCCATGACGTTTTCATCAGAGCTTTTCTTTTCATTGTGGTGATACCAGTGATGGTGTCTTGCTCTGTGAGTTACTAACAATCACATTGCTGTAACATAACAAGCAAGTTTAAATACCAGTGTAATCTGATAAAACAAATATTTTTTTCCTGTTTTGGTTCAGATTATTTACTATAAGGTTGGTAAGTGGTATGAAAGACGAGATCCGGAGGGGCTTTTCCCAGTGGAGGGAGATGGGCGTTCAAGAAGAAGAATGAAAAGAGCAATTTCTACCGCAAGGAATATGGTGACAGTCATCCTAATCTGCTGGGCACCAGGTACACAAACGCATGCACAAAGCTAGTGTAAATATCAACTTTACGACAAAATTAAACTGATGTTTCTTCTTCTTGTAGCACTTTTCCTCATCCTGCTATCTACCTTGTTGATGAGAACAAACGTTGAACAACGCAGTTTATTTGGTTTTTATATGATACAGGTATGTTTTAGTTAAAGATTTTCAATGAGTAGGTTAAAATGTCATCGGCTGGCAGATTTGCAGGCTAAAGTATTGCTTTTGTTTACTGCAGGCTGCCAGCGTGTCTCTACAAGGTTTCCTGAACAGCATGGTGTACGCCTGGAGAAGGCCCAACTTCACGGAGGCCATTCTTGGAGAGAGCACACCCTTGATGGCCTATAACCACATGCCCTTTTTTGATGAGTCATTGAGGACCTCGTTTTAATGCTTTGGACTATAAACACATCGATGGACAATGTCATGCTGCAATACATCATTCTGGCCTCAAGAGCCCGGTCTGCCTGCACACTTTGGACTGAAAGGAGTTTTTTTGTGGACTGAAGATGAAAAAACACCGAACAAAGTGATGAAGGAAACTCAAAGACTTTAAACAAGCTGTTGCTGTATTTTCATTTTCAGCTGCTGATGCTGACGTGTACTAAGTCATAGTGCAGCAGCACCTTTTTTTTAGTACGGCCAAAAAACTGCTTGTATAGTTTTATTAAAGGTTTATAAAGATGTTATTTTACAATTACAGACCTATTTGTGTGTTTAATTTCTATTATATTATGTTTTACCACATTTATTTATTTTGATCAATAAAGTGCTTTTTATTCTTGACTCCACAGCATCGTCTGTAGTACAAGGCAATCACTGTGCTAAACACTAAAGACGTCATTCTTTCCAATCATAGTTACAGTATGCATTTTTTATAAACATTTTGTCTATCTCTGGAAACTCTCAATGGTGGAAAGACTGCATGCCAACCTGCTGCTCTAATGTAAGTTATCACCTGACCTACTGTACTGCAATCTAAAAGTAAACTTGACGTTCAGTTCTGGTCAAGCATTGTTGTTTGTTTACCCAAGGCCAGGCACTCACCTGCAGGTGATGGATATCATGAAGCATAAGCAAAAGTGTTTGTAGAATATTACAGTTTTAATTTGAAAGAAATCAGCATAACCAACTGTGACCAAGTAAAAACGTTTTTATAAATGAATTAAAAGTAGTGAAAAAACAACAACAAACAAACGATTATGTCCTTCAAACTATTTGTGGTGATTATAAGCACACAGGGCTTGTAACAAAAAAAAAAAAAAACAGACAAAAAAACCCAACTTAAACTTCTTTAGCTCCTTTGTGCAGATGTTTTCCCAGCGTTGATCAAACTGAGAAAAGAATGAGACACACCTTTGAAGATAGGCTTAACTATTGTCACACAGAGAGTTATTATATAGCAATAATCCTGCATCTCCTGTACCTTTTGACCTATTTCTCTGGAGTCATTTATTACCTGAGGTGTTCCAAATATCGTCGCTATTCATGGATATTGAGATAAAAAAAGAAAAAAAAAGACTGTGTACCGGAGCTGATAATTCATATTCCCTACAAACAAGGTCAACTTATGGAAGCATATAAAACAGAGTACATTATCATGACTGACCCATTTACGTTATCTATCACTTGTTTGATCATAGCTTTTATTGAGTACAAAGTAGCCAGTGCATAGAAACTTAACTGGAATTCTTTAATCGTGAGTTTATAAGTCTATACTTAGAGGTCAAATGAGAATTGTGTAACACTGTGTTACCAGCACACACACTAGCACTGAGAATGCACTGTCAGGCTTTTGTCTATGTCTATGCAGACAAACTATGTTGCCCCATTAATTATTGGTCCAGTGAATTTTTTTGAGGATGACAAATGAACCGCAGAGGTATGCTGACTACACAGCAAGGCTTTCCAAATGAGGTTTGTGCCAGCTACAAGGTTATGTAAGACGTTCTGTGGGAATTTCAGAGACACTGTGTGTAAGATCACAACACATAAAAACATTGGAATACAGCATTTTCTTTGAGGTCAGTACTCACACGATTTTATTTCTTATTAAATGGTTTAATTCCTAAATACAGTCCTTGCTAATTAACAGGACTATGTTGGCTTCTCCCCCACTGTGTTAACATCTGATAACCCATTGTTTTTAAGGACTGTAAAAAGAAATCTTGTTTTCTGGTTTTCATAAGGTCAGGTGTGTCACTGCAGAGTGACATAATTGTCAAATTTCCAACCTGTGTACCTGTTCAACGTGCCCAAAAGAGGATTGCAGAACAACCAGACTTTCCTTCAGCAAAACTAAAACCGACTTTAACTCGGAGCTGACTTTTCCTAAGTCAGAGGTGCGGAAATTACCTTTTTGTTTCCAATGTAGTTTTTTCACTAATACTCAAAATGTAATCACACTTCTTCTACACACTGACTCAAAACATATTTCCACAACATCTATCCGCGTTACAGTTAAATGTATTCAACAAAATACATCAACACAAGAACAGTATACAGCATTTTCTTTTACTTTCACTTTTACACCGGTGTCAGAGACTTGATAACAGCTCCCCATTCGCTGTTTCAGCATATAAGCAAATTTGGCAGTGCCTGAGGATCTTCTTGTTGCTCCTTTACAGAGCCTATGTTTTCCAGCCTTACTGAGAAGAAGGAAAGTGTACTTGGACAAGCCATTGGTTTACTTTCTTTTTCCTTTTTCCTGTAAATTTGAAAAGCCCCACCCCAAAATTGAGGCAGTGTTTACCTACCCTAACACATATCTCGTGTTTTCTCCTCAAAAGTCCATGGACAGGGATCTTTGCTGGGCCATTTCATAACCTCTTCGGCTTCCTGCTCTACGCACATACACATCATACCTCCCGTCCTCCTCCTCCTCTTCATCCTCCTCCATTACTCTGTCCTGCCGCCCCAGAGCTCTCTCCCCCATACCATGATGGCCCTGTATTCGGCCTGATTTCATACTGGGCCAGCTCTTCTTCCGCAGACTGCTGTTGAAATCTCTTAGGGGAGGCAAGGAGTTTTGGAAGTCTACTCTGAAAGCTGGAAGCTCCATGGATCCCCTTCCCAGGCCTTGTGCACCTAGGCTGCCTTTAATGGAGTTGATAGAGGCCAGAGAGCCACAATGGTGTTCGTGTATGCAGCGCGATCCTGACGAGGACCTCCTCAGCGCTTGTAGGGACTGGAGCTCCTCTGACAACTCCCCAAGGTCTCTTGAAGAAATCTCCTGTGAAGGACAATGTTAATAAATTAGTAGTTTTAAAACGATATAAACATGTACCAATAATATAATGTGTCAAAGCAATAAAACTGACCTTGTCTCTGAGATTAAAGAGTTCATAGTGAGGAGGGTCAAACACCTCCTGGAAGTCAGCACGAGGAAACAAGTTGTTCTTACGAACCAACACCTTTAAAATATGACAGGGAATCACTATTTTATTTGTAGTTTCTATGACAAAAATTTAGTGGGATGATGTTATAAGAATTCAACAAATTTTCTTAAATACCTTCTTACGTGGCTGCTTGACTTGCACCAGAATGGAGACAATTAGGAGTAACAGCACCACCCCCGTAGACACACAGATTATTGTCCCGTGAGTCTTTGTGATCTGGTGAAAAAGACCTTTGTTCTTTTTCTCTGGAGGATAGAGATGACGACATAAAGAGTTAAAAATATCAGAGGCTTTCAAAGGCACCGAGAGTACATCAGTCATTTACTTGTTCCCTCCCGTGTCAACACAATTCGTATCTCTGGATGCCAGGAACAATTCAAAGCAGTTACTAAAAGCTAAGGCACTGATAAACACCCATCCCAGCACTAGAGATGCTTAAGATCCACTTATTAGCCAAAAAGCCTTGAAGGCCTTTCAGTTGGAAACGCGTCAAAACGATGAGATTATGCTTTTCCTGCCAAGTGGAAACACATCGATATTAACTGTTCTGTAGTTGCTGCAGCCGGTGTGTGTGTTTCATAATGCTCCTCAAGGAGACTCAATGTGACACAACAAAGGCAGACATGACATCCATCATTTCACAAAGCATGACAGAATTACACAGCATAACACATCACAGCAGACCAAAGAAAGCATTTCTGCCAAAGTGCTTCAGCAGAATCGAGGTACCTTTGCAGTTGCTTTCGTCCCAAGGAAAGACACAGTTTTGTATGCCGTTGCACACCAGAGAAGTGTTGATGCACATGTTAGTGTGGCAAAAGAACGCACCGCCCATACAGGGTGCTAAAACACAAACACAAGTGTATATGAAGTATGTATACAACCTGACAAAGCATCGAAAGCTACAAGCAGAAAGAATGTGGCATGTCCTAGTCAGGGTATTTTATCAGAGATCCAACTATAAAATGCTTATCAAAACTATTATTATTTGCTATTGCTAAGACTCACTATATAAAGTGCAGTAATTAAAAGTAACCACCAAAATATGCACTGTATCTTTAATACATTTACTTTCCCATCGCAGCTGAAAAAGCAAAATGATGGGCAGGGGGGAAAGAATAATCTGAAGGAGACACTCACGGTCAGCAAAAGATGTGAACAGCATCCGGAAACGGCTGAGACGGCTTGTCTCATCAGCCCACATCCTCACTACTCCCACACCAGTGTCCAGCATAATGTCATTAGCTACTGTACTACAAAACTTGGCCTGCAAGAAACCACACACCACTTTCTTTTATGGATGTTGATGTGCGGACTCAATGAGGCCAAGGTCTGTAGAACAGTTGCTACATACTTGTGATTTAAATATGGCATTAAAAAAGGAGCATGTATGGCAAAGAAAGAAAGATAAATCCTGTAGCAGAAGAAGAACCTCAGACCTGAAAGCATAGTGCAATGTAATGCGCAACAAACTTAGTGCGTCATGCAGAGACAGAGTAATATTTATGATGTTATGCAAAGAATTACCTTTAGATCCTCAATGGCATTACTGCCATCATAAACAGCCACAAAGTTCTTCTTACATTCATTGGAGTTTTCCATCTGGTATTCCAAGAATCGCAGGTAAATCTGGAATGAGTAATGGAGAGGGAAACAGTGTACACTTTTCATTTTTTACACACAAACCAATTCCAAAAAGGCCGGGATGCTGTATAAAAAATGAATCCAATGATTTGTAAATCCCATAAACATGAAAAACAGGTCAACTATTTAAACTGGGAACAATATTCCTGCCATATCCATAGAGGCTTTGGTTTACCACACCGAGGCGATCGTGGCTCAAGAGTTGGGAGTTCGCCTTGTAATCGGAAGGTTACCGGTTCGAGCCCCGGCTCGGACAGTCTCGGTCGTTGTGTCCTTGGGCAAGACACTTCACCCGTTGCCTACTGGTGGTGGTCAGAGGGCCCGGTGGCGCCAGTGTCCGGCAGCCTCGCCTCTGTCAGTGCGCCCCAGGGTGGCTGTGGCTACAACGTAGCTTGCCATCACCTGTGTGTGAATGGGTGAATGACTGGATATGTAAAGCGCTTTGGGGTCCTTAGGGACTAGAAAAGCACTATATAAATACAGGCCATTTACCATTTACACCAGGCAAGACCCCAGCTGCAGGCTGGAGCTAGCAGGCAAGGACATACATGGAACGCTATCACCAAGTGGCTGGTAAAGTCTACAGGGCCTGGAAGTCCTGAGGTCAAAATGGGATACGCCCCCTAGGGAGGTTGAGGATGACTGAGCTAAGATCCTGTGGGACTTCCAGATACAGGCAGACAAACTGGTGATGGCTAACCAACCAGATATAGTAGTGATAGATGTAGCTCTATCGAGTGATAATCAGAATCAGAGTCAGAAGACTTTATTTAACCCCAAGGGGCAATTAACAAACAACCGAGCAGCATAATGCTGAAGATAAGGACAGTAAGAACAGGCAATAGGAGTGAAATAATAAATACACAGAATATACAGTTTTAAAATTACACAGTTTTAAAATTAAAGTGACTGAAAGGTGGATAAATAACTGTAAGTGACTAAAAGTGAATAAAGTGTCGGTAGTATAAGAAGCGTGTAGAGTAGTTTATGTTTATGGGTGTGGGAAATGGTCTTATCGGCTTGAGTTAAAAAGCAGAGTGGCTTTGGGGACAAAGGTGACTCTTCTCCTCTCAGTCCTGCAGGAAATGCAGCAGAGGCGTCGCCCAGAGGGGAGCCATTGAAATCCGGGGTGAAGAATGTGACAGGGGTCGTTGATGATTTTGGCTGCCTGTCTGAGGGCCTGTTGGCTGAAAACTTGTGCCAGAGTTCTTACAGGCAGGCCAATGATTTTAGAACACACTGATGCACTGTGCTGCAGTCTGTTCTTGTTCTGAAGGCTGAGGGAGTGGAACCACCAGGTGATGGAGAAGGTCATGATGCATTCCAGGAAGGCATAGTAAAAAGTCATCATGATGGGTGTGCTGACTCCAAAGAAGTTGAGTTTCCTAAGGAGGTATAGCCGTTGGTGGCACCTCCTGAGAATCTCCTCTGTGTTGGCAGAAAATTTCAGGAGGTTGTCAAAGATGGTTCTCAGGTATTTGTACTCCTCAACTACCTCCCTCCTAACAACATCAGGAGAAAGGAACACAAGAAGCTCGAGAAGTATCACGGGCTGAGAGAGGAGCTCAAGAAGACATGAAGGGTGAAGGCAACAGTGGTCGCCGTGGCAATCGGAGCACTCAAGGCAGTACCCCCATACGGGGCGAGTGCCTCCAGCAGATCCCAGGAACAACATCTGAGATCTCTGTCCACAAGATCGCCGTCCTAGGAAGCACAGGATGAGCTGCTGGCTTTTTAGGAAAGGAATGCTGTTCTGTTCATGCCTGATGTAGGATTCTAGCTGTTCAGCAGTCCTGGGGCTTTTTTGTTGTAATTTTTGCTTAATGATTCAAATGTTTTCATTTAGTGAAAGGTCTCTGCTGCAGACAGGCCGGTTTAGCATACAAGAAATTCTGCTACGAAGCCATGATGTTGACATATGCATGCAGTACATTTAGTTTTGTCTTGCTGAAATATAGAAAGCCTTATCTGAAAAAGATATCATCTACATGGTACCTTTACAGCCACTTCCATAGGTAATATTTCACTTCCATACCATCAAAGATTCATGTTTTTTAAGTCACCGCTCAAAACAAGACAGATGGTCCCTCTCCTCCTCAGTCCAGAGAAAGCAGCGCCCAAGTTCTCCAAAAAAAGAGTTTAAAATTTTGATTTGGCAAACTGTGTTCACAGACAGTGATTTTGGAGCTCATGCAGTTATTTACATGGCAGAAGCACACCTGTTTTTAAAACAGTGCCATCTGAGAGCCTGAAGATTATGGACATCTGTCATGTTCCAGAGTTTGAGCCTTATTAACTGAATACTATTATTTTATGATTCTTAGTTGACTGTTAAACTTGATCTTTGTGTATCTTGAGCCTTTCAGTTTATTTTCATTTGTATTCTGGTCTGGGTTGATTAAGCATAGTTGTTTCATGTTTATTTTCCTGGCTTTACCTTCATGTCTTTGTCAAATATGAGTGTGCTAAGGTCTTATCTCTGTGGTAGGTATGTGACTTCCTTTTTTATTTTCAACGCTGGTTGTCTTTTGTGTTTTATTTCTAGTTTTACTTCTGTTGTCTCTAATTTGTTGTTAGCTGTTCCTCATATCCTACCTCTTCCCAACCCCCCTGATTAGCCCTTAGTGTGTCAGCTTGTATAGACAGGCTTAGTGACTCCCTTTGTCTCTGTCTGTATGTTTATGTTTCTCTCCCTGTGTGTTCCCAGCTTTCAGTTGCCTTCTTCTATGGACTTTAGCATTTTTGGTTCCTGCTACAACTTCCAAAGATAGATGTCTGCCTGTCCTTGGAGTCTGCATTTGGATCCTCAATCTGCTAAACTATGACAGCATCCAATTATCACTTTCAGCTTTGTCCCTTGCACAGAGATTTCTCCAAATTCTCAGAATCTTTTAAAAATGCACTGTAGATGATGAAATATTTAAACTCTTTACCATTTAACATGTCCTCTTGTAAATAACATATGACTTCATAAGATTTGCAAAGCATTGCATTCTCTTCCTATTTACATTTCACAGCTTTTTACAAAATGGGTTTGTAATTCAGCTCGTTTCTGTTTGCCAACAGAAGACAGGTGAATCATCACTGATATAAATCATTTTGACTCAGCTTTACTGCACATGTACTTAAGCTGACTGTCAGATTATCAATGCACATGTATATAATTTATATGCATAAGCTGCGGATTAGTAGTTGCTTGATATTAAAAAAAGACACTTGGGATGCTTTGTTTTTCAAATAATGTAAAGAATATAGAAAAATACATCACAGCAGATATGGAGAGGGTGAAGGGTGAAAGCAGAAAGCAAAATAAGCTGCAGGCTGCAGACTCATCTTTCATTCCACTGTACTGTTTGTCATTTTGTTCCCAATGAATCATATCCCCTCTCCTTAAATTCATTTAGTTGAGAAGCAATATTTCTCCTTTCCTTTCCTTTCCTTTCCTTTCCTTTCCTTTCCTTTCTGCTTTTCCTTTTTACAGACTTTCAGTTATCACTCAATTGAAAACACAGAAATGGAGAACTGAAAATTTAACAATGTCATTTTAATATCTTACCCTGTTCTTTGTTGGGGCACGTATAGTCCAGATGCAGTCCACTGCCTGGTCTGGCTTCACTTTGTACTCTTCGTCCACCTGACTTGAACGGATCACACCATCAGCTCCAGACAGCTCAAACTGACAATCTGACCCAGAGACAGCGACAGTTGGCAAGAAACAAAGTGGAAGCAAAAAGGAGGACATGTGATCAGATGGAAAGTGACAAGACTTTATTTCGCATAGCAGTCTAAAGATGTACACCTGAAGCTGCATGAGATTTCTTATACATGCTGTTGCACTACCTGGGATGGGGTTTAAAAGTCCTCCCACATGCAGATGAAATTCAGGATCTTGGAGGTGAGAAATCAGAAGAGCAAAGAATCACTGGTCAGCAAAAAGCTATTTGTTTTTTGAGCAGTGTGAAAATGGTACATCCACCACACTGCATTTTAGTCACCTGCAGTAAAGCTGTACTGGACCTGGAAGCCAGTCCCCTCCAGCTCTTCATCACTGAAGAAGCGGATCCACATGAAGCGTCCACTGGACAGGATGAGTCCAGGACTGGCTGAGCCGCAGAAGCGATTGATGAGCGGGGAAAAACTGAAGGGACCGTCCCGCACTTCGATGTGGTCGAAGCGACATTCGAACGACGCCTCGATGTGGAAGACTTCGTCAAACATCAGCTCTATTCTCTGGCGAGGCAGGGCTGGGGAACGATTGGCACTCTTTTACTGTCAAAGAGGCGATTCAGGAATACAAAACGCTACCATAAAAATGGCAACAAGAAAGACATGCTTGCTCCTTTCAGATACTACTCTGTCTTGTATGTTCTTTATATATCATTACTGGTTGAAAAGTTAATGGACGATACATTAAAATAACACAGTTTTGTCTTTAATGACAAAAGAGGAAAATGAGGCATTGCACATAATAGGTTTTATATGTGTTGATGGCATCGGATTCCCGCAGAGCCAGTCTGAGCCAATAAAAGAATATGGCCCAATATCTGAACTTTTTTCACATCAGTAAAATGAGCAGGGCTGTGTGCTTCTCATCAGTTACCTTCCAGCACATAGAGGCACTCCTTGTTTGGAGGGTACGTATTTGGGTAGTTTGGGGAGCTGAAAGTGCCGCCATCAGTGGTTCGTACCCAGTTTCCACAGTGACGCTGTGGTCGTAGAGAAGGGTTAACTGCTTTCGATCCTGCACCTGCATCTGTACATTATGAAAACCAAGCAACACAAAGCATTCAAAACTACAAAAAATTATCCGGACAAAAGCTGCTGACATCTAAATTGCAGTTTTGGACACATTTGTGTAAAAAATAAATAAATCTCAAATTAAAAAAAAATATGGAAATGTATAAAGGAGTCCATTTGTCAAAGGAGCACAGTAAAGATTGTAATCTTACCTTTAATCTTTTGCGCCAGTGCAAATCCCCCCTCAATGAATAGGAGAAATATCCAGACTGTAGAAGTCAACAGTGTGTGAAATCACAGTAAGGAGGGGTACAATCAAGGAATAAAGGAAAAGAGAGAGCTTAGCAGGATTTGTTTGTCTGCGCTTTATGTTTCAGTACACTCAGCAGAATCCCTGAATGCATATATAAGGCAAGGGTGTGGGGTTCAAAGCTTGGGAGCGAGAGAACAAGCTGCTTCTACCATCTGCTTCCTTAACTCTTACTCTTATCTTTGCATCCTCTTTTTTTTCCGCCAAGATTTATGCTGGGTGAGAGGCAGGACTGCTGTCTGCCAAGAAGCTGTTCAAGGACATCTAATGGTAAATATGTATAAAAAAAGAAAAAAAAGTTTCAAGAAATCATATCTTGCACCACATTTGTACCTATTACATAAAATGTGACCCAAATAAATCATCTTGCCCAGGGGCACCAGTCTGCTTAGAACTTGCTTTGAGTTTTCACCAAAGTGGCATGTTGGCATGTTGCTGCACATCCAGGGACAAAAAGCAAAACATAAAATGGCAGTTATGATATAGGCTGTGGACGTTCGTGCTGCATGTTCTGCCTGTCACAGCTTGTGACCTGGGAAAAAGGCAGATTTATAACTTTTGACTCTGTTTTCAATTCATTACTGTTGTACAATAAGGTAAATAAGATGTGTGGCTGACTGCCATAATGCTGCATGTTAAATTTACTTGCAGCCCTTCCTCTGAGAACATATTAAGTGGGTGCTGAGGAGGAACAGAGGCAGCAACAGTAGCCCAAATCCTCCTCTTGCCCAGGCACTGAGCCACCAAACGCTGACGCAAAGGGGGGAAAACGGATTTCCTACTTTGATTTTTTTTTAAAGAAAAATCCGTGTTGCTTATTTTTTTTCTTACTTTTTAGAGTAACTGTGCACCGAGCAAGTGTGTGGAGCTGTTACTTCAGCACCACGAATCGATACACAAGAGAAACTTTCAAAACAAAGACAAAAACGTAGTGTACAGAGTCCCTTGCGTCATATATTCCGGGTTTTTGTGCACAAAGTAACTGCACAAACATGTCAGAAAACAGCCAAGAAAAAACCCCTATAAACCAGACTTGAGTTTTTAACAACTCTCTCTTTTTTCCCTCAGACATTTGAGTAAAGAAATTACGCGATCTGCTCTAAAGTGCAAAAATATGGATGATTTCTCTTACCTGCGTACATCCTCGCCGCTGAGCTCCTTTTCATGAGTTTTTCTGTTTTCAAACTTGTCCCTCACATCCCCTGTTTATGTCAGTAGTACGGATTACCGCACATTAAAACTACTGATTTAGAAAATCCGAACTTTCACCTTTCCATCCTAGTCGTGTTGGTCAAACTGAGAGCGGCTCAGGTGCGAAAAAGAGCAGATGAACTTCTGATTCGTCATCTGTCTGTTTGCACAGTTTTCCTGCCCAGCTCGGTGTATGAGACTCAGCCTCAAACAAACGGATGATCAGTCTGCAGCTGCTCGCGGTTTAAAGATTGAGCTCAGTTGGCGCTAGACTGGAGGGGAAAGATGATTGCGCATGTGCATCATCAGTTATGAGTATTGGTGATATGATAAACCTCCAATCGCCCGTTTGGCATGGGGATTAAATAAATTGGGATTTCCCATTTTTCAAATTTTAATTAGCTGATACTGGCCGCCGCACTCATTCTCCCAGACAGACAGACAGTCGCGCGCGCGCGCACACACACACGCACACACACGGCGGAGGGACCGTGCCAAAAAGCCCACTGAGCATAAGTCTGTCGGTGCATTGCTGTGAATTCCTATTCAGAGCAGAGAGCATGGACACATTGGCTCTAGCCTTCTCATTTTTCACCAAGGACACTCATCACCTAAAGCCCCAAAAAGCTGGCTATAGAGCCGGAGAGAGATGGAAATGGAAGCCAAGTGTAGGTGGGATAGAGATTTTCCTTTGATGTGTTAGCTTTTAGGACAAAAATACTAAAAACTACTCACCACATCCACTGGAGGATTTGTACTGTATTTTATAGGTGAATGTACTTGCTTTAAATCAGAAGCTCGTCACAAAAAGTGGGACATTTGCCAGTTCTCCCTTCAGTTGATCAGTTGTATCAAAACCTCCCTATTCTACTTGTTTTTCACATTCAATGCATGTTTACAACCAATCAAAGAAGCAGACAAATCTGAATATATTAAGTTGTTATACCATTTATGAATACTTTTAATCTGATACTGGAGGATATTCCTCAGACTTTCCTTCAGAAGCTACAGGGAAATTTCTTTAAGTAAAAATATAATTACTATCAACAGTTTAAAGTACTTCTACTTGTTATAAGTAATAACATATAAAAGTATAAGTTTTTAATATGTATTTAATCATTGGATCAATATTGCTTATTTAATAACATTCAAGCTGAATTAATGTAATTTTAGCTTTTTTAATCATGTGGGAAAACTATTATGGTACAAAGTTAATAGTACAAAAAAGCCTCAGTTTCAAGTACTATACAAACCCAATCACAAAAAAATCACAAAAAAAGGTGAGATGCTGTATAAGACATGAATAAAAAAAGAACTCAGTGATCCGCAAATCCTATTAACCTGTATCTTTTCCACAGTAGCCCATAGAAAACCTATCAAATCTTTAAACTGAGAAAAAGTAAGCAAGTGAAGTTTATTTGTAAAGCGCCTTTTGCAGACACAAGACAAGTCACAAAGCACAATCAGTTACTAATAATAAGAATCTCAACAGAAAGCTGTTAAATAATAAATGCTTTTTAACAGCAGGAGACTATTCCAAAGTCTAGGTAGCAGAGATTAGAAAGCTAATCTACAACAGATTAAAAACACGCCGACACGCCTCACAAACACGCCTCAAACCACAGAGCAACACAAACCAAAGCCAAAGACCATACTTATTTAATAGGTGGGTAAGAAAGTCAGCAGGAGATAAACGCTCGCTCACACAACATGTGGACTTTCACAAAGCTGCATCCTCTGGGCTTGTGTTTGAAAACAACACTTTCCCCTTTGACTGATTATAAAGTGAAGGTGTTGTCTCGGTGTTGCGTGAATCATTTATTATCGGCGCATGTTCGGTTGAGAAAGAGTGCTTAAACTCCACCTCACCCTGAGCCGTGTGAAGTCTGAACTCAAAGTGTCCACGCATACCTGCTGTTACACTCACAGCCAGTCCTCTGGTCCTCTGCCTGCTGCTCGTTCACTGAAACACATGCAAACAAGTACACATACAGGTACACTTTCACCACACATCAAGGGTATTCAAATCCACATCAGTTACCATAGCAACCAGACTTTAGTCTTGGCTGCTTCTTCTGAGGTAATCAGAGACCTAGAAAGCAGAGGTTTAAGGGGGTTTGACAGAGACGGGGATCAAAGTGGAACAAAAGGTGTGCTGCTGCTCCAGAAGGAGAAAAGCAAGCAGAAGTACTGTTGATTTCTATTCCCCTGTGAGTTACTGTAATGTTGAGTATTACTTCAGTAATACTCAATCTTTCTGATTTCCTTTCACATTACTACAATTCTGTAATTTTTCTCAGCTTTTAGAGCTTTCTGATTCTCTACTCGATAAAATCATTCTTAACCCGGCCGTGCATGTGTGGGCTCCATCTTCCATTAACTTATCAATGAGCTTACGAAATAGACTATTTAAAACAAATATAGTATTTACAAGTTTTCTTCTGTTATTCACAGCACATTTTGAGACACTTTCTATGATAACACAATCACATCTTGTTCTCATTGTCACGCTGAAGTGGACAAGAGGATGCAAAATGCTCAAAACTAGGATATTCAGACAGTTGCTATTCCATGAAAAATGGGCATCCGCCTAGGAAGATTACAAAAAGCTCAGGGACAGTCAGTAAAGAACTGTTGGTGAAATTTATTGGCCTGCTTTGAACTTTTTGAATAGAAAAGTAGAACAAAACACAAGTTGGAATGTTTTTCTTGTTTCAAAGTGTTTCTTATTTTTAAAACATTAGGAAGGAAGGAAGGAAGGAAGGAAGGAAGGAAGGAAGGAGCCTGTATGCCTGTAAAGAGTAGGGATCTGTTCTTTAGTACACTGCTGAAAAAAATAAAGGAATACTTTAAAAACATCACATGTCAATAGGAAAAAAAAATGCATATTTAATGATATGGAATGTGTTAGGAATTACAGGACGCCACAGAAACTGATGAAAATGAAAACGATCAACCTACAGACAGATGATTTCAAAAACACCCTGAAAGTGAAAGTGAAAAAATGATGCACCAGGCTAGTCCATTTCACAGCAAATAAAAATGTTACTCAGTAGCTGGTATGGCCCCCATGTGCTTGTATGCATGCCTGATAATATCAGTGCTTCTAATGAGACAACAGATGGTGTCCTGGGGGAACACCTCCCAGATGTGGGCTGTGGCATCGCTGAGCTCCTGGACAGTTTGAGATGCAACCTGGTGGTGTCGGACGTAGCGAAACATAATGTCCCAGAGGTGTTCTGTTGGATTTAGGCCGGGCAAACGCGGAGACCAGTCAATGGTATCGATTCCTTTAGCAGTACAATGTTCTCCACAGCTTCTCCAGACCATTTCACAGCTGTCACATGTGTTCAGGGTGAACCTGTTCTCATCTGTGAAAAGCACACGGCAGCAGTTATGGACCTGCCAATTCTGGCAAATATGGCAAATACCAATGGGGGTCCTGACGTCCCCAACTAGAGGATATCGGGCCCACAGGTCAACCTTAATGAAGTCTTCTTCTGATTGCTTAGTCAGAAACATTCATGCCAGTGGCCTGCTGGAGGTTGTCTTTGTAGGGCTCAGGCAGACAGACAATGTGCTGGGAGACCGTGGTACATATTGATCCTAGTGGAGTTGGTTTGCCTGTGCAACCTCTGAATATCTATATTCCATGTGGACTGAACAGCATGACAACAGTCATAGCACCCTCTGAACAGCTGTAGAGTAAGATTAGATAAAGTCCAGCTGGAATGTTGACATTTTTTGCAACATCACAGTGTTTTGACAATTAGATGCAAAACTGCAAAACTGAAGAAGACACACAAAAGAGGATAATGAATTCTAAATTGTTCGTTTGCAGGGCTGTGAGTTTTAATTAGCATTTTGACTAGAGTCTCAACGAGGCAAGTGATTGCTCTTATGAGCGTGTGATTACAGAGGAAATTAGCATCTTCAATTTGCAGAGTACACGGATGAGTGAGCCAGGTGAGTTGGTGAAATCAACTTTAGCTCATTTTAGCCTTTCTTTTCTCATTATGAAAAGGCACAAGCCCATGCACAATTTTGCAGTTTTATTAATCTGAATGAGCTATCATGGACAGGTTCATCTTTAAGGTCATGCATTACACACAAGGACGTTTCATGGAATTCAACAGGAACATGTAACAACAGGGTAAAGCAGTTCCAGTGGATCTTTAACCCTTTCCAAGCACAATACTGCCACAGAAACACGCTGCCTGGACTTGCTTTGAATCTATGCCACTGTTTCCTTGAGCTGCATGTCTGCGTGTCACCATGATAAACAACAGATTGATGAATTTCGAAAAAAAAGAAAAAGGCAGTTTTATCAGCTTCCAAGGGAAAGTTATTAAGATCCCACCACGAGCCTGTGATTGACAGGAAATCCCAATGGATTTGGCCTATTACTGCTGATGAAGCAGCACAGTAGCCTTCAAGTCTCAAGTTTAACAACGGATTACTCCATCCCAGCAACTCCTTATTTATCATCATAGAGTGGGGGGTTTTTTGGCTCTGGAGATTTTACGGCCTTTGGGCACTGGATGTTACAGCCGTAGATTATGTCACAACCAATCACCCTCACGCACACTCTGCGGCATTAAATCCTACACTCAGCCGAGGAGACCAACTTGCTCTTCTAGTGTGGGCCATAAAAATCTTTAATCAGCAGGCCTGTGGCATAATTGACCTTTTCCTTTTCTTTGTTCTTGGGGTATTTAAAAGCTGTCAGTCCAAAACCTGATCTTCACGGAAATGTAAACTGATGTTTAATCATCCCCATAGATGACGCGTTACATAAGAACCAGCTTAAGGTTCAAAGTCACGTTGACCCAGGAGACCCAGCCATTGACTGCGAACACACATGTCCCATTCCTAGAGAGATTTAGACATATGTGATATCAGGAAGCACGAAGCGCTGACACTAAACGTTATACTGATCTCAGGCCCACATGACAACAGATTAGAGAAAGAAAGAAGGGCAAGAAAAACGACCCTATTAGAAAGAATGTCGGAAAGAGAACTATAGGTTAAGCTTTTAGAAGATCACAGGGCTAAATTCATATAAAATCAGTTTTGGTTCTAAATATACCAAAAAACAGCCTTTTCTCTTTAATCTCAGTTTTGTGTTTTTAAGTTGTCAGTACTCTTCCTTCATTTCTGTCAAAATGTTAAAAGGAATTACAGATTAACGTGGGAAACCACATCGTAGCCACGTCATGATGAATTCCAATCAAACATACATATATGCAGATAAACACAAATAATAAAAAGAGTGAAAGGCTGCATTCACACATCCGACGCGTAAACACATCCAGAACTTGGAAAATGGGAATGACTGGCTCCATTATGTTTTGTGGCAACATCCAAACGCGACCTGAAAGATAAAAACTTGTCTCTGCTTTTCCTTAAGTGTCAGGTTTTCTTCTTTGTGTTCTGCTACGCACACAAAAAAAGAAAAATGTTACATTAAGTATTGCCAGACCTGCAAACATACTCTTTCATGGTCCTGTATAGATTTGCAAATTCACAGCTATGCCATAGCGAGAAGGCGTTGTGTCTGTGCCAACAGATAAGATCATTCAATGGAAAATTTTCATTCAATTTAAACATTCTGCTCTTCATAAATCTTGCTCTCTGGAGCCATATGGCCAATCACAAGGAGGGCTTCTGAGCCAGATGGCCAATGGCAATGACCCTTACTCAAATCAGGGTTAATCTCAGGAAGACTACGATAAGATTACTCTGCTTCATACCAATTAGAGCAAGAAGAACATGTGATTGACAAGCCTATGGAAAATCAGATATTATATAATTACACTTCTACACTGATGAGCCACAAGTTTAAAACCACCAACAGGTGAAGTAAATAACACTGTTCACCTTGTTGCTGGGAAACCTTAACTCTTGGCATTTGTATGGCTGATACTTTGACACGTGTCAGCCATCTAAACATTGCTATAGATCCAGCCCACCTCCCGCCATGGCACTCTGAAAGTACAATGCACCTCGTCATACAGCTAGGACTGAGATCACAATGATGACGCAGCCTCAAAACTCATCAGATCCCGGTCTGACTGACTCCAAACTCCCAGTGCCAGACATCACAGGACATCCCCAGAGGTTTGTTTAAAATGATTCGACTTCACAAAAATCTACCGTGTGAAAATTTAATATAAGAAGATGTTACAAAAAATTAAGTGATTAATTAAAAAAAGAGGGTTACTACTGAAAAAGACATTTAAAAAGTGTTTAACGAAATCATGGTGGTGATATTCAAGTTTAGCACATTTTGGGCATGTCTGACCCACAAATTCAGCAGGCTAGAAAAGCAGCGACAAGATTTACTCTATTGGCAAACAGAAATCTTCTTAGCACAGCCTGATCTGTGGATGTGGCAGCAAGCCTGGAGGAGGATGAGTCCAATACTATATTAGGGTCTACACAGATTTGCATGCGTGTGTCTTTACGTTTAAATCATTTTTATATGATTCTTTTGATTTTGCAGTGATGCCACTGAGTTAATGATGATGACAAGTTGTAAATACCATGCACAGGGTTAGTGAGGCGTTTTAAAAGTGACAAATTGAAAGCAGCTCAGTGAGAGTGCTGTCTGAAACCCTCGTGCTTTATCGGTGGCCTTTTTTTCCCATAATTCATGCTTGGTGGATTTAAAAGCTATTCCAAATTAGAGTCACTAATACAGTTTGTTGTTAGTTAAGAGCCCCTTTTCAGTGCCATCTGTAAGAATAAATAAAAATAATATCGTGGTAGATTTTGAGGATTTTTCTTGCCAGTTCAGGCTGCTGGTTATTGTTTTTTTCTTAAAATGCAATGAACTTAAGAGCTTAAAGGAAAATTACATTGTGAACACATCTTGCTGTTAACATGCTGTTTGCCTTGAGATTTCTTTTTGTGTCCCTTTTTTCCACTTTTTAATTTAGTCAAACATACAAAGCCGGTCCTTGTAATCAAAGCCTAAGCGCTTGTAGGCAGGGGCTTTAGAGACATAATTAAAAGGCCAGAGTGAGAGAAGGCAGCTTTGGTGTACAAAGTGACAGAAAGTGAGAGTCTGATACAAGGTTGTTTAGAACATCAGTGATTTAAAGAAGAGGATAAAAGGACAGAGGGAGGAGAAAGGAGTAGAGTGAAAGAGCGAGAAAGAAATGTGTCATGCAGCTGGACAGATTATCTACTGATGGCCCATAAGATCAAGTCACACATGGCTAGAAGTCATCAGCACTCCAGCATGTCCAGATTGCATTTTAACAGCTACAAGCATCTAACTGTATCTCTAAAGTGGGAGGACACAAATCAGAAAGTGGTACTGGTTTATAAAGATTACTATTATTTTATTTATTGTTTTAGCTTACGTAAATGGCCTGTATTTATATAGCGCTTTCTAGTCCCTAAGGACCCCAAAGCGCTTTACATATCCAGTCATTCACCCATTCACACACACATTCACACACTGGTAATGGCAAGCTAAGTTGTAGCCACAGCCACCCTGGGGCGCACTGACAGAGGCGAGGCTGCCGGACACTGGCGCCACCGGGCCCTCTGACCACCACCAGTAGGCAACGGGTGAAGTGTCTTGCCCAAGGACACAACGACCGAGACTGTCCGAGCCGGGGCTCGAACCGGCAACCTTCCGATTACAAGGCGAACTCCCAACTCTTGAGCCACGATCGCCCTACGTCTGCTTTTTTGTGCTTGAATCTGCAGAAGAGCTGAGACAATAGAAAGTCCTGGGCAAGAGATTGGAAATTAGATTAGACCAGACTTATAACACTCTTTTAATCACACTAACAGTACTTTTGATCCTGATTACTTCCAGCAAAATAAAGCAAGCATATGTGAGCACAAGTAAGTGTGCAATGATATGGAAAGAGAAAGAGATTTGCAGAGATTTTGTGTGTACTGTATATAACTGTGCATTTTTTAGAACACATAATTTAACATTTGGACCCATGCATTTGTGTATTAACTGGAGGAGCACGAGGATCATTAACAGAAATGTGCCACTAGACTAACGGTTTTCAGTGATAGTGGTGCATTTTTGAAGTGCGTCTGTAAGCTTTCAAACTCAGTCTGCTATCAGTGCCATCCACTTACCATAAACTGAAGTGGAAACAGCTAAGCTACATTTCTTATTGATTAAGTACTGGCTAATGATGTTTTCCTGATGTTTATTTTTACTGATGTTTTTATTGTTTTATTCGTAATAGTGTTCACATTCTTCTCTACCACTTTTAGAATTGTTTTATTATTTTTTTAAGTTATTTGTAGATTCACTTATTTATACTCCTCAAAAACAAAAACAAAAGAACTGGAATGGTTTTAAAGGTGGAGGCCAGTGATGTGTTTTTCCTCCTCCTAAGCTGACTGTATGTTTGTTTGGTTGGTTGGTTGGTTGGTTGGTTAGGGTCAGTGTCACTACTCTCTACAGAGGTTGCACAGGCAGACCAACCCTGCCAGGATCAATATGTACCATTGCCAGAAGGTTTGCTGTGCCTTTCAGTACAGTCTCAAGAGCGTAGAGGAGATTCCAGGAGACAGACAGTTATTCTAAGAGACCTGGACAGAGCTGTAGAAGATCTATAAGTCATGAGCATGACCAGTATCTGCTCCAGAGCACTGCCAGAGCAACAAAATGACCTCCAGCAGGCCACTAGTGTGAATGTCTCTGACCAAGCAATCAGAAACATTCATGAGCATGGGGTCATGGCCGAACGCCTTCTAGTGGGCAGGACCAGTACTGGTGCCGTGTGCTTTTCACAGATGAGAGCAGGTTTACTCTCACCCTTTTTCAAAACAGATTCAGTAGTAAGAACAACAGCTTAATCTGTGTCAAGATCAGTTTTGACAATACAGTGCACCATGTACCAAAATATTAATGTCAGATAAGGGGGAAGAAAGGAAAATATGGAAGATACTGTACAAACACTGGCTACTTACCCTCAAACTGAAAATTTACCTTGTGGTTTTCATGCCTCTGCCCACCACTCAGGTTGGGCAAAAAATGTTAGTATCATATGATGCTACTGGGAAGTTTGCCTTTAACCTTTTTGAAATAAGTGTTATGATGTCACGATTTTGTCTTACTTGAATTTTTGTTGATCCTA
This sequence comes from Oreochromis niloticus, assembly GCF_001858045.2. Lineage (NCBI taxonomy): Eukaryota > Metazoa > Chordata > Actinopteri > Cichliformes > Cichlidae > Oreochromis > Oreochromis niloticus. Next base: position 55,549,029 of record NC_031972.2, on the reverse strand, counting down.
AAGTATGGGAAAACACGTGTTCTGTGAGTTCACTGTGACTTTTGAATCTTGAAGTCAAAGAAATTTTCTCAAGGTCCTTTCAGATATTGTATCTCTGGGACAGACAGTGAGATTACATAATGTCTTCATTCATGAGTGCTGAAATAAAAAGCAAATCTAGAAAGTTTTAAGCTCAAAGGGCGTGGTGGGTGAAGGTGGGGGTTAGATTTCTTACAGGCGTTAGATGAAAAATAAAAAAAAAAGTAGCGCTCTACCGCCATCTAACGGACAATAAAGTCTGAATCGCTAAAAAAAAAATGCCGTTTGCTAATCCTTTGTTGTCGTGGCTGTATGGTGCCATTACATCCTTGTCCGCTAAGTGTCGCTAGCAACTCTGTCAGCTCGTGACATCACGGTTACGCTCTGCTGTGATTGGTTGTTTTAGGGTTGTCAGCGGCACCAGAGCTCGTGCAAACCGTGTTGTAAACAGTAAGGTTAGCCTCGTTTCATTTCACGTGATGTTGCGGCAGACTTTGGAAGCGTTGTAAAGCTGCGTACGTAAAGAGAGCGGTATGTCAGGAAGACACAGGTCGCTGCCTTCATGGATGGCAAAAAAAGAGGAGAAAAGCCAAGAAAAGAAGCCACTGAAGAGAAAGCGGAAAGCTGCCAGGTAGTTATCGTAAGAAACACGATCGGGGTCGGTTTAAGGCCCCATTTAAAGCTCCTTAATTTTTTTTAAACTTACCCAATCCACTGATATGTTCCCAGGTCTGCTTTCTACTGTATGAACGAGCAAGAGCTGGTAGAAGCAGCTGTTTCCTATTTCACAAACGGCTCATGTGAGGACCTGACACTCGTGACTCGCCAGCAGGTGGTGCTGTTTCTCTTTTCAAACATTTGATTTCCTCCCCCACATGCCCTATATAAGTAATATAATGATGTTTTAACATCACAGTCCATTATATCCAATATTACTGTATGCAGTTAAACTCTTAATCATCACATGTGGGTTACTCTCTTAACCGTCGTTTAATATTTGCTTGATCTTCCCTTCACCCACACCCAGGGTAAACAAAAAGCAGTGGACACAGTTAAGAAGATGGGGAAATCCACAAATTCACAGCTGACAGCAAATCCAGTTGCTGCAGAGGAGTCCCCATCAGACTGCACTGAAGATCTGGACATGACGTATGTTTCAGAAACAGACTTGGACATTACAGAGGTGGAAACATTACTGTACACCAGCAGCCCGCAGCAACAAACACCTGAGGGTCAGCGTTCAGGAACAGTTGAGAATGTGGAGGCTGGGAAGACGAATGAACCACCGCAGACAGCAGCAGAGGACAGCGATGCCTTACGCCTTGTACGGGAAATTTTTTTCAGCTGATTAACTTATTTGACACTAAAAAGTTTTTGCATTAAACTGAAAAGTGTCAGTTGGGGGAATGCTTCCTAAATTACGAATTCAGGTGAGAGTCCAGTCAGTACTTGAGGACACATAGCTCACAGCTCATCCATAAAGAAAAAGTTTGGAGAACGGATCCATTAATTGATGTCTCAGAGAGGTACATCCCAGCAGCGCTTCACAGGACTACATACGGAGACAAGTAATTAATTCACCAAAGCTTCTGCACTGAAATCAAATTTCAGCGCTTCAGTCTATGTTTCATTGGTATCATCTAGCACCTCGTGTGAGGGGAACTACTTATCTTACAGTGTGACAGTTACTTAAGTGTTGTGTTTGTTTTTTTGTCACTTGGGTCCAAACTCTAATTCAACATAAAATTGACAACATGGCATTTTTTTAGGTTTACTGAAGGTTTTAATGAGGAAAAAAAAACACAACGGTTTTTGTTTTCACATGCATGACACTGTATATGAAACTGACAGCAGTTGTGGGTTTTTCACCACAAAGGTTTGGTGTTAGAAATGTTTCCACCAGAAGACCTAACAAGTTGCTGCTAGTACCCTGAGCATGGTACTGTTGCAGTACAAGTGCCCTTGCTCTGTGGGGAGAAACTTGAAAAAAGCCTTGCTTTTGCATTAAACTGGGTGTAATTAAAGCATACTGTTATTCATGTGAAGTAACTAGAAATTGTAGTTACAGAAATCACATTACTGTTGCTCCTTGAATATATGAGGTAGCAGATATAAGAACACACTTTGAAAAATAAATATATTCTTTATTCCTCATAGCTTATATAGAAATAGCTATCAGCACAATTAGGGTACCACTCACGCATCCACCAGCTGCACATTTCAGACTCAACAGATTTTTTGTTGTGTTATACATTATGTGTCTTGGCTTTCATAAACCACTTGATAAAGTGATACAAAGTGATATTACAGCACCAAAAGACACGTTAAACATGTTGAGGGATACAGCTTATCATTAAATACATCATGACAGCAATTAACATATTCTCCAAAGCAGATTCGTGTGTAATTGCATTAATATAGCACTTTTCTACTTTTACGGACCACTCAAAGGTCTTTGTGATATGATCATAATCGCTTTTTTAAACTGCACAGTCTGTGGCTCATGTTTGCATTTAAGCAGGGATGAGCTTAAGCATTTCGCTGCGTTCCCAGTGTGATCTCAGTCGCTTACCTGACACATGGGTCAGTGCAGATGTGATAGCCAGCTCCATCACCACACCCAAATAGATATAGAACCAAATGGTTATGTTTTGCCAGCTCACATATGACTGATAGACAAACAAAAAACTACAAAGGCCAGCCAGGCTGAGCAAGCCTGCTCCGACCTGGAAAGTTGTGCTGCAAAAGATAGCAGGTTCGTCATTGTCAGAGATGACTGAATGCATGCCCATCAGGGCAAACGCCACAATAATCACTGGAAAATACACAGCTAGGTAAACCGCTACTCTGACAGAGTTAGAATGTGGCTTAGATAAAGTCTCAGCTTCAGCTCCTTGGGATTGCGATAGCTCGTACAGGTGACTCTTATGCACATTATCACAGGACCATTCACCAGTTTGTTGGATCTGACAGAATCTGTAGGGGCTGATGAGGACTTTATCGGAGTGAATGAACACACCATCAAAAGGCACCAAGGAGATCATCATCTGAACCATGACAAGCAGGAGAAGCAGAAAGATCCCACGAATGTGACACAAGGGACTCCTCACAGCACATCGGACTCTCTGCTCAGGCCACATCCTCACTAATCTGTAGATTAAATAAAGAGTCATGCGATGAATCAAAACAAACATTCTGCAAACTAAGCACGAGAATGATATATATCAGAGCAGAAAAGAGAAGCTCAAAGTACCACAGATCCTAAAGACGTTTGACTGTCTTGCAGCATAAGAACACACTGATGTTACAGTACATGTGTCAGTGGTTTTGTGTTCAGCCTCAGTCAGCCGATCAGCACGTTTACTTCCCCAATATGAAGGCCTTATGTCATATAACTGTATTCATGTTCCTGTCATCATGACTATACTGAACAACTAATGCATAAGCTTTCTAAAAGGAAATCTACAACTGCCCAGGGCTTTAATAACACACGATTTAGTGGTTTCCATTTAAAACTTTGACAGTGAACATGCCTAGTTTAATGGCAGAATGTCTAGTTTGACTGAGTAAGGCAGATCCTTTAATTATTATTATTATTATTATTATCGTTTTTGTTGTTGTTTACTTACGTTTAGTAACCGAGAAAGGGCAACGAAGCCAATCTGGTTCAGGAAGTTCAGTGGTTGTGCGCTGGAGCGCGCACCGTGGACGCGGAGAATGTGCGCCTCAGCAGTCTGTGCAGGGCTCAGCTCCTCTCTGCTGTGCGCACTTCGAGCGGTTTAACAAGCAGTCTCCTCCACAAGCGGGATCATCAGCAAATTTATATATTTATCTAGGCCTGCTGCAACGCCAAAAGTACAAAGGTTGGTGAAATGCTATTATCCTCCTAGACATTTTAACCAGTGTTTTTGGTCCTCTACTATTTGGATACAATTTAACAGTCTGAGCACCGCGATAGGGAGGCGGGGTCGTCTGCGAAACTTGTTTTTCATTTCGCGATCACCAAGTATTAATGTTTACTGGCTAACTTATGCTCGCATTTTTTAAATTTATTCTTTTAGTAGCGCATAATACTAGTTATGTGAGTTATGCTTCGTTTTCATAAGCGACTGGAACATATTATTTTATAGAATCTAAGAAAGACAAAACAACAATGAATCTGCAGACTTTAATTGACCTTTTAAAGTAAGGGGATGTTTAGTGAAAGTCTATGAAGTGGCCAAAAGTTGTGATTGCACACGTCATGATGTGTCCAGAGTGTTTTTTGTGGTCGGCTTGTGTATGTCAGGGTAAGGGAAGTAAAGAATTAATCAAACAAGTGCTTTAGTCAACAGCTTTAGTTGGTCCTTGGGCGCTCCAGAAACATATTTAGACATCTCAGAAAAAGTAGAGCACACAGTGCAAAGAAGAACATAATGTACTAAAACACACAAATTTCATTTCCACCAGTCAAATAAGCGTCTCTCTTGGCATTAGTTTAAATCCATTTACATTTATTTTGACTTTCTGTACAGGCTCATTATGGGAAACAGGCTCAGCAGAAGGCGAGAAACCCCAGCCAGCACCCATGAAACTGTGGCTGCTGAAGAGAACACCACAAAGGAGCCAGGAAACGACTCTGCAGTAACAGAGACTCACGAAGCCGCCAAAACGGAGGATTTAGATGTGGTGGTGGGAGAGCCAGTGACACCAGTGGCGTGTTTACCTAATGAAGAATGTGTTGCGGAGTTTAAAGAAGCAGAGGCTTCCAGTGCCTCAGCCCTGAAAAATGATACAGAACCAGCACCTGTGGTAAAGGAAGCCCCAGTCCAACCTGAACCTCAGGTCTCAGCCAGCACACCTTCACCTTCAGAACCAGCTGCTGAAGCTGAGCTTGCTCCTGACTCCGAACCAGACATTGAGATAGTCCAGCCCATCTCAGAGCCAGCACCAGCCTCAGTGGAGCATCTGGAGAACCAGGCGGATCAACTAACACAAGAGTCTCTCCATGAACTGGTTCTTTCTTCGCCCCCTTTGACCGACTCTGGTCCCCCTGATTTCGTGCCCTCCCAAGATCCCAACCCTGTCCCAGTCAATCCAGACGAGCCATTAGACCTCCCAGCAGGTGAGGAACGCCAAGATGGTGATGAGGCTGCTGACAATTCCACGCTTGAGCCAGAGAAGCCAACAGAAGCACATCTGGAAAAGCCGATGGAGGTGGAGGCTGAAGAGAGTTTGGAGAAGCTTGGAAGTGATGTCAATGAGGAAAGCGTTAGTGAAACCCCAAAGAACTCGGAGCTGAGAGGAAATGACCTTGTCAGTGACCTCATTCCAAGAGATGTCAATGTCCCTGATGACACTCCCATCACAGACATGAGCACATCTACTGAGCTGATGTAAATCAATCAGAGGATTCATGAAGGAAGTGAAACCCTCTAAATCTAAATTGTGAATGGATCGAAAAACAGTGGTTTGTCTCACCCTAAGTGCCCACATTAATGCTAATATAGCCTTTTTTTTTTATTTTAAATGAACCAAAGGTGCCGAAAAGCAGTGTGTGTGTACATGTGTGTGTTGTGATGGAAAGAAGAGTGACCTAGAATACTTCATTATTAGACAGAGATCTTCATCTATGAAGATCTAGGCAGAAATTAAATGTGTCTTGTATATATTTGAGCAGTTTTTTTGTTTTAAAAAAATTTGCAACAAAAAGAAAAATGAAAAGAAGGTTAATGAAAGAAATGTAAAGGACAAAGAATGCAACTTCAGCTGGAAACGGCATATGCATTCCACAACTGGTTACAAGTATCTACTACACATTTATGAATTAACATAGTAATACTTGGCATTTTCAATAATCCACTAATCAGAATGATTGTCATCTTATGCAATTTTAAATAAAATAAATGAATTTTCAATTTCAAGTAGTTGCCTTTGAAAATAAACTGGCATTTACACATAACAATCTTGCTCCCTGTTTTTCAAAAGTATATTTTATAGTATCTGGTCACACTGAAGATTCTGGGAATGGATTTTTGTGGGGGAGGAAAAATAGCAGATATTCGGGGCATGTTTGACATACTACATGTACGGGGCACTCTGCAAATGGCAATAGAAATCTATGTAGCAAATCCCAGTTCATTTAAGAGGGACTGGAGCTTCTCACTGTCTCGTGGGAGAGAGGACATCAGAGGAGGGAGGAGAAAGGGGGGAGACTAAGCCACATTCTTTCCAGAGGAAGGAGATTTTCATGGGGCCTGGGTCAAAAGTCTTCAGTGTGACTGCATTTCAGTCCATGAGAAATCTGTTCCTCACATGCCTCCCCTTGCTTACACTACATTGCTATCCCAAAATCTTGTCTGAGTAGTCAGGACTGGTATGAGAGGCCACTCCTAAATGCCTTAAAACTTTAATCTACAGTCATGTGGAAAGAAAGCACACACTTTTGCAATACTGTGGTTTAATTTATCAGGTCATAAAAAATAACCTAAAACTGGGTAACCACAACCTCAGATATTACATCATAACAAGATTTAACCACAGTGTAGAAGCAGTGTGTGAAAAGCAGCCGACAGGTGCTGCTAACCAAATACATTTGATTAATTGATAATTAGCAAACGTTTGCACCTCTATAAAAGCAGAGATTTTGGCAGAGTGCTGGTTTGGAGCATTGCCCATTTTTTCATGAGTGGAAAACATTTAAGACGGTTTCCAATCTTCCCAGGTGTGGATATCTCCACGTGCACGGTGGTGGAGGGGTGAATATTTGGGCTCAGTTTGCAGCTACAGGATCTGGACACATTGCAGTCATTAAGTCGACAGTGAACTCCTCTGTACATCAGTCTAGAGTCTCACGTGAGGCCATGTATTAGTCTTTTATATCCTCGACAATAATGTGAAAGACTGATAGTCATAGAGAAAATGATTACTTCACGTTATTGTTATTAAAGGTGGTTTTACAAGCTACATGGGTGTAGTTAGTTTTTCACATACCACTTCTGCAGTTTAGCTTTTTGTTAAATAAATATAGTGTAATATGTTGTGTTGTTTTTCATTTTAGGTTGTTGTATTTTTTTTTAGTAATTTTAGAACATGGTAAGGACCAGATGATTTTTTAAAAATATCCTGATATGCAAAAGCTTAGAATTGAAAGAGGGTTTACTTGCAAATGTAAATAAGCAATAATTTGCTCATTTACTTTGCCAATTCAACAGAAATACAAATCAATGAAGGGAAAAGCTTAATGCCAGGGTATACACTATCACCAGTAAAAATTTCCCTTTCACCCTTCCATTATTATATGAGGTCTCAAACTATTACAGCCTACGCCCCAGGGCATGGAAAATGGGGAAGACCCATGATTTTAGCAACACACTGATGAGTCCCCACAGAATGGGAGAGGTACTCTAGACAATGATCTCAGTCAAGCTAAGCTTTAAAGGACACATTTTGCAGACTGAGCTGCTTCTTGAGGCACACTGGGAAAGATAAGCAGTTTGATTTGCACTGTGATTCCTGTCATACCAGAGGCTTTCAGCTCAATAAACAAAAGTGCTTGACCTGAGTCCCCTCTCCCCTTGTTGATTTCCTGTCTGTGAACTGAAGCACAAAAACAAAGAAAGCAGGACTTGGCATTTGCTTCTGTGATGCTCTATGTCAAGACCTTAACAGGGTCTAAGCAAAAGAAGCAATCAGACATAATCTAAATAGTCTTTTTTTACCTGAAAACTTTATGGAAAACAACTCAGGTTAATAACTGGTGAAACAGACACCACTTTCTTTAACATGCATATAAAATAAAAAAACAAGAAGCCACAGTCATTTTAATGACCAGGTTATATCCAAACTGCCATACAGTAAATCTGACCTGGACTTAAAACAGTTATGATACAGAAAAATAAATATGTTGAAAACTATACTTATACCGACTATCTGAACACACTGTTCAAAGGCCAGTTAGTCTGTTATACGGTACGATATAGTAATTATACAATAGGTGCTTTTGCATCACTTAAATCTACCTTTTAATATCTATTTCATTCGGGCACAATTCATTCTCAAAGAAACTCCCAGATGAACATAAACCATGAACAAATAATCACAAATAAATAACATCTACAGCGATATTTTCATTTTCAAACCATAACTCAAACAGGTTTGAGACAATATTGCATTGAAACCACAAATCACTAAAATTAGTACATCAGGTATAATATAACTATAAGGAATATAGACTGCTGGAAATCATAAAAAAATTATTGAAATGTTTTTTGAAGTGAGAATGAAGGCCTCACGGGTAAATCCAGTCAGCTGATCTACAAATCCTAGGTTGAACAAGGATCAAGAATCTGCACGGCTGGCATCCTGGGCCTTATGTTTCTGAAGGCAAAAAGACAAATGAAGGTAATTAGAGTCTGTGTAGTTTAGCGGTTGTGGTGTCATTCAAAAGTTTGAGCACCCCTAGTCAAAAATTGACACTACATAATTCAAAAGGTTTGAAAGATCAACTTAATGGTGAAACACAACAAGACCAATAAAACAAAAACTTTTCACCCTATGGCCAGTAAGATTACATTTCTAGTCAGATTTAGTAAACTAGGGAGTGATGGTGCACTGCAGCAACATCTGCACAAATATGACCTCATGAAAGAGTTATAAGAAAACCTCGCCTGTCTCCTGAAGAGGTTATTCATTGAGAGAATTCTGCAAATAAATATCATCAGAAGAGATGTATATGCAGGTTCATAAGAAATTCTGTCTGAAGGAGAGGCTTTTAAGGGGGAAAAAAACAGGCAAAATTGAGAGCTAAGATACTTCGGGTGAGTATAAAACACATTTATAAGTATGAAATTGGCCAAATTAGGTCTTCCTGAATACCAACCATGCAAGGTGATGAAATTTGTTTTGGGCATTTTTTAAACTAAAAGAATGGGGGGGGAAAGTCATTTACTCAAAAGAATTTTTAAAACAGTATGAAATTAACTTTGTGCATTTTGTAAATCATGTCATACCTTTAGAGTTTGGAAATTAGTACCACTGTGCTCAAAACTTCTAAGGCCACTGTAACTTGGAAAACACTTAATTTAAGGATTTTACCATTATTCGCCTGTACTTCTTGGCCAAGTCAACATTGGTGCGCCCAGGCTGGAAGGGATATGACCACAAGATTAAGTTCCAAGAGAAGCCATACGTCTTTACTCCAGACAGCAGGTAGCCCACCTCCTCACAGCTGAAGTCCTTTCTCTTCCTTTTCTAAGAGTATTGAAGCCAAGAAAGTAAGAAAAGTAAACAAAGACACCCAGAGACATGTGCATACATGTGCACATGTATGCACATGCACACTTTAATCCATTTGCCACACCTGTCAGTGCTTAGTAACTTTTAAAGCATTTTCTATCAAAAATTGGCCTGGTTACTGAAGCCATGGTTAATCGCATATAAAATAAAGAAAGAGGAAAAATGCTTTCGAAACATCTGTTTTTTTCTTCTTTTTTCCATTTACTCATACTGAAAATAATCCAGCCAAGTTGCCTGTAACCAGCATCCACAGACCACACTGGTTTCAGCCCATTAGCAGCTGCATTTTGCAAAGCATGTTATTCACATTTGAAATGATTTCAACACATCTCATGAGCAATGGTAATTTGTTAATTCTTAATGGGATTTTTTTGCCATCTGTTTGTGCCCAAGTTCAATTATCTTCACTTTCTGATGGGCTGTTCATATTGCAAAATAATGCAAGCACCAATAACAGAAAGCACTGTCAGGGATAAAAAGGTGCTTTGGTAAACTGAAACTCTAGCTTTTTCTCAATATCCAAAAACATATCTGATAGAAAACTTACAGTAGAACTGTGATTTATGTCAATCTTCAGCTGACTGTTATGGTGACCACTCCTCCCTCCCATCTCAATATCTGAAACACAGCAAGTGGAAGCATGTTTACCAGGGATGCACTGATTTATTAGTTAAATATAAACATCACTGATATTCAGTTTGTATACGGCCATCAGCAAATACAGTGACATTTAATGATAACAGAGGTCAGTGGTTTCTGTTGTGTGTCATCAGCGTTGCTTCTAGTTTCATATATTTGTGTAGCTGAATTTCAGTAAATTCGCTGACAGTGTGTTTACATTACATTTAAAGAGTTATTGTTAAAAGTGAAGATGCTTTTCCCCTCCTCCAACAAAAGGTGAGAAACTTAGTACTGCAAATAATCTCTGCACCTCTACTGGAAAAGACAATGCTTTACAACTCCTGTTTTATCATTGTATATTAAATTGCCCCAGATTTAATATGCAAGACAATTTCTCTTTTTGCCTAGGACTGACTTTATAGCAGTACTAAGCTGTAGTAAAAAAAAGATGAAGACAGAGGAGGAGGGGCAGTATTATAGTTTAACATGCTGAAAAATGGATGGCAGTGGAAAAAACTAAGGAAGAATGGACTTAGAGTAAGCACAGGAGTTGAGATGGAAAAAAACAAGAGTAAATCTCAGGGTGACAGCACAGAGAGAATGCACTATGAAACAGTGCCCCTCCTTTGCAACACTACTGCAATTCTTGGGCTACACAACCTTTGAGATGATGCAAACTTGCAAACTGACAAAACACTGCAATCCCTCTAGTTTCACTACAGCGTCACTGGCAAGACACAAAAGCATCCGCCTTAATCTCTCACAGTGTTACACAGAGTGTGAAACAGCTTAATGCAGCTGTGCTGCTTTGAACCAGCTCCGGCCTGCACTGTGAGAACACTGGCTGCAGTTCAACATTCCCTCTGCTGTTTGGTTTGTCTGCTGCCAGGAACACATTGCAGAGAACAGCTCCCACCACAGGCTCTCAATCATAACATTCACACAGTTAAATAGTCAACTGTAAATACCCATATCTGATATTGCATATCTATCTTCAGGAGGATTCTCCCTTTTTAGGAGCGCCAAGAGAGGAGTGATGGGATCTATGTTGCTGATTATGGCTGAAAAGCAGGACTACAGTAAATAATTAAGCATCTGCTTTGTGAAAACATCTCATACCAGTCCTGTTATGAGAGGCGAATGTTGTCTTTTTAGCTCTTCTTTGTAGTGGAACCAATGTGACGCCTAAAAAGAAAAAGACAACCAAATTAATTTACAAATTGTACATATAGATGTCCTACACCTAAAACACAGCAGCTCGCAAGTACTCAGACAATTTCTTTATCTTTCAGGACATTCCTGCTGCTTTCTATTATCTTGAATTTGTTTCTATGTTCCTATCGCTGTATCACATAATTCTGTGACATTAACCATCCCATACACCATAGAATTTATACCCAAAACTAAACTGTAATGCCAATCCTTGGTGGTGGTAAAAAACATGTAAAGTAAAACCAAAACTTAGAAGGGTCATTCTGCATTATTTGCCACTGCTCTTGCAGTTATTACTTGATGCAACATAAATGGAGAAACAATTGCTTCAAAGTTGTTGCCTCATCTGAAAATCTTCTCAGTGCATGTCTACTGCTGCTACCATAAAGCAATGTTGTTGCCCCCCAACACACACACACACACACACACACACACACACACACACACACACACCTTTCCCCAATAATTTCTTTCCACTTACTGCAGTATTGACAGTCTCTTAAATATGTCTTACAGGATAACTGCTAGGATAAGGTGTGACAGTACAAACTCTTTGCTTCGGGTCCACATGCCTATGCACGCATGCATTCCCACTGTCACCACTCCCATTGTCACAAAGTGCTTGCTCATAGCAGGTCATCTGATTGTTGGGCCTTTCTCTGTATTATTGTAAGAGTGGTCTTTACCTTACAGTATAAAGCACCTTGAGGTGACTATTAACATCCTTTATGTTTGTCAATTCATATTTTGCCAAATGCCCTCACAGGCGGTGGTTTTGTTGTGGCACATCAACATCTGGCATGTTTGCCAATCAATCCATAACCACATGCTCTTGCTGGCACTGGACCAATGGTGACACATTAAAAGCTGTCATGTTTTTCAGTTAATGTGTAATTATATTTCTCACCTCAAAGCTCAAAATGTGTTCAGGGTTTGTGGTGGAAAAAAAAGGAAAAACAACATCATGCATTTTACTCAGTACTGTTATATCAGCAGTAGGTTCATATTAAACCTCGGAAACTGAGACTTTTGAGTTGAATTGATTTCTACAGAAAAAACAGAGTACATAATAATAGAAGGTTACAGTTCAAACTGTGGCTTCTGAGAAGACTGCTATGGAGTTTGAGGAATCATGGGGCACCTGGTTCCCAGGCCAAGTGTGAATGAAATAATTTTCAGACCTGTGGTTTTTGCACAAGGACTGTGCAAAAACCACAGGTCTGAAAATTATTTCCTAACTCAGACAACAGCAGGTAATCCACTTCAGAGATGTTCTCACATGTTTAGCTGAGGGTGCTGCCCATTAGCAGCACCATTCTCACACTGGCACAAATGGACCCCACAGTGTACTACACAGTTGGGAAACACTGCATGTTGTCCACGCACACTTTTGTGTTAATGTGTTCACCTTCACCAGGTGATTGGTGCCAAGTATGTGGCAAAAGCTCTTTTTCGTACTTGCACTGGTGCATTTCTGATACAAAATAATTACCACAAAGGCTTCAAAATGGCTCATATATTAGATTTACAAAAACTCATTTGCAACAGTGCTTTCAGGTGTTTGTGGTAAATTTTTTACCATTGTGCTTTCTCCAACGGCGTTCTGGCAGAGTGTTCTTATTATTTACCTTTCGTTCACCTTCAGAACGTCCTACAGTGGAGTAGAAAGTCATTTTATTAGCAACACATGACAAGAATTTTACATTTAAGCATTTTTTATTTCAGCTTAACCCTGTAAGACCCAACCCATCAAAAAATAGCCAGAAAATTCTGATTTTTTGGAACTGAGATATTTATTAACCCTTATAACAAAATCCACATTTTTTTGCTACATCATGTTGGGTATAATATATTTTTATTATGTATTTATTATATATTTTTTGTATCACATTTGATACAATAGGCGTTTTTGGCACCTTCTTGTTAACAACAAAGTCAATTTTAGACAAAAAATTTTTTCCGTAAGTATTGATCAACAAGTATTGATCATGTTGATGAGCTAGAGGTGTCAGAAACTCATGGATCAAATATGATACAAAGGACATTATAGGATTAAAAAGAAAAACTTTCACACAATGAGAATAAAATGCTGTTCAAAAGTAAAGTAAAGCTCCAACCATGCATTTCAGTTCTTCTCTCACACTAACAGTGAAGACTGCCTGCAAGACACTGCAAGACTACCAATGTAAGAAATGAATAAGAAAACTTCAGAGATTATGTGGGCATTACTCAACCATTAAATGTGGTTAGCTGAAATCACATATGCTGCCAGTAATTCAACCATGTCTAAGAGACAAAGAATCTCAGTGTGTGTTTTACAGAGATTAGATTACCCAATGACAAATGTCTATAAAAGTGCAAACAATTGCATCCTTTGTGGTCACTGAGGAAAACTTGTGTCAATTTTTCTGCTGAAATTTGATGCTAATTGAGTGATAAAGCAGGTAGTGCATCACTTTCTGAACCAAACTTGTTGAAAACTCTGTCTATCCATTAGCAGCAAGGCCTTTAACGGAAACTAACAATAATTAGTACTTTTTAATATAACAAAAAAATGCAAACCTAGGAGCTACAGGAACTATTAGTGTTCACTGTAAATACACAGAAATCCAGTGATAAACTGGATTTATGTCATAACCACAAATCCAGTGATAAACTGTATTTCTGTGCATATAGAGAATCTTCTTACCAGTCCAGTTTTTGCAGCTTCGTTGCGGCTCTGCTGTTGAATATCTCTCAGCCTCAGCGGCATCCTGGTGCTCCTTCTCAAACACGAGCTTGCAGTGATGCATTTTGAAGCACTCGGTGGCCTCTCTGAGAAACTTGTGCCTGTCACAGCTTTGGTGGCAAGAGCTTTGGAGAGACTCAAAAGTGTGACTGGTCACTTCCTCAAAAGGTAACACACAGGCTATGTGGAGAAAGAAGGACATGGGATTTATACTTCTGTTTAAATCCTTCTGTAAACCATATTTATGTCATAACCACAAATACTTCCCAAACTCCACACCATAATCTACACTATAACCTGATGTCAACCTCCCCAAAAATGTAACTGAATGTCACACTGACACAGCCCGCAATTAATGACTGAGCTCTTCAGTACAGTTGCCTTGCCAGTTACTCTTTCGTTGCAGTTTTTGAATGGATCGAGCTGCTTTATGATGCAGTCACAAGGATAGCCTGGACATATATAACAGAAGCAAGAAACAAATGTACTTTTTAAGCCCCAGTCACACATGCCTAGTGACCATTTGGTGGCCATCAGGAGCCAGTGGAGGCTGTGAAATTAATTTCTTCTTTCTTCTTCTCTTTCTTCTCGCAGGTCTACAGATGGGCCACTGACTGGGAAAAGTGTGTATACTTCTTTGCGACCAATTTCACACTAGTGATGCCAGTGGCTCCCATACTGATCTATAGGCCTGTTTGACTGAGGCCTACCTATGCATTTAATCAGAACTTTAAATGTATGGCCCTACTTTAATACGTCATAACTATTTTGAAATAAGTTTTATTAAGAGAGCCACTCATGTTTGCAAAGATATAGTGAAGTAAAGGCTGTCCAACACTGTCCTTGTTTAAACTCTGCCTTTAATATTACAAAATTAATAGGATTTCCATGCTGTTTCCTACCTGCACATCGACTATAACGGACTGGGGCTTTGATCACGTTCTCCATATCAGTATGCTGTAACTCTAAGAATAAAACACATTTAGGAAAACATCACATACTATACATTTACTGAAAATGTCAAAGTCCTTTTCATTGAAAATCCAAGTGCAAGACACAGGAGGCAAGTAAACACACACACAAATCAGTCTGTTTTTTTAACATGTTCCTTGTGTTTGGACTTTGCCTTTTTATGCAATCTGCACAAGTCTCTGCCTGCCCTTTTTTTGTATCATTCACAGGTATTAACTGAGTAAAAGAAAGCCAGTGAGCTCAGGTATCAGACAACACACAATCTAGAGATTAAATGTTGGGAAGATATGTGTATATATATTGAGGGAGTGATTTGCAGAGTGCAAACAGGTGAGTTAACTGGGGAAACCAGGTGAGGAAGGCAAGGCAGTCTGAGCATATAGCTAAATACTGTAATTCTAGTGCCTGGAAGTGAAAATAAGTGATACTGTGTCTCTTACCTTCAATACACTTAATCTCACTTGGTTTTGTGTACCTCACTGGAAATAGTGGCTTAAACCGCTGACTGAAAAAAAAAAAAATCTTATCATTCACCCTAATTTTTTTTCTGATAAATAACAAACGCAGAGCAATTCCACTAACCTGTTTGCCTCAAGTTGCTTACTGGCTCCCTCTAGTGGCAGGAAATGAGAAGACATGAGCACTCCAGTACCCTTGCACATTGAACACCTGACGTCACCTTCACTGGTTTCTTTGTCAGAACTAAACCCGGAGGTCAATTCCTTGTTTTCACCATTATTCCTCCTCTCAGTTATGTTTCTGGGGATAGCTTCAACACCCTCCTTTTGTGGTATGTGCAGGGGCAGATTTAAAGCTGGTAGAGATATTTGGTCCCGCCCCTCATTTGAATTTGGTAGATTTGTGTCTTCCCGATTACCCTCGACATCCTAAAGATCAACATAAGTACACATCATGAGTCACTATGATATGATCTGGTCAGACTTGGCAAATACATGTGTCTGATGCATGTTTAACTTTCACCTTTCTCTTCTCTAGGAGGTTAATCCTGTGTAGCATTTCTCTGGCTGAACTCCTGAACCCCTCAATGTTTTTAGAGGCTTCCACATTTTCATCCTCATTTGCCATCAGATCACCCACTCCTGAGCACATAGCTTCATAGAAAAGGCAAATACTGTAGATCATTATGAAAGCAGATTCATATGTTTTCCATAATATAAACATGCCAGTTATCTTAAATGTAAGATCAAGGAAAATAATGCAAATAAAATGTATATAAGATAGACTGCTGTGATACACAGTAACTTAAAAGCTAAACAGCAATATCAAAGAGACTGTGACATGTGAAAATACATAGAAATACAGAATTATTGGAAAATAAAACTGCTATGACTTACTGGCCTTTTTGCAAGTTTGCAATATGAATGTAGCAGCCCTCCTAACCTCCTCACTAGAGTCCTCTGTGAGTAAAGTTATGATAATGGAGAGCCCTCCACACCATATCAGCTGGGACTGGTGCTTCTCTATAGAACCAAATAAGCACAGTGCAATTGTGAAATGCATGGACAGTGTGTTATAATCTTTAAAAAAGAAACACTGTGCTCTCAATATGTGCATTATGCAAGAGTATCATACTTAAGATATTGGAATATATATTTTAAGCAGAAAAAAAAAATGTGCAGTCGCACCAGAGGCCTCAGTGCAGTAACCAAGGCTTAGTAAAATAGGAAGCCTGTCTTGTGGGTCCAAGTGTGGACTAGCCAGCAAAGAGAAAAGGTGTAAGACCACATCATACTGCGCCAGACCTGAAGCCAGAGAAGCTACAAAGAGATTGTAAATAAAGAAGGAGATACTTCGGTTATTTAGTTGTAGATTTAGGCTGCATGTGTATGTGTTCAAGAGCAGTTCGCACAGTTATCAGTGATGCAAGCTGACAGAGTCTTGGATATAATGACAGAAAGCTGGCAAGACAATAAGCTCGTATCTGCAGCAGAAGCTAGACGACCCAGGGTAAGAGCGAGAGTTTCTAATCCCCCACAGGCAGAAAAACTCTCCTGAACACAGGCTGCCAAAAGAAAGAAGTGAAGAACATTTAATCATTTGCATTTCAGGATCAACTAAGATGTTTTACATTTCAAAAAAACAAAAACATAGTTTCAACACTTACAGTTGTTGGCCACTGTCATTGCTATGAATGTGCATATTGGCTGAAAAATTTCAGTCTGTGGAAAAGTAAGCTGCTGAAGCCAGATTTTAATCACAGGAAACGCTGCCACACAAATACGCTGACCCTCCTCTGCAATACAAAAGAAAGAAATAACAGAGCAAAAAACAGCTTTTGTGCTTGCCCCAAATAAACATTTAATCGAGTACTGAAAATTGTTGCCACTATAGCAAGCAATCTGTATTTTACATTTCACCTTATCTGAACAAGAAACACAAAATACAAAGCTCATGTTACCATTCTGAGGGTTGTTTACACATCCACAAAGAGCACTAGACACAGACGTCCAAAGCTGGTAAGTTTGAGTAGCATTAGCTGCTCTGAAAGTGGCTTCAGTGGAGATGGGGAAAGTGGCCCTGCAAAAATATATATCATTTACCTTACATGGACTCAAATGAGTGTTTTTATTGATGTTGTTTTTCCTTTCTTTGTAACTACAAGTGGTGAGATTTCATGAGAAAGAGATTTCAGCAATGAGAAATACCTGAAGAGATTCAGTAGCACGTCCAGGCAGCCACTGGTCTGAGCCAAAGTCTGTCCTAATTCTACAATAAAACACAGTCAGGCAAAGGTTGCAAACATTATCATGCTCTCAGAACTAAAAAGGATTCATGCTATATTTTGCTCTAGTTATATGGAATAAATTTAATGAGCTTGCAAATAAACCAGACCATATAGAGTGAAGTGACTGATAAACATGCAGATAAATGTGTGATCCAGTCCTGTAGTTTAAACTTATTCTGTTTTTTTAGAATTTGATCTTACTGTTGTTGGCTACCAGCACAAGCAGCAAATAAACAGAGAGTCGCTTCTGTTTCAGCGGGATGTCCTCTTTCATTAGACAATCAGCAAGGTCTGCAAATGTCTCCTTTTTGCATAGAGAATTCTTGCAGTAGACTAACAAAATGAAAGACAAATTATATGTTGTTAAAATTTAAAACTATAATGTATTTTAAAACAATTTACACTTGTAAATACCAGATATCACACAAACAGATATTACACACACATAAGGCACAAGTTGGATATCAATTGAGGACCACAGAGCTGCCTTTAATTTCTGAAAAAAAAGGTAGCCACCTTTCTTCCCTCCAATGCTGGATTGTCCCATCATGAGGATGTTATGTATTTATCGCAAGATTCAAGAAACTGCATCCTTAAAAAATAAATTAAATAATCCTCCCTGAACTTAGATTGGACAAATATCAGATGTGCCTACCGTTGGCCTCTGCCAGTGTGCCAAGTGTAAAGAGTGCAGTCTCCTTAACATCTGGATGAACAATGCTGGATTTGGAAAGGTTATACACAAATGCCACACCTCCCATTTCTCTTAGCAGGTCCACATTATCCTCTGAAATATTCCCAATTTAAAGTGAGACAGTCATCAGTTACCATATCAAGAACTTATGCTATATAAATATCTCACTAAATACATGTATTCATATGACAGATGTGTTCGGGTTCAGGTTGAAAGTGCGTTTATGTCACTGACTGTTCATTATTACCTCTCTTTTCGCAGATTGAATGAATAGTGAGAAGAGCTTGTTTCTGTAAATCGGGGCATTTCATCTGAAACTTGAGACACTCCAGCAGCAAAGTGAGATCTGTCTTAATAGCTGAAAACGGAAGAATGTAATATAGCTAGTCAGGGAGACATTTGTCTGATATATTTTGCCTGAGGAGTAAACGGAAATTACACTTACTATTGCGCTGGTTCCTGCAAATCTTCGTCTTATCCATGTCAATGTTTAATTGAAGTGTTTAACAAAAACACTGGCAGTCATTAGTGTCTGGATAGCTCCAAATTACGGGAATATCATATCTTATTTCCCATATTTGTTCAGTTAGGTGACCTTTATAATACTACCATTTTCAGAAATGATGCTCGCTAACTAGCTAGCTATAGCTAAACTAGCCAAAAGTTAGCTAAAGCCTAATATCTCAACTAAGTAATTGTGCTCAGTCAAACCACAGTCTGTTTATTGTCACCCTAATGTCCTAATTTTAAATACACTCCCAAACAAAAAAAGGTTAGAGTATCTTACTTCGATAAAATATCCGCAATACTAAACGTTAACAGACATATTTAATAGAAAGAAACTGACGACGAAACTTTGACATTGCACGTTACCATAGAAACGGACTAGCCTAGCTGCTACTACTACTACTACTATCCATAATGCACCCCCTGAATTGGGACACAGTTATGGATGCTATGCGGATAACTTCTCAAAGATAATCAATATAATGTTCTGGGGGAAATGGTTGACAATATCCATTCAACGCCAAAAACCAACTGCAGCATAAACAAGGACATTTCTGCAGTCAGTGAGGGAGGTCGACTGAAATGGAGAAAAAAAAGAAAACTTGATTGATTTGTGTATTTGTAGTTGAAATGGGTAGTTTGCCACTTGAACCTCAATGTTTTAGGAATTAATAAAATTAATTTTTAAAATTATCAAATAGACTTAAAATACTTATTGTGAGTTGAGGCGGCTGAACATAGGAAGGAGAAAAGGACTTATATCGATTGGTTAGGAACTGGTTATAAACAAAGACTGTATCTTTAGGAAAAACAGGGAGTGTGAGAAAGATAACACAACTTTTTGTTCTCCCAAATGCGTTGAAAGAGCCAAGAAGAGGTGGACAGAAAAATAGAAAAATAAATATAAAGATAAATTATTGTTTTGACATTAAAATCCATACCTCAAACATGCACTATGAAAAATGTCTGAACCTTTTCGTGTTGACTGTCGAGTATATTTTATTGACGGCCTATAACACACACAAACAACGGAAACAGATCCAAAGTGCTTTAGAAGCAGACACATTTACATTGCAGGTCTCCAAAAAAAACTCAGTTTCAAAATACATATAAAACTGAAAAGGGTGTTTTGTTATCTTCACTAATTATTGTGGGAAGTAAAGATCACCATGATCGATTGTGTAATGGATCGACACCAAAAATTAGCAGTAGAGGTAAGAAAAGAGGAAGCCTGCACCCCACTAAGCTCTACATTTATTACAGCAGAGCGCGATAACTGCTACGTCAGACGTTTCAGCACGTGACCGTCGTGTTATGATTTTGAGTAGTGACTGTCAATGGACATCGATTCACTCGAAGTTTTACGAAGTTTGTACGTATTTGGCTGTTCAGTTGACTTGACATATATCTTAAGCCGCTGTATGTGTGGAAGTTTAGCTAGGGACAGGCTACTGGGTAACGTTAGTACGGTGTGGTTTTTAACCGAATGTTAGCGCAAGCTAGCCAGCTAGCAAGCTAACTTTACGTGTCATGTTGACAGCTCAGTGGTACGTGGCGGACTTGCACGTAATGTACCTAAATGTCAGAAGATGCCACTTGGGAGTGGCGTGTAACAAACGTATCATGTTGTTAATCTGAAACTGGTTGATCTATGGAGCGTGTAAGATGCTACCAGCTTACGCTAGCCATTTAATTATCGCTAGGAACATCGTAGCATCACCATACACATAAGCAAATGTATAACACTTATTTTTTCATCCTTGAGCTAGGCATAAAGGTGATTAGGCTGCAGTACAGCCTACCTAGAGTGTCGCAACAGCGATGTATGGACGTGTGTACGCCAGCATCCTGCAACGAGCGGCAAACTCACTGACGCTTTATTCTGGCGCTCAATTCCAGGTTTGTCTACTTTTATTCTATTCTTTCCTGTAAAACAAAGGCGGTTTTAGCAGAAAAGGTTTTGGAACCACTGCCCTAATGTATTTTTAATCCCCTTTCTTCCTCAGCATGCACACGCCATAGCAATTTGCTGTTCTCAGTCGCACTTACCCCACTGCCACTTCTCATCCTGGTTTCCATCCAATGGTGATGAATCTGGGAATTGGTCTAAAAGCCAGCGACACCTCTCAACTCGTCAGGATCTGGACTTTCAGCAGAGCAGAGTACAGATCAACAGTATTCTTAGATCCAATGAACAAGTAAGGGGTAGCACACAGTCTGTTTTCTGGAAAGGTGGGGAAAAATCACACACTAGCAGGTCATTAAAATATATAGCTGACAAGTATATTTCTCAGAAACTACCCCATTTAGAAAAAAGTTAGAAAAAATGTGATCAAAAACAAAAAGCAATACCCAGCAGATACTTTAAACTTATCATTTAAATGAAAATACAACAAAGACAGAATATTGTGCTAATTCTTTACTAAATACCAGCAATGTGCATCAAAAATATTGTGTTTACCATTATACCTATCACCTCTTCTTTTAGCAAAACTCTACAAGTGTTTGGGAACTTAGAAATTTACTCACATATTTTGACTGGGTAACAATCTTTAGCACTCAGCCCTGGCCATTGTACAATGTGCAGAAGAAGTATGCACTAAACACTAGTTTTTACTTTTTATTCATTTGTTGCATTTTGTTGTCAGCAACCTGAATGCTTGCCTCAGTTGGGTTGAAAAGAGTTCAGTGATTTTCTTTGCCATTTTCTTTCAAAAACCTTTCTTCAGTTTGAATGTGAATGTTGACAAACTCTAGTTGAGTGTCTTCATTTTAAGTTCATATTTATTATGTAACTGTTTTGGTAAATAGCCAAAGTAACACAAACCGTATTTCTGTTTCAGTCTGTGAGTGTCCCAGAGTTTGATGGCAGGGGACTAAGTGTTGTGAGGAAGTTTGAGAGCAACCAGCTAGCTGCTAACACTCCTAATGAGGACCGTCGCAGTGCAGCTACCTGCTTACAGGCATGCAGTTTTTTCCCCCCTTGCTATAGTGAAATCTGTGTTTTTTTTACTCGTTTCTTGTAAAATCAAATTTAATGTTTCTCTGTCTCCTCCGTCTTCTCCAGTCAAAGGGCATGCTCTTTGGAGTGTTTGATGGCCACGGGGGTTGGGCGTGTGCTCAGGCCGTTAGTGAGCGGCTGCTGTACTATATAGCAGTTGCAATGATGCAAAGGCACAGCCTGGAAGAACTCGAAAAATGCATGGAGCACAGCAGACCTATTCCTCCCATCCTGCAGTGGTATAAACATCATACAGATTTTAATTATCGTGAATCTGCTTCTCTGTACATCGACAATCTCAGAGTCTTCTGGCAAGAATTACTGGACAGTGACGAACACGAGTCAGGCATGAGGTAAATGCAAATAAGCCTTCTCTTCAGCAAAGACTGGGAGGAATTATTATTTAGCTTGTTTTATTGTTTCAAACCAATAGTCCTTGCTAGATGTAACAAATGGTGTAAAATTATATAAATGTCAATGCTTTGACCCAGCTTTTAAAGCATTATCCAGTTTTTGTGTGTGTGACTCAGAGGCTGTGGAGGGATGGATGCTGTGGTAGTGATAGAAGGTTTGAGTGGGGTTTAATAATACAGTTCAACAAGCATATAGCCCATTTTAAAGGGAAACAGGTGGGTGTGAAATAATACAAACACAATAAGAAATAAAAGGTTTATTGATATGATGGCAACTAACCTAAGCTGCAAACATGTGTCTAGACATATATGTATTTCCATACATTTGATAGATTTTTTTTTTTGTCATTTCCCTCGATTACTTTCTCATTTTTATGCTATTTTTTGCTTTCAAACGGCCTTTAAAATGCATACCACAAAGTGAAAGGAAAAACGTGGATTTCCTGCAGTTATTGGATTTGTTGGCTCTGTTATGCTTTGAAAGTTATTTTGCTGGCATGATTTGATTCCACGTCTCAGTGAACACCTTCACTGTAACATGAAACACTTTTATATTGATGTGAGTGGTCTCTTTCATGATGAGAGTGCACACATCTAAAGGGTAATAGGGGTCACTCAATGGTCTGATGAGTATGAAAATGATCTAAATCATATTCTACTACTGAATACTAGTAGGAAATTTTAGACTGAGGTGACTGTAGTGCTCTTAAGTACCAACATCTAACCACTATATAGGGAAACTGTTTTTAAAGAATGACATCATCACTCTAGTAGCCTTAAAGAAAATTCAAAATCAATAACAAGATGCACTGAAGCCGTTTCAGCATCAAACACTTTACTAATACGTGTTGATTAATGTCTTAACTTGTCAGTTGTCTGTGTATGCAGAATAGCACAAAACAGAAAGCCTGTTTTCTTTTTTTAGTCCTCAGGATGCTCTGGATTATGCTTTCAAACGGCTTGATGCTGACATCTCTCTGGAGGCTCAAGTTCCTCTATCCAATGACCTAATGAGAAGTACAGCCATTCAGGTAATAAGATACAGCAGTCTTCAGTGTGTTCTAAGTTCATACAAGGTTGATACACATGCATCGTCTACATTATCTGTCCAGGTTGCATTTGCCGGGTGCACTGCTTGTGTGGCCCATGTTGGCATGGATGGCATCCACGTGGCGAACGCCGGTGACTGTCGAGCAGTACTAGGGGTGCAAAATGAAGATGGCTCATGGAGCGCTTTACCTCTTTCTCGAGACCATAACTCACAGAACCAGGCTGAGGTGGAACGTATCAAAGCCCAACATCCACCTTCAGAGAGCAACACAGTGGTTACAGATGACAGGTTGCTAGGGGTGGGTTTTTGTCGCCACATGCAACAGATCACAAATGTGTTTGCCATTCGGTTTAGAGAATGAGTCATTGGTTCAATTCTTTATCTTTCTGTCAGGTCCTAATGCCACTCCGTGCGTTTGGTGATGTGAGATTTAAATGGAGCCGTGAGCTGCAGCAAAGTATTTTAGCCAGCCTGGAATCTGGAGTAGACCTTGACTCTCTTAATCTGTATCAGTACACTCCACCTAACTATCTAACACCTCCATACCTGGACGTGTCACCTGAGATCACTTATCATAAGCTGAGACCTCAGGACCGCTTCCTGATCCTCGGTACTGACGGCTTATGGGATGAACTAGGGAGTGAGGAGGCAGTACGGCTCATTGGAGAGCACCTGAGTGGAATTCACCTACAGGTTTGTATGGAGTAACTACTTCACAACATGCAACTGTTAGATACAGCACTTTATTTAGACTTTATCCTGCAATCTTGACCTGAAAAAACCAAAAAGGCTTATGACCGACCTTTCTTTTTTGTTCCAGGCTCCAGTTTCTCAGTCTGAGAGAAAGCTGAAGTTGGGTCAGATGCATGAACTCTTGCTGAAACGCCAGGCCCGTGCCTCCCCAGCTCTAGACACAAACGCTGCCACACACCTCATCAGACATGCTCTCGGCACTGGGGACTATGGAGAACTATCCCAGGAGAAGCTGGCGTCAATGCTCGCTTTGCCGGAAGATCTAGCGCGAATGTACAGAGATGATATCACAGTTACTGTGGTGTATCTGAATTATGATCTGGCTAGATCTCACCACAACTAATGGACAGAGAGAAACAATTACACGAATTGGGCTATTCAGATTAGGACTATACCGGTAAGTATTAACGAGACCCTTGGTCTTTAAAAAAATGAACTATTGAGATCATATTAACTATACAGATATGATAATATAATAAATAGTCATGTAGTTTATTGTTTTATACACGTTTTATAGGGTTTTGGTTACAAACAATGCCTATCTTCACTCTTATAACTAGTGCAATTAATTTGTCTAAAGAAACAAAAGTAATAAAGTCAACGATTCTTGGAGAATTGTTCTGATAACATTTTTTTATTATTATTATTCTGTATCTATGTTAATAATACAGTTTTATTGTGAATTCTTTTGGCCATGACAGTCAGTTAACGTTTTCTAAAGGTTGTCACAGTTACAGCTTGCTATATAGACTGATTGATCTTAAAAGAAAATGACAGTTTTCAGTGTTTACTTACAGTTAGCCTGAGCAGACAAATGCAAAAATAATCATCAGTCTGGAACCGTTCAGTTTAGTTCACAACACATTGTGAACAGATGCAGGTCAAAATACCTCCGGATCAAACTGTAGAACTACAACGAAACGCAGCACAGTCCTGAGTGACCAAAAATATAAACACACTGCAGCTTGTACTTTTCCGCATATCTGACAGTCAGTTGGTCCACACATGCTAAACTGGCTCAATGTCTGTGTGCTTTCTACCAGAAACATCGGCACTCAAATTTGTCTGGTTCTCAGGAAAAGTTCAGTTGCCAATTCATAGTTGCAGCATTAAATGGGTCACAAATACAGTTTTTGTTTAGAAAAAGTCCTTCAGTGTATTTTTGATGTGAAATAATGGGAGCAAACGGAATGGTACCTCTCACTTCTATTGATTTTCTTATTATGTTTTTGTTTTTCCATTTAATCTTTTTTTTTTCCATGTTCCTGTTTGTGTAAGCTGTGAAGTATCTTTTAATGAAGTTTAAATGTTTATTGTAATTGTGTTTTGATGTTTTTATGTTTCCATTCCATTTATTGTAAAATTAAACTAATATTACATTAAACAGATTTTTTTTTCTGTCAGAAACATTTGGATTAAAATAAGTCTCAAGGGGACATTTAAATATTGTAAAGCATCGTTTTAATGTCCTTTTGCCTAAACCTGGGAAAGTAGATAAGTGGGGTCAGGAGTTTTCAAAATAAACTCTGCTTGTTATGGGAGCCTGTCTCTTCTCAAACGTGTTGTGTAAACATGTGTGTGACATATTAGAGGAAAAAACTTAGTCTGTAATCAGCCTGATGGTCGTACAAACATAAGTGAAGTTATTTTAATTGATGCTGCTCGTGGCTCAGTAGCTGGTCCCTCACTTACAATTGTAGAGAAAATGAACAAATTCCACTTAAAAAAAAAAACAAAAAAAACTTCAAGGTTTTTTTTTAAATGTGAAGTTGGAAACCCACATGTGTAAACACCCTCACCTGCAGGTCTGACGTATTCTTAATTCCAGTTTAACTCCTTCCTGTGGAAATCAGCTACTCAGCTTGTGAAGAAAGTGAAATGCTGAATACAAATACTGTAGCCAGTGGCAGTTAAAGAAGGCAGTCACAGACAGTTACTAGGAAAATTACTGCACTGATGGAGGACGTTTAAAGAGGAAAAACACTAAAAGACCAGTTAGTAAACATAAGTAAACTTGGCAATCTGACATTGGACTGTAGCGTTTCTATACTTGAAATTCATGGGGGACACCAGGGTCTTGTGGGTGCTCTTTTTGCTGTATCAAATCCACATGAGTGTTTTTTGTTTCTCTCTCTGCTTTTCGAGATGTCTCAAATGACCTCATTGCCCTTACCACTTAGGTTTTTATTTATATTTGTATAATATGTGCATCTTTATATATAATCTTTTCACTTTTAAGATTTTTTAGTTTTTTGCATATTTGTCAAACCTAGATGTTTCAGATCACTGAACAAAATAGTGTTTTGTCTTTACTTAGATATATTTGTTTAATGTTTACATTTGTTTGATGATCTGAAATGTTTAACTGAGACAAATATGAAAAAAATAAGACATCAGAAAGAGGGTAGATACTTTTTTCACAGGACTGTTTATTTAGTAGTAGTATTAGCAGTATTGGGTTTACAAGGTTTAATTTATTTTGTTTGTTTTTTTTCTAAACCACACAGGTTTGAAATGATACATACAAGCTCACTAGTATTTGGTTAAATGTCCTTAACCAAGTTGTACCTTGAGCAGATACTTTTGATCCACGAACAAGCTTCTGAAATAATTCTGCCTGGATACGTGGCCACTCTTCTTGGAGGAATCGATTGCTTATTTAAATTGTGTTTTCCTGACACCATCCTGATATTTAGGTGTGGTTAAAAAATTTTAAGTAGGGTTGAGTTCAGGGATTTGGAACGGCCATTGTAGAAGCTTAAGTCTGCCTGTTCCAAAACCAGTTTTGATGTTTGGAATCATTGTCCTGTTGAAACACTCAATTTTCTCCCAGTTTCAACTGTCTGGCTGCTGATTTAAGGTGAAGTTTGAGCATTTGGAGTTAGCTCTCCTACACATTTTGCAATTGCGAGTACCACCGACAGCAAAACACCTGAGGACTACCATGCTGTACAGTTGGTACTCCTCCAAACATTCCTCGAACGAATCTACCAGTCGGAGTCAATCATGATCACTAATGAGAAGTTAACAGGCCTTGGCTTAGTCAAGTTAAAGCCACTGTAGAACATTCAGCACCACTGAAGAGGTGGTAGTCACTAGCTGAAGTTTGAAGGAAACTGTCAAGAAGGTGTTTGGTATTGCCTTTAGATGGAGGAAAGAAGATGAGGAAATATGGGGAAGTATCAAAAAGAGAGAAACTGGAAAACGAAGAAAGTAGACATGACTATTCGGAGGCTAGGAGTACAACAAAAAGCAAAGTAAAAGGCTAATAGTGTACTGTATGTGAAACTGGACACTAGAGAAGGAGAGAAAGACTGGAGCTAGTTACGGTGATTAAGGACAGGGATAAAAATGTGCTAACAAGTAAAGAGAAGAGAGAATGTAGAAGGAATGGTTAGCGGAGCTCATAAATAAAGAACACCAGAGTGAGGAGGGTGGACAGTTAGTGAGTGAGGAAGTGCAGAGGATTAGTAAGGAGGAAGTTAGGGCAACTATGAAGAAGTATAGAGAAGGTCACAAAGAGTTGCACTGTGTCTTTGTGGATCTAGAGAAAATATGTAACAGGGTGCCAAACAGAGGAACTGTGGTATGGTATGAGGGAGTCAGAAGTGGCAGAGAAGTATGTGAGGGTGGTGCAGAACGACAACTGGAGATACAGATAGGTTGAAGGTGGGCGTGGGATAACATCAGGGCTTAACTCTGAGCCTGTTCACAGTAGTGATGGACGAGCTGACGGGGTCAGCTTAACAGTTAAGGCAGAAGTGTTCATGGGATATGTGTGTTTTATATTATTATTTACATTGTTTTCAGATTGTAGTATATGTTTTTAACACTTCACTATGACACATTTACACGTATATTATAAGCTTAGCATTACTAGGATAATGTCTATTGTTGCTTCCTCAGTGCTTGGCATTTCAAGCTGCTCCTGCAGGGATCCAACCACAGTGCCTGAAAAACAGAAAAAGCTGCCCAAATAAAGTCTCCAACAATGTAGGTCTTGAGGTAATTTTAGAATTATTTGCATCGTCACATTTCATTGATTAAATACTATACCTGGTGCGACATGATGTCCTGATTCAAAAGTTCTTACACCCTCCCCCTGCAGCTTCCCATTGTGGAGTTTCCATTTGTGTCTGGCAGCTTGAAACGGATGAAGAGGGAGTGGGTTATTCCACCAATTAGCTTTTCAGAAAATGTCAGGAGTCCTTACCCCAAAAATCTGGTTAAGGTAACTGCTGCCATGCAATCCCAATCCCACAGAAGTTGGGATGCTGTGTAAAATGTAAATGCAATGATTTTCAAATCTCATAAACATGTATTTTATTTATAATAGAACATAGAAACATATCAAATATCAATCACGATCATTTTACAATTGATGACAGGAAGACAAATTTGGGAAATGCTGTTGTTACCACTGCATATCACCCTCGCTTGTTTTAACAACAATTCTTAGAACTTAGGAAACCAGCTTCAGTACTTTTGGGAGAGGAATGTTGTCCTGATCTTGTCTGATGCAGGATTCCTGTTGCTCAACATTCCTGGGTCTTATTTTTCGATCCTGATGGGCCAAAAGCTTTCAGTTAGTGAAATGTCTGGATTGCAAGAAGGCTAGTTCAGTCGACTATGAAGTCATGCTGTTGTAACAGCTCCAGCATGCAGTGTCACATTGTCCTGCTTTTCTGGAGGTCCCAGCTATATTTCTGGATCATGTTCACATATGGCTTCTTTTTTGCATGATAGAGCTTTAACCTGCATTTACCTGTGTTCACAGTGATTTCTTTGCTCATGCAGTAATTTCAATGACGGAATCATTTCTATTTTTAATGCAGTCCTGCCTGAAGGGCCCGAAGACCAGTGCATCCCATGTTGATTTTTAGCCTTGTCCTTTGGATGCAGGGATAAGGAACACATTTGTAAATTTGTAAAATGGCTTTATTAGATTTTCAAATCATTGCATTCTGTTTATTTTTTACATTTTTGCAGTGTCTTCACTCTTTTGGAATTGGGGTTATATAAACCAAGTGATATTGTATTGTATTCACCTCAGCTCAAATGACATTTTTATTTTTTGTGATTAGCTGAAGTCCAACAAAGAAAAAAAGGTGGCCATAACTTACAAGATCACTGGACCAGGAGCAGATCAGCCCCCTGAGGGTGTTTTTACTGTTGATCGGCGTTCTGGGATTTTGTATGTGCATATGCCGTTGGACAGGGAAAAAATACCCAAATACACAGGAAGTATAATTTCACTTTTAATAGTTTTTTCCCCATGTTTAGGTTATCTAGTATTTTATGAAATAAACTTGTGAAACTCACTCAAATTTGCTTACGTCTAAATGGTTTTTGAGACCATCGTGCCTTGTGTTACAGCTGTTAGCCCATGCAATGAATGAAGGAGATAAGGCTGAAGAGCCCATGCCACTCATTATCAATGTCATTGACCAGAATGACAACCCTCCAGAATTCCCTATGAAACCTTTCTTTGGCAATGTGAGCCAAAGAAAACTTTACTCCCTAACATGTGAATGTCTAATGCATTAAAGTACATTTTATTAGCCAACCTGGTCTTGTTTTCTTCAACAGATGCCACAATCATAAAGGTAAAAGCAGGGGATAAGGATGATCCGGACACAAACAACGCTATAATTAGGTATAGAATAAAATCTCAGATACCTAAATTGCCAAAAGAGGGCATGTTTGTCATAAACCCAGTGAGTGGCGTCATCAGTCTTAAAGAAGGTGGACTGGACAGAGAGGTAATGTAGCAACAAGGCATCGTGTCCTTCAAATAAATTTTTTTAAAATCCTTCATCTTCATTGTAATTCATCTTCTTGTTTAGACTCATCCAGAGTACAAGCTCATCATAGAAGCTCCTGATTTGGAGGGAGATGGGCTAAAAGCCACCTGCACTGTTACCATTACCGTTACTGACAGCAATGATAATGCTCCCGAATTCAAAATGAGATCCGTGAGTTCGGAATACCCAAACACTTAATTGTAATAAGTCATTAAGTTTAATCCATAAAGTCACTGAGTGAACCTCCATGCTTTCCCCCAGGTGTCCTCATCAGTCCCTGAGAATAAGGTTGGAGTGGAGGTGGTAAAACTACAGGTCACTGACAAGGACAAGTTAGGAACTCCAAATGCTAACATCAAATACTCAATAATAGAAGGCAACACCAGGGGAGAATTCAGTGTTATTACAAGCTCCAATAAAATGGAGGGAATCATCAAAGCAGCCAAGGTTGGGAAATAGCCGTTAATTTTGACAAGTGCATGATGAAGCTCACAGAGTGCCTGATGATTCTTTTTTTGCTCTCCATCGCTTCCAAGGAGCTGGACTTTGAGAGCGTTCCTGTCTTTACTCTGCTTCTAGTGGTAACAAATGAGGCGCCGTTTTCTGAACCGGTCGCTACATCAACAGCCACTGTTACTGTAAAAGTAGTAGACAAGAATGAGCCCCCTGTTTTCAGTCCAGCAGAGGTCCGTGTGAGCATCTTAGAGGACTTGAAAATAGGGAGTTCTGTGACTGAACTCAGAGCCAAGGACCCAGACACAGCAAGGAAACAAAGTTAGGTAATTAAAGCACAGGCACACACACATCCTACTGTTTACATGTAGTAAGTGCTTATCCGGATGTGTCTTTTCCTTTCAGATATAAACTATACAATGACACTGCCAGGTGGTTAAGTATTGAAAATACTACAGGACTGGTCAAAGTTAAAAGTCGCATGGACAGAGAATCACCGTTTGTCAAGGACAGCAAATACATAGTCCTAATTTTGACTTATGATGATGGTAAAAAAAAAAAAAGGTGGAGGAGGTGAAGAGGACAAGGTAGGAACATAATGGGGAGGAACACCATAAAAATTTGGGTAACAAAGATGAACAGTATCTTATTTGCTACAAGTCCAGATAGTGAGCACATTGCGAGTAGTCACATTGTAACAGCTGGGGCTTGGGGTCAGATAGAGAGATTCACATGAGAGGATAAAACACACCTTTTGACTATGCTCAGTTTTGTAGTGTTTAATACAGTGGTTAATACAGGTTAACGCAAACATAATTCTGGTGGTTATGAGAATGGTTGGCTAACGATTGACAGAAAACCAAATGGGAGATAAAGGCTGAAAAAGCTTAGAAAGTATTGAGTGATTGGATTACTTGCAGAGTTGGATGGTTGATTGAGGAATCCTGGTGGGCAGAAGGAGAATAAGCAGACCTGGAATGAGAGATTCTGTGTTGGTGATGCAACACTGGATAATTTATTACTAATGAAACTAACGAATAAAATAGAAGACTTAGGGGGAAATACTGATGATGTAATAAAATTGCAGTATCACTGCCTGAGAAAGTTGATGCTGCAGTCACACTAAAGTAGGGGGTACATTTTTCTGAGGCTTTTTCCATGGTGGCCCTGAAAGGTCAGATGCACTACAAATGCAATCCTTCACATGTTTTGGTTTCTGCCACTTCCTCAGCGCTTCACTCACATTAATGACTCTGAAACACTACCAGGAAAGACAGAATGGGTCTGACATGCCTCTAAGTCTGTATAGATGCTCAGATTTTGTGACTACGATCATTATAGTGCTGTGTGCTGTCTCCCTACCATATTTTGTAGGAATATAATTAGTTTTTAATAGATCTTTTAAATAGTATCATGTCATCTTTAATTATTTCACATTTTCAAAGTCAGAATGCAGAATAAATAAATGAAAACAAGCAAAGCTGGTCTCCAATCTGGAAGTGTCCTGGTAAAAATGTCCAGTTGCCAACTGACTCTTCAGTGTGAACGTGGCGTACAATAACTGCACACGGGGCATACAGGAGTGCCTGCATCAAAAGTCCAGCCTTTTTTTTGTCAGCTGGGCATGGCATTTACTGCCAGTGACTTATGAATGCTGAAATGGTTGAGCATTGATAAAAGGTGGCGATAAAGAGCCGAAGCTTCTCTGAGGGGAAGTCTACTGGATATTTCGTTTGCAAACAGCACCTCCTGGAGGATTAAATGAGGAATTGCTGTTGTCCTGTTGTCCTGATCAAGTGTGATACATTTTTATTTCTTATTAGGGTTTCTAAGCTAATTAATATAATGATTAATTTACTTTTATGGTCTCATGTACTGGATTTATAGCTTTTAATATATGTAATATATTTATATAATATGTATCTATGCATGATCACTATATTTTTTGATGCAGAATAGGAGATTTAGGTTTTTTTCTTGTAATAAAAAGAGATTTTTATGACTATTTTCTATCCAGTCAATGTCTTTCTACACATGTACTTTATTTATGTCGAGTTATTTTAGGATATTTTAGTGTTTGAGTGAAAAGAAAAATCTTTGTATCTTTTGTTATTTGTAATGGCTCAATGATTATTGGTAACCATGTCCATTAGATTCACTTGGAACTTTTTTGAGGGGTCATGCACACATGCGCAGCTATACTCCAGTGACCATAGCTGACTGTATTCCAGGGGTCAGAGCAGGCGACATTAAAATTTGAAACTGCTAGCTAAGGATAAGCGTAGATTTCACATTGGCAGTAATAGCACAAATTATTTGTTTGATTAAAAAAATATTGTCCCACAGATGTGTCATTAGGTAAAGAATCTCTAATAACTTCTTTACTTAGACACTTCCTCTCTGATTAATCTTTGATTTAACTTCAGTATTTTCCTCTAAACCATCATCATTATTACTTTAATTTGAACTATGATTAATCTATATTTATTAACACTCTATATAACATATCTACCTTATTATCCTAACAGAGCAGTTCACTCGCAGGCAATGTTCCCTCTAAGCTGCGCACGTGCGCAATTGCGCACTGCTGGCACGGTCTCTGAGCAGAGAAAATCTGTGTTGCGCACAAAAAAAATCTAACCTGAATTGAAATTAAAATGAAAACTTTAACAATTCTGTTTTGCAGTGTTAGTCAGTAAGTGACTGGCTGCTCCTGTATGGGATTAGAACGATGCCACCTTATCCCATAGTCCAGCCAATAATGCGATTTACATTCGTATATACGCAGCTAATCAACGTGGTTGACAGGCTATGACAGCGTCCTTATGTGCCGACACCGGTCTTTTAGCTGGCAAAGCGGCGTGGCTGACGTGGAGTGAAGCCACGTTAATGACAACGTGTACAACCATTGGAGATGTGAGCAGGACAGACGGAACAACTGACGGAAAAAGTGTGGACTTTATACCAGTTTTTAAATTGTGTTGATAGGCCACGTAAAACCAGAGTTATGATAAAAATATTTGCAATGTTTGGTTTTCTTCCTGAATACTGTCATTGTTTATATTTACTGCGGGAAGAAACGGTAAAAACTGCGTTTTATAAGAAAAAAGGCTCGAAAGCACTCTCCGCCTGTGAGCAAAAACAAACTCCACCCCTCTCTCCCTTTCCTATTCGTCCAAAAAAGTACCATGTCGACCAATCAAAAAATGATATGGCAACGTGGCATCTAGCTGTTAAGAAACGGGGGGAAGTTTTAGGAGTGACGGCGGTGTTTTGAGATGTGAGAGATTTGCGACGTTTAGCGCAAATCTTGTGTAGTTAGTGTGTAGTTAGTGTGTAGTGTAGTTTTGCTGTGTGTGTCAGAACAATGAGGCGGCTGCTGAGTGTTACAGGTGTTACAGCAGTGATAGATCTGCTGTCAGGCCTGCAGGTGTCAGGCTGTTGTTCTCCTTTATCTCATAGTGGACAGAAATTATTTTTTGGAGTGGCACAAATAATTTGTGTGGCATCAGATTTGATGCAGAACAGCTGATTGTTCTGTAAATAGTTTGAAATGTTTATTTATATAACGCCTTGGCTGCATTTAAAAAAAAAATAGCTGCAAAAATCTTTGTTTGCCAAACTGAGTTACTTTTTTGAAGTAGTAACTATATAATTAATTGCCCAACATTGGTCATTATATACTATATTTTGCAGACAGAGAGTTACAGGACTCTCTCCCAGACCACAGACTCATACTCATAATACAAGTCAGAGCTTTTTTTAAAAAGAAAGAAAGTTGTGTTTTCAAAATTGGAGTTCAAGTTATTTTTACTTCCAATAGTGTTAACATACTACACAGGTCATGAACAGGATTTTTTACATTTTCATTGTAAGTGGGCTAAAGCAGTTAATTAAAAGTAGTCTAACAGAAATGTAAATGCTGTAATTTGATTATTTTAATAAACCATGTAACTTGGATGGATTAGATGCCGGCGCGACCACAGTGCACACGTCTGATGTCGCTCACAGTGGTCCAAGGGATCGCTCAGGGAGTTTGTGTGTTCGCTCAGACACGTGAAAAATTAGAGGGAACATTGCTCGCAGGCTGTAGCCTCACTTTTGGTTCCTAGAGTTTTCAAACTTAGTCTGGGAGGGAGTAAAATTGGAGGCGGACCCTTCAGCTTCCTGGCCCCTTTATTCCCAGTTTGGATTTGGGAGACAGACAGATTCTCTACTTTTAAGATTAGGCTTAGAACTTGCCTTTTCGACAAAGCTTATAGTGAGAGCTGGATCAGGTGACCCTGCACCATCCCTTGGTTATTCTGCAACAGGTTTCGGCTGCTGGGGGACATCGCATTAAGCTCTGAGCGTTTCTTTTCACTCCCTTCGTGTTTATACACCACTATGCATTCAATCATTAAAAATGATTAAACTAAGGCTCTTTGTCTCATACGGTGTCTTTTGTCTTGCCTCTCTGTTCCCTCCTTTCTTTGCCCTAAACTTTGAATTGAATTGAATTGAATGCCAAGACTTTTTGAGATAATTATTTTCTCATTCTTATCTGATATGGGATTCTAGCTGCTCATCGATTTTGGGTCTCATTTGTTGTATTTTTCATTTCATGATGTGCCAAATGTTTTCAACTGGTGAAAGGTCTGGACTGCAGCCAGGCCAGTTCAACAGCCAGACTTTTCTACAACATAGCTATGCTGTCGTAAGAGATAGAGCAGTATGCGCTCTAGCTGAATTATGCAAGGCGATCCCTGAAAAAGGATCATTTGTGACGATCTGAAACATGTATATACCTTGATGGTGCCTCTCTAGATGCACAAGCTGCCAAATTCACTGTCACTAATGCATCTCCATACCATTAGAAATGCAAGCTTTTGAGCTGAGTTCTCAAAAAGCTGCATGCTTCCGCTTCCTCTCCTCTTTAGTCAGGAGAATGTTTGGTTTTCAAAAAGAATTTCAATTTTTGATTTGTACAGTTTTCCACTTTGCCTCAGTCCTTTTTAAATGACCTTTGACCCAGAGAAAATGGCGGTGTTTTATGTCTGTGAAGGTTCTCAGTCATCCAGGTCATCGTAGTCTAAAGGGCTTGGAAAGAAAAGCGTCTGGACTTCTTTGAGTTGCTTGAAGACGTTTCACCTCTCTTTACGACACCAACTGTCTGCCATCTATATTCCAGTTTTGAGATCCCTTCCCAGACGCCTTAACGCCCACTCACACCCTGGGCCATCTGACGTCAGGAAATCACATGATAGGGTGGGGCCAGGTTTCACAATGAGCTCACCCGAAACCCGGGGAAACTCCCACTGGGTTTAAATCTGGGACTCTCCACCATTGACCCTTAGAACTGAAGAAGCTTCTCGGATGAGAGGTGAAACGTCTTCAAGCAACTCAAAGAAGTCCAGATGCTTTTCTTTCCAAGCTCCTTAGACGGCGGTGTTTTAGGATCATCATCACGTCTGCCTTCTGTGAATGATCGAGCTTTAACCTGCGCGTGTGAATGGCACTCTGAATTGTTTTCTTTAACCTCAAGCACAGAGATTGTAATGTAGATGATGAGATATTCAAAGTGTTGAGGAATATTATTCTGAAATTGTTCCACAATTTCTAGATGCAGGGTCTGTCCATCTTTACTTTAACCGATTAGTACCAGTTACTTTTCCCAGTTTTTTCTTGCTCCCTCCCAACTTTTTTTTCAGTGTCTTGCTATCAAATTAAAAATTAGATGTTTTTTCATGAAATAGTAAAATGTCTCAGCAGTAACATTTGATTTTTTTTCTATTTTCTATTGTGAATAAAATGTGGGTTTCACAAATCACTACGGCATCCTGATGTTTTTGGAGCTCGGGTTGTATTTCTAAGTATTCTTCTTGTGTCTAAAATGAACCAAGTCGTCTGATCTTACAGAAAGCCCTGCCTACAAGCTGATAAGCACTTTACTCATGGCTAACTTGTCTCTGAATCACTTCCTCAGCAGTGAACTTTAACCGTTCATTATCATCCAACTCAAGTGAACTTTGACCAAACAAGTTTACTGTGTGGTATAAGAAGTAACTTTGTAGCCGTGAGAAAAGCCGTTTAATGTCTGTTATTCTGGTTGGATGGATATTTTCTGTTTATATGAAAGCCCGTGGATGAATAAACGAGGGCTTTACAACATCTGGGCAAGGTAAGAGGTCACAGACTGAAGTTAAATGCAAAATCTGAATCTGAAGCCGTTCATATCAACCATGATTTGTTTGGCAAAATATCAAATGATTTGTGCAGCATTTAAAATCCATACTGTTTTCCAACAAATGTACTTTTCCCCTGACAGATGAGGCAGAACATGTTTCAGGAGGGATTGTACCAAGTATTTTTTAAGGAGACCCCCTCACCATCCCCACAAACTGAGGTCACCAATAACGGGGAGCTAAGCAATGCCAGGATTCATCGTTGGTTCGGTGCTGTGGTTAATACTAGACTTTTAGTCAGTGGGGTAAGAAGCTCGCCCAAACTATCGATTAACATCCTGAAGCTTTGAACCTGCCCATCTTATATTCTGTATTCCCCCTCAGGTCATTCAAATCCTCAGTGCCTTAGCTTGCATACTAACCACAGTCACTCACGCATGTGTGAGCTACAGCTGTGCTATCACCATGACAACACCAGCATGGTCAAGCATATTTGTGAGTCTGCATCTGCTTCAGCTGACATGCACTCAGTATAAAATTTCTGTTTTAAAAGAGAGAAAGCCAAATAAGCCAAATAGGAGGTTGTACCTGTTTTTTGTTGTTCCAGTATGTGGCTGCTGGGTGTCTTGCAATAGAGGTTCAAAGAAAAGCGAATAAACCGAAGGTAAAAAGTTTGGTAAATTCTTATGTGGCTTCTTTTTTGCTTATGTTATGATCAGCCTCACTTAGTTTATCATAACAACAAACAGATCATCGCTCTGATGGGTGTGAACGTCTTTAGTCTCGTGTTTGGATTCTCAGCTTTGCTGGCCAACGGTATCAGAGCTGCACAAGCCGTTACACTCACTTACCAACAGGTAATTCTGCATTCCAGTAACTAGGTTTGAATCTTCCTTTATAATAAAGAGGTCCTGTAAGGAATCTCTTTTGGGGTTTGTGTTCAGCATGCACAGAAAACCTCCTTATAATCTCTCTTTTCTGCCTTCTTCTCACTAGCGTGCTGGTTCTTATGTTGCAAGGGCGAGCACCATAGTGTTCACCGTACATTGCTTCCTGGCATCACTCTACATACTTTTCCTGTCCTGGAGGGGTCTGCGCCGCTACAGTTCTCCCCATTTTCAGGTTTACAGTCGCGTCTCACAGGTGAATACTGGATGATAGGGTAAAATAAAATAACCTGAGACTGGGAGAAAATCCTAGTGAATGCTGTGCGTTCTGGTTTAAAGGAATACTGATGATCAGGAATGCAGTTTAATTCTGTCAGCTTTTTTTTAGGACATGATGATGTATATTGAATTATTTAATTGGCATTGATTTGTTAATCACTGCTATCTTAGTGTTTCATCTGGATGTTTTTCTTGGCAGGATCCAGATGAAACCAATGGGCCTCTCCTGGAACAAGTGGAATTTAATATGTGAAAGATCTGAAATCTCATTGCAAGCATTGTTACTGTTGTTAAATTGTTTGTTTGATCTGAATATATTAATGTTGTAAATCTGTTAAAGGCCTATCCTCCAGACAACCATTCACCCTCACACTCACATCTCAGAACAGTTCCTAAAAACATCAGTTATTCTAACATGGATGTCTTTGGACGGTGAGAGGAAGCTGGATTACCAGGAGAGAGCTGACATAGACACAGGCCTCCACAGAGACTTCAGACTGGCTGGTGGAGTCAAACCCAGGACCCTCTTATTGTCAAAAACTTGACAGTGGAAATTGCTGTCATATATAAATATGTCAATAAAATTTGGTCTTTTTTACTTTATTTTTTGTAAATCAAAGGCTATAACGGTTAAAACTGCTGCCATGGTTGTGTTTCTTCATTTACTTCGATGTTATTCTGCAGAGGACTCTAGGGGGCGATGCTGCCACAGATTTTTCACATCGTAAACCAGTGTGATATTTTACTCCACTGCAGTAGTTAAGCGTAAACCTGGATAATGAATTTCATTTTATTATTTAAGTTTTCCGGTCATTTTCTTTTTCAGCACTCAGGACCTTCAGGGCTGAGAAGCCAGAGTGATCTAATGAAAATGCATCTTCTTCAGTTGTAATCTATCCATCGCTGACTGTAAATAAATGTTCCTGTTGAAAAATCTTCCAAGAATCTGTTATTTTTTTTCCCTCCCTCTGAATATTTTTTCATGAATCTCAGTGGGATTTTAAGCATCTTACTTGAACCCTAACCTTCGTCACAAACTCAACATACACTCAAAAACTGCTCCTCACAGACATATGTGCATGTCTAATAGTTCTTATACTTATGTATTGTGTAGTAGAGGGTGTGGTGTGTTTGAGTATTTCAGTGATGGAGGATTTAATTAGGAATTTAAACGAAGGTCATACACCACTCCTGCAGCAAGAACTCTCTTTCACACACACACTCACAGACACACAAACATGCACATACAGACGTATGAGTGGAAAAAAATCCAAGTGCAGTTACTTTCTCACGGCAGTTCGGGCTAACAGCTTCCAGCTGTTGCCTGGCTGGGAGAACTGCTATGGGAACACACCGAGTACAAAGACTAACGTGGGATTAATTAGTAAATGGACACAGAAGTGGTACAAACCAAAGCAGGATGATAAAGCTGGGTGTCCTGGCAGAAACTGACACTGTGCTCATGTTAGCAGAAACCACATATCATCACAAAGGATCACAACTACCGTTTGTGAGTTTTGGGCCTGTGTGCTCACCTTAAAATAGTAGAGCACACGATAAGTTAAACACACATTTCAGCAGAATTTACTTAAAGGAGGATTTTGTTTTTCAGTGGATATCAAATTAAAAAAGGTGAAGCCGGGCTGTTTAACCACATCTTCTGATGAGTAATATCTTTTCTGTTTGGAGTGTATCTTCCCTTCTGACTCCACAGGAAATCCTCTCAAAGGTGCAGAAGGGAGGGAAGTAAATTAAGCTCGGATGTTAGGAGAGTGAGTGTGTCCGGAGGAGAGGAAGCGGTGACCACATGTTGGGATTCCCTTTGATAAGTCTGGCCAACACTATGACCTTTCAGCTGAATGGCCTCAAGGTATCTGATCTTGAGCCACTTTGGAGAAAGGGAACGGAAAAAGTGAAAAAAGAAACGACAGACCACTTATCTTGAGAACATTCATCAATAATTTATTTTCTTACTCTCAAGAACCACCACAGCTTCTCGTCTTGAAAATTTCATCATCAATTTTGAACAACACAGTTTTGAAAAATGCAAAGTTACTATACAAATTCTTAATAGAAAAAAGAATAAATTAAGTGTGGAATTAAGTTTTTTTTTTAATCAATTCCACATTGTTTTCCTACAACACCTTTAATGTACTGTTTCAGTTGAAGAGAACTGATAAAATTGAGTTACATGCTCTATTGTCTGGTAGAGGAAGTGCTTCTACTATTAAACTGTTTGTTAAAATAAGCTTCATTTTGCACATCTGGTATTGAATCTATTGATAACAATGAAGAGATGTCTAGATCCTACGTGACAAAGCAGTAAGTGGTCATTTTGTAGCACCTGAAAGGGTTGTTACAATGTCCGAAACTTAAAAAAAACAATACTGGTTCATTTAAAATGGAACATTGTAAAACAATAGATGTGAATGTTAAAAACCCCACAAAATCTAACAGTGCCCCATCAGTACATACAGGAAAAGACTTGATAAAATAGTTAGTTCATTTCTTCTCTTGGGAGTATTACAAAAACCTCATACATTAGTATGGAGCACAGGAAATATGTTGTTTGGAAATATGAAGGGAAGGG
Source organism: Oreochromis niloticus (assembly GCF_001858045.2). Lineage (NCBI taxonomy): Eukaryota > Metazoa > Chordata > Actinopteri > Cichliformes > Cichlidae > Oreochromis > Oreochromis niloticus. The sequence goes on along the minus strand of NC_031972.2, from coordinate 55,508,860 downwards.
ATGTCACACGTCTTCACAATGGGCTCAGAGGTCAGAGATTACAACAAGGTCAAAATGGTACTTTTTTTTGGTGCGGGATGACACCGTGGAGTAAAACGTGCTAATGGTAACACGAAGGAGCTGGGCGCTGTCTTTGGGGTCTTCATTTCTCAGAGGATCTGCACAGCATGCGTGGGATTTTTTGTCTAGCACAGAAATGTTTTGGAGTGAAAAGCAAGATCAAACTCAAATACACTCGAGTAAAGAAGTCATATTAGGTGGTAACCAGTGATCACTGGTTCCAACTCTGCTTAAAGACTTATTCAATTTGACCAAGCTTGGCATGAACAACTGTCCAAGAACTAGCCATGCAGGAGCTCGGGCGAAACCTTCTTAGTAAAATATTGTAAAAAGGGGCAAATTACGACAACTCGCAGTAGTCTATAAAGGAAATACAAATGAAAGACGTACGGTTCCTCTCATACCAAGAAGTACAATACACCTTTTATCCAGTCTGAATGGTGCTATAGGATCTATCACTGAGATTCACAACGTGTTTTAGAGCAAAATAACACTTGGTTAATTTAGATTTTGAGGAATAAGGAAACAGTGGTGAGCATGAATTTGCAACGGAAACATTTGTCAAAGGAAGAGAAGGAAAACGACTAAAAAACAGCCAAATGTCCTTTTATTGTTATTTTTTTACAAAACTAGATGTGCTTTTCTAACCCTGTTCTGAATATTTGATTGATTAGGACATGTGAGAAAAATAATTCTCTCCATTTGAGCGAGTTAAAGAATTTGTGTGTTGGCTTTAGCGTTTCTTCCCTGACAGCAGGGGTTTTAATTATCTGATGCCTGAAATACAGAGAGGATTGCCCTTTAACACCTTGTGGTTACACTGATATGAGAATACACTTACTGTAGGTCCAGCCCTCAAAGACACTGTTAATGTTGTGCTTTCAGACTTAATGGTGTTAAAATACATTTTTATTTCACCTAATACCAAATAAACCCTCGTTGGATGTCATCCGTCCGCTGTGCCTCACTGTAATTTCATAGAAGGGCTTTCTGCTGTGGGGAAGTAAAGGGGCTGTGTGGTTTGTAATGATTTCAGTAGTAAATTACAGTATTAAGGTAAAGCACCAACATATTTGGAACAGACAAAGTAAGATGAGTAAACACAGTGCCATAAAGGGATACTCAGCATGGTGAGAGCTGGTGTAGAGCCAAGATCAAAGGTTAAACAATTCTCACTGAGCCACTGCAATATTAAAATATAAGTAATGCCAAGACATGTCAGACATTTTTTCTTTCTTTCAGGGTTTAATATGAAACAGTGCGCAAAGGCCAGACCAACAAACTTCAGCCAAAAAAAAAAGTGCTGTAATGACTGAACAGCACCCATAAATGACCTTTTCTTCCAAACCTCCTCTACTCCCTGGCTCATACACCATGTGATCAAACATGCTGCTGCGGACAGAGAAATCCTCTGAAGATCACAGATATTAAAATAAACATGAAGGATGAAGTCAGTGAAGAAGGCAAAAGAGTAACGCCAAACAACCACAAATCCAAATTCCCCCTGTCATGATCCTTGAATTCACTCCGCCGATTCAAACCAGTCCAAAGACTTCTACGAGGGTTGTTATTGCTATAGTCCTTATCAATATCCAGACAGTCTCTCAGAAACCATGCCGATATTGTCACTTTGAATACAGTTTTCACTTTTTTTCTTTGTGCCTGCCCAAGAACTCTGGTGTGACTGGTCGATTCAGAAACTGTCTGTGGTTGTGGGTAAAAGAGAGAACTCCTGAATGTTTCAGTCATCTTTTCTTTTTATAAATACGCTGGAAGAAATAAAGAAAAAGAAAGACAAACAAGTGTTAATGGGAATGAAATGCGACACAGTTCGTTTGGGCCTGGAAATGGGTTTTAAACTGGTGGCTCAAATCCAGCAGGTATCCTCTGACTGGGAGGCAGTGCACTGGAGTAAGTCTGGGGACCAAAGATGAATGTGAAAGAGATCCTGGAATGGCCTGTGTTGTTTCTGCTGAGTTTTGAGTTGCATGTGGGACGTTTTGCTGTGCTCTCTCTTCCCATCGCTCGCTTCCCGTTGCCCTGTTATTTGTGTGCTGCAGTAGGTGAGTAAAGAAAGGGCTCTGTGGTGCTGTAGGGTGACAGTTCAACAGCTGAGGTGGCATTTCTCAGTCCGTCCTGTGAAATCTGCCCTTAAAGAGCCCAGCGAGTAGTCCCTGTCCCGCTGAACTGCAATAGACAGGTCATAATTAAGAGGTGGTGAGATGTTAGGAGGAGGGAGGCTCACGTCCAGCCCGTCAAGTCTGCTCAGGGCAGGGTTTCTGCAGGGCTTTAAGGATGAGGTTGTCGGTTGTTGATGGATAATTGTGGGGGACAATGGAGAGGCAGTAGGAGAGGGCAATGGGACTCTTCTAGGCCCCATAGGAAGGTCTCAGACCAGCGTTCCAGGTTTGGCCTTGTCTTGTCCGTACCACTGCACATCTGCCAGCTCTGAACACAGAGGGCTGCTGAGAAAACAGCTGTCACTCAAAGTCCTGCAGAGGAAGAAAGACCAGAATCAAAACAGATGCAGGGCATCTTTTTTTGTCTTTGTCTGCTGTTTGTGAGCTTTTTTTTCTTTTGTTCAATCTCTGGTCTGTGACGGTGCACAGTTAAGTGTTGTTTATTAGTGAATCTTGTGAGCCGCAGTAAAGCTTTAGCATCAGAACGGAGCAGAAAACATGCAAAATTCAGGGAGATACAGGCAGAAAGGGAGTTCATGACACGTATACCTCCACCGTAAAAGAGCAAGAAATGAGAAATGAACCACTACTGTCAGTGCCCCACAGATGTGCATTAGTTTATCATGTTTTGATGGGATATATCTTTATGAATTAAAAGTTGGACTAAATTTTGTCCTGATGTTCTATAATGAAAAAGGTTTGCTTTAAAATCTACTGATATTGCATTTTCCTAGTACTACGCTAGATTTAGACCACAGACGGTACCTCTATGCATCAGAGCTGGGCTGAGGGGGAGACTGACAGACGTCCTCAGTAGGAGAGCAGTCTGCTGTGCCTCTAAACCAGGAGAGAGGACACACACATAAGGAAAGGAGGGTTAGTAAAGACAGAAAGATGGACAAGAAAGAAATGACAAACATTAAGCAATAAGAAGATTTCCAAGAGAAAAAAATAAGAGTAATAGGTGTGTAAGATAATCAAGAAAGACAGTGAAGAAAAAACCACAAACAGGAAAACAGGCGGGAAAATACAGACATATATGATCTGACTGAAGTCTGAAAAGAGTTAGGAAGTGTTTTGCACCCAAAATCACAAAGAAGAGCAGACACTCAAAGTGTGTGAGTGTGTTAAGCGTGAGTCCTGGACAAATATGAAGAAAGAGAAAGAAGCTGAGCAGCAGATGCAGTTTTCCCTAATATTCCTATCCGGCTTTAAACATCTTGGCAGCTTTTCAGCCACCTTATGCGTGCTGGTGGGTTTCTTACCCGCTCTGCCAGTTAAGGATGTGCTGTGGGCTGCAGGGAGGTGTGGGTGTAGCTGTGTGTTCACTTGACGGGGTCATACTCCTCTGGCTGTGAGGGGAAGCAGCTAAAGGGAAAAAGTAGAGTCAGTCAAGTGACACAAAGACCAGAGGTTACAGTGAGGTGAAAGACAAAGGAATTCCAGCTATGCTCGGGGGATGGGGGTGGGAAATACCCTGTGAGCTTGGGTGGGAAGGCTGAAGGGAGCGAACAGGCCTCGTTGGCGCAGTAGGCAGCGCGTCAGTCTCATAATCTGAAGGTCGTGAGTTCGAGCCTCACACGGGGCATGGCTTCTTTTTTATTTTGTTCTTAGCCCTTATTTCTTCATATGGACTTGTCAAAAATGCATTTAGCACACACTTCCCTGTAATTGATGAGCAAGTACCAAAATGTCATGCTTGAGCCAAAAAGATGTATATTTACTTCCCCGAAGGGACATTCGAAGGTTAACTGTCATTCAAGTGAGAAAACTGGGCGAAGATGTGAGAATCTTCACGTAAATGTGGGAAACATTAGCGATGTGACCAAAGCCTGTGAGGCTTCAGATCACAAATCCAGAAATTCAACATTTAAATTCAGCTTTAATTGCTTGGTAATTACAATTTTCCTGAACATTATTAATTTATGTATAATTAAAAATAAATGCTGAACTACTTAGTAAGAGTTCTTAATCGGAACCCTAATCTCTGAATATACATGAATAATCTCATTAATTATTGCACACATGGGTCACACAGCAGGCAGCGTGAGGGTCTCATAAAATAAAGATTTGGAGTTTTAGTTGCATTTTTTAAATAAGCAAGACCAGCTAGTAAATTACAACCAAGACCAATACAAATCAGTCAATTCAATTCAATTTCCATAGAGCCACACAGACAGTCATCTCAGAGTGCTTTACATTGTAAGCTATTTTAACAGCGAGAACCACACGATTAGATGATCCCTTATGAGAGAGCCCTTGGCAACAGTGGGTAGGAAGAACTTCCTTGTAACAGGAAGAGACCTCTGGCATTACCAGGGTCAGGGAGGGGCAGTCAGATACCATTTGGGGTTAAGGGGAAAGAGAAAAAGACAAAAGAGTAGAACAGAGAGATCCAGTTTTGGATAGGATATATGTTCCTATCCAAAGCTAGAGTTTTAACAGGCTTGCCTTTTAGCTCAAGCAGCCAACTGGAGGAACACTGCTTCATACCCACGCACACATGCCTCACTCTACTGACGCCTTAAACAGTCTATTGCAAAATTTCCCATCCCTTCTTCAAACACATCAAAACCACTGCTGTCCTAATTTATAACCCCAATCTTATATAAAACTGCACTTCTGAGGAGTGATGAGCTCGATACCTAGAAAAGATTCAAATTGTATTCTCCTGCTGCGAGAACTCCATAATTAGTCAAACTGAGCAACTGTTTACCCTCATGAAATTAACATTAGCTTAAAAAGCTATATATAAATATTTATAAACCTTTTAATTATCAACAATTATTGTTATAATCTAAACATTTATGGAAAACTAATATAGAACTGCTCTCAGTCAGAAGATCTGAAGCTAAACGATCCCTCAGTAGTTCCAATAATCTGACGAGCAAAGGAATTCAAACCATGCTTTACATGTGGCGATGGCCTCGGTTTGCTTTTTTGTCACAGGGTCATTTGACAAAATTAGTGACAGCAGGGATGTACTGCATGCCTTCTCAGTGCAGTAGCGTGTCAGCCTCATACTCTCAAGGCTATGAGTATGAGGCTATGACTGCTGATATCGGTTCACCTGTTTAAGATAAGGTTTCACGATGAGACCTACCTGGTGAGCCTTTGGCAAGTGTTCCTACTCTACTTCCTCGACCATGTCCCAGAGTGCCTTGCTGTGACCCAGTCTCAGAGGATGTGGATCCCGAATGTGAGTGACTCCTCTCCTTTAGGCTCCCTGAAGACCTCTGGTACCAGCACCGCAGTTCTTCAGAAACTGCCGCCCTCCCACCTCCTCCGCCTCCACCACCCTCTCTCCCCAATGATGGAGTCCTTACGATCTGAGAGCGCGACGGCGTAAGTCGGCCGCTTCCCTCTCCTCCCTCCTCTGCCCCCCAGGCCTCTTTGTACAGTCCCCCGGCCGTGTAGGAACTGGAGGTCTTGAACTGAGCCTTCACGCTGTAGTGTCCCTCCTGATCACTCTCCAGGCTGCGCACCACCACGGGGTTGGGGCTGCCCTCTACATATAGAGGGTACTCTTTGATGCGGTACTGGGAAGAGGGCTGGCTCTGGCTGTGGAGGTAGACTCCATGGTGTCCCCCTCCCACTCCACTACCACCTAATCCTCCACCAGAACCGTTCTTAGCTGCCAGATTTGGCATTGAGCCAGAGTTAGAGGAACCCAGGTGACCTGCAGACCTGCAGAGAAAACAAAAAATGATATATGACAGTTTCACAGATATATTCATTTCTTTAAACACATGAACATATATATATGTATATTTCCCTGCTCTTACCTGTGTCTTTGCCTCTGCCTCTGCCTGGCTTTGGAGGGTGAATCTTCTCCCAGAGTGGAGTAATTTGGGTTACTGCCAGGGGGTCCTCCAGAGGGGTAATAATGCTCCGAGCTGCTTTGGCTGGTGCAGGATGAACAGTCGTCCAGTGGGTCGGAGCCATTGGAGCTGCGTCCTGGGCCGAGGAAGAAGTCAGGGCTGCCCAGGGTGTGCGGATGTGCGTCGGGATCGGATGCCAGCAGTTTGCCCTGGGACTCAAGGCTGGAGCTGCGGTTCCTAAAGTGCTGAGAAAGACTGTGCAGACGTGTGGGACTGATGTCCACTGACCTGTTGGAGTTGGCAGAAATACTCAGTGTAAAGACTGGTCTTAAAAATCTACTAATTTATTTAACACAGAAACTGCTGTAATTGTTAGTTTAGTAAATGGAAAAATAGAAAGAGCAGCAAAGGAGCGCTAAAGTGATGAAGTCCAATGGCTTATTTCCAGTTGGGAAACAAGGCTTAGTCAGTTTACCTGATGATACACATTTTGAAAAGCCAGGAAAGGATTTAAGGTATATCGACTGACCTGGTGGAATGTACATAGTGCGGGGTCCTGGTCCTCAGGTCCGGAGTTGATGGCATGCTGGACTGAGAATTCCAGTGAGGGAGGCTCCTAATGGGGCTGCTCTGCAGAGAATTACTACCCCCTGCTTCTGCACTGCCCGAGCTCGGGAAACGCCTGTGACTAGACAGAGATTAAATAAGTTTCATTCATAATAAATGCAATTATAATCATCAGCATCCACTGACTTTCTACGTTTACTTGCTGCAGTTCCTATCTGCAGTTATACTTGCACACACACTCCTCTAACAGTAACATGCATGAACTACTTGTTGTCTAACTCTGATTAAATATAACAAGATATCACATTGCTATACTAGAAATTTAAAGACAAACTCACTCATACCTCGAGTGAGATGAGCGTTTCTTGACTTTCTCATAGGGCTCATCCAGTGATGACTCGCTCCACATTTTGGGTTTGATGGGGGATTTGTCATAGTCAGAGCGTGTGTAGTGCAGGTGTCGCAGGCCATCCAGGGACTGCGGTGGAGGGGGGCGACTGTGAGATGGCGGTCTTGGAGGGAGCCCCTTATGAGGTGAAGCTACTGGAGAGAAGGTGGGGGTACCTGTAACTTGAGGATCATCTGAAACAAAGTAATGATTAGATTGGATTAGACATTATATCATTATTAGGAACAATAAAAGCACAACTATCAATGGGAATAAGGCGAGGGACGGAAACTCACCATCATCCAAGACCAGTGCATCAGACAATGAGCTGTCTTCAGAGCCAATATTGGCCTCTATGGGACATAAAAACAAAAACAAGAGGTTACAAAATCTAAAAGCTTTTGTGTCAGTGTCATTGTTTTCAGATCTTTATTATATCAATAGCAAAAATGCTGAAAATTACTAGCCTCGCCATACAATGGGTTGGGTTTATATAACAGTACAGATAAGAATATTGCTGTCTGTGGTGGCAATTACAGCAAATTGATATAACATAGATATGAAAGCGATTTGATTTTCCCTAAGTGAACAGGCAGTATATTGGTACCTTCTATGATAAGTGACGCTCTCTGCGTAGGCTTCTTGCCAGAGCGGACCCGGTACTCATTGATGGAGTTCTCAATTTCCTGGAGCTTCTTCAGTGCATTCAGATAAGAAGTCTTCCTCTGTTTCTTCAGCTTTTTACTGCTTACGTGAGGATCGCTGGCGAGACGCCTGGCTGCCTCGGTAATCTGTGACTGAATGGCAAACTCCCGCTCCAAACGTTCAAGTTCTTCTTCCTGGCAAATACACAAACACGATTGCAAACTTAGAGTAACACAAGCACTAAGTTACTGGATCCACTCGCAGCTTTTAGCAACAGAAATGTAGGAATGATCCAAAAATAACAAGTTCTAGTTTGCAGACACGGATTCAGAATAACTCTCCCATACAACGTAGTTCGGTTAGACACATACAGAAAGCCTTGCCAGAGAAAACACACTGCGGAAATCATTTATCTGTGCTGCAGCTGTGCATTTTCTCACCACTGGATAATCTCTATTGAGACACTCTGTCCCCAGTAATAGCGCCTCTCCATCAATCCGTCCTCTCCTCTTCTACAGCTCTCCTGAGATTTCTCAAGTCAAACAGGTGAACCAAGTAAAACATATTCTATTTAATGCACTGTATATATACTGCATGTGTTGCCTGCACAGTAAAATGTATACAGACATACCTCTTCTGTTAAAACTCATGAACATGACAAGGAAACAAAGTCATGGCCGTCCTGTGACACACTGTGTCCAGCTAGCACGTAATTATTTTACTGACATCTGAGCGCACACACATGATTTCACTTGTCTCCACAGAGGCAGAACAATGATGTATTCACTTGGGTTGACTTCATAGTGGGCTACCTCATTTCTGAAGAATCCCTCTCACTAACAGTGGCTTTACACTACAGCCGAGCGGCTTCTGTTTCTGTGTGTCTACGAGTTTAAGGTGCTCCGTGCAGATCAAGAAACATCGTTTGTGCTTGCGATGCACTTTTGTGATATCGTGTCCCTGGATTCTTTTCAAAGCACACAAACCTCTGTGGAACACACCCACATGAATGCCTGCACACATGCAGGAGCACACACAATCCTACTATCACCACTTCCTGTGGTGAGAAACCAGCCGGGCTATATTTAGAAGTTCTGCTGCTCTGGAAAATCTAACCGTGGCACAAAACCGGCAGCGAGACAAAGCTACTTTACAAGATCAAGATGTCTCAGATTGTGGCTTTTCAGGGTTCTCAGTTTTCTTTGTTACTTCAAAATTAAATTCTGATAGAATCGGTTACTTTATTATCATGTGAATCCTCATCCCACTACATTTTGAGAATATTATGTAGAGGATATTAGCTTCATTTAAATCCTAAGGAAACCCTTGATTTGCTCAGAATAACACAGAGCCCTTAAACAGCACTACTGTTCAGTGCGGACCATTAACATTACAGCTAGCTTAAGAGGAGATAAACTCACTAAACTAATTAACACTGACATATTCCAGCTGCTGTATTACACCACTTGGCCAAATACATATACTATTAGGTATTCATTTCAAATGCTGACTCTGCTAAATGAGCTCATGTTTTTATTTGGGGAGTATGAGACTGGAGCGAGAGATAAGGTGCCAGTAAAAGAAATGGAAGTTATGGCCTCACCTCTCCCTTAGGTAGAATTTTCTGCTCATCCAGTTTGAAGGCGGTACCGATCTTCCGTCTCACAGTTGGCGGCTCCTCTCCCGGATCCAGTGGATATTCCTTTGGAAGCTTTCCAGTCAACTCCTGGAAAAATTTAAGCAGAAGGAAGGAGGCAGGTAGGAAGTGTGAGACCACTGAAATTAAATTAGAAAGGATTTACACTTTTCAAAATATTCACCAATTCAACCAATTATTTTCACTTACCGCCTCCCGTATGCAGATGCTCTTGAGTTCCTCTAGTCTCTGCTTTAACGTTTCCTCCAGAGCTTCCTGTCTGGCCCTCAGCGCTGCCAGCATGTCCTTCTTAGCCGTTTGGGAGCTGTCCGATTCCTGAGATCCTGCAAGGTGCAAACAACACATAAAGTGAAGACAGGAGTTACAGTACTGTTCTGAGGCAGAATCTGAAGCAGAGGGAGAAATACTTTGTGCACCTGCTAGTCTTGCAGGATGTTTACAAGGAAGTGAGTGGAACGTTTCGATAAGGAAACTGAGTTTTGCTGGTGTGTTTGTGAAAGTGTGTGAGTGTTTAAAGGAAGGGGCAGTTTAGGACAAAGTCGGTGACGCACATCTCCAAGACCCCGAGGTGGTGCCAGTCTTGTTTGAAAACAACTCATACCCTCCCACTCACACTGTGTTTCTTGCTCTCTCATTGACCCCTTACGTGGGGATGACGGACAGATGGACACGCAAATACTAAAAAGTACTGGTGAAAATGTTTTGTTAGAAATAAACAGCTGTCTATAATTCTTAGATAAACCCAAATTACACTAAGAGTTTCTACTGTTTTGGAGGAAAAAAGCCTGCACGTTGAAAGATTTATGAAGACTTTACAATTTAGATCTGACTATTTCGAAAGCCCCGTTGAGACGTGTCACAGATGTGTCACAGTTCCTGCTCATGCTGTTCGACTAAGATCTACCCTAGTCATCAAGAAATCATCACTGTAATTACAAAAAGAAGTGACAAGGCACAGATAGACAAAATGAAGAGACACTGAATGATATGAGGTGCGAACAGAACTACAGAAGAACGCAGAGGAGGATAGAGGAAGGTTAGGAAGGGATATATGAGAAGAGCAAGGGCTAGGTGGAGGAGAAACAGAAGGAAGGAGTAAATCTAACCGAGGTGATCAATGGCGAAATGAAAAGCCCAAGCAGACAACGAATACTGAAAGGGGAACTGTGTTCTTCCCCAGCAACAGTAATTGACTCAGTAAAGTGTGAAATACTTTAAACAGCTGACCATGTAGTCACGTACATGCTAATCATAGATTATGCTTGGCTGGACTAATGCATGCAATTTAAAGTGATTTATACAGTAGTAGCGAATCAGGTTACAGTACTGGTGTTTCTCATCAATGGAATTGCTGCACTTGATTTCCGAGCATGGAACACATTGTATGTGGCTGTATGGGAGTAAAAGGGCATTTTCCCTCCCAACTCTAATTTTAGCTATTGTTACAAATCTTCCCGTCACACTCGTTACTTGTTCAGCACCGATAAGCATTGTTTTAAAGGCCACGCAAAGTTGTTCACTGCCCCTCTGCCCCTCTCATTCTCTCACCCACTAAAATTAGAGGAGTCGGGGGCCTCTGGAGGATGAGTCTGTGTGACATGGGAGTGGTGTTCTATACATACTGAAAGACATTGGGTGTGGTGTGAGCACAGTATATGTTTGAGAACATTCAACACAGAAACGCTGGTCTCTTTCCAGTCACAGCTGTTTCTGTCTCTCCGGTTGTCAGCAGGATTCCTCATCATCAACACATGCGAGCACAAAGACGAATCTTTGTCGGGGTATTTCCCCCTCGTGGTTATTTCCCTCTGAAGCAGCGAACACGCACTGACCTGAGGAGAGCAGGCTGCCACTGCTGCCACTGATGATCTTGCCCTTGCTGCCCATGTTGGCCAGTTTGGATGTCTTCAGTGTTCCTGTTTCTGTCAGGTCTATGGCAATCTCACTCAAACTCCTCGCTGCATGGATCTTTGACTGTACGGACAAGCACGGACAGGCTGTGTTAAAACATCTGTAAACTGTTAACCCACCACTCCTGCTGACCATGCCTTGTAGAATTGTAATTATTTCGTGAGATCTATCGTACGCTTTGACTAAAACGTCGTGGGAGAGACTGACCTTGCTCTGTTTGCGGTCCAGGTAGAACTGGTGCTGGCTGATGGCCATGGCCCAGATGGACTTGATGAGGGCAGGACAGGCGTACCAGGTATGCACAGCAATGCCGCTGTGACCGAACGTCCTTCTCGTTACCGACGCCCTACAGTAGGAGCGGACACAAAGCCTCCTTATATACACTGAATAAAAAAGATGGCTACATGTTTACAGCAATGAAAACACTCCCACTGGACTGCTCCAGTGACTAGTGCTGCTACTTAGAGAGCGAGATACTTTTGAAGCCTGAGGAGAACTGTCATGATAGAGATACATTTTGCAAAGCCACACACGATGTTCCCCATTGTTTAGTCATCCTTTTTTAAACACGCAACTGTAGCTGAGCAACAGACCAGCTCCCTCTAATGACAGCTTTCTTTAAAGAAAACACCGCTGCTCTCTGCTTCACCCTGTCTGTCTCTTTTTCTCCCATTCCCTCCCTCCCTCTGTCTGTGGAATAACACTCCACATATATAGCCATGTTAAATAAACACAAGAGAGGTCACTTCCTCCACAAAAGAGCTATCGCACAGCCATCTATCCTTCTGTGGTCAACTACCAAGGGTTTAACATATATGTGTGCATGTTTGTGTGTGCGAGCACTAGAGCGTATGTATTTTTTGCATGCATGTGGCTGCACGAGCGTGTTAATAATCAGCCTTTCAATCCGTGGCGGGCTCCACCAGGACATCCTCAATATCTTACGCCGTTGCCAAGACAAATTTTTCAGCCATTACTCAATTAGATTCTATCTCTCTTTCCGTGTACAGCGCAGTATGGAATTTGAATCTCAACATACTGACTTGGGCCGCAGTGGTAATTTACAGTAAAAGCTACTGGAAGGCATTTCTTAACTGATGTAAGACTTTTATGAGTTCCAGATATTAGGCTTGAGACCACAGATCAATTGCAAGAACATTCATCATTAAATTTACTGATTTAAGATCACGATCGTCCAATGAGGACTTCTGGACAAAGAGGACATGAATGCTTGATAATTAAACGGTTTCTTAGAAAAGAACGGCATCAATTCAATCTCAGCTTCAGTTTGTGATATAAATTTACCTCCTGGGGTCATGAACTTCCACCGAAAACTTCTTCTCTCTGAAGTAGAGGTTCTCCAATTGACGCCATTGGAACACCTGAGATTTAGGAAAAACAGAAACTCTTCAGGACTTCTCACAGAAAAAACGTGCTTCACATTAAATCCGCGCAGCTTTCAGCCGGGTCTCTTCACTGTATGTTCCAATTTGTTTTGAAAGAAAACGCAATGGGTAAGGAGGAGGGGGGAAAAATCGGGGCTGAAAAGGAGGAGTTGGTAAGAGAGAAGGAGGACCTAATCTGGAGCTCTCTGATCAGGTCCAGACCAGGCAGTCGTGTCCACAGAGGATCCCAGCACTGGATGATCTCACTTTGGAGATCTCACTTTCTTTTTGCCTCCTTTCCGACCCTTTGACAACCATCAGTGCCTCTATAAAAGAAGCCAAACCCAGCTGGGCAAGCAGTTCCCTCAAGACGCACTCCAAAACATATGTGTATCTTAAATCCTCCCAGGCGCAGGGGAGCTGAAAGTTCTGAGGTGGTGGGTGCTCACCATCTGTAAGCATGTGCTTGTGCTGGCGGAGAGAAAGTGTGTAAAGTTAAGTTTCCTCCTCTCCTAGAGCTTTGCTAGGAGCGTTAAAAAGTGAGGGGGCGTTTGTGCCTCCCCTCCTTCTGACCCCTCCTCCCTCCCTGAGGGACTGTGGGCTCTGCTCTGGGCTGCGGTTGTGGTGTGTGTGTGTGTGTGTGTGTGTGTGTGTGTGTGTGTGTGTGTGTGTGTGTGTGATGAGGGGTCTGGGGCGTGATACGGGGGAAAGAAGCTTTTTGCGGTCCTGCCGATTGAAGTGCCCTTGCTTTGTTTAGTCAGACCTCTCTGCTTACACACACAGACATTCACAGTCTGAGTATGTTTCGTGCTTGGGAAAGAGCAGAGTGTCGGCTACTTAAGAACACAAGACGGTCTGCATCTATCAGCTGTAAGAGACACACAGAAACATGAAACGAGTATCGAACGGGAGAACAGAAATAAGGCAGACCAAAACGAAAACGGGAGGGGAAGAGGAGAAAGGGTGTGAAGGGAGGAACAGGTCACAGCCAAGGAATTTTAACAGCTTGGGAAAACAATGGACAGAAGGATGAGAGGGAGGAAAGGGGGAGAAGGGGGGGAAATATTATGAACAAAAAAAGCCAAAACATTCATGCGTGCCTGTGAGTGCACGATGAAAGAAAATCGATGATCTTATCAAAACTTTTACTGTACTGCACGTTGTCAATGGAGTGTTAAGTGCTAATGTAGCATGCTGCTAAAAATAGCAGGCAGAGTAGAAATGGAATGAGAGACTGTGTGAGTGTTGGCTACATATGGGCTAGGGCTGTGGAGATTAGATAGGTGTTTGTAACTGTTTGTAACTGTGTTCAGGCACGAGACCACTAAAACTGTCCTCACTGTCAGCTGGACAGACTTACTGCAATTTTGAAAGTGCACTTTGATGTTTGTGGATAAGCTGTACATGTACGCAGAAGGTATTTGAATCTGTTTGAGCCACCTTATTTACAAAGAGACGCAATCATGCCACCCTGAACTTTAAATTTAGCCATTTTTGCTTTCAAGTATATACCAGATTATTTAAGTACTCCTCTAACATAAACCTATTGTATTAAAAAAAGACTTTCTTCTCTTAATATCTTGAATATCTGATAAAAACATGCTGGCAGCTTCTTCCTCAGGAACTCCAGTGAAAGCCAGCGGGTGCTGCTGTTATCAGGCTGAGGGTTCGGCATGTGCGTGTGGATATAAATCCTCTTCGATTTGGCTGTAGAAGCCTTACGGACAATGGCACAATCAGACACAGACAGAGGAAGTGACTGGTCATTATTCATAAACACACGAGGTGCCCGTGTGCACAGAGCCACGTCTGTCTCACAATATGTCTGCACACAAAAACACCCATCCACTGGAGATGAAAGGTCACATCTGATTGAGTGCAAACGCCTTTCTTTGGTGTAGCAGACTCCCAGAGGACCATTGAAAGAATAGAAAGTTTAAATAGCTTACGTCGGTTTAACTATAGTGCAGCCAGGTATTCTTTTCTATAACTGGAACTAGGAGTCCCAAAAACTATTGTTTAACCCTTGGGTGGGGTTCCAGTGTGCACCAGTTGTCACAAAACTTGAGGCACCTCCTGTTTGTGTAGCAGTGTTTCAGAGAAAGAACACACAAACAGATGCTGACACAGACGAAGGGGTGATATATTCATATACAATGTAAGTTTATATGCAGAGAAACGCATAAGAGATGAACCATATGTGCTGTTTTTAACTTAAATATTCTTATTATTTAATTCACAGTGTTTTTTCCCGGTCTGTAACTAACAGACTCTATAATCTCTGCTTAAGCAAGTCACAAGACACTAATGAAGCATTAGAACAGTGTGTGGGTCCACTGTGAACCCCTGCCATGATGAACTGTTCTAGTGTGTCTGCTTTTAGCATGTGGTAAGACTGGAGGAGGTATTTTAAAACCACTAATAAAAAAAAGTTGAGGGTGTGGTAGGTTGCTTGCATTTAGAAACAACAGGATCTCCCCTTATAAAAACTAACTAATTAAAGAGAACTACTTTTAGTGCACAACTATTGTACACCACAGCATGAAGCTACTCTCTAATTCATTAGGGTTTTTTGTTCCTGTGTCCAAAGACAACAGGCCCAAAATGTCTCATAATCAGCGTTGCTCCTCCATCTCCCAGATTTACAGTAATGAAAACTTTAACAGGGATTGCACTGTGAGTCAGTGATTACTGGTATCCATCTGACTTGTGGGCTGACGAATCACCAAATCTGCACTTCCTGCAGTTAAAATAGTGGTAACACTCACTTACTAGCATTCGAATGACCTTCGTCTTTTCTAGAACACATCTCTGGAAAGAAGAAGCGCTAACTCTCTTTTATCATCTGATTATTGAACAAACCTTCACTGTGTTCAGTGGGGTTTAGCTGAACACGTAATGTTTTATTAACCCCTTAATGCCTAGTGTGTCATATGTGATACAAACTGCGTTTTGAGACTTCTAAATCATCAGCGAGATTTTTTTTTCTCCCCGAAAAACCTAAATAAATCGCACAATACATTTTTAAAACCCAGATTCAGCAAATACGATAGAAATTAAAAGTCACATATGGAAATAAAAATGTAAATATTTTTTTAAACAAATTTGTCAGTTTTTGGTTTCAGCTTGAGTCAAAACATGATAAAGAGGCCCAATCTCACTCATTCTCTGCTCTCAAATGCATGGAAGAAATAAGGGAGGGTGAGCACGAAAGGAGAACAAAGTCAGGGTGTCAGCACCAAAGCTTAATGGACCTTGAGTCACACTGACTGTTCCTATGGCAGCTGAATGCTTGATAAGCCGGCACTTCTCAAAAAGTGGCCCCTGCTTCTGTTTTCTCTGTCCAGACAGAGGTATAGTTTGCATGTTGTTTGTTTGTTTCTCAGCAAAGGTGCTGAAAAAATACTGGACAGAATGCCATGGAAGCTGGTGGAGAAGAACCAGCTCGGTTTTTAAGTGAGTTATAGCATCAGTCTTAGTAGAGAGCCCTTCTAGTTTTTGATGGGAATTACATCGGACAAAGATATACCGTTGTTTACCTGCCTGAAAAATTTACAGCAAAAAAAAATTGGGAGGGAAGGGAAACCTATATGGAAGGTTTTCACTTCACTTAATTCTACATTGTTTTAAACAGACTGTAGGGAAAGTCTCCTGATTTAAGACTTCAGGACATGTTGTCCTGATAAGTTTATGGCCTCAATTGTGAGTTTTTAGTCTACAAAACCTACATATATATATATATATGTATGTATATAAAATTAATGCTACATTGTGATTGAGAAGTTTCTGCTGAATGTACGTTCCAAAAAAAGGCGGTAACAACCGAAATGCTCAACTCAGAACTTCTAAATATAAATCCATAAACACATGGGTAGTGTCAAATCGGTTACTTCATATATAAATACCAGTCCATTCATGCTGCACAAGTTAACTTTAATGTACAGTGTATGCATGTGCTTTATATCAAAAAAGTACACAGTTTGCAACCAATCCAGAGCTTTCTCAGAATGACCTGGTGATTTTGTTGTGAGATACACAGACTCCCTTTTTTTCATCACCATGGTTACTTAACACCAAGGAAACCACTAGATTTAGCACACTTGAATGAGACAGGATTTCAGGCTTGGTGACTGGAATGCACTAACTATGACACACTCAAAACACGTTAGTGGCAAACAGGAAAGCATTTGGGCCACAGGAAGTATTGGTCAGGATGGTGAGTTCAGTGTTCAGTCCATTTCCTGTCTCTGAGACTGTGCATCTGTTTGTGTGTGCATGCACCTATGAGTAAGGGTCTTAGTGGGCAATCAGTGTGCAAGGATGCTGTTAACACAAATAACATCCTTCGAGACAAAGGTGAATGGAAGAGATCAAGGCTTGAAACCAGTCTGGAAGTTAAAGGTGAGGTAAGAATTGTTTTTGCAGATAACCCACACAGTGAAATGACTGGGAGGAGGCAGAAATAAACTAAGGACAGGATGCAAAATATTCTAAGACTGAACATCTCCAGATAGTAATAATTATACAACATTGTTAGTGCTCTTTGCAAACACAATACATTTGATGACTGAATGGAACAATAGGGATTAGGAACTGTAAAAAAAGATAGAGAAAGACAGAGAGCTTTCCGTATAAAGCAACATGTTCCCTGAATAAATTCTCTGCTTGGGGTGAAATAAACTGAATTTAAAAAGTGAAGAAAGGAACAGTTTAGTTTGTGCTGTAGATAGATCAGAGAGAGCATTTTCTCACCTTCCTGGGCTTAACTTTGTCCTGGTAATCATACTGAAAGATGCCTTTATAGCTCAGACCCAACCACCATGGGATCCCCTGCTTGTCCTGCAACACAACAAAAATAACTCAGGAATGGCTGTGCATCTGTGCAAGACTCAAAGGGGAAGAAGGGGAAAGTTAAAGAGAGGTAGAAAAAAACTGCACAAATGGAACAGTAAAAATTTAAGTTCCATCATGTGTGCAAATCCCAACTGGGTGATTAGAGATCCAAAGTGAACAAAAAATGTGTGTGGTGTGCGGTGCATGTGTGAGAAAAAGAAACGGCAGAGCAGTAAAACTGTACCTTTACAGAATAGTAATGCACTCCATATGTGGGTAGAGACTCTACAATGCTCATATAACTGTGAGGAGCAGAAAGAGAGACATGTAAGGGTTACAGGGAAGACAGCTTTCAATATGTTGGACCAACATAACTAAAAGCATAAGCCCCCTTAACACAAAGCCCCTGTTCAAGGCAGAATGGTTGTGTCTTTATTCCCCCTCACACGTCTAAGTGAAAGGTACTGTACAAAGACAGAACTGGGGGGAATTGTTATTGTGCTTTTAAGCCCTCAGCAGAGGTAGTCACAGAGCTGATTCAACATCTGCGTGAAGGGTAGAGATATGCCACACTAGACCCCAGAGCAGTTGTTTGAAACACATAATGCTTTTGCTGGAGTCACAAACTGGGGCGACATTACACCAGCCAAAATGTGGGGGACTTCTCATTGGCGTTACAGCCTTATCTCTGTGCAAATACATAAGACATTTACACACTTACTTTACGATTGCCTGCCCTCTACTCTGCCCGCTGAGCTTCTTGTAATGCTCTATGACCCGATCTTCACTGTAGGGGGGTCGGATAAAGAGAAAAGAGGAAAATATCAGCAAGACGATAAACAACAAGTGAACTTATAAAACGTTCGGTAGGTTTTTCTGGGTAAAAGTCTCTCACCAGTAAGCCAGTGACGGGTGCTCCTTTAGGGCCTGGGTGGGTAGAGCAGGCAGCTTTTTCAGGTCAGACCTAGTTACATCGTTACTGTGAAAGAAAAAGAGCAGACCTGATCAGCAACACTTATTCTCAACAGTTTCGCACAAAAACTGAAAGATATCATTCAACTGCAGAAAGGGGACAACTTAAAAAAAGTTATAAATTAAATATAAAACAAACGATTTTCTCCAAGTCTTAAAATGAACTTTAGAACATTTTGGAAGAAGGGACATTTGGTTAAGAGACAGGAGTAAATGTCCATGGTCTAAATGCTTCTGTGGTCTGTCTGAACAGCTGCGGAGAGTAGACACTGACAGCTGGAAGCAGAAGAAAGAAAAGAGCGACAGAAGCAGAGACACAAAGATAAAATAAAAATAAAGAAAGATAAAAGGTGATACAAAAAAAAAAACAGGACTGGGACAGGAAAAGATTAAGACTAAGAAAGAGTAAATGAGACCGGGAAACATACAGACAGCTAAAGTGACTTGGCCCCAGATTCAGTTTTCAGACCTCCAGCGGCAGGAGGTCTTAATACCCAACTCTAATCCCCCAGCCTCTCTCCGGCCTCTGCCTAGGCCTCGGAAGACTGGGGAAAGCCCTGGGAACATGACAACCTATGAGCTAAAGCCCTGGAAGAGATCCATCCACCCTGCCCGTCTGTTCCTCAATGTGTGAACACAGCTGTGCGTCTGCATTGACTGATACTCACTATGTAGCTATTTATTAAGTATACCAGTTGGGTGCACAACTTTGGGATCATACATGATAACGATCTGAAATGCAAGCTGTACAGAAAAACATCCTAAAAAACAGTGTTTTGTTCCAATCTTTCTCTTTAAACTGTTAAATGCAGGGAGAAATGAAGCGCTGTTTTACTAAGATTCAATTAAGATTACTGAAACGTAGTCAGATTAACATAAGCCGCACTGAAAATCAGTCAATTTACTGAATTCTTTGGGAACAATATGATATGCATTTAACAAAGGAAATCAGGTGTTTGGTTTTAAAACTGCATTTTGGGAGGAGACACAAAACTAAAGTTATGACGAGAAATACAAAGGGCAGGAACTATGAGCTTTTAGAAAAAAAGATTTATGTGTATGCGTGGGAAGAAAAAGGGTAGGAATGTGAAGTAATGTCTCCAGAGTATGTCACATTCCATCCCTATTGTGTTTATTTACTCCTTTCACTGGCGGAAATGGGGTCAAAGGTGATGGCTGTAGTAGTATGTTTTTCGTGCTACAATAAAGGGATGAGGAATCACATACATTTAAGCCAACATCACACAGATGAACATCTGAAGGGCCACATGAGGTCCTCAGCTCACATAAAACTTGCACATAAATTAGTATTTCTTCCCCTAATAAGTCAAAAATGAAAATATAACCCCGCAGAAAAGAGAAAATCAGAAGGGCTCAAAACTGGTAGGAAAAAAATAACAAAGTGAGGTAAATCAAATTAAAGGCACAGATCTAAGTGATCAAGAGGGGAGCAAAGGACCACATCCAGACCATAAACCACATCCAGTCTTTGAACATGTCAAGATACTTTGTTAGCCGTTAGCATATTTAGTTTTTAGTTGCATTGTTGCTTTTAACAACCTCTAAAAGGACATAATAGCTATGATGACTATGAGTATACATACCTAGTGAAATCACCTTTAGCCTCCTGTGAAAGAGAAAAAAGGGAAAAAGGAGGTCAGAGATGATAGGACACTTTATACAGGTGGATATGTGAGCACGAAACAGTGACCATAAAATGTGCTTTTAAGTTTTTTTATGCTGGAATGGAGGAGAAACATTAAACGACCATCTGGAATGAAACTTCTGAAGAGTTACGGAGCAGATACCTGACACTGTGTGTCTGCACCTGCACACGGAGGCCGAAAACACACACCGACATTACTCAGCCTAGTTTATGTGTAACATGACCTTGCAGAACCACGGTTAATTGACTTACCTACTCCGAGAAAGGGACAGGAAAGAGAAAGGGCTGGAGTCGAGGAGGATTTGTGAAGCGTAAGTGCTTCTCTGTGACAACAGCTATTCCTGTCCACCATTTATCTGGTAGACCAAAATTTGTGTTACCAAAGTCAACTGAGGTTTTTAGGATTTGAAACCCCCCAGCGTTACTGCAGATTAACGTCAAATTGATAGCTACATTAGATAATGAGAGTTTAATCGCTCACAATTATTACTGCAGTAGATAATGTGAGTTTAATCATCGTCAATTAGGATCAAAGGCTTGTGGAGATAGTTTGGAGAAAAACTTCAAACGGTTTCAGAAAAGAACAGCCCCTGGAATAACTTGTGGTACACACACCGACACACAAACAAACATACAACACACACACACACGCTTAAGCTTACTTGGAGAATGTAGGAAGCCAATTCGAAGACAACCTCACTGTCTACTTCAATTAGCTCCTGCAAAAAGGGGAGAAAAGAAGTGAGCAAAGGCCACTGGAGACATTCACAAATAAATTAAACACACTTTGATCCCTGTGGGAGTAAAAAGTGGACATTCCTGAAATGATCACTCATTTCATCAATCGAGATAAGCTGATATTTCCTTTCACTTAGATGCCAATAACCCTTCTTTTTTCATGATGTCTTCATGCAGAAAGAGATTGAGAGATGGAGAGGGGCTTTAGGGGTTGAGGGTGAGCATGGATGCTCTGGTTATTGATTACTGAGCACATTTACTAATGTGTGTTTTAAATGCATTACTAGGGACGCACTGATCTACAGGTATCTGCCAATATCAAACCCTGTTGACTGATATTGGCCTAAGATGGCATTTACCATCAGTGGCAGCATTAGACATTGGTAACCAGCTCAGAATTTAACAATGGATGCATACATGTGTACTACTGTTATGTGTGCTACTGTTATATAACACATAGATGAAGAGATAAGCGACAAGCAGGGAGAACAGACAGAGACAGACATGCAAACACTGGTACAAACATTTGTGATTTAGTAACATGCGGTGCGTTCCTGTGAAAAATTTCCCAAATACTTACTTTGGGAGTAAACATATATATGACATGATATGTGTACATTAACAGAGAGAAGGATTAGTGGGCAGTGAGTAGTGGGTCACCTATCCCAGGAATGTGCCCTTTACAATCCACCTCTTAATTTGATGGAGGATCAAACAGCCAGGATGAAACACTAGACAGAACAAACCCAACGTGGGTGTACCACCCAGTGAGGCTACAAATCAGCACACACTGTGTGTGTTTGTACTGTTTTTTCACAGCACAGCAGAAATGTTTCTAACTACAAGAATAGTGACTGCAGGAAGCACATTTATATCTTTCTATCTGCTACGCTGTGCTGTTTCTCTTGCTTTCTTTTTTGCTTTCCTACACTGGTATTTAGCTAATATGAGTTGTAATAAATGAGCAGATAAAAATTGGTATCTTGATAAAGACGCTTTAACATGTTTACTAGCTGGACCGAGCCAGAATCCTTCCCTTTGTGGGACTTTACCAGCTTTTTTAACCATCCTGAAATTTTGCAACTGCCGACATTTGAATGTCTTGCTACATAGAAGACGTTTTAGCACAAAGAAAAGAAGTCTTTAGACACTAACACAGCTTTCTACAAGGCTTTACTTGAACATTTCAGCTCAGTTATTTACAGTTTCAGGCTGCAAACGCCCTCTTCTGGAAAAATTACATAACTGTTTGATACTGGTGTCTATAAATGTGCTGTATGCAGACCAAACTATAACTAGATGCCCCTGCCTGAATTTTAACCAGTTAAGTGAATTGGATAGCCTCTCCTTACTCTATATGCACCATATTATCTGGATGGTAAAATAATTCCAAAAGCTTTCCTCCTTTAAATTGTCTCTTTAGGCAACTTTCTGGAAGTATGTATTCTAATGCATAATTTAAATTGCTATTTAAACAGCCAAAGTAATTGTGGCTTAGCGCTGACAGATGGCAATGAAAATCATTTGCTAGTTGCTGAAATGTGGAGCAGCGCATGACATGACGGGTAACAGATGATGCACATGGTTCACATTTTCTGCTTCAGCAAATCAGCACACAGGACCGAGGTCCAAGCTTTCCTCTTGTGGCATCTCTTCATTTAGAAAGAAAAATGGGCTAAGGAAGTGGCACGCAACACGAAGCCCAGCACTCTATGCAATTTCACCATAAAATGTAACCACTGAAAGCCAAAAATGATTAAAGGCCAGAAGAAAATCTTGGCTTTAAATGCAATTTCACAGAGGATTCATGTCATTCATATAGCATGTAAAGATAAACCAAAGGAGAAGGAGATGAAACCAGCAGTACTTGAAATGCATAAAAAAAACTAGCTATTTACCTTGTATATGATGGACTTTGCATTAAGAAAGAACAGTTCAATGGTGGCGTTATCCTTCAGGTAGGATATACTCTCTATGTAGAACCTGAAAACACAGAAGAAAATATAAACACTCCTGCAGCTTCAAAGTAAGCAAGGATGTTCATTGACCTTCAGTCAACAGAAAGAAGATACATGAAGGAGTGTTTTTTGTGTTTGCTTCAAAAACAGAAGCTAGCATGCAGTAAAGCTATGAAAACTAAACTGTGCAGATGTGACTGAAAGGTTGCAGTGGTGAAAGTGACCAGATGGGGGCGCACCATACCAAAGGCTGATCACTTATACCAAAATCCTTTCCCTTCCCCTTACACCACATCGCCACAGTGGCTGGCAGTGATTCATTATCAGTTTGTGAGTGTGTGCACATTCCTCAATCTGAATATGCACGCACACACACGCAGATTGAATGTGCACATGATGCACTTCGCTGTGCATCATCAGCAGTGTGCAGTGATCGCACACGCTCGCACACAAACACAGAGTACTACCACACACAGAGATGCTGTCACTTTCTGGAGAGAGAAACACAGTAACCCACTTCTGGCAGAGCGGTGAGCAGGGAACTAACACAATAATGCAGTTTAAATTTAGCTCATGAATGCATGCAAAGCCAGAGGGAGGCTGGAATGGTGCACCAGGAAGCTACTCGTTGTTATCTCCTCTCTGGTGAAAACACACATCAAAAAGATTCCACATAGCTCAGCTGCTCTAAAGTGTCACCTGACATCTTCTTCAGTGATGGTAAATCGTTTGCTGTTAATCGTGTCTTTTAACCTAAGCTAGGTTTTACAAACCAAACCACTTCATTCACCCACTGGTACACAAGTAGTGGCAAAGCTTGTCGTCCACAGATGTGAATGGGCTGGGAGTCGAACTGGGAATTGGTGCGATTAGCGGATAAATTGCTTAAATCCCCCATCTGGCGTGCATAAAAGAGTTCACTTGACTTGATATATCTCTGTGAACAATGCGACCAACAAACATGTCCTTATAAATATAAATCGGAAATGCGTGTGTTGATTTCAGTGCATATGAGTCTGTATAGGCATCGAGTGAGAGGGATTGTAGGCAGATCAATAATCGGGGTGGGGGGGGCTTAATTCGCGTTACCCATTGAGCTGCAAGAGAGAATGAGAGGTGCTTGTCAATATTCAGTGTGAACATTTAATTAAAGCAGCACGGTTGATGAGACATACCCACACTGCCAGCACAGCAGCAAGCATGCAAAAAGGCACCCACTGAATCAGCAGGAGGTGGGCATCTGCCTAGCACTTATTGGGAACACACGGATCACACAAATACCTCATGAGAATGCAGAAACGTGACATACAGAGAGAAACACGCACCCACACATAAACACACAACATACTTTATATTAGACAAACACACCCCCGCGCATAAACAAACCTTGTATCGTGCTTATTAAAAACAATATGCTCAGATTGATAACAGATTCAGGCCTGGCATTTGGGCTGATTGTTGTTCCACTGCAGGCCACAGTCTGGATCTGAATGTGTGCACGTGTAAGGATGTGTTTGAGAGCGGGTGTATTCAGTACTGTGACATTTAGAGAGATTAAGGTTAGAGATTAGACGGACCTGTGATGATGAAGAAGGGGGATGAAGCCTCAATGAGGTGTCAGAGTTCACAGTGTCATAGCACTACCATCACATCCTCAAACACCCATTAGTCTGTGTAAATACACACACAGTGACCCCGCACCCCACACAGCTAACCACCAACACTACCACTACAGCTTGTATATGGAGGCTCCTGGGAAAGACAGGACCGTTAGTTAATGCAGGTGTAAACATAATTAAGATATTCTGACTGTATTGCTGTGGCATTGTGCAATGAAGCCACTAAGTAGGATACAGCCAATGCGCTAAGAATATGCTTTTTCTAAAGAGCTCATTTATATCGTGTCTCATGACTTGAGTCACGATATAAATGCCACCATGAAAATGACTCACTGACATTTTGTCCATGCGCATCACTTCGCTTTACACTATTAAACATTTTATTGCAATGTTGTGCTGGAGAATTATACGGTCCTAGCATTTATGTCGATGTAACTCTGACCTGTACCACAAACCTAAATGCTGACGCAGCTCGTGCACAAACCTGAGCGGAGCAAAAAAACCCAACAGGACAATTCAAAATAAAGCCTTCGTATTTTTCCAATTTTATTTCAGAGGAACCTGTATGTGCATAGGAATGTGTGTTTTTTCATGTCACATGGATTGTTTTTTTACAAGCCTATAAAATATATAACACCACTAAATGCAATCATAAACAGCTATATGCTGAATTTTGGTCATGCCTGTGTGTGTATTGCAATTCTTCTGTCCTACAGGGAGGTCAGTGGAAAGAAAACGAGTGAACTGTGGTGCAATTTTATAATCCTGTCACAGTTGGTCAAAAGAAGCATTTTGTTTTTAACCAAAGAGATGACTACAGTTAAGCAACAGCAAGAAAGTCATGGTGGGCTTATACAAAACAAGGATAATGACTGTGCTGTTCAGTGTTACATTGAAAAGGACCTTTTATAAATGAGTTTGCAAGTGTTTTTTGTCAAACAGCTTCAACATAAAGATGCACAGTGCTGATTTATCCACCCCCCCCCAACCCTACCCGTATACGAAAAAGCTATCTGGTATTTTGTTTAGAGTACAGTCGCCATGAATCCGATGCTATCTGCATGCAGTGCATTCTGATGAAGTATGAGAGGCTTGCCATTGGCTGAGAGGCCCTGTGGTGGGAAGTAAACACTGTGATCAGAACAATTTCACAGGGGCTTTTCATAACTAATCGTATTAATCTGTTCCTATTACCGCATGAATGTAGGATTATACTCAAGAACATACAGACTTATTTCTTTCGTTCCCACATACATCTGCAATCAGACAATGATTGGTGTGAGGGCACTAACTTGCAGAAGAAAGACTCACCTGACACAGAAGTAGAGGACAATGGGACCAGACTTCTTGGGGAATTCATGTTCTAATACCCTGCGGTCCAGCTGCAGCCAACTAAAATGGCCCCTGATGGGGAAGAACAACCATACAATCAACACTATAATTCAGAGATGTCTTAATATCAAACTAGGGTACACAAAAGTTCATCTCATGAAACAGAACACTTTCTACTTAAGCCTCCCCATTTATCTTTTTTGTCACACTTTGCTTGCCTCTGTCCCCCTCCTCTTCTCTTCCCTCCCCTCTCGTTTCTCTCTCTTTGTTTCCAACAGAGAGAATAACTGCACAGACAGCTTGTCACCCTGGTTACCCTGCATGGTCTCCTGAGCAACTGAGCAACATCTCTCTCAAACTCTCCCTTCTTCTGTTTCTTGTCTCTCAATCTCTTGGCCTCCTGTCCCCAACACGCAGCCTCTTTGACCAGTGAGCGGTCAGAGCTCAGGCGTCTGCTCTCCCCAGGCAAAAGCAACAAATCTACACATCACAGAATTAAGACTCTATAGTGAACAATGCTTCGCTGGACAGACACTGGCAGTAGTCGCTACCATGTAAATACCAAAGAGCAGAGGCCAGTCTTGCTTGACATCAGTGGACGCATGAGATAAAACAAAAACAGAAAGGTAAAACGGCCATGGCGATGTTTGCCTGCATGTAAATCGCTGGCATCACTATCATGCCGTGGCGTTTCTGCCTTTCTAGGTCAGAAAACCCAACAAAGCTAATTTGAATGTCATGTTTGCATTTCAAGCACAGTTCTCATGGCAAGCCTACTGGCAAACACAGACTTGTGATCTTTGCTAGTCCAGAGAAAGATAACCACCCACATCACTTCACTTCACGGTTAAATCTGATCTTCACAGATCCTCATTCTTTGCTTTACCAACAATGATAAAGGCAGTGGCTGACAAAACAAATCTCTTTTTAAAAAAAAATAAAAATCACTGAACAACAAGAAAAAGACAAATTAGACATCTAAGCTAAATTTGATTTTTCTTTTCAATTTCATAGTTAATTAAGCCTAAACAGGAAAAGTGCTCTGGAAAAAGAGAAAACCAAACCAAAACCAAATGCCGCATTATTAAAGTGGTGCTTTTGTACACCGCGCTACAACTTAAGTTAATCCAGGAGTATATATTTTATATTTTGTCCACCATTATCAGTTTTGTTCACTAATGCTACAAAGTCCAATCAGTGGGCACACAGAGTAAAATATAAACGGTTGTTGTGGAACAGTAGCCATGTGGAAAAAGATTTTAAATTATACCTCAAAACTGAACGCAATCAAATGTAATTAGAAACCGTACCTGCTACTACTCATTATCCTTGACACTAACTCTATAGCATTTATTTAAGGCTTCTATCTTTGTCATTGGCATCTACAAACACACTGTCCACGACATCAGTGTCCATGACACTGGCTTCAGCCAACCATGAAATCAGAAGCCATGTTCACGTGCACTCCCCTCTGACGGCCTTGTTGCTTTGCCTATGTGCACAACAAACTGCACCTGAACTTTGATACTAAATTTGCCTATGATTACACTATCGCTGACCCGCATGTTGCTTTAATAACTTTACTGCTACCAACTGTGTATCAGATCTGATGCTGGTGTCAATTACAGTGATCTCATGTTACAGCACTGAAAAAATCCAAAAAAGCAAGTTAAATTAAAGACTGAGTGAAATAATATTTTATTATAACTTACGTGTCATCTGTGTATGCAATTCCAAAGTACTCCTTCTCCTTGAGGTTGAAGTGAGAGGCCACAAGGTCCAGCAGGTCTTTAGCCATCAGCTTGGGCTGCAGGGAGGAAGATATACGAGTTTGGATTAGGCTAAGGTTGTTTTAATCAGCTGTCTTGTGTGTGTGTGAAGTGGTTTGTCACTCTGTAGTTTAATTGGAAAAGTAGATGTAGTAAAACTTTATGCTAATGTATTATATTGGCTGTTGCGTTACTGCAATGACTAAGCATTTTGACAAACACCAGGGAGGAGAGGAAAAGGGCCAGAGTGGAGGAGATAAATGAGAGTGAGAGAGCAATAGAAAGATGGATGGAGTGCGTGGATGTTGCTGACAGTGCAGGTACCCTTCCCCTCCCCTCTCCTTCCTGACCCACACCTCCACTGCAGAGTCACGGCTATGGGCTGAACCACTGTATTGCAGAGAGATGCTAGCACAAGAGCTATATAGCATGCAGATCACCAAAGCAAGAGTCCAGGGAATACTGCCATATGCTGCTGGTTTGTCACATCCTGAATAAAAGTGCACCAGTAACTGAGGTTAACCATGGGTGTGCCTCGCTGCCTACATTTACGCACACAAGCACACATGCATACACACTCATCTGCATGCAGCCACAAGACCGTGTTATACAGGCCACTCCCAGCATACAGAAGGAACACATGTGTTTGTACTGTCTACGAGAGGAGGGCATGAGGAATACATATTGTCTGAAGCCATTTTTCTACACATGCCCACACACACAACAGCTACATTGTAGCGCCATAGTATCCACACTCTTAAGAGCCTCTTCCTAACGTCCTATAGTATCTACTCACTGCATAGCTACAACTTCAGTGTCATAAGCTACTGAGAGCTATTTAAAGGGAAGGAGGTGATGTCATGCAGACACACACACACACACACTACCACATCTCCACTGACCTAGATCCCATATAATCACGACGCCTACAGTGATCCTGCTACACATTAAGGCTCAGGAGAGATCAGAATTGAAAGAGAGAGCTGAAGGTGAAGTTAAGTTGAAGCATAAGTTGATTCGACCCTATATTCACAGATGTAAACAGAAAAACAACATGGTTATTGTGCTAGAGCACAAAAACCATGTTGTTTTTCTATTTAAATGTCTCGTTAAGAGTAAAATTTCCAAATACATATTTACAGAGAGAATAATTGTAAATTTAGCAAAGATAAGATTGTGAATGTCTCTGAATATTTTTTTGTTCTGCGGCTGCATGTTTACATTGCACAAGCAGAGAAGCAGAGGTTAGAGTGATGATTTTCTCTGTGTTTTGGTCCTGATCTGTGTGACTCAACTGAAATTGGTACTCCCATCCAAAACAGGTCTGATTGGCCCTGTCATTTCTTCCAAATGGGAGAGCCGAAACTTAGATGATCAACACTAGAAGTCTTTGAAGCCCTCAACACATTTTATATGTGGAAATTTTAGGTTTTGAACAGAGGGTATCTTTATGGCATTAGCAGTAATACCTGTTTTGGTTCAGTCTGGGGAACATGCTGCGATGGTCTTTCATTACCACAGAGCAGCCGAACTGCTGTGGCAACAATATCAATTAAACAACATCCATCCCACCACGGCGTAGCAAGCAGTGAGCGGGTAACAGGGACATATTGGCACGTTGTTGGGCAGATGATGGGGCGCTAAAATAAACCCCAGATACGCTGTTAAAAATCAGGAGTGTATTACTGAAGATTAAGAACAACACAGGAAGCATTTCTCTAAAGTTTGACCTAGCTTCTTGCCCAACCACTGTTATGAATACCTAGAAGACTCAGAAAGCAGAATCACACTGGCATCACTGAATGGCTTAATTGCATTTGTTTTCCTCTTCAAGTGACTACCCACCATTTCCACAAGCATGCATGGCAGCTTATTTCTGGGATTACAAATACCAGATGTGTAATAATGTGATGTAGACAGGGAAGGACAGGCAGTATTGTAAGTGATACGGTACACTAAACACACCCTAGACATATACAGACTGTGCAGACACACATTACATACACATACACTATGGAGCCATCTATCAGACTGTACAGTTCTCTGAAAGCTTAGACAGCATTACTGCTAATAGATATTTAGCCTGTGCCTCCTCAGCAGCACAGGTAATTAACAGCATAAGAATTACAGGGAGGTGTAAGCGAGCAGCAGACACACTAAAGACAAGTGACAAAAACACAGTTGCACACTTGGCTGGCTGGAAACGAGTCATGGCCCGATCTCTGCAAACACCCAGTGAGGTCTTTGCTGCCTTCAGAGTTGCTCAGATTTATGAGTTGCCAACTGATTTATTAGTGACAGCCTATCCCCTCTAAGGCTGTCTAAGGTTAAGGCTTTTTGGAGACACATGCTGCATTATTGTGATTTTTCCCTGCACAATAACCTCTTCTTATATTTTTAGCTTTGCATACGGATTTACAGTTTACTGAACTTCCCCTTCATATTATGTAAAAGGACTCAGGGATGTAGAAAAGCAACACTGTTACACAACTGAACCTTATTCACCCTTTAGCCTTGCAACAGTCTAGCCTACATAAGTAATAGCTTCTGTACTGATATACATTTTCACAGAGAGGTGTGTTTGGTAGTTAGCTTTACATCTTTACAACCTGGTTAATAAGTGCGCTGTCCCTCTGGTACATTGCTCCCTGCCAATGAGGCATTACTCCACAAGCAAACCACAAAGGGCACGCTATCAGACTGGAGGAAGTAGACAAGGCTAAATGACTCTTCTGGGATTAAACAGCTGGTCAGTGTTACAACTCACTGACAGAAGTAGGAGCCAACCTTTCTTCAGATGGTAACAGGCTTGTGTACTTGGCATGCTTACAACAAGTTTCATGAAAACCTCAATGGGACTGACCTGACAATGGCGCTGTTTTACGATCGGGGGAGACTTATAAATAAACACAAATTATAAATAAACACACTGGTTTAGACTGTTTTTGAAATGTGAACATCCAAATCTTTTTTTTTTTTTGCAAACAAGCGGAGGACTGGACTGCTTTTTAGTTCAGTGGAAAACTTAAGAATAACACTGTGATTCTCTGTGGTCCCAGTAACAACTCAATGACCTGCAGAACATCCGCCTAACGGATGGAGGCAAGGACAGGGACTGAGAGAGAAAGAAAGCCAGCAGTTTCCTGATTTATGTGACAAAGGTTTGTTAATGAGATCCACTTTTCTGACCTTTTTGTCAGCCTTGTTTCTTCTCACAAACGCGGTTAACACAGCCAATTTTGATCACTCACTCCTTATCCGAGTATACCAACAAAACTCTTCACATAAGCACTACATTAAGAAATATTTATGTTAAAGCCCCAAGTTGTCTTTTTATTTTATTTTGATGTACTGAGAGAAACGAGAAGAGCAATAGAGAGGGTGGATGGATGCGAGATAGAGCCGAAACAGTTGTATTTGTAAATTGAGATAAAGCACTGGAAAGACAGGTAAAAGCTAGCCAGCTGTTGAATGAGAAAAGAAGACATGAGGAGCCAAGAGTGGAGAGACAGACAGAGCGACTAAGGAAGAGGAGCAGAAAAAGAAGTACCAATTTGAAAGGGAGGATCAGTTCTGGCAGAGTAATCAAATCAGAAAGTCAGCAGACCTATCCTTGGCGCTCCTCTCCATTTTCTCCTCTCTTTTCCCATCCCTTTAGTGTCATCTCCTTTTCATTCCTTAGCCCTCATCTCATTTTTCTCTCTCCCTCTCAACCTCCCGAGCTTCTGCGTCAATCGTTCTATTCTCTGCCTGCTCTTCTTCTCCTGTTCCAGGGCAATTACTTTCTTTTGTCTTTCTCTGTTTCAGAGGAATCGAGTAATGGTCAGACCAAAGGGAACTATGGGAGGTTAGGAAGAGTGTAAGGAGCTCCTAATGAATCCGATTCAGTGTATCTAGCCAAGCCAAAAGAAAATAAAAAGAATGGCAAAAGTCAATATCATTAGCAATCAATGAAGACCTTTGGTACAGAAAAGAAAGCAGACCAGAGGAGAGTTGCAGCTGAAAGCTGAAAAAGGTAATGGTAAAAACGTAAATCAAAGAGAGGCAGTTTTTTTAGGATGGTGCTGTTTTTATTCATTACTACAGAAAGGCTTGCTGGGAGAACTAAAGGCTAAAAGCAGAGCCAGGGTAATTAAAGCAAAGGTTTCCATTTAGGACTCGATCGAGTGGAACTGTATGTCAGGATTCAGAGTTTAAACAGGCACTGCAAATCAGTGCTGCAAGCGCAACCTGTGTGTGCTTTTATGCATGTGTATGAGACAGATCAGGGCAAGCATCAAGAAAGCGCAGCGTCACCTGCTCCTGACCAAATTTCCCTTCGTCAGCAATAATGGAAGTCCCTTGGGACTGCAGACATCACTTCTCCCTAGCTGTAAGGAACTGAGAGTCTGTAAAGTGAGAGGGGAGAACGGAAAGAAAGAGCTAGAGGTCAGGAGGAAGACACACTCACCTGAACGAGGAGCTCCAGCTTCCTGTCGTCCAGCAGATGGACCTGACATCGCCGGCCCTCTGTCATCTGAGAAATAGAAAAAAAAAATATGTTTCTTAATATACTTGTTTATAACACCTTATCCAAACATACACCTGTACCCCACTAACTACATTGTTACAACAAATAAATTCGGTACATTTCCGAATGACTCATATATTTTGCTCAAATTGAAAAACATCATTGTGCCTCTCATCAATGAGTACAGTATGTGAGCAATATCCTGCATGACAGGCTTGGAGTTTGCATGTGTGTTAGCTCGAGCCATAACAAGGTTAGCTGAGCTAAATACACACAATGGGCCTTGCTCTGTTCCTCACGGACATTTTTAACATTCCTCCTTGAGCAGGAAATCCACTATCCATCAGAGGACTAGTGACCAAAGTGAGGGAAGCTGCCTGCTGACAGTGTTCACTGGAGTGTTTGTCTGTTTTGCTGATACCAGGTTTGCTGAATAGAGCTCCAAAAGAATGAATAATATCCGTCTGCCAAGGTCAGGCGTAAACAGTGAAGCAGGTGCAATGATGAAACAGTCAACTGTGGGAAAACACGAGTTAGACCAAATATGTTACACGGCAGACAAAGCCAAGCCGTCTCTGCAAACCTGCCCTAACATTTGCTACTCAAATACAAACAAATCCAGGACCAAGCCTTTAACATTCACTGCATAAACACTGTCGGACATTTAAAGCCATGTGAAGAGGCTGGGTCTGAAGTGTTCAGCTTTTTTGGGTGTACATATGTTTTTCAGCACATGTGGAGATCCTCCGTGATTTCACAGGAAGCAGGGACCCTGAGGAACACAAACACCCTATGGCTCCACCCACGCTTCCCTCAAATCAGGGAGATGGAGACTAGAGAGGTTGGAGGACGGTGTGTGTATTTGGGGGGGGGATAAAGAGACGGGGGAAACATCACCATTGTCCAAAACTCCTCTGAAAAAACAGATGCTATTAATCTGAACACAAGTGTAACTGGTTTGTAACTCTATCAAGAGGATCATATTGGCCTCCTGAGGCTATTGTAATTTTGTAAGGGTGTCTCCTTAACATAGTTAGCCTACTTTCTCACCATTTGTGCCAGCTTGCATCGGGGTGAGACTTTAGCGAAGAGACGATGATACCAGAAAAAGTGAGGGAAAGAAGTACCGCAGCACTCATCCCAGTGTGAACTTCCCTAAATCATTACTGGTGGGTGTGTGTGGCTTCTAGTGTCTTTGCAGGGTTCAGCTTACCCTCCCCCTCGCCACTGATCTCCTGTGGTTTGAGGGTTTAGATTGGGTGCACCTGTGCACACAGTCAAGTGACACACAAACCCTTACATTGTCCAACCTTACCCTTTGTTTTTATCCCCCATCCTCCTGTCCTGGAGTTACATTATATCTCTGAAAACACTATGTGTTTATACTGTACACAGTGATTTTAATTACTACCATAGCTGCTTAGTGGTAGGTTTAGTGGTGCAGATACAACCAGATGTGAGCTGTACAACAACTCAGAGATGTCAAGCGCAACTAAGGTTGCTGTAAAGGCATAACATCGCATTAATCCACATATTTTTGCTCAATTACTCAGCACAAAACTAGAGTATAATAATCAAACATTTAAAGTATCCAGTCTGCAGAACACTTCAAACTGTAATGTGGCATGCACGCTGTCACTGGGGCTCAGCTTGAGGCGCATGGGAATAGTGCAAGTCTTAATGTCAAGGTAACAAATCACTGCCCTGAGGAACAAAAACTAAGCAGCCCAATCTGGCACAAACAGATGGGTTTTGGCTGCAAAACTGCATGAAAATAAATGTAATAAGTCTCTATTACAAGGTTGTTATCAGTAAAGAAGGCTGACAAAAGTAGAAAATGAGGAATTTTCAATATAACACAATCTAGCTGCACAATGAGCTAAATAATATACATTGTTACAAAAGGTTTCTTCTTTACAATGCAGCTCCTCTGAGAGAAACAGTGGCCAAAAGCACATGTGCTACTGGCTGCATCACCTTATCCTGTTGTGTGATTCATGATGCATTCAACAAAGCAACATTTCTGACCCCATTAGTGGTCACGTCTGAATTGGTTAACATGCATCCTCAAGCCTGACTCACCACCAAGAAACGCTGATATTTAAAGACTAG
Organism: Oreochromis niloticus; assembly: GCF_001858045.2. Taxonomy (NCBI): domain Eukaryota; kingdom Metazoa; phylum Chordata; class Actinopteri; order Cichliformes; family Cichlidae; genus Oreochromis; species Oreochromis niloticus. The sequence goes on along the minus strand of NC_031972.2, from coordinate 55,474,737 downwards.
AGATGAAAGTGAGGCATATACCACTACAGTGCTGTCTGAAGCAGCCATGTTCACAGTGTTTCATTATTTCTTCGCTGGGGCTGACAGCACAATTACACACACACACACACACACACACACACAGTTGACAGTGATGCTTGGTCAGTATAAGCAACCGCAGTAAGGTTATCATTAGTTAGTACCTTGCAAATAAATGCTCACTGCCACCCACAGAAGCCGGCTCCAAGATGGAGAGGAAAACAAAAATAAAAATAAAAAAAATTAATCCCAGAAAGAAATGAGTCGTGTTACAGCCAGAAAATCCTCAAAAAACACCCGCTTTTCTGTCCGGCCTAGAGGATGAGGCACATCAGCATCCATGTTTGTGACCATTAGTTACATTAGTTGCGAGCTGGCCGTATAATCCCGTCTTCTCACGTCTTCGCCGTTCAAGCAAAAAATAAATAGGCGCTAATTAACGGCGACCGTGGAGCGTTTTTCAAGCGAGGGTTCTCTCTCATCCCTCCTTGTGGAAAGCACTCAGCTCCACGGTGCTAGTCCCGGTCGACCAACCCCCGCCCACCCCCTCCCCACACCTTTCCCTACCGGCACCGTGCACAAACGGCGTGTGAACGTGCGGAACGCGGGAGACCGTACCATCGGTCGGCAACCGAGGGGGACGGCCGGAAGAAGCGGCTGACTGTGCTCCAGTCTGCCCTCACTTCGCCAGCTTTGCTTCTCGCTGTCACCGGAGTTGCTTCGAAAACACGGGAATAATGGAGGCAAGATGTGGGGGCGGGGAGAGGAGGAGATGAGGGGGAATTTTCTGCAGCGGCAGCTCGCAGCCATGAGAAACTGCAGACCTCTCTCTCTTTCCTGATGTGTGTGTGTGTGCACCCAAACATCTGTGTCTGCAGGACGGTACTGAAAAATAACAACGTAAAGTCTGCCTACTTTAAGAAATCCGCTGTGTAGGGGCAGGAAGAGTTGAGACTATCTAATATGAGTGATCACTTTTAAATCAGCATGTAACAAGTGTACTGTGACAGAGCTGCACAAACCTTCAAATGTTGGTTATACCCTGCTAAAAAGTAAACAAGCAGAGGTTTCTGTCTCGATCCTTGGTTTGCGCTCCCTCTCTCTGCCTCTCCCTACAGCTTGTAGCTTCCTGTCTGCACTTTCAAACACAAATCTTGCTCACAGGTTTGGCTTGCTTGAATGAATCCTGGCCCTTCAGTCCACTGCAGCCGTTGGACTGACTCTCTCTTTTTTTGTATGACCTAAATTGGGCACTTGTGTTCACCTTGCACGGCTGGAACAGCAGCCGTTAAAACCGCAAGCTGTTAACATAACAAAATCAGTCTGGTTTGTGGATCCATAAATAGATACTAAGGTGTGCAGCGGAGGGTGCCTATAAAAAGTTTGAATGATTCAGCTATTCTGCTTTTTACAACAAGAAGCAGTCCCCATGTTATGAAAACAGTGTGAGGACCCATGCAAAGCAGGTATGCATGTGGCACACCTTTTTCCTGTCTGTCAAGGATACCTGGCTATTTGTTGTCAAATGGCTCTCTAAAATTTGTGTACTTGGTGTCATTCTGTTTATTTGAGTGAAATGCAGTTGCGCCATATGTGATTCATTGAAATGCTCTCTTCCCAAACATTTAGCAATATTAAGATGCAATTACATTTTATAAGCTTGGCTTGAAAAGTTATCTTGCAATCTTGTATGCTGCAACCCCAAAATTCAGCTTAGTTTGCTAAATGTAGAGGGTCACATGAGAAACGAGGAGGTGTATCCTTTTTCCCTCCTGCCGGATTTTTCTGTTTCTGGATATTTTTGGCCTGCTCCAGACACCGGAAACTGGCCTGTCCAACTTAAACATCTCCAGATGACTCTTTCTTTGGCATTAATACATACAGCCGTCCCCTCATTCTTTTTCTCCGGTCAAATTCACATCTCCGTTTATTGGTAGCTTCCTCAATTTGCTGTCATAAGAGTCCTGTTGTTTAACAGTGCCAGGGAGATTGAAAGAGGGGGACAGAGGAGATTAGAAGCAGGATCCTGAACTCTTACACTGCATGAGTCTATGAATGATTCCTCGTGTGTGGCATGGATGAAGCTGAATCACAGAAAAAACACAAATAAAAAGGAGGGAAGAAGGGAAGCAAGGCAGGAAGGAACAATAACAGGCAACTGTGATTTACTGAGCCACCCTATCCAGTGTCCATGGCCCTTATCTTCCCATACATACTAACCTCTCCATGACCTACAGACAGTATTGCCAAGAACTACAAAGTGAGAAACACTTGTAGGTGTAACATTTCTGGACCCTGACCGAGCCTTGTTATGGAGCCAGTTTGCTTCTATTCTGGGCTGAGGTGTGGCTGTAATAATGAGGTGCTGATTTAGTATTTTTCTGCAGAGTACCGGTCCAAAGGGGAAAGATCTGAATGGCTGAGGTGGGTTTAACAGGGTAGAGTGGGTCTTTAGGGTCAGACAGGGAAACACGGCTGTTGGTCTGTGTTGAGAAAGGTAAGCTATGTTGGTGGAGCGCAATATAAACACCGCTGAACGGTTAATTGAAGCAAGATGGAGAATCTCCTCGACCCTAACTGTGGGATGATGTGGTAGGCAATTAAGACTGACACACACACACACACACACACACACACACACACACACACACACACTCTGTCTACCGTTGTCTGCTTCTCCCACATATTTATGGAGACTAAATAAACAGACACTCTTAAACACGTCACTTTGAGAGCAAGCGTGCTGTGACACAAGCACTCCGATGATGATTTATGATGCTGAGATCATTACATCTGAACAGGCTTTACGACTTGTCTGCAGTTTGAACGCAACAGCATCTACGAATGGTGCAGATTAGATTACAATGCAGAAGAAAAATAAAACATTGGGAATACAGTTTCAGTTCAGTCCAGTAGGTTATTAAAGACCTGATGGAAAAATAATAGCAGGGCCAAATCCTGTCTTCCCCCTCAAACTAGTGCTTCACAGAGTGGCAGAGTGAGATGGAGCAGGGAGGGTCAAGGAAAGGCAGCCAGGAATGTCTAGAGAAAAGACTGACCGTCGAGATCTGTTTTGTTTGTACAAGTGTGTATATGGGAGCGTGCGTGCGTGTTATTGTGTGTGTCTGTGAGCTCCACCCTCACTGCCCGTGAGTGACTTTGGGACTGAAATGTGGTTCCAGTTAGGGCGTTTTTTAAAATCAGAAACATACTGGCACTTCAAACAAACTGGGGATATTTTTGAAGCCAACTCTGCTTTGTTCTTATTTTACTACAAAGCTCCATTCCCAGACTTCCACTAAAAAAAACAAGAAAACCCCAAAAAAAAACCCTTTCCCAACTCATTTTAATATAGAATCACAACTCTGACTAAAACTGACAGACGGAGACGCTTATGAATTTCAAAAACCACACGGGCACTTTTAGCGGGAACAGTAAAGACATCGGGAATCATGCTGCATAAAAGATTTTTGCAAGATCCAAACTTTTGTTGCGTTGAAGTCACACCAATCCACCTCTGCCTTCACATCTTAAGTTCAACCTCGCTGCCATTTGCACCCTTAGGAGCCTCGATTCCAAATGAACTGAAAAGATAAGACTTTTGCCTTTTCTCGCTTCATGGTGAAAACTGCCAGAAGGCATTTCTACTACACACACGCGCACGCACGCAAGCAAAATGTACATTCATCGACAGATCAAAGTGTCATCAAAGGGTCTCTATAAATATGCACAATGTGAGCCAGTGGTTTGTGCTTCGTAAAAAGATTGTGTGGATAAGAGAAATAAAAATAACAGGTGTGATGATAACACATGAAGACACAGCAATAGTTTTTTTTGTGCTGGTAGAGTTAATCTGAATATACCTTACAGTCATAACATTAGACTTCACCTTGATTCCTCATGGTCTTTAATTCTTCTTTTTATTCTTTGCAGATTACACACTGAAAGGTCACATTGCCTAATCCCAAAATAATGAAGTGCTTTCTTATCCCCCCCCCTCCTTGCACACCTATGTTGTTCCTGTAAGAGTCAGTTGTGTGGAGTTATCTCTTTATGCTTAATTAGCTCCTGCTCGCCTCCTCTTTGTTTCAAGCCCATATCGTCCTTGTGTTTGTCTCAGTTCTTCCATTTCCTTTTTTTTGTTTTGTAAATCCTTCATATACATTTGTTTCAACTGCACTTTGTGGTTGAACAAAATTTTGGCCTCACAGACGTACACGTGTGCACGGGCGGCTCACACACAGAACCAGCAGTTATATTTAAAACTCTAAAACAACACCACAGTCTCCTATGATTACATCCAAGCAAACAAGCACAATGCGGTGATACAGCGCCACAGTGTGTCAGTATAGGAGGGAATGGCCGCAGGCTGCTTTGATTATTCAGTGTTTATTTTTTTATGAAAATGAGACGTACAGAAAGAGTCAAAAGGGCTTATTCCACTTTCTAAAGGTGGCTCCCGCAGTTCATGATTCTTTTCATGTCTTCTCTCAGATGACTTTTCTCTGTCACCTTTATTGGAATGGACCATACAGTCTATCTGTGTGTCTATAAATGTACTGAGAGTGCCAGCAACCTGAAAGAAGAGTACAGAAGTTCAGGACAAATAGGTATGAGTGATGTCATGTCTTCTCAATGAAACACAGTCTCAGTGATTGCGGGGGCTGATCTGAGAGGATGTGGACTGTCAGTGTTCACAGGGGAAGGATCTTTTACCCCTACACCTCCTCTCTTCATCTATAATTTAGACAATGAGAAATCACTGTAGACCCAAGCGACCCTGTGTTCACTGATACTGCTGGCACTGCACTCAGGAGGACAGTGTGACGTAGAGAGGAGTGTTTGGTTTTGCACAGTATCCTTTTTATACAGTGTGTGTGTTTGCATCTGTGTGTACAACCCACTGAACTTTGCTGATCAATGAACCTTCCTTGTAGAGCTCTTTTTATCTTTGCTTTTTTTGGCTTTTGTTTGATGTCCCATAAGCAAAAACCAAAAAAAAAGGAAAACCCTACATGTTTGTGTGTGCCCTCATGGCGTAAACTCAAGGGCACTGAGTGCTGCAGAGCAGTTGAACCCATGTGGCCTCTATTCCCTGCCCTGTGACAAGGTGGAATACCAAACACGCTAATCATTTAGCATGGTGAATATTAAACAGTGTGTGTGTGTGTGTGTGTGTGTGTGTGTGTGTGTGTGTTTGTGTCCTAATGTATTCTACTAGTCTATTAAACATGTACCCTGAGACCAGAAACAGCAGGGGAGAGTTTGGGGTAAAAGGTGCCTAAATCCTCTCTGTGCCTTGCTGATTTTGCCTGGGGTGTGTGTGTGTGTGTGTGTGTGTGTGTGTGTGTGTGTGTCCTCCAGGTCCAAAGACCCTCTAGGCTAATTAGGGAAACAGCCAAAGAACAACACCATTCAAAGCACTGGCTTTACAGGAGCTTGGTGAGCTTCCATCCTCATAATACTTCAGAGATTTTCAAACCACCCACTTCTTTAGCTGAGTGCATGGAAACATCCTGCAGTGTCAAGTGCACACGCGCACACATGCACACACACTCTCGCGTGCACATAAATGTTTGACCAGCCTCACTGCTCCGTGCTCGCCAAAGTAAGATGCAAACAAAAGTTGCCATGGCAACGTTCTAGGAGATCTAGCCTTGTCTGTCACTCAGTCCTGTGCCAGAAATGTAGGGCACTTAAAGGAGGAGGCACTGTCACACAATGGTCAGACATTGTAACAAAAATAGGTATGACTGTGGTGTACAAGTGTACAGCAAAAAGGCACGCAATAAAGGCTTCAAGTGATTCAGTGCAACTGATGACAGCATCATGATGTCTGGTGAAAAAGACAAGGGAACCCTTTGCTCTACCAAGCCAGTATGTACTCATAATTTCACACATCTGCACCTTCCCTATTCCAGCTCGCCTTCACAGGGAATTGGCAAGGGAGAAGGCTGAAAAGGGTAAGGAAGACAGATTGGAGAAAAAAGGAGAATACATGAGAGATGAGCCAGGCAGAGAAATCGACACAACATATAGAAGAAGCTGAAAGCTATGAAGTGATGGGCTAAACAGGGTGCAGCCTAGAACATTTCTTCATCTTGCTTCAGGATCTATTTCGAGGTATTATAATGAAAAAAAGGGGAATGAAAAAGAGTTATCGGCCCCTCCACAAGTCCCGTCCTGCAGCCTGTCTAGTCAGTTTGAACTGTGCTCTATAGCTGGGATTTATCAATCCATAACTTTGGTTCGTTGTGACTGAGCTCCATTACGACGCACTTGATTCCTCTGAGGTAGGGTAGTGAAAAATGACCCAGCTCATCTGCAGGGAGAGCCCTTTGGCATTTGTGTGTGGTCTGTGCACAGGTGTGTGTAGTGTACATATATATATATATGTATATATGTATATATGGATGTGGGTGCAATTCCTGTCGTCCAAAGGGAATCCTGTCACAGTAAAGATATTAAAGGTTATCCATTTGTCCACTTTGCCTCAAGGAAATTCTCAGTCTGAAGGTTTGGAAAGCCTTTTCTCATTAAATAAAAACAGCTGATAAATCAGAGAGTTGCCACAGTTACAGGAGAGAAAGAGTCCATTTTTTAAGTTAGGTAGTTTGTCAGAAGACCACTTTTTACCATATGGCTCTTGAACACCTTGAAATAATAATAAAAAAAGATGCAAGCATGCACATACTACATCTCTCTCCCATCTACCACTCTACACTGGCTTTTGAAAGCACCTGATTAAAAAAAAAACGGCTGTGGTATAGAACCTCAACAAAGCTTACCATTCCTAAAATCTAAGCTGTGGATGTATATCCATTCACTCTCATTTAGGGGCACAATGAGCTACTTTGAACTGGAGGAACCATTTCATGTCTTACCAAATTTTCAAAGTAGTCTCTACTTTTTGTTTGTCGGCATTAGAGAAACTAGGAACCATCAAAGTACTTGGAAACATTTTTTGAGGTCTTTTGTTAGCTCCTCCTTCAGCACAGACAGAGTGCTTACTGTACACATGTAGTTGTACATGTGTTGATTTGTGTGGCGCTTGCAACTGCATATATATTAACTGCTAGAATTCCTACCCAGCTGCTTGAGAGATTCAGACACAGTGAAGCAATTTAGAGAGAAAATGAAGAAGATTAAATAACATTAATAATACGATGATAAAAAAAACCCCCACAACAATCATGGCTTAATGAAAGCTACCCTTGTCCACAGACTGGTAACATGCTGCACAAATGATTCATTAGTCGAATTTTAATTTCATCAACGGCACCAGGAGCCTCTGCCTCTTGTTAGTGAATCATTGTATACTTAACAACGCAAAAAGAAAATAATCACTTGTAATGTTACGTTATATAACTTAAAATAGCACATTTGGGTGCTTTCACCACATGTCGTTTTTTTTTTCCAAGTCTATTATTATCACAAAAGATCCAATCATGGCATCCTCCAGCTTCTTGTGAATGTGGTCTAGTTGTTGCTATGCCAACCACATAGCAACAATACTTCATGTAAGTGTTCCTGCTAACTGCAAATGCAAACAGGCAAAAACCTCAGAAATGTATAGCGGTCTTGGTGGACCACCCCAGCAGATAGTTACTGTTTGGGACGATACAGTAACTTGTCAGATCTGAATGTTTTGACTCAGGCAAATGTTGATATTTCTCTCATCTCAACAGTTTAATACACATGCAAAACTCTAAACCTCTGTTCAGTAAACACATGTGGACTCACTGTTAGAGGGTATAATATCCGTACAAACAGAGGATCTGAGAGACCCTGAGAGGGATTTCCCCAGATATTTACCAGATTCTCGTAGTAATCCTCCGGGATTACCATTCTATACCGTGGCCCTAACCTTTGAACTTAAAACATTATAAGCTCTTACATCCCCAACACTAATGCCGCATTTAAACCTATCTCTTCATTCGCTGGAAGAGGACCACCTCCAAAAACCTTATATCATGTCCGTTCTGGCCACGATTCAGACACACTGAGAGGATTTAAAGGGATACCCGCCAGCTTTATGGAGCAGGCTTCTCAGCCTTGGCCCCATAAAACACTGACCAGATACTGCAAACATGTTCAACATCCAAATAGTCTCCAACATGGTAACTGATGCCTGGCAAAGTTATTTAAAATCAGATAGTGTCAGTAATTCTCAGTTTTTCACGCAACAACGATGGATGGTTTTCCTTTAAAAAAGTATGACTACCATCCTGTTTATGTCCAATATCGTGCCTTAAACCAGAGAATCAGATTAATCCTTCTAATACTGTACTGCATGTGTGAAGATGTCAGTGTGCGCCCATGCATGTGCCTGTAATTAATTAAAAGTGAGAGGCCATCCTGTGAAGGACTCTGATATATTTTTACATCACCAGAGAAATTATATTCTGGCACGGTTGATAGCTGCTAAATGATAATATCGCACATGGAGAATTAAATTGGAGAAGGGTGTTGTGCTTTAAATATTTAACATGTAACAGGGTTGCAGATCATAAGAAGCCTCATCAAACAACTTTATAGCAACAAAATGTGGACAACGATTCAGTCTTTGATTGTGAATTATGATTTACGGAGTGAAATTATAAGTTAGAGTTCAACTCCTGATGAATCAGTTCAGAAGAATTTTTCTTGCTTCAAACATGATCAAACAACGACAAGCTTCGCTCTCCTCTCCTTTTTCCTCTTCCTCTTTCACACATCCATTTACACTCACACACTGGGTATTTGATAAACCTGGGAATGGAGCACTGGAAATGTTTTCCAGACGAACTATGCAAATAAGTCCTAATCCCCAGGGATACACTGTAAACGGCTTGAACCACCAACACAATCTACAGAGGGGTATTTGTGTGTGTATGTGTGTGCGTCGATGCAGGGATATCAAACACAAACACGCCTCCAGCTAGTTGCCAACAAATTAGAAAATTACAAGTAAATAAACAAAGTACTGGAAAAATTTGGTACAGTGTCGATTCTGGCCTTCTACCCCTCCCATCCACGAATCCTTTCTGCCGGTTGTGGGAAAAGATTTTCTCACATGCAGATCCTGACTTTGGCATTGAGAACAAAGACTGCTGCCAGACAGCCCTAGCGATCAGAATTCTTCAGCAGGAAGTCACAAGTTCAACTTCATCCTTTATCCAATAATTACTTGGCTGGAAAATGGGATAACGTTGGGAATAAGCAAGGACACAGAGATTTCGGATTCTGGACATTTGCCTGCCAGTCATAAGGTTATTTACCGACATCTGTTTCAGTAGAATACTTTACAAATTGACGATAAATTGAACATGAGCGTAAGAGAGACTTCACAAAGTAGGCTGATTACAATCGTGACCTAATTCAGGGGAGCTGCTGGCAATCACAGTGGATTCTTCCCAACACTGTACTTTGACTGAGAGCCAAAAGTCCACAAACAAAAGCAGTAACTGGACAGATACAAATGAACCAACTCTTAGACAGAAGAAGGATTGTGTATCCTATATCGTAGGGTGCCGTTGCTGCGTCTCTGGTTCGTATCATAAAGTACCGGGACCATTCAGTGGGAAAGGAATACATCCAATGACAGAACTTTTCTCACAGGAAACGGCACCAGATGAGTTTGGTGGGAGTAAACTGGCTTGGATTTCAGTGTAAAATATGAGGCAGGAGAGCCTACGAGCTAATGCACCATAAGAGTTACAACGAATATACCTTATGCGTGCAACCTTAAATATGCATAAAATTTTTCAGTGGTATTGTGTTGCTAGGAAACAGCTTGGATCAAAGTTTATTTGTCATGTAGGAGAACCAGTTTCCTGTCAGCATTGTTATTAGCAAGAGCTGTAACAGGAAGCAAACTGAGTCTATCTAGGATGTTTATCTTGTCAAGTCTAAAAAGCTCCACGGGGATGCCGAACACGCTTGCCTAACAAGTCACTTCAGATTGTTATGAATAAAATGATGGCTTGGACTAATTTTTGTGAGTTGTATTACACTGATGACTACAGGTTGATTAAAAGAAAAAAACAAAACAAGAAACAAAACAACAAATCCTGCAGCTCAGGGGAAGTCCGACCACCTGCGTTTGCTATAGTCTTTACTGTTGCGTCTTCCCTGCGCAGGATATCCTGCCTTCGGGATGGGGTGGGATGATAAGAAGGGGGTTGGTAGGATATAAATGAAAAAAAGAAAAGGCACAATGTGCACAGCTGAAATCAATGCAAATTGGAAGCAGCACGAGAAATGACAAACAAATACCCTGAGACACTGTGTAACGCAGCACAGCCGAGCGCTGCCCTGTTGGTACTAACCCTGTTTAAAGGGTCACATCACCAGAGGAAAATGTGTGACTGGAGGCTGTTGAGTCAATATTACTCAGCCTGATGTATGGAAGTGTGAACACACGGCTCCCTCACAAGAGAAATAAGTGTACGTCTGTGTGAGCAAACAACATTTCACAAATGCCGTCTGCTGGTTAATGCAGCGCTACAGCTCCATCGCACGGGGCGATGATCCGCACAACATGCAAAGCGTTGTTGGTGCAAAATCATCACCTTGACGCACAGTACATTCCCACATGGATTGAGCATACTGGACTGCTGGTGATGCAAGCCTTCACTGGTCACAGTTAAAAAGACTGCAGAGAGAAAGAGCTGAAAGGAAAAGCAGTTGAATTTTAAGTAGGAACAAATTTTGAACAAGAAAGTTTGAGAGAAAACAAGGCACGGCATGGTCCTGGGACAGGTTAGAGCCACGACTGGAAATGTTTTCCAGTTCAAGAGAAGAAAAAAAAGATGGAAAAGAAGTGCAGAAAGTGAAAACAGGTTGGTAGAAGTTAAGGCCTTGTTTGTGTCTATCATTCCGGCTCTCTTTCTTTCTTTTCCCCTCTCTCTCCTATTGTGTGTGTGCCAGTTGTGTGAGGCTGGGTATCTCATTAACAGTAATAGAGGAAGCCAGGCAGGGCGGCAGTGAGCCAGGGATATCCCCATCCCACAGTCTGACACACTGACCCCTCCTTCTCTGCTATTGAAACTCCCACCGCTATTAACTGCTCCACCTTGGACTGTACCACTTTTCCAGGCCAGGGGAAATATTGTTGAAAGAACTTCTCCAGAGGATGTTTAGGGAGCATTAAAACAGCCCCTCCTGAAAGGTGCCTTAGTGTGGCCTCTGTTGGACCAGGATGGGGTCGTTAAGGATGGCTTAGACTTAGGGAGGCCTTGTAAATTATTTCAGCTTCCTCTGATTGTGTTACCCTCCCTCAGGATGCTTAAACCGAGGAGCTACATAAAACCACATTTGAAGACAAAAGTTAGAATAACAATCCAGATTATTCTCCTCTTGAGAATAAAAAGGGAATCGGAGAAAAAAGGCAGGAAAACGCGCATGCTGTGTATGTTTATCTTTGTGTGCATGTATGCGCTGATGAATTTTTGCTATGCAGTGTGCTTCTTATCATTTAGCTACAGGCCTGGTGAGTCTGTTGGGTTTGTCCTGGTGGTACCAGCTGCATACAGGGCAGGTGAGATGCTTGGGGAATACTAATGGGTCCATGAAAGCCCTGTGCATCAATTCAGACGTGGTGAAGTGAATACTGATCAAGCTTTTTGCTGAATCACAGCTAGACAGGCACAAGGCGCAAAAGAAGCTGCTGCTTTTCCACAAATAAAATAATGCAGACTAGAGAAAGGGCTTGCATTATTAAAGCAAATTGACACATTTAGAGAACACAAAGTTAGCAGGGAGTGAAATGTGAGGCAAGGGAGACAGAGAGACCAGACAGCTTACAAAACAGCCTCTATGTGTGTGTTTTTTTGTGCAAGCATCCCCCTTTTAGATGCCCATAGAAACACTTACCAGCTTAACAGCTTAGTTACCACCTCTTTAATACTGACCTTGGCAACGTAACTTCCTGTTGTGTTTACCGAGTACAACAAAAACAAAAGAACACTATACACAGGGACGGCTAAGTGAAAAAAAGTTCTATTCAGTACATAAACCTAGCAGGAACATAGCCATGACATCCAACCCAGTTCTGTCCTTCAAGCTTAATGAAACAAATCAGTCAAGTTTAACCCTGCCCTGTCTCTGGCTCCAGTCTTTGTCAGGAGGACATACCTGGCCCTAGAGTACATCATCTGTTCCCTACTTGTCTTTTTTCTTCTGCCTCAAGCCCTTGACACACAAGTGCAGAATCCTTCATTAATAACTGCTCCTTATTACAAGGTAGGGCAGCATGTAAATGCATGTATACCTTAACAGGTGCACATATATTTGGGATTAAATTAGCCCATGCAGTGCAAAGTGTCTACTGAGATGAATGTGCATAGAAATCTATCATAAAAAAATCTTTCTTTCTTTTAAAAAAAAAATGTTTACGTTTTGTGTGTATTGGAGGTGAAGCCTACCTGATAAAGCGGCCTTGAAACACACCTGTGTGTGTGCAATAGATGCAGAGGCCCAGGAAGGTTCCTGGCATGCACGCGAATCCGCCGGATGGCTGTGGAGGTGAGAGTCCATAGCAAGCCCTGTCGAGTACAGACCACCTCATCTAGACCCACCAAGACAGCCTCCATCCCTAACTAACTACTTTGCCACCAGACGAATACGCAGCAATATGAGTTTATATCAAAGGGACATCCGCAGGTAACACATTAGCAGATCTTTAATTGCACAGGTGAGCCATCCATAGAGGCCCAGGCAATGAGATGGTATGATTAGCCTTTATTGTCCTCTTGACGCCACTTAGATCCAGTAGATAATACATGAGTCATTTCTAGAGGTAAGCCTGAGAGAGACAGGTTAACCCTCGTGTCTGTCTCCTCTCTTGTCCCTCTAGGGCCACTTGCCTCTCTGGGATTCACTGGAGTGATGCCTCCTCAAGGTCAAACCCTGATAGTCCTTCTGCCCCAATCCCACACAGCTAGTGTTCCCTGCTGACTCCTTCTCTCCTGGTCCTCCTCTCTTCCTGTCCCTTTTCTTCCCACTGAAGCAAAGCACCCTCTGTCCGTTGCTCTCAGCGTCACAAACACAAACATTCCCACTTAGGAAATGCAGCCGGTCTCTTAGTCTACCCGACTGGAGGTTGTTTTTAAAGCGATATGCACTCGCATACTGCAGCACACACTGAGGGAAACCAGTCCTCTCACTTTCTCTCTCACTGTCTCAGTTTTCAAGGAAAGAGGTATGTTTCTGTGGTGAGTCCATACCTCTCAAACACCTGTTCAGACTGGACACTAAGTGTATGTTTTTGAAGGAAAAGAAGACTGGCACACATGTTATACAAGCATAACTGCAAGCACGACTGCGTATACAGTAGAATGAATCACAGTAACACTGACATCTGGTCACTTGGATTTTTGCCAGAATGTTTTTAAAAAAGGACATATTTTTCCCCCAAGCCAGTTTTCCCAGGCTGGAGTATCCTGGTCTGACCTATCTAAGCTTTGAAAAAACAAAAATGATGCCTGCTCCAACCGTCTGCTAGTCTTCGCCAGCTCATTATCTTGTGAAAAAAAAAGATTAAATATAATTCATTACGTCAAACTAAGTTGTTTATTTGAGTCAGAAATCCACAATGAATCTTACATTTGCTTGCATACATCCATTTGCAAAAATGGCCACATGGAGGCAATACAAACCCCATATATAATCTCTGCCAAGCAAGCAGTGCCTGTGTGTAAATCCTTGCCAGTCTGTTATAAATTCTGGCTTAACAGCACTACTAAAACTCTACAGCTTGTATGAGAAATGCTCACTATGTTATGTCTGATAGAAATGTTAAAGTAACTCTAAAATCAAACACACACATTTTTTTTGCCTCCTGCAGGATTCTCTGTAACCACGACTGGTTACAGAGAATTTTATTTATGGCAGTTGTGCTATTTAAAAATAACGTCTGCTGGTTTTGTACAGCCAAATGCTTTCATTTTTCCTACTTTCGTCACAGTCTCTCCTCAGAGACTTGATCGATATAAAAATTCAATAACCCTGTACAGTACAGTAATTCTTTGCCTTTTCTACCAAACCACCAATCTGACTGTGTGTATATGGGGGGGGGGGGGGGGGGGGGAATTAAATGGCCTTTCGTAGCCCGCTCTGATTCATTGCGAGGCTTATTGATGCGAGGGTCATTTCTGTACTGCTGAGATAGTGTGCTTGTGTGTGAGACTTTGTGTGCATACAAATTTTTGTATGACTTAAAGAAACCACAAACATATGAGTGGGAGGCTGCTGTGGAGTACATCGGGCTCGGAACATAATACAAGTAAACTCCTAAGAATCAGCTTACATTTACACCAACCATAAGCTCCAGAATACCTCTGCTTCCACAGCAATCATTTCCCGTACTTCTATCTCAGGGTTTGATGTTGTCCTCTCACTGGTGTCTTGAGAAACTCATGAGGAATGTGTGGTATTTGTGCAGTGTGAATTTTCCAAACTGACTGGAGACGCTCATCTCTCAGTGACTGTAACTTACAAGGGGGTGTAAATATTTGTTTCGCTGAGGAGAGAAGAGGGAGGTTGGGTATGAGTGTGCGCTGTTCCCATGATTCCATGTGTTTGCTGTGTCCTGCTGAATCCTGGGAAAGGTCAGACAGCCACTGTGATGTAAACAGACACGGCCAACAGTGTCAGCTGGGCAGCTATCCACAAAGTAATAAGACAGAGTGGAAAAGAGACTTTTTTACATTCAGAACTGTGATGGACAAATTGAATTGACAGTTAACTAGTGAGAAAATCTACATAAGACACGGGGAAATCATCTGTCTGCTCCTCATGTATACATGTCTGGCCTCTTTACTTTCTCCTGTTTCTCCATCTCTTTTGGCCTCTTTCATCTCTCATATCTCATATTTCTATCTCTCAGTCTTCCTTCTGCTCTCTGATTTTCACTCAGGCGTGTTACACTAGAGTGCAGGCAAGGCAGAAAGAGCGAGTGAAAGAGAGAGGAGTGTAGGGAAATGGGTCACCAAAACTATAAATTCACAAGCAGATTCTCAGCTGAGGCTCTCTGGCACACAAATTCCTTAAACGAGCTGTGCGCGGGAGAGCAAAAAGTGCACCTGACACTGACACGTTGAAACACTTTATGCAACACTGAACCCGACACGTGACTTGCGCGGCTCTAGATTTCTTTGGATTTTTTTTGTTTTCCAACATAGAAAGACACACAGATCAATGTCATTGCAACAGAGCTCGTAAGTGACACATCCGTATTGACCCAACCAGGAATTCAATTCTGATCAGTCTTGCTTAATGTGATCACATTAAAGGTGCAAGCAGAAAAATCCATAACATAAAGTAATCTGGCCCGAGAGATGGATGAATGCATTGGGCTTCTATATGTCTGCGTCTGTGAGAGTGGAACAGTGCATGCTGTGAGCTTTAGTTTCACTAGTCCTATGGGTGTTTGGAATAAACTAAATAAAAATATTGTTTACTGAGCATTTGTGCAATGAAAAACATCCGGTGATGACATGACATAGGCCTTTGAAGTATTGGGACTTTTATACTCTCTTAAGTATAGAAGTTGACCTAGTTCATGTGTTATATGCTCTAAATACCGTACACACATGCATTAAAGGGTGTTCACGCACATGCACGCACATATACACTCTCACTCTTTCTACCTATCTCTCTCAAGCTAATCATTGTCTCCACTTTGCCTGGCAGATAAATATTAATGAGGATTACTATGTTACTGCAGCACACCCACGGGAAACCAAGAGCCTGCCACTTTCTCCTACTTTCTAACCCTTTCCTGCTCCATCTCTCTTTGTTACTCCCACACGCCCACACACACACACACACACACACACACACAATTCAAACGTCTTGGAAAAAAAAGTCTGCCACTTTAAGAAAATGCCTGTCCCCCCCAACTCTCCTTTCTAGATTTCTTAATATGCCATAGAATGATTCACACACAGACTCACACACACATGCAAACTATGAATAAACCCCTTCATATGAGTGAGTCACAGAGATGCCTCGGTTCTCATTGAAACGTGTTATCTCTGTCTAACAAAGGGCACAGATTGTGCTGGGATATTTAAGGAACATTTCGGGGGTCTCCACATCCTGTTTTGTGGGAGATGGAGTTTTTTCCCATCAGCCCACAATCATCTTTTTCTTTCTTCAGTGCTTGCCTAAAGAACATTATTGTGGTTCTTCCTATATCAGTTAAATGTCTTTATCTTTCGGTGTAAAGAAGGACCTGAGGTAACAGTTGTTGTGCTACAAAAATAAAACTGAATTGAATTTTTCTCCACTCTCTCTGTCTTCAGATGATTGTCATTTCTGTGAATAGAGAAGCAGATATAATGAAGAAATCTTACTGAGCTCTGCATGCATGTGGCAGATGATGGGAACACACAGTTAGACCGACTGACACACACACAAACACATCCATCCCATCCATCTACTGGAAATGTTTTGGCAAAGGACACAAGACTCCACTTTCACCATAGCTACCCCGCTAGCAGACTGTCTCCATAGAGAAAGCATATCATCAGCAGCCTTACTGTCTTCAGCCTTCACTCACAGTCATAGGCGATCATCTCTTGTTTGATCTGTACAGATTTACTTTGAACTTGCATGCAGCTGCGCCATGTGTCTATAGGTCTGCGGGTTGATTTTGGACAGGCAATAAAAGACATGAAAAAAAAAATCATAGCCCACAGTAATGAAAGAAACAGGGTGGAGAAGAGGGTGGGAGTCTCCCGTTCAACCCCCCTTTCTTCAGTGGCTCAATAACATTCTTCATTCTGAGCTGCCTTGGGGAGAAAAGGGGGGTCCCCTTTCATGCCGAGCAGGGTGTGGTGCAAGAGGGGCCGTCGCGAACCTTTAGCTCTAGTTATTCCCACCTCTTTCTTTTTTTCTCGCCTCTTTCTCCTTCTCTTTGTCTCTTTAATTGGACTGACTGACCACAGCTCTCTCACCTACAGTCCTGGGGGCATGTTGGGATCCCAGGAAATCAATACTGTAGCAAAGGAAAGGAGAGCTGTAGGGGCAAAAAGCTCAAAACTCTGATTTTTTAGCAAACACACAGAGAAATGATAAACAAATTACAGATATTTTGGGTGTTGTGTTTTCCTTTGGTTTCCATGTCAACTATTCAAGTCCTTGAATGAATTCTGACTCTAATGTCCCGGCAATTAGATCAGTCTGATGAGAAACAAGTAAGAGAAGCAAGAATGCCAGAATCCAGCCCTGACCTTCTCTGTGATTGGTCCAGACAGGATGTTTAAAGGTAACAAGGATCGATTAGTATTCCTGCCTTAAGTCTTGCGTGGCTGCTTCTAGCTTTCAGCCCTGTAATGGTAACTGCTGTCAAGCTATTGTCTGTTTAGATTCCTATTTAGCTCATGAATGTTTGTTCTGAACATGTGTATATGTGTTTGTGTGAACTTCTCCTTCTCTGACAGCGATCCCCCCCCTCCCACCTTCATGCCCTCGCTCCCCTGCAGTGCTCCCGACAACAACATGTTTCCCCGGAGACCGATCCAATCTCCTAAAATCAGAAATTGCACACAAACACTCGCACAGGCACACACGCCAGTCCTCCCTCTCTTCTCTTTGTTTGTTTGGGTTTGGCTTTGTTCTTAATTTCACAGATAAAAGCTGAGCAGCTTTACATGATAGCAAGATAACAAAGGCAGGAAGATAATCCTAATTCAGCCAGCTCACAGAGGTAATCTACACAGAAAAATATCCCCTCTAAGAAGCTGTTTTTTAAAGCTGTCAACACCAACTGTGCAATTTATCACGACAACATCATGGTATAAACACCATAAATACTTCTGGCAGAAGAAGGATGACGTCATATATAAAAGACCTGTACGCAACAATCGCACGGGACAGACAACAAGATGCAGGAAACGTGTAACACAAATGGAAAAAAACCCGAAACACAATCAAGTCCAGTTAACAAGGCATGTTTTTTTTGTTTTTTGTTTTTTTAATATGCCATAGCTACTGACCGGGAACAAAGATAGCTAATTTCTCCCCTGTAGAAATTAGCCATTCATCCATCACGAGCTACTGATGCAGACGTGACACGATTCATCTGCATTAGATTAGTGACAGGGCGCAGATGAAAAGGTGCGTTTTCACTCTGCAATTTGCAAGTGAAAAGAAACCTGTAGGATCAAGCTTTAAAATATCTTTCAAGTAAGTTCCCGAATGGTTTGGGGCAAAGTGTATAGCCAGCGGGGATCCATACCCATTAACGTGTGCTTTTGAAATGGGAGATGCTGAAGGACATGAAAAACTAGGTTCCAAGTATGTAAAATGCTTTAGCTATATTTAAGCTGACAGTAATAAAATTTCCACTAGAACCCTTCACTTGCTTAGTCAGGTCATATAGACATACTTATAAGCAGATTTTTTCCCCCTAGCCCTCTAGCCATCTTACGCAGTTGTATAAGATACAGATTAGAATGAGTTGTCTAACATGACAAGTCAGAGCAGGACATAGCTGCAGCTGTGAATAGAAGTGAAATCATTTCAGTGGCTCAGTAAGACCACAGAGAGAGGAAAAGCAGTCAACAACAGACAGTCAACATTTACAGAGCGTCACGCATAGAAACCGGCTTGTTCACCTGTCATCACTTCACAGATAAATTACTCAGACAGTCTGGTGATTTAAAATCATTTTTAAACACTGTTTTACCTGTTTTGTTTGACTCATTACTATTTTTCATAAAAAGTGATGCAGTCACCGCCTCCCACATCAAGCCAGTGATTTTTTCCGGTGCGGCAGTACAAAAATGTGACTGAGTTTATGTAAATCACAACAAGTAATCCCTCTTCAGTCTGTCTGCTCACAGCTGGTGTTGAGGGAAAAAAATGGAAGGAAGATAAATGGAATTCAATCAGGAGAGACTGTGTGTGAAAATCTGCTTTTCTCCGTTAATTAAGGTGATTTGAGTGAGGGTGTCTGTTAGTGGCTCCAGCCAATCAACGAGCAGCAATTACATTTCTGAAAAGGGCAGTGAATATTCAATTTCCTTCAATCAAGGACTGTTACAAATGCCAGATAGATTCAGACAGAAGCGATCCACCCAGGAGCTTAAATACCAGCATTAATAACACATAATAACACAAACTGAGTCTTAAGATGATAACTTGAATGCATCATAGCTATAATATACTGTCTGACATGCTCCTGCCTCTGATCTCTTTCACTTCAACTGTATAGCTTATCATCAACAAAGAAACCAGGTTGCATTTTATGTACTGTGATGATGCAGCGGTGGGTGTGTATATTTAGGCTCATAAAAATGAAAGCTGTTTCCATCTAATTTATGATAGCATGTGCACAGCATGTGTTTTCTTGCGTGTGCTGGTGTATATCCTCTGTTCAGTGAAAGCAAGAACCACAAAGAAAGTGGCGATTCTCCAAAGGCCTCATGGCATTTAGGAGTCCCAGCCACTCAAAGAGGCACATCTATGAGACCAAAGTCACCTCATAGCGAGTGAGTAGACTGAGATCTGAAAAGAAAGATGAAATTCCTTTCAGTATCATCATGCAAGCAGATTGTGAATGTTGGAATGCAAGTCTGGAAGCTCTGTATGTTCGGTTCGCACGTCACCTGAACACACACTGTACTTAAGTGTGATTCACTTAATACCAGTGCATTTACTGCATGAAAGAACGCTGACACCCATCACAGAATGAAAGCACAGCTGCGAACCTTTTTTTTTAAATTTCTTAAAGAAACATGACGATTAGGAGTAAACAACTTTGCTCAGGACCAAAAGATATGAATTGCATGACAAGTTACAGCGTGTCTTTACAACTGACACAAGGGTTAACTTTGCACCACACATTCCATGTAGCTGGGAACTATTATCTCCAGCCACCAATCTCCACCTACCGCACACACAAACATATAAACACAAGCTTCTGGTGCCTTGCAGATGAGCTGAACTGCACCGTTTAAAGAAAAAAAAAAACCCCATCTGGGACAGCACAGGATTCAGTGCTTTAAATTGGGCTGAAGTTGAGGCTTTGCTTGATAAAAGCCCATGTCTCGAGTTTAATTGCACTGACAGTGACAGGCAAACAAGCTGCACTCCCACTGTGAGACTTCCCTGTAACCTTGAAGCCGAGGACGGCAGAATGCATTAGCAGTGACAGAGACAGGCTGAGAACTACAAAGATTGACAGACTCAGACTGGCAGGAAGAGAAACACAGAGAACTATTGTCCACTGTAGAGATTAAAAGCTTTGCTCTTGACTTGCCTTGCACCAACTCAAATCTAATATAGTCCTTTGGACTAGTCAAGAACCTTTTTTAAATCCCAGTTGCACACACAACGATACGAAAACAAATACATAAAGTCAAAGAAGGAGGGAGAAAAGTGAAAGAGGTTAACTGAGGGAAGCTTGTCTCTTACCCTCTCTGCACTGTTCCTCCGAAGAGTCCCCACCGGCAGCTTAAGCATCAGCCGGCGGGTTCTCCCGGGCGTCACCGCTCCCTGAACCACCATAGTACGCTCCAGAGTGCGCGTGTCTGTGGGTGTGAGAGCATGTGTGTGAGAGTGTGAAGTGGGTGTCCTCGCTGTCCCGTCCAGCCTGACAGCCGTAGTTCACGCGAGCTTGCGCGTGGCGGTGTTAGAGGGAAGGAAGAGTGTGATGTGAGCGTAGCTGTAGAAGTCCCACACGGGTCCTATGTGCCTCTCTCTGCTTCTGTTTCCCTCTGTGTTAAAAGGCTTCCCATTCTGCTCCACACAGTTACACTCCGCTCTGCCGCTCACGAGGTGAATGAGTGTGTAAGAGTGTATGGGAGGGAGAGGGAGTGTGCTTTGTCTCTCCTCTCTTCTCCCCTCTCCAGCTTTGGCAGCTTCCCCTCCCTTCCTCACATACTCACTTCCTTCAGTCAGGGGCTTAACCAGGTCACTGGATTAATGTGACGTTACAGCTCTTATTAGCATACGCACTTGTGTCACATGACTCAATAATTATTGTGTGTGAGCATATATACCCCCACCACCCACACAGCCCTTACAGGGAATCACGTGGGGAACCTCAAAAGGAATATGGGATGTTTTGCCATCTGGTAGGGAGATTATCTTCGAAATCCCACATCCCAGCTTTCTCTCCCTGCACTGTCTGGAATAGGACACAAAGGAAGAATACATACACACTCACTAGCATGCATCCTCACAGACCAGCATGCACGTTGCTCATGCATGCAGATATTGATCATATTATCACTCGGTTCTTTGCTTACATGGGGGCAACTGTGGCAATTGGCCAGAGTTTTTTCCACAAAGCTGTGACAGCAGTGGACAGTTTGCAGTATTGATCTGGCCTTTGCGGAGACCTTTTATCATGGTAAAACCGCAGCCGTAGAGATCTGCGACTAGCTGCGGCTTCATTCAGCTGAGTCAGTCCTCTGTATCCACCACTGTGGTCTTTACATGTCCATTAAAGCTATTGGAATCATGAGTTACTGCTGCACCTTGTCATATCTACATCATCACTCACTGCCGTGCTCTTTTTTTGCTTCGGCACATCAATACTAAGCTGTCAGCTGATTAAATATAGTGAATCGACACGTGCTCACATATGCAAAGCTGTTAGGTATGCACATATCCATGCGCACATGCACAGCTGTGCACATCTCGAGAAGGTAAGGTAGCCATTGCTAACCAAAAGTGACCAGTAAAGTGATTAAAATGAGCAAACTAACCAACCTTTTCCTTCTCCCATATCATTTCTTTAATTGAGGATCTCTGACAGCTTTTGTTACATGAGACTATATATGTCACACACACACAAACACACACAAAAAAATACCCCACGCATTGTGTTAAAGCCAAGAGCCAAGCATACAGGAGGAAATCATCTGCAGTGGTAATCCCCAGAAAGCATTATTTATTCATCACCCTGGCCTGCATCAGTGTGTGAGGGACTGTGGCCTACATGAGAAATATCAGAGGGCTATTTTTAAACTTGGTGTGCAGACATCCAGGTCTCACAGATAAGGAACCAAAATGACTTATTTCTCTCTCCCTGTCTGCAATATGACTGGTACTCTGTGTGGTGTGCTTCCTTGACATTAATTTACATCGTGATGACAAAGTTCAAGCTCCGCTGCTGATTGGGGAGACAATGCACAAAATCCTGTACTGTGCATCCCCTTGACAGTGAGATGAAAATGCACCCTTCTAATAGAGCACTTAAAGTTTGGTTTGCGATCCTTTGTTCTCTTGTTTTTTTATTTGCTTCCTTATTTATTTATTTTTTGCTTTAAAGTGCAATAAACTCCTCAAATCCACAAAGGTGATAAGCCCTCTTCTTGACAGGAGGGAGAAAAAAATAAAGGCAAGTAAAAACAACATGCTACTATTCTTGATGCCTCGGGCTGCTTGCACAATGACCCATTTCAGTCATCAAGCACATAAAAAAAGTAAAGCAAACGGGATTTGCGCCCGGTAACAAAATACATGAAATACAAACCTGTGTACATGATAAAGAGCAAAAACATAAATTTGTAGGAAAAAGCTAGGAGATTCTGAGAAGCTTTGCTTTACAAGCACCAGCTGTCCTCAAAGTGAACCATCAGCTATTAATACATTTGCAAAAGAAGAAAAAAAAACTGCAGAGAGAGGAAGAAAAAGAAAAGAAAATCTACGCCTGAGAGACGCTAATGAGGGAAACAAAGCAGCTGGATTGTCTGGGTTTTATTTCTGCTGTGGTTTTTTTTGTGCGTGTCTGCTTAGTCTTTGTTCGTAGTTGCAACAATAAGAAGCGATGGTTCTCCAATGGTAGACTCCCGGCATTGTGATGCATTAATTTACCCTGATAACCCAGCCAGTCTCTGCCCACGGCTGTCTGACTCATCCCTATGGTCCTGCTCCTCAACTCTGTATGTTTGCGCGTCTGTGTGCATGTGTATGTGTGTGGGAGTATGTGTTTATGGAAATGCCCTCTAGTTGGACCGACTCCCCGTCCCAAGCGGAATGGAGGGGGATTGACTGTTTACGTTTCAAGACACCACAAATTACAAAGGGTTGAGTTACAGCATCATCGCAGGCAAAACAGATAAACGATTGTATAGCTAAACAGTACCACCCTGATAGCGTAACTCGATTCGCTGCTCACTGTGTGCTTTCATCTGCGCTTCTATATGTATGCCAGCCTTGCATCTCCTGAGAGTGAGATGAGCAGAATGTGGGGCCTCCCCACCCTTCATCAGGCCAGAACCAATCATAATGACTTCTCCACAGGGAAGCATCCACTTCAATTACCATCTTCTCAGCAGTGTCTGTGTAAGAGAACCCGGGAAACACCATTACATGCTAAGAAAGGTAACGGACCGCCTGTGAGATTGTTTTATTTGAGTCACAGTAAAAACTGGGGCATATTTGTGTTTCAGAGAGATTTGGTGCAACACTAGGACAGGTTGTCCTGGTCAAACTGTGTCGCTCAGCACACATCTGCTCAACCTGTCTGTATGTGTGTGTGCGAGAGTGTGCGCACAAACTGCAAACCTGCTTAGGTGTTGTTCCGTAATATTATTGTTCAAAGCGTTGGCACCAAAGCACTGCAGTCAGGCTGTCTTTCTAGCCTTAGGAACACAGAAGATAAATGTGGCCTTTAATAAAATCTTTGTCCAAGTGCAGTCCACAAACACACTCATACGCTGCTATTATCCAGCCATCTATGTCTTAACAGAATTACAATATATCATTCCAATGGGCCAATCAGCAGTTTATTAGCAGGGCAAAAACACATTTGAATGTGGTGCTAGATGTGCAATATGCCTCAGAGAAAAGCATTCAAAGCTTCTGAATTATTCACCCGAGTGTGCTGGAAACCCTGAGCGTGTGCTGGGCCAGCTGACATCTGAATCTGAACCGTGATGGAAATTGAAGGATGAATGATAACGGCTCATCAGTTTTATACGTCTGCACATAAAATGGGATCAAGTTTATGATAATTTTGTTGTTGTTTTTATTAAATTTATTTATTTTATTCTGTTTGAATGATCCTGCTGCCAAAGACTAATGAGGCAAGTAAATGAGATACATCTGATTGCAGAAACTGACTATATTACTATATTATTCAAACTTCTTTTTCAAAAGAAATTTAAATAATCTCTTTCCAAAAAAAGAACTTTCTCTGTTCTTGTAAATATATTCCACTCAGTAAATCCTACAAGACCCCCATAAATAAAAACAAATTGATTCTGCTATCAAATATTAGTATAGCCAAACTCTGATATTGCTTATTTCTCTCAGCTGTTGTTGCCCAAAAGCTATCAAAACACAACAATGAGCCATTGCTGCACTAGGGGACATAGTCTTTTTTTCTTTTGTTCCATTAACATGAATAGGGACTGTAGTTTATTTTGAGTCAATCCCCTGAATCTGCAACTGCAAATAGCCCCGCACAAAGGCATTATTTACTTCTTCTTCTTTTTGTCCAGCTTTTAAATACTTATATCTCCAGTAGCAACAAATGGGCTTGGGGCTGCAGGATGCAGACAGTGTAGAGAAAGACGGAATCAAATAACGATGAAAGATCGACTGACACATGCTGGTTTTGTTCTTCTTGCAGGATTTTTTTTTTGACAATAAGAAAGATAGTTAAGTCACATATCAATCAATATCGAGATCAAAATAATTCAGATTAAAGGACAATTGATTGTTGGGGAGCAAACGGGAGAGTGAGTTATGAGGTGCAAACAGAAAGAGGAAAGAGGTCAGCTCACAGTAGCTGAACAATTTTGTCACTGGTCAGAGAACTGGTCAGAGAACACACCCATTACATAACAGAATACTCTCACATAATACACTGCAGCAGTGCAGTCAAAAGAGAATAGTTTGCTAATAAAGAGGCTTTTCGTATGCATGTACTGTAGACACGCATGTTGTATAATGCCGTAGCAAAACTCTCATTGTGACAAGGAAGCTCTTGGTATCGGTACGTCACAGTGTTTGCGCTCCTGGCGGAGTGAATGCTCTCAGAGACCACAAGCCCTTTGTGACCAAATAGCTCTCCCAAAGATATAAACCAGTGCTTTATGGCTGCTGAGAGCAGAGGAGACGATGGAGACGAAAAAAAAAAAGCAGAGCAGTGCATTACAGCTGTGATGGAAGCAGTCCCATCCAGCTGAGGTCTTTCTCCTTCAGAAGAGACCGGGGGATGGGGTAGACAAGAAGGGATGTGGGACTAAGGAAGAGTGGGAGATGGAAGGATTAGTACCGCCTGCAGGCTGTATCATAGATGTGATGTTGGGAGAGATGATTGGGAGGTGTTTGTGGGGTGCACAAGGAGGAGATTCAATTAAACTACACAGGGATTGAATGCATTTTTAATCACGCTGCCTCACTTGCTGATGTGACAGTCAGCCTTTGTGCTAGATTGCGAGGCATCCTCTTCAAGAGGAGTTGCCATGCCTCCCTGTCTGTGCGTCCTTTCCTCTGCTCATAGCTCAGCAGCACAACGCACAACAGCTCTTGCGTGAGATGACATGATGCCACGAACCAGTATTTCATAGCAACAAGAAAAAAAAATCCAATCAGCAGATAGAGATCACATTACTGGTTCATTAAATTTCAAAGGAGCATACATGTGTGAGCTTATTTTAACATTGTTGAATTTTTAAAAAAAACTTTGCACTTTAAATCCACTATGGTGGTCTCCTTGAATACAGCTGACCCGAAAATTCCAGCTTCCTGCGAGCGAATGTGGCAACAAAATAGTGACCTCCTTTTCTAGTAGTAAAAGAGGCTGTGAAGGAAGTTCATTGCCTCGGATCCTCTCAGCTTCCCTGAATCATTCATATGTGCAGCTGTGCTAATGAAAATAGCAGTGAGCCCTTGAATATAGCTGCGCACTTCACTGCTGCTCTAAGCCAGTGAGCAGCATAGATAGGGCTCTGGAGGTCTTTTTCTACCAGAGGATGGAGAACTGCTGTCATTATTCTAATGATCCTTAATTTTCCTATAACGATCCTGGTCTCTGAGTTTAACTGTCCTAATTCACACATATACACAGTCAGACTTATTGAATACACACTTTACAGCAAGGACGACTATATACAGTATCACAGGCCTGATCCAAAACACCATCTACTGCTGGTAAGTCTTCCAATATAAGTCCTTAATTCCCCCTTCCCTTACTTGATGGTTCACTGAAATAGGCTTCTGCGTAGCTCACGTCTGCATGTTGTGAGTGTGTGTGTATGCATGCATTGCCATATGCGCATACGTCTAGCCAGCAGTCTGGAATGTGTGCACACGATTTGAATATTTCTCATTTAAGTATGCAAAGTGGCCAGATAACCCTCTGTTTTCCACCCTCTTCCAGCAATTAGAGAAATAAATAAAAAAGCGTTCTAATTAGGATGTTGAGAGGAAATGTAGAGGAAGGAAGCATTTTCCTTACTCCAAATTTCCGTCCCACATGCGGTGCATGAATAATCCAAATCCTGCTCTGGCCATAAACAGTAATCTTTATTGCCATGGTCATAAATCATCCTTTGGATATACAGAAAGAAAATGACCAAATCTCCAAAGTAGTTTGATGGATCCGCGCATACAAAAACCCCCATAAAACCCCAGCATATTTCAGTGACACTGAAGCCCTGTGGCATCGGATTGAATGCCGATAGTGCTCACTGAATATATATCTCAGGGAAGACAGATTACAGTTCCCTTGAACAGATGCCTGTGCCTGTAAACAATGTTAAAGGGAAACAGCAGCTTAACGACCAAACTCATTACAGCAGCCGGCAGATCAAAGCAACCAGGGATTCTGATGTCACATTTACAAAGTGTGTCTGTCTGTGTGTGTGTTTGTGTGCTGAGGTAGACCATGTAAGCTGCATGTGTTTTTGTATCTAAATGTCTGTGTGGGATGCAGTTCTAGCAGCCCAAAATGCTTTAGCAACCACAGGGATCTGAGTAATCTACCTCTATCCAAGCGTCACAAGCGACAGAAACACGCCTATCACATCCATCAGACTTTCCACCTACTTCTCATTCCTCTTTCATCCCCCATTTCCTCATTCTCGATTCCGAATTCCTGTACTTGGAGATTTCGTTCATTGCTAATCAAAAGATTTATAGCTATCTAGAGATAAATATGAAGGATGCAAACCACAGAAAGTAAGCCCACTGCCTACATTTAATACTTTCGAGTTAGTTGGACGAAAGCTCCTCATACGCTGAGTTCAAATTTCCAAAGTTTTAAGTCCCTGGGCTAACCTTATGTTGACTCATATATTAGGCCAAGCAGTTCAGGTTATATTCCTGGTCAGCCAATTTATTCCATAATTCTCCCTAAGCAGAGAATTTGATGGTTAATAAGCATGTGTTTTCAGCACCAATTAACGAAAGAGCATCTGGAATGTTGCATGAACATATGTCAGCCCCCATCTCGAGCTGAAATTACGCGCTGGAGAGGTCACCCATATAAAACACAGAGAAGATGGGTATATTAAAGCATTTTTTTAAAGTGATGTTAAAACAATGTCGAGCAAGAGAAACTGTGGAGAAACTTACGAAAACGTCCATAAGCATGTGTTCCAAGGTCACCTCTAAGTCCTCGAGTCGTGCTGAAAGAGTCATCGTTCAACTGATCAACAACCACGGAAAAAAAAGAAGTGATTTTTCTACAAAATACTTAAGCAAAATTCTTTTTCTCTCCTTTATTCAGTTCACTCATGGGATAAATCCTCATAAATGACTTAAAGAAAGTAGTAAAGCCATATCAGCTATATAATATCCAATTCCGCCAAGGAGTTGTGCCAGTAATAGTCTAGCTTAACTTTTCAGCAATTCACTTTTATTCTCCATCCACTGCAAGATTCCCAAATGGCCAGCTGTAACAAACAAAACTATCTCCAGCAAGTTTGGCTCCCAAATCTCCCTGGACTCCGATTAGTGCACCAAAGCTCCCTAAAAAGAATTGGGCGTCCCGTCAGAGCGCTTCACTTGCTCCACCAAGCAACTTGCAACTACTGGTGGGGATCTGTGACAGACGAGGGTCTTGTAGTCTCTTCTTCACATCTAAGTTATGATCCATGAGAGAAATGAAGACACTGACAACTCCCTGGCAGAGGGAGGGCAGAGGGTGGTCTCACTGTTCTTGCTAGGGTGCATAGAGGAGGATGAGAGGAGGAGGCGTACGGCTTGATGGGAGAACTGACACTCAGAGAGGCAACTATTTTGTGATGAAGTCATATGTCTGCCTCACTTTTTTGATATCGCTCTAACATTTTCCAAGTTGTTTGAGTTATCTCTACCCTCTTTTCACATTTCTCTCTCCCCTTCTTGTTCTCTGTGCCTTTTCAGGTCTCTGTCCACAGTGGGCGTCTTTGTGCGGAGGGAGAGCCTGGGGCAGCTGATGCACAGTTCTGGGTGCTCTTGGCTGGGGTCATCCTCTCTCACACTGGGCCTCTCATCAATGGGCCTTTGTGGTAGCCTCATTAAGGGTTGGCCTTGGATGCTGAGGCTCTCATAGACACACAAGGGGGAAAACAAGAGCGATATGGCCTGGATCTATGACTGGAAGCTTATGTAACAGTTGCAGCAGGGGTGGAGTGGGGGTGGGGGGAGTGTTGTAGAAGGCTGGGTATGTGGGGGAGACTGGAGGTGGGAGGGGGAGAATAAGGGTGCATAGCCGAGGGGGCAGTAATTCAGTAAGAGGGGAAGGAAAGCAGAAGCGAGGGGAAGCGGGGAGACAGAGGATGCTGGTGGGACACTCCTTGGAGAGTGGTTGTTTCTGTTTTTCTGGCGGGAGCCGGTGGAATGTACCCCCCACCCCTACAACCACCACCACCATTCTGTGTTCATTAACAAGAAGTAGAAAAAACAGAAAGGCCGGATCAGACTGAAATGAGTTTAGCTGGGCTGGACCAACAAACAGGATGTGACTGCACAGAGGAAGACTTTCTGCATTTACTATCAGAATTCAGGCTACGACAGGAAGCTGGAGAAAATCATAGTAACAATACAAAAGTCAGGAAATAAGCCAAAGGACTAATTAAGCAATCAGTTTCAGACATAATAATTAATTAATGTCCCTGCATCGCTTAAACTGATGGTCACATCCATCATCGTCTCCATCTTTTGACTCCACCCTTAACCTTTTTTTAACTGCTCCAATTACTTCATCTCTCACTGGGTGTCACAGACATCCCTCTCCAAACTTATGTTTCGAGCCAGTCCTCCTCGTTCTTCCCTATTTTCCTAATCCATGCACTCCCAGAATGCCAATGGCCTATGCCCTCTAAACTCTCTTGGGTGTGAGGTCATCATGAACTCATGAACTCACCAGTCCTCACATCAACTCTGCAGTCCAGAGGACTGGGGTGCAACTCACAGTTTTGCACTGTGATTTGATGCTGTTATGTCCCCACAAATGAGGTCTAGGGGAAGGGGTGGGGAACAGTAACAAATAGGGCTGGGAAAGAATGAAAAGGAAACCAGACAGAGGGGTTTAGCATAAACACACATATAAGGACACATTCAGACCCCATAATACACACAACTGGGTGTTAAAGAGTGCATATCCATCAGTCCTTTGTTGCCCTCAGGAGGCCATCCCGCCTTCCTGAAGCTCCTAATGCTGACTGCTGTGAATATGTAACACCCATAATAACTTAGAAATATCACTCTAATTTTCATCTGCATGCTGCATGAATTATAAATATCTGCTAGCGTGGTGAAGATTGATAGTATATGACCATTAAGACTTGTGAGGCAGGCAGCTCATGGAGTCCGAATGCCAAGAGGAGTGTAGAGATAGCGGCAGGTAGCCTAGCCAGACCGGCATTTATAATTAGAGAAGAGCTTAACCCCCAACTGAGAGACAACGCAGGACAGCATGTCCCGGTGTGACTCCTTGGCACGAGTAGGGTTAAAACCAGGATTTCTCGGTATAATCCAGACTGTTTATCTAAGGGAACATAAATGAAGACAGTGGAATGAATCCGCTGTGCAATGTTTTTACATCAGGTGACTCACAGAGAGCTGAATATCTCCTCACCTCTTTGCACCTCTTTGGATAAACCAATTATGTTCCCTCATGCACAAAAAGCACATTCACACACAACTGTACACTCACAGGCACTAATAAATGTGTATACTCGAACATACTGACACGTGACTGACAAAAGTTTAATGTAAGACTGCTTTGTTTATCATATGCACAGATACACAAAGACTACCATATATATTCATATACATACATATATAAAAGTAGAATTAAATACTAGCTACTTCAACAAGCATATTGAACTATATTTAACTCTTATATGCTTTGTCAACCCCTTTAGCTAAAAGCTGCAGTGCATGCTGTATTTTAATATGAATCAAGCTGGAACAGAGTGAGATGTTTTTTAATTTTTACAACCATCAGTTTCCTTCTGAAAGCTGACCGTCCCACTAATCCCATAATCAGAAAGAGCACCAGAGTGGCAGTAGTTCAGATTGTGCATCACAAAATGGGCCTTTAACAAGACTCTCTAATTCTTCATCACACTGACATCTCTGAGGCTCTTTAAATCTAATTTTAGGCGAGAGTACAGAGCGTGCGCCTGTGTGAGCCTGATTGATCATCATGTCCACCTGGTGTGCAAAATAGGGATATGTGCTAATCAAGCTCCTGGCAGCCTTCCAAGTCAGTTGAGGTTTGTATACACACAAGCATTCAAAAATAGTAGGCCCACCTATTTCAGACATGTTGATAAAGCCTCTTAAGCACCTGTCTGCACCTAACTGTCGAAAGAGTTTACTGCCAGCTTTAACATTGGACAGGATGGCATTCAAATCCAAACACTGCACTTTACAAGCTCGCATGCCTGTTGTGGTGACCGCGTACGGTTTGACTGGCCAGTTAAATGTCATTGCGTGATGCGTTTTCTCTCTGATTAAAGCTCTAGCAGAAATTTTTACATGATGCAAATGTTTTTGTCTTTTTATCTTTGCTGACAGTTTGTCTCTTTTTCTCTGGGTTATAAACGACAGGCAGTGCAGATGCAAAGGATTCTGCTAAATCCTTCACTTCATCGCTGTTAGTAATGAGAATTTTGCTGTGTCATTCTGCAACCCAAATCTGTCATTCCACAATGCAGTGAATGGTTCTGTGTCTGTCTGTGAGATTGTGTGTGTTTGTGTGTGTGTGTGTTTGCAGCATTTCTAGAAAGACCTGTGAAGAGTGAGGCAGGTGCACGCTACTATCTTATGTCATTCTATCTGCAGTGAAAGTCACCTTGGATTTTAGAGGGACCCATTCACACTCAGACCGCAGAAAATGTCCTTTGAAAGATCTGAGGAGAAAATGAAAAGAACATCTGATATGTGAGGGGATCAGAAGCCATTCACAAGAATAATACACACCTTACACCTTTTCTCCCTTGGTTGGAGCCGCTGTCTTTCTTGTTCTATACACAAGCCACTCGCCACAGAGTGTGTGTCTTGGATGCACTGAGCAGACAGAATGCGACAGAGGCATATTTTAGGGCCTGGTTGTACGAAGGCACTGGATTGAGTCATGCTCCAGGATTTTCTGCCCCAGTAAACTTAGCCCACTTTACCCAGTGCCGAGGAGACTTCACAGCCTCCACTATGCAGGGAAACAAACAGAGATAGACGTATTCAACCACACCATAAGAAAACACTGTTTCCTTGATTTAACAATTAACACTCAGTTTAAAAATATGCATGCCCGTCTGCCTGCAATTCTGCCCAACTTTTTATGAATTACTCTAGCATGCAAACAGCACACTCACATCAACTTAGGATCAAGACATGCACGTGAGGCGCTCTCCCCCCAAACTCAGCACACACACAGTTGGGAATCTGATTTGTAGCCGTGTGAGCGTTAAATGTTTGATGATACGGCTACATATTTAATCTTTACAGACCAGATCATGGTGGGAAATGGGTTATACACGATTGTACTCCCAGTGGAAAACATTGGGTTACTGAGGGGGGGAAAAAAAGAGGCAAACATGGTTTTAAGCTTTTAATATGTTTCTGTGACATCTTAATTGCTATTTCTAAATTTGGAGACATTCAGTTTACACATTAATAAGCAAATCTGCAGTTTAAGTAAACATCAGTGTTGAATACTGGGCATTTTTCAACTCAAAGTTATTTTAATGTTTTGTTTTGGTATAAATAATCGATGAATTGCTTTGGCAGCAGAGATTACTGCTGAAGCCCCATAAACTAATGCAAGTGTTCCTGTATTGCTCACACCCATGCCACACAGTTCTCATTCTTTAGACCTTTGGCTCGGCCACATTTGTCTACATGCAGGATGCAGCTGTGCTTATAACTCTCGTAAACCTCTCAGCCCGTCGTAACTACACAACTCTCCTCCTTTATAGACATTAAATCATTATGATCCCTCAGGCACGCAGGCCACAAATTAACTAAGCATGTGCATAAACAAATACAAAGTACAAAGAGGATGCACCTGTACCCGCCCCCCCCCCCCCCCCCCCCCCCCCCCACACACACACACACACAAACACCCACACACCCACACACACGTGCACACACACACATACTCATACTTGCATTTCCTCATGCTTCTAATGAGCTAACATGAACTAGTCATGCTATAACCCTCAACACACATGCATGCTTTCTCCCAGGAGGGCAGTAACCCAAGCCAGACGGTGCCAGCTCCACCTCTTGCTGCAGGCACGGGACTAAGCTGCTTGTTACTGTACAGATGGGCCCCACACCTCTGACAGGTGCTCCTGCTCCACTTCTACCACGCAAACCAATGGCAAATGCATTGCCAAATGACTCAGGCTTTGTCTTTGTTAACGTGCAGAGGAGGAAGGGAAGGAGAGCCCCCCCGGGGTAGAGGGAAAGAAAGACGTAATTTGAGGAGATCATCTCCACCTCCTGACATTACTCCAGGCCATCCTTCTCATCATTGCGAAGGGAAAATGTCGAACAACATGGCAGCTTGTGTTTATAGTTTTATTCATTGTATCAGAACTGATAGTCAGCTATTACTCGCTTTATCTTTTAGCAAACACTTCACCTTATTTGTGTTTCTCTGCTGTGCATAATAAATGGATGGGATGAAAGAAGAATCCAGAAAGGCACCGGGTTTATAGAGAGCGGCAGCCTGATGCCCCCTGGGGCCATAGACAGACAAACCAGTCACCTCCCACCCTCCTCTGTCTTTGTCCTTGCTACACCTCCTCATCTGCACCCCAGTCAAAGAAAAGATGTGCTGTGACAGACAGTGCTTGATCACTCCTGGGTCTCCGTCCAAGCCAGGGTCGCGTCCCATGATATTTACCATGCATTTACATTCAGAGCCAACTATTGCCATGGGAACAGAGGTGCTATGCAAACTATGAAAGGGAAAGGAAGGAATAAAATGGTATAAGCTGACCACATGAAATATAAAGGACTGGAGGGAGAAGAGAGAAAGTCTACTGGGAGGGAAAATGGGGGGCAAATCCCACGTAATTGCCCCTCTAGCAGACAGCAGGGGTAATAGGACGGCCACTCAGTCACTGACACAGCTCATAATTATTAATCAAGCTCAGCGTTTAACATATGCTCCCCCCTTTCAATCCTCACTCACTGGCGCCCCATCATTTTCCTCTCTTGATTTCACTTGTTCTTCATGCTCTTCTTTCCACTCACTCCACCCTCGTGAACAGCAGGAGATACAGGATGAGGTCATTAATTATATACCTCACTGTTCTTCAGTCACCACACATAATAGTCCAAAGGTGAGGTAGAGAGTAGTGGGTAACAGGCTGAAGGGGACTGCAGAAACTTTAACTGTCTCTCCTGTTCTGCACCTCGACCACTCCACAACCCCTTGTGTTGCTGAGAAAGTTGTGATGACAATGATGAAAGGAAATGCGGTGTACAGTTTTGCTCTTATCTGAACCAAACAGCCAGCGCTCATACACAGCAGAGCAGCAGACCACTGCCGATTAGAGCAGAGGGTCTCTGCTTATTGGCCCCATACATCAGAAAGGACACAAGCTGACAGCTGCAATCTAAAGCAACATCAGGAGTTTTTTTCTTTCTCTAATGCTCGCCTTCTTGATGGTTACCGATGTGAAGATTATCTTCAAACCTTCATATCCAAAAATGAAGTACAAACATAACTTCTAGGTCCAGAGGAAGTGCTCTTCCTCAGGTGGACTTTCAAGTGCTGAGCTTGTTATTCAGAGGAACCTTGGAAAAGCTTAGGAATCCCATCGCACAGCACACTCTGGTGGTAAGAGGGTGGAATGCACTGCATAGGTGAAAGTAGTGTAAATGGTGAATAAATGAAGACAAACAGCTCATTTGAATGTATTTAAAGCAAATTGGGAAAAAATACACTTGAAAAAAGGCACAGCAGATAAAAGCTCATCTAGAGATCCACAACAGCAACGTTTCTACAGGGCGGTTACCACTGAACTGACCTTGCAGCTCTAAGAAACAACAAACATTTGCTCTCAAGAACTTTTTTATGTTTAAGAAAGCAGGTATTTATACAGCACCATTATTTCTAAGCTGCTCAATTCAATGCCAATGTACATAATAATACCCAACATCCATCTGCACCCACTTTAGAAACCCGTTAGACGACATTTCATGTAAGATTGATGGTGTACTGAATAAAAGAAGTTGGACTCGTCTTCATGATCTGCTTTTTACTTTTGTGTGTTATTAGACACTTCCTTGGTTTTGTTCAACCTCTGCACAAGTGCTGACATGCATTTTGAGCATTATGCATGTCCTGTGTTTAACAAAAAGATATTGGGAGGTTAATGGTTAGCAACGATATTTATCAGTATTTACCAGAATTAGTGCATCAATCTTTGCTGGTGCGTGTTTCTGCATGCGTGTCTTAAATGTTATTCTGTAAGTGCAAGCAAATTAAAGTAGAAGGGTTAAATCCAGATGGTTTCCATATAAAAAGATATACCTACATTAACGTGTGTCATTTTCTAACTACATATATTAATTTAAATCATTTGAGGAAAAAAAACACACAGAAAAAGATGTACATGCAAGCAAAGCACACAGCAAATAACACCAGCTGCTGCTGAAAACCAGACACATCCGCATACAAACACCTCAAGACGTTATTAATGGCCTTAACTGCAATGGCAGATGCTCACATCTGTTCAGAAGAAAATGCACATCCGTGTATGTGCAGACACAAATACACTCAGGGGTGAGTTATAAATCTGACACACGTCACCTTTAATTGTTCTAACAAGCCATAATGAGAGCATCAGGGGTCAGAGAGACACTTAGGATGATGTAAATATTCCTAGGAGGATGGATGAGCATCAATCTGGCAATGCTGATTTCATATTTTGGTTTAATTCAGCGTAATGGCAGCTGTCTACACAGGGGAGAAGAGAGGTAATAGGATACCTGGCAAACACTGCACAGAGTCCACAGGTTGAAAAGGATTGGTGGAATGAATAGAAACGTAAAATAAAGCACCCAGTATTTAGACCGCTTATGCAATAAGCAGTAAAATGCATGCTTTTTATTTAAGGGAACTCAAAGGTTTTATGTCTTAGTCCTAACTGAGAATTGTCAAGGGGTCTTGAAGAACCCCCTACCCCCTCCAAGTCCAGTCTGTGACTATAAGCAGATTTTTCCGTCCTTTATCCCGCCAATGTTACATCTCTCCTTCTCTTTTTCCATCCATTCATCCTCCTATCTATCAGTTTTTCTAAGCAGTCCTGAACCCACTCCTCCCAGCCCCACTGCTAGGAAACTGACAAGCCAACATCAATTAAGCTGTCTAGTGGCACCGCATGGGTCCATATGTCTGGGGCTGTACACATAGATGTTATGGAGCATGCAAATTGACCAGTGTGCATGCGTGTGTTTGGGGATGTGCACATTTTTAGTCTACAATGCATCTGTATGCAAAAGCGCTCAATGTCTTTGTCTCCTTGAGCAGCCATGTACATAAATCATGAATTAGCCATTAGCGCACTAGAGCGTAAAAACTGCAAATGTAAAACTGTTAAATGCTGTTTGATTAAAGATATTTGGGAAAAAACAAGAAGGAAGCTTCACTAAACCTAAAAGGAAACAATTGAACTTAAAATTTTACTAGAAATCTTTATAAAGTGCAAAACTGTTTGTATTTTGGTCAACAGACCTAAGTGCTATTTTATGATACCTGAATTTCAAAAAGACAGCATTTGTTTTGGGGATTTTTTTGTATTTGTGTTTATCATCCTTTTCTTTACAAATTTGTAAGGGCACATTCGGTGTGCTCTGCAGTTTTTGTTGATGTTAACACGCATCGAGTCGAGTGGGTTCAGTTTCTTCTTTTCATCTGCCAGAAAAAAATTCACCATGAGGCAATATCCTAAATGGATCCCTAAGCAAACAGCCATCAGCACAGCAATATAATCCTTTGCAGCTTCACATTTGCTGCTTTGACAATTAGGCTTATCCAGGTTAGAAGCCAGAAACTCCGCAGCCACAGGCTGAAAATGAGACCCTGCAGCGTGGTGGTGGTGGTGGAGTGATTGCAACTTTCTAATAAAGATGGAATTCCTCAGTGCATGCGAATGGGTCAGAATGGTGCAACTGTGATTTATTTATTTCTTAACACCACAACAAATACAAATAAGTATGCCTCTTTTCTCTCTCTACCTCTCACCTCAGGGCAGTTCTGTGGTCAGCCAATCAAATCTGAGTAGACCTGCTAGTAACTGCTGCAAGCTTACTCTCTTCATATATAAAAAGGTCACAGTTCAGAGCCCAGGGGAAGACATATAGGGTGGCTTAAAGTATGGGTGTAATGGGCTAGAAATGGTGAGTCTATGATGGTGCTGAGGGTAAAAATGACAGAGTAAATGGTGGAAGAAGTACTTAAGTGTGTATGACTAGAGGAGATAAGAAGATGATTTATGGTTTCAGGGGGAAAAGATAAAACTCTTATTTCCTGTGTAAGAGTATGCATGAGTATTTGTATATTTATAAAATTCATCTGTGCTACATAGCTGAGCAGATAGGGTGATGTATGATACCTCTTAGAAGCAGTGTCTGACACTACTAATCCTCTGTAGGTTCATTAGAGATACTTGTGTGGTTGAGCAGTGGTGATTACATTCTAATACAGGAAATATAGCATTACATTTGCCATTTGGATTGTCTAAAGGCTTACGGCAGTGCAGCCAATGTCTTTTGAGACTCTATTCTATAAGTACATAGAGTCAATATCTAATGATAGGACTGCCGCAGGCTTTTTATTTTAAAAGATAGGGTTTAAACACTGACAAAAATAAATGCACCACGTTACAGCGAAATTATCTTTACAACGGTTCTCGTGTTACGTGCTCTACCTATCTATGTGAAGACTAATTCTGCCCTCCCATCTTTCAATTGCCTTTCTGTGAAATTATTTAAAAAACGCCTCTAGACTAATGACAGCCAATGAAGTGGAAAATCTGCACCCCGCGTTTCCATGACAACATCAAGTGCTTGGTTTGCTTCTCCAGTTGTTCAATTGCGCCCTGATTGATCTCATCGTTTGGAACTCTTCAAGGGGACAAGAGCACATTTGACATGCTTGACACCAAAGGGTTTACGCTCACATGCACACACATTTACGCGACCAGAGGTGGCGCATGGCCGCTGGGCCGCGTCTTCAAAAATGGGGAAAGAGACGTTCAGCAGAGAGGAAACGCTTCAAACAGGGAACTGTGGGAGGAGGACTCTCTCGACATGGCATCCCGCTGATCTAATCTTACTCTGCAGAGCAAGAGTTGAGCCTCTTTTTATCTTAATCTGCCTCTCTGCATGTCATCAGTGCATGGGTGTTGCAGGTGGGTTTGTGAATTTTTGTGGATTAACAGAAGCTAATAAGGATAATATATAGCTAATAAAGTTCATATATCTATATCTGTATTATCGGAGCACTAGGTGCGGTGACTCCCAAACTAGGCGAGTGGCTCCAGCAGATCCCAGGAACAACATCGGAGATCTCTGTCCGGAAGAGCACAGTCCTAGGAACAACTAAGATACTGCGCAGAACCCTCAAGCTCCCAGGCCCCTGCTAGAGGACCCGAGCTTGAAGGATTGACCGCCCGCAGGGGCGAGTGGGGAATATATATGATAATATCAATAATAATCTTTAAAGTATTATCACCATATACAGCTGTGTGAGGCAAAGCATATACAATATCATTTGCACCTTATAAAATTATCAGAGCTGTTGTGGACCTTTTTGTCCAAATGGGACAGCGTTTCAGTACAGCAATAACACAGCAAGTAGTTGCACTCTAACATTACCTGTGATTGTATTCTACATCATTCAACATTGTAAAATGACATTTAAGAACCTTAAAATGCACAAACATAACAGTAGAAATGTGGCTGAAGAGGTGTGCCATTTATACACAACCCCATGATATCATAGGGCAGCAGCGCAGCTGTTTGTACTTCAGCAAAAAACTATAATCACAACATAAAATCCAATGTAGCCCATAACTGAGATTTCCCTTGACAGTGCATTTATTAGGCTAAGATGATGACAGCTGGGAGATGTGGCTCTATATTCAGTGTACATGTAACTGTGTGTGTGTTTGAGTATGTGTGATCATGGGTGTGTGTGTGCCTCAGAACCCCAGCGTGTGTGTTTGTTTGCATTTGCCCCATGTGGTTTCAGCAACCAGACATCCCTCTGCTGCGTACTTTGGCCTTTAAATGCTGCCAGCTAACCTGCTGTTCATTGAGACAGAGAGAGAGAGAGAGAGGACTGAGCAGGCTGCCAAATGCAGCCCCACCTTTTGCTGCAAATCTGAAGCCCACCATCCTGGCCTTTCACTCGTAATTATATTAACCCAGACAGCGAGGTCGGCTTCAGGCATGCACGTCTGGTCACTTCTCTTTCAGTTGCTTTGTCCCCAAACCAGTCTAAGACCTTAAACAGGTAGGTGGATGAATGGAGAGATAGAACATGGAGAACACAACAATTTGGGAATATTTTTGGGGGGGGAGGAGGAAGGAGAGCAGTGCATCCTCAGAGAGGGAGGTGTGTGGATGTGTGTGTGTTATTTAAACTGGCTATTCTTTAATGGACTAAGTGCATGTTTGCAGAAGAGTGTGTGTGCATGTGCAAGCCCATGGCCATTTTTCTAATGGCACCATCTGTCATGGGCATCTGGACAAACACAGACACACACACACAGATATACACACACACACACATTAGGGCTGAAGGATTCGGGGAAATATTGAATTCTGATTTTCTTCAAAGCTATTGCAGTCCTGTTTAGATTTTTAGTAAAATGGTGCACGTCTGTATTCACCATGTGACCACATTTGTTACTTTTTGGATTTTTGAGACATTGCGATGAGACCCTATCAAAACATTAATTGCTCTATATTTTAATGCAAACATGATAAAAAAACAAATGTTTTTTAATTATCAAAGAGCATACGCTCACACACACACACGCACAAATTCTCATGTGAAGAAATACAACCAGTTGAGGAAAAAGCCTGGAGATGAGAGAGGCAGTGACATAGTGCTGAAAGAGAGAGCGAACTAAACAACATGAGTGAGAGAGGAAGAGCAGAGGAGTCTCTCTGATTAGACTGACAGAGCATTGACAGGGTTAATCTCTAGATAACTACTCCTCATTGATCCACCAACACACAGGAGGAGCTGATTGGAGTGAGGATACACAAGACACACACACCCGCACATTTACGCCGTACTGTGTGCACAAAGCGTGCCCTATAAAAGCACACAGGGTCTCCAGAGAAAGGTTTCTATGAAGTTTGAGCTCCTTGTTCTACTGACCTATATGCATATATTAGACACAAGAGGGGAAACCTACAGGGAACTCTATTTTTCTTTTTAGGAGTCTGTGAGCGCATCTTTTGGGTTTGCAAGGGCCAACAGAATCTGGATGTGCCCTCAAGTCTCTCGTTTACAAAAAAAACAAAAAAACAAGTGGAGGACAGTGTGCAGAGTTAAGATAAAGTTTGGAAATTAAGTGCAGTGAGATAATTTGTCCTGACTAAAATAAGATGCAACTGTAAGAGCACATTAAAAGACGCAGAGAAAATTTAATTCCAAGGGAAACATGTGAGCAAAGTTTATGGACTGGCTACTAACAAACTAGCTACTTTTTTCAGATTCACCTCAGGATTACTTTGCTCACTGCATCGTGTGTGTGTGTGTGTGTGTGTGTGTGTGTGTGTGTGTGTGTGTTGACCTGTTTTTCTGCTGTATGTAACTACGCACAGGCAACACAGACGCACAGCTCACTGATGCTTATTTTATTTCATTTTCCTGCATCAGTGCCCATTACTGTCATCCAAATAAAGAAAGAGAGTGCACATGGAAAAAAAACTTGCTGGATTGAAGTAGAGA
Organism: Oreochromis niloticus; assembly: GCF_001858045.2. Lineage (NCBI taxonomy): Eukaryota > Metazoa > Chordata > Actinopteri > Cichliformes > Cichlidae > Oreochromis > Oreochromis niloticus. The sequence continues at coordinate 55,434,344 of NC_031972.2, read as the reverse complement.
GAACAGGAGCTTTGGGGAGATATGACTATAGCTCTTCTAAAGGCCACTCGATAGCTGACACAGCCACAGCACAATTTCCCCATTTTAGTGAGCTGAGGATTAGGAATAGTGGAGCTTTTACAGGCTATAGCTGTTCAAATCTCTTATTAGGCGTTGAACATCTTTTTGCACACCCTTGGAGTAAGATTCAGAAAGAATGAACTATTTAGTGGCTAAAATGGTCCTAAATGGGATACTTCCAACACTTCTGTATCAAAGCAGATGCTATTTTTTCTTTTCTGTTTCTTTTATTTACTTCAGGTGCAGTATTTGCTGTGAGAGTAGATGGCTCCACTTCTGTTAAGAAACAACCCAGCATCACGCTGCTTCTGAAAACAAATATCTGGGATTTATAACCTTCCGTACTGTTGCTGAAAGCCACAAATCAAAACTCCTGCTTTCACTACACATACGTCCCTTTATCTCAGAGGGTGAGAGTAAGTGTATTAAGATGAGATTATGCAGCAGAAACTTTGACAGACTCCCGCACTGGTTCATCACGCTGTGATTCATAAATCCACTGAAAGTGACTTTGATGCCAAAACAGAGATACCCACATCAACTGTGGGGCATGTGAAGCTCAATGTGGCTGATGAAGATAAATGCAAAAAGTCATTTAGTTATTGAAAATGATTCCAACAGCTCTGTGGCAAATCTGGCCAGGGTGGCAGACAGCACAGATATAGCAGACTTGATTCGGCGCCATATCTTTGAAGCCAAGTCTATCTCCAAACAGCCCGCTAACACTCCTCTTTGGATTAAATCACGGGCCGATCTGCAAATACCAATTACATCGCTCGCATTAACTGCCAAATACACGACAAGGGGCAGACAGACAGGCAGACGGACAGGTGGGCAGACAAAAAGGATGGAGAAGCAAGAAAGATCTGGCTTAAAATACCAGAAGAATTTTGGCGAATCCACATGCACATGGGAAAAGAAAAAAAGGGTAAAAACTCCCACTGAAAAGAAGAGAAGGAGTGTGAGTTGTAAAGGCGAGAGAGGGAAGGTGAGCAGACGGGGGTACTCATGTGTGACAATCCCATCAGGTCATCCCAGTGTCTCAAACCTTTCAGCATCTTCGCACATCGAAGCTTGTGTGGGAGTCATAATAGGGCGTATGAACTAAACCTGCAAGTTACAGCAGGAATAAACAGCCTATTAAAATGTATGCAAATTCTCACATGTATGGGAATTTATTTTATGCTGCACGGGTCGGTACCAGTGGTGATAAAATGAGAAGGGGGATGGGAGGGAGGAATGTAGCAGAGAGCTGAGTGCTGCTAAATCATCTTTGTCCTCCCAGGAAGGGGGAAGCAGGTAAAATAGTAACAGAGGGTCCAGCTAATAAGTTATTTATTTCCTGCGCCTAATTTAGTGTTGGATCGATGGCTGCTGAGAAACTTCTACAAAATCATTTCCATCTCCTGCAAAAATAATGCAATAATGCTTTTATAAACATTAATAACACAATATACTTTATGTATTTAGTAAAACAAACTGCCATCGAGAAGAAGTAGCAGGGTCAAAACGTACCAGGAATGACACCTCTCAGTCTCGATTACTGTCCTCACATTGGTGCTGGATAAACTCCCTAGTACTGTACGTTCTAAAGTAACACACAATCACTAACATAGGCAGGCACATATAATTTACTTCTCGCATAAGCCTTTTCTGTGTGCTTCAGAGATGCTGAGCACAGGGTACAGCCTATAGTCAACTATGCCGGACAGGGACATGAGTAACTAATACAAAAGGTCATGTTTAACGGGAACAATAGTGAAAGGCCACTTTCAGATATTCATCCAATTCACTGCACAGCTCCTCCCTTGCACCTCTTTCTCTGCTCCTTCTCTACCCTAAATCAAAAGGCCAGTGGTTTGTACTGAATGGAGATGGGCACCACTTTGAAAACACTGAGTCATTCTTTCAAAGCAATCCCTTGTTAATCTGTTCACACACACACGCACACACACACACAAACGCACACAGACTGCATGCAAACTGAAACTGAATTTCAGGTTTAACGTTTTTACCTACACACCAAACTGAGACGTGCGTCTCCCACTCTCTCCCTGCATCCTGCCTACAGTTTCTGATTTATTTCAGCAATCAGGCAGCTTTTAGGGCACGCTATCTCACTCTGTGCTATTCTGGTGATGGATTCCTGTGGAAGAAACAGCGTGTGGGATGCTCTGCAATCCCCATGGTGACTTACCCGCGTCCTCATTGGAGACAGCAGTCCCTCCATAGTTGATGAGGTTGGTTCCAGTGGGCTCGGGCCCCTCTCGATTGTGTCACCGTATTATTCCAGTCCGCAAATAGATCCTGTTAGAAACGCTGTCTCATCCTCAGAGCGAACATCTCTTCTATAACACAGCTCCCTACCCACCCAGAGAGCCCGGCGCTCTGACAGGCTCACAGAGAGAGCCAGTGTCTGTATGTGTGTGAGTACAAGCATATAGACACACACATACACAGAGGGAGGCAGCAGGAGAGAGGGCAGTGCCAAACTCCCAGTGCTTTTCCTCCTTCCGCCAACCTGTCAGTTGGTGTGGATCTTCCCGTACAAAACAGTGTGGCTTTAACATGCAATGTCCACGGAAGGTTGCCCTCTCTTTCTGTCTCTCTCTCTAACTCTCTCCCTTTCTCCTTGGCTTTCGTTCTCCCCCTCTCTCTCCCTCTCCTGCTCTCTCTCTGCCTGTCCTCTTCTCTCTCACTCTCCCTCAGTGCCTCCAGCTACATTTGTTCCCTTCAATGTGGCAAATGATTGCAGGTTTTTTTTCTCTCTCTCTATGGTACAGCTCTCCTGGTAATGCTCTCCCTCTGCTTGGACTCTGATCTCTCTGTCCGCCTGTCTTGCTCCCTTGGACCCCCCAACCCCCCATCTCCCATAATGCCCTTTTGTCGATCTTCCTGCTGACTGTCAACTTTGTGTTCCCACCCAAGCTGGGGGGGTTAGACAAAATGTACATTTATAGTACGTGTAAAAAAAGGATTAAAAAAAAGAGAGAGAGAAAAGAAAGCGACAAGAGGGCACTCCTGGGTCTCCTATTGTCCCTACAGACAATAGTGGCTCTTAATCGCCTAGCAACCTGATCACCCTCTTTTCTCTTAAGAGACAAGGCATGAGTCACCCTCTAGACACACAAATACACACACAAACCCTGTCCCTCCTTTCCTGGCATGCCCACGCTTACACAGCTACACCTGCGCAGCCCACAGTATATATTCATAGCATGTGACAGGTCATCCGGTATATTGTGTTACAGCAGCGCTTTGGTGCTGCGATGTTTTCGTTTACGGAAAGCTTTTGGCTTTCTCCGTGTGACAGTAAAGGTGGATTAATGAACGTCTCTGGACACGCATCTTAGAGTCAGTCTGTTGTTGCTCCATTACGGCATTACTGCATTATTCCCCATTTTAAATGGATGAAAATGTGAACAAATCATCACCTCTGCTCTGAGTTGCATCTCGCCGTTGCCATGGCAACAATGTCCGTTAGGGTGGGCGCACGCAGAGGCGGTGGGATAATTCTAAATAAATAAATAAATACATGGAATAAATAAATAGATAAGTAAATCATTCCTGTGCCTGCTGCCTTTCCTCAGTCACAGCAGCTGGATCAAACTATGCACTTAGAAGACATCAGTGGTTCAAATGGCTGCCCGCTGACTTCAACAAGCCTTTATACCTGGAATGCAAGTGAAGCACTCTCCCTCTCCCTGTTTCTTATCCTTGCTTCTTGTAATTGACCCAGATAGGCCCAAAAAAGAATCAAATTAACTCAGATGATCGCTATATAATTTGTCTTTGAGGACTCCCCATTAGCTTTTGTCTACAGCATAACATATCCTTGCCACTCCACAGTCCTAACCTTTAAATTTACAATGCCCTTCTGATAAAAACAGTAAGAGAACAGTAATAACTTTTTATATATACACCACCATTAATAATAGGCTTTACAAAGTGCTGTAAAAGAAGTGAGGAAACAGATGAATCTGCTTTTAAATTAAATAAAGAAAGCCAAAAAGAAATTCAACACAAAATGATGAATGGAGGGGCTGTTTAAAATTAACAATAAAATGACACATTATATTATACTGACAAAATGTCAATATTAAAAACATATCAATAAAAGAATGAAATGAATAAAAACACTTTTTTTAAAAGCAAATGGTTCTAAACACTCTTAATGTGTGCTGAGGTGGAGATAAGAGGAATAATTCCATTTATTACGTCTAACTTTAACACATCAGGCTGCGCAAAAAGCATCCACTGCTCTCTTCCGTAACATGATTTGGTCAAAGTGCATCAATATGTGTGTCTTCAGTTACGTTTACATCCCAGTAGCAGTTAATCAATGGCCAAGTGATTGATTTGTGTCGACAAGCTGAAATCCTGCTGTGACCACTACACCATCAGATATCCACTGCACCGATGAAAAAGCAGATAAACTGGAATCTGCTGTCGAAGTTCAGCATTGATCGCAGCCTTGCCTGGACGGCGCAGACATTTAAGCACAGCAACGCATGGACATGATCACCAATGTGGTCCTATTATGTTCGTGTATGAACAACAAGCATAGTGTCAAACTGATTTTATCGTTAATGCAAAGACTGAGGTTGCACAAGAGTCTTCTCTGGACTACGCCATCACAAACATGAATATATGCTTAATAAAAGCACTGCTCGGGGATCCATAAGGTTGAAATTTATGCAATATTTATAGCCACTGAGCTACTTACCATCTAATTAAAAAGGGATAGCATTCAAAGTCATGAATTTCATTAATGAAGCATATATAAACAAAAGATTTCCCTCAGGAAAACACTCCTCGGTTCACTTAACATAAGACAATTTACTACTTCACACGGAACATCGCCATGACACCACGCGACCGTATCGCTGCACATGCTAACAAATTCACACGCCTCAGTGACATGAAACAGACACAGATGAATAAACATAAACAGACAGTGCAGACACACACTGTATCATCCCTAATTCTCGAAAACACCAGCTTATTGATAAGGTGAAAATTGTCAGGCGCCACAGAGGTCTCTATAGGGAGGCAAAGAGAAGAGCTCAAATTGCATTAATAAGATGACCTCTGACCTCACAGCAGGCTCTTAAATGTAAGTTTATATATAAATTTAGAGCACATTTGCACCTGAAAATTATTTATTATGAGTATTATTATTATATATTTTAGTCTCTTTATTAAATATATATTACTACTCTGGTTAAAAAAAATTTTTTTTGAGGGCATAAACATAAAAATTTATCGAGACATAAGGCTCAAGTGCCTTTTTTGTTTTTTACCAGACTATATGTGCCGTGCCAGGCAAGCCCTACTGTCATTCCCATATATCACCATCACACATTACTGCTGACAGTGAATGTTAACCTGTCAGCAAATCCTACACACACACACACACACGTACACGCACACACACACACACACACCTCGTCGTCCCACTCACTATTGAACCTCTACAGGACATAAAGAATAGAATGGGTGGGATATAGGGGGTGATAAACATCGCAATCACAGGACAATACTACACAGGGTATTGCACATTTCAATAATGCACACTTTCCTTAAACCCATCCCCATGCCTCCATCTTCTCCCCATCCCCCTTCATCTAGCCTCCTCTCCTCCACTTCACTCCTGTCCCCGTCGCCCCAGCTGAACCCCAAAATTAATCCCTGGTGACTTTTTCCATCACGCTGATGTGAGCAGACACACTTTGGTCCGAGTGTGCAGCTTTATTGTTCTGGCGCCTCTTGGTTCTCGCACGCTTGTTTTTTTTTATATTCTTCTGCGTTTAACCCTCGCTGTAAATTTCACACTTTCCAATACAGACAACAGCATTTCCACTGAGTGAACATATGAGGGTCACATCATGGACAAATGTGAAAATGGTGTGTAATTTTCTTCTGGCTGTTTGTGTTTCTATTGAGAGCTGCAATTACACTGCAAAAAGCAGGCGTCCAATCAGCTGAGGTAATTAGAGACTGTAACTTCATGGGGAAATAAAGGAATTAATTGCAATGATTACCAATTAAACTACATCACAGCAAAAAAAAGGAAAAAAAAGAAAGCATAAACAAGGTTTGGTTTTTTTTATTGAGTTTTTTTTTCCTTTTAGAGGCTCTCCAACTCATGCTTCAACCTGATGTCTTTTTTGTCGTTTAATCTGTTGTTCCATCTGCCACTCTGGACGTTTCAGTGCTCTTCTGATAAATTAGCCAGACACCATTTGTTTAGTTTGGTTTTTAAAAATATCCAATAGTGGAATTTCATCCAGGGAATATCTGCAGAACTACAGCACTGTGCAAAAGTCTTGAGTCACCTTTCACAAAGTGCAGCACTTTATTGAGACCCGCAGTGTGTATTTAATATGAACACCTTTATTATACAATATAGCCTAAACTCTCTTAGGTAAGCTAATTTATTTAAGTAGTCTTCAGGAATAGTTCTCCAGGCTTTTTGAAGGACATTCAGAGCTCTTCTTTGGACGTTGGCTGCTTATTGCTCTGTTCCCTGATGGCATGACAGCACCTCCTCAGTAATGCTGAAGTCCGGGCTCTGAAAAGGCCAATCTATGAATGATAGCGTTCCATTGTCTCAGTGTGTTTTCATCAAGGTATGCTTTTACTGCATCAACATGTAATCTGAAGTTCACTGCCATGCTTTAAAATGAACCCAATGCCAATCAGACACTTTCTAGAAGGTATTTCATGGTAGCACATAATCTGATACTTTTCTGCAAGTGCAACAAAAATACTTTTCTGCATTCACAATGCCATCCGTTTTGATAAGATCCACTACATCCCTGGATGAAATGCAGCTCCGAACCATCAGTTGTCCACAGGTGGCTATAGGCACTCCCTATTGTACCCCTCTCCTTACCTCCCCTAAAACGTTCAAATCTGGGTTCATGATTTTAAAAAACTGGTGCCACTAAAATTCAGTTCAGTGCTTCCACAAATATGCATACATGTGCCTTGTACCTGTACTTTTTATACCTGTTTCTCTTCCTTAACAATGGCTTTTTACAGCCACCCTTCCACTGAGACCATTTGCGATGAGACTTAAGCAAACAGTAGATGAATTAACTGAAGCTTTAGCTGTATCTCTCAGCTCATCTACCAGGTCTTTACTGGATTTTTGCCTATTTCTTGAGAATGTGACTTTTAGATACCGTTAATGTGCTGTAGACAGCTTTTTACACTGGCTACTTCTTCTTTTGTCCTCAAATTGTCCATTTACCTCATATTTTTAAAATATACTTCACAGCAAGCAGAGATACAAGTTTTCAGCTAATAGCTCTTTTGGAATTATCTTGTTGGTGCAAAAATACTACTTTATATCTGTTTTTATGTATTCAGTGGGAACAGATTTTTGCACCAGGCTGCTAGGAACAAAGTGCCCGTAGATTCCATTTAAAATTGTCTTTTCTCTGCTATGTGTAGACACAACACAGTTTCATCTCTTTGGTTAGGTGTCTTTTATATGCTTGAGAGATTCATAGGTCAGTGTTAAGTGACTCAGCAAACAAAGATCACAATACACTGAAAATGGTCAGGTCTGAGGACCAGACTAAAAAGGATTAACAAAACAGCCAGTGGCCAGGAAAAAACTTTGCAAGACCTTCAGAGAAGAAAACTATTCCCCAAGACCACTTTAAAAAAGTACAAGAAAGTCTGGCTCCTTGGAAGAAAAAAAAGATATAAGAAATGAAGGATGAGCCATGACTTTTGCATATTTGTATATATCAAAACCTATCTGGTACAGCAAGCCAGGTGATCACACTAAACAAGATACTAACAGCCCCATGGCAGAATGGGACAACAAAACAGAGAGAAACAGTGGAAGGAAAGAAAAAAGGAGTCATATTTATCATTATTCACTGTGTGTCTGGGCATCCGGCTGACAACAGAAGACCCTATAAGTCAATGTGTGACCCTGTCACACCACAACAGCTAAATCAATGCCAAAAGAGAGTAAGCTACTGCTGACTCTCATAAGGTGGACAGGGACTTCTTGTCTACACAGACTAACAGAATCAGCTCAGTAGGGAGTTGGAGAGATAAGATGTGTCCCTGTTAACAATCACTGTCAATACTGTGGGAGGTCTGATGGAAAAACTGGCAGACTGGGACCCGCTGTTCCAGGTTTTCACATGTTGGGTGTAAATTTCAGTCAACAGCTTTCATGCTTGATAATCCTAGGATAGAAAAATCAGTATCAGCCCTTGAATCTTACCCTTCCACTCTTATTTCTGCATCCACATTAAGCCTCAACAGAGGCAAAAAAGCAATCTCGTAAATTAATATTGACAAATCTATGTGGTATGGTGTCAGAGGGATTAAAATAGTAAGCCAATGAAGTGTTGATTACTGCATTAATCTACTAACCACATCATCATCATTAAATATTTAAACTGTTCACTCTTGGTAAACGTTTGGTGTAGAAGGATTAGTCCAGGAATTATTTAAGCATCGAAATAGAGTAAAATTATCACAAAACACACGCACTCATACACACTTTACATCTGAGAACTGAGGCGTTTGTCTCTGCTTTCAACAAGATGTTAGTGCAATTGGTTTTTGCTATTTAGAGTCACCAGTCATGGCCAAGGTTGAGATTTACTGTTATATATTGGGGTGTGCCAAGGGTTCTGGCCATGTTTAAGAGCGCCCGGTTGATTGTTGCCAGAGGGAATATGTCTGACATCTAATCTAAAGTTCATTAAACAGCAATCCCTAGAAACATGCTGCACTTGCACAATGATATGCCCTTACACACACATATCCACAGTCACCCACACACAAACAGAAACTACCCTGCACCAACATGCACAGACGCATACATTTGATATGTGTGGTTGCCCTCTTTGGCCTGCAGTCCTTGGAGGTAGTTAAAGGAAGAGGGGGAAACCCCTTCTCTTCTCTCACACCTCACCACAGCTCAGAGGGACGAACATCTTATCTCACAACTGCAGAGAGACAGAGAATTAGGAGGGAGAAAGATGGATGGGAGAGGGTAATGTGAGCAGGGTTTTGCAGGCGAAGGACATACGGGATTGAGGGAGTGTGGGCATAAGAGAATAGCAGCGAGAGACAAAGAGAGTGAAAATATTTAATCAGCTTCATTTCCCCAAGTTTCATGCACGGAAAAAAAAGCAGATTCTGTGGGACCACTGATTGGAAACGTGTTGTACAAGAACAACATAGGCATCAGCTGGACTATATTCACGTTTTTTCCACAAGACATCTCACAGGAGCCTAGAATCTTCTCCTCCATAGATGTGCTAATGTGAAAACACTTTCTACCCACCACATATGTGTGTGCTGATGAAGTGTTATCGGTGCCAAAGAATATTTCCCCCTTATTTAAATGCACATTTGGGTAAGAAGGAAAGTGAATTGATTTTATTCATTGTGAGCCATGGCATGAGCATGCCCGATGCTATGAAGTCATTCCAAAACGGTTTCCTAGCAACCGTCGTCACGGGCAACCAGCATTCTCTGCAGACAGCACACCGAGCCTTGCAGAGAGAGCGAGAGATACACAGAGAGTGACAGCATGGTGGAGAGTTGACCGCAGTTAATTTGGTGTTTGTGTGTCAGGCTTTGCTTACACAGACTCATCATCTACATTCATGTGTCACCATTGCTCATACCGGTCCATGAAAAGCTATTTCTTATTCAGAGGAAGTGTGTGGCTTTGCAGTCTTCCCATGATGATTCCTTTTGCAGGCAAAGACACTCACAGAAATGTGACCTATTTCGATATTCCTGACACACGCTGTACACTCAAACACATGCCCAAAGCATGGCCAGACACTCAGTATAGCACGTACCAGTAGTAATGCATTATTCACCTGCAATCAAACACTGCCCTCTACTGAAGAAACTCTAATAAAACATGCTGGCAGTTCCTATATTCAAATAAAATGCGCCCTCTTTATAAAAAGAGCTTGAAAAGCTAAGCATTACACTTGTATTTGATGACACATGAAAGAGCAAACTGTTTGAAAAAGTTGATTACTGCTAAAGCTGTAATCACGATTAAAGTAAAAAATTTACTTTTTATATTTTCTGAGTTGATGAAAAGAAGTTTTAATCATGTAGCTTTCTGATAGTTTGTTCTTTGGGATACAGACTGCTCTGTGCAAAATTCTTCGTGTATCTTTTTCTTTTATCTTGATCTGAAAATAATTATATCACAAGTAATCTGTTGTAATAGCATGAATTCAAATTAATCTTCATATGAGCTACTGTTAGGAGCGATTACTCCTTTCTCCTAGGATGTGATAAAGAAACTTATTTTAAAAAATGCTAATGATTTACTTTTTTTCAAGCTGCAAGGTATAAGACATGAATTACCTAAAAATCAGTCCTACATCATGGTTTTTGCACCATGATGAGGACAAAGAGAAGAGTAAAGAGAAATTCCACCTATTGCAAAGCTAACTCACTAAATAAAACATGTAGAACTACCTATCTCTCATTTCTTTATGTTGTAAAATGGGTAAAAGATGCAATGTTGTTTTTAGGACTGCTACTTCTTACTTTGTCCTCTATTTGTCCATTTTTCTCAAATATTTAAGGACACATTCAGATATCCCAAGATATCCTTAGTTTTCAGTTAACAGCTCTGGGGATCCCCGTGTTTGTGAAAAAATATTACCTTATGCCTGTCAAACTGGGGTTATGTGTTTTTGTAATGGGCTGCTAATTACAAAGTGCCTAAGGATACAACTTAACAATTGTTGTTTGTTGTCTCCATACTGCCTGTTATGTGTAGATAGAACAGTGTTTCATTCCTTGAGGTAGGTGCCTTTTTTATGCTTGAATGGTTCATAGGTCAGTGTTAAGTGGCTAAGTAGCAGCTAATGTCCAAAGAAAAACTTTGTAAGACTTTCAGAAAGCCGGGAGAACTACTGCTCAAGCCAAATTTTAAAAATCACAAGAATCTCTGGCTCCTTGGTCGCAAAATATATATACATGAGGGGCTACTCAAGACTTTTGAACAGTACAGTAGAGTTCTCCTGCCTTAACTAACAACAACTAAAATGAGGAAAAACTGTGAAAAAAAACTACACACTATGAGATGTAAAATCTAGACTCACAAATACATGACAGGCCTCAGGGAGAGAGATTCCTATACTATATATGTTGATGTATTTGTCGACCTTTAACGCACAAAGTTTGGAGCAGGTTCCTGGCAAGCCTGACAACTTTTAAGATGAATGTTTAAGAATTTACATATACTGCACATACACTACTACTAATACACTATTTTACAACCATTAGGAATCCATACAGTAAGTAAATTCATCCTTCACCCCGTCATCAGTGTGCCTGCTGGGCAATACATTCCCTCAGTACTAAATAATATATATGTATTAAATATTATACATTACTGAGGGAATTAGGCTGGTTAACGTCTTGTAAGTCAGAAAATCAGTCAGTATTGATATCAGTCACTGATCAGCAGGACTGGGTCTGAAGTTTTCAGCTAATAGCTCTGGGTGGAAAATGCACATTAGTTTGAAATGAACTGAATTCAAAATACCGGACACTGTTGTAATAAGAACCGTAATTAACTAAATTACAAAACAGATAAACAAAAATAAATTTTCACTTAAAAAATGGATGCAGCCACAATTTTTTTTTATTTCAGAAATACTCTTGTTTCCTTTAAGCCAATTGTTTAAGCAAATAAAATGCATCCTCTGTTGGTCAAATAAAATTTCCCTTACAAAGACAGTCATTAACAGTGTAATTATAATCTAATTACACATCTTGTAAGTTTAGTTTATTATAGTTTCATATTTTTTAACTTGATTACATAATCCTGATTTAGCCATAGCAGAATGATAGCCTATTATGAACATATGAAACCTCATTTATACACTGTTTTTACTCTCTTTGTGTGTGTGTGTGCACAAACATGAACTAGCTCATGGGTACACACCTTTTACAATAGTTTGCAATAACAAAACATTACTATTGACCTAATGCTCTCTGACCGGCTGAATTTGCATGTAATGACAGGTGTGCTCGGATGACCAGAATACAACACTTCCTGCAGAGGCTCCTGGATGCATTAAGAACTGCAAAATGCACGGTACAATTTTAAAAGCACAAATGATCATAGATCTTATGTTAGATATATAGTTGTGGTCATAACCTTGCATTTGGCCAGGGTGGAAATGATTGTACAGCATACATCTTCGATGGGTTTCATACCTGAATATGTTAACTTCATTAAAAACATTTAATAATTGTTGCTGAAAGCTCCACAGTGTTAATCTAACAAGGCCATATTAACTTCTCATTAGTGATCATGATTGACTACAGCTGGTAGGTCCTTTTTGCCAACATAAAATTGATTTGTTTGACAGCACTCATTAGACTGACTAACACTCAGAGCAACTGGAAAGTCCAAGGAACTCAGTGAGGATCTAACAAGAAACTCACAGATTTATACAATTTCGGAAGGTTTCTTGTAGCCATTTCTAAACAGCTGGAGCTTCCAAGATCATCAGTTCAAACACTATATGTAAGTAGAAGCCATCTTTTTGGCAAGGCCTGGAAGAAGACCCAAACTATTAAACTGTTACCCTCCGATGAGCGGGAATTGGTTAGGATCTTCGGGAAGAACCCTGGAACCACTAAGGCTTATACGTGCCTTGAACTGGAAAGTGCATGAACACCAGGGTCACGGTCCACAGTTAAGTGATTTATACATTAATCTGCAGATACCTGCAGATGCCCACGTGGACATGTCAAATGCGTATGGAAAAACATTTTATGGACAGATAAGACAAAGACTGAGCTATTTGGCAACAATGTCAAGAGGTACGTTGGAGTAAAGGTGAGACTTTCAATCAGGCTTTATCATGTCTTTATCTCCCTCTAGAGGCAGAAAAACGAAAGGTTTATAGCTTGGCCCTCTTTGTCTTGCTCTGCTCTGCTATTTCATCTTTTTCATTTTACCCCTGCTCCATGGAGAGTTAGCTGTAAAATGCATTCAGGTCCATAAATATCTGGACAAATTGACAATCTTGCCTCTTTAAACGACCACAGTGGATGTGAAATCCCACAATCAAAATGTTATTGATGCGCAGACTTTCAGCTTTAACTCAGGGGGTTAAACAAAAGTCTTGATTTCATTGTTTAGGATATAAAGCCATACAGGCACACATGGACACAGGCACTTTTTGTACTGTAAGCTATTACCATATCATTACAAAAAAACACCCAGTGAATTAATGAACATCGCACCTAAATCATGACATTTCTAAGGGTCACAGAGAACTAAATCAAAGATTTTGTCAGTCATATGTGAAACTCTTTAACACAGTCTTGACTAATTTTGTTGCAGCATGTGTGTTTGCTAATATTTCTCAACACCTAGTTCTGCAGTTTACATCATTTTTCACAGAGGAAGATGATGCACTGAAATTGCATTTTCGGCTTTTCTATAGCTGTTTTGTTACTTCTCTTAACTGAACTACACATACAGTTGCTCCTCACAGAAAAGCGAGAACACATACCTGGTGGCACTCAGCATTTTAACATAACATATTTTTTAACATTAACATATTTCAACATATTGCAATAAATGCACGGTGGGAAGAACTGACATTTCGCATTTCAACTTCCCACCTTATAATTAAACCGTCTGAAACACATTCAAAACCTTATTCAAATATCCACTCAAATGAGACCAGTCATTGTTAATGGTACCTTAAATGGATATCCTGTTTGTCATCCTGCTATACTGGGTAAGCCTTGACATGAAACATGAACATGATCCTCAAGCTTACATAGGTTTTGTTTTGAATATACTGTACATCACAAACGTCTCCACTGAAAATTAATCGGAGAGAAATAAAGATTTTTTCAAAAAGCATTGGATAAGATGACTGTTGCTAGGACAACCAAGGTCATATGTCTGTGGAAGCGAGAGACAAAAAAGAAAGACGCAGCAAAGTCAGTCTGATGGGGTGTGCTGATTCAGTTACATCTGACTGTCGTGGAATATTTTAAGAACTGAACACTGACGCATAGATAAACTGCAGTACACACAGAGCAAAGAGTTTCTCAAGTCTCAGAAAGTCTCCTATTTCTTGCTGAAAACAGGATGTTGGTGATTTGTTCCTGGTTTCACTGCCCATACACCAATTTTTTTCTTTCTTTTCTTTTCTTTTCTGTAAAGCAAAGTTAAAGCAGTAGGCCAGGAGGACTGCAGCTACCATTCGCCAATTTGAGCAGCCAGCAGGAAAATATTATTAAACAAGGAGACAACCATCTCCACAGCTACTGTGAGTTCATCATGGGCAACATGAAGTTTGGCATACACACAACCAAACACAACTTATGGTCTTCTTAGAGCATGTGCTTTCAATGTGTATGATTATACAGGACAATGATTTAAATTTTTTGAAGCAGCAGTTAACGTTTTACATTGAAAAGCGAACAGATGCTGTCGTTGATTATTTTAAAGTCACTGCTTTTCAGTAACATTGTCATGCCACATTTTGTTAGAAATGTTGATGCGGTTCAGGTGGGCTAAGTGGGTCAAGACATGGCTAAAAGATGGAGAGGACCCAGAAGAAAGGTAAAAAAAACTCAAATGAGAGGCACTCTGACATTAAGAGAGAAATTTAAGAGATACAAAGAAAAAAGAAAAAAGTGAATTTGTTAATGAAACTGTGAATTAACTGTTTCCTGGTATGCAAAAACAACCAGTTTTAGGCAACAAATACAGCCCTTTTGCCAAAGAAGTCTCACAGTTACCCAAAACATGTTCTTGACATGGTCACCAGCATGCCTGTATGGACACTTTTAAAATGCACAACCCTTTGCAACGCATTTAAACACACAAACATGCAAGGACCAACATGCTGTGCTAATGAGGTGCAGGAGCATTTTAAAACTTTTTAAATGCCCATGCACCTTTTCCTAAATTTAACCGAGATGTTTTTGGTGTTTAAACTAAACCAGTGAGAAAAAGTTACAAATGAGTAGAAACAGTGTCAAACAGAACACAATTCAGTCTCCTGGATGACAAACCTTGCGACTTTATCTCTATAAACGATGGACCAGTATCTCGGTTTCCAATATTGCTGCAACCGATGCATCACGGCAGCAATGGACAGAAGAGCATTATGAGATGAACCTGGCTGCTGAGCACAAAAATGGAGCTAATCAAGCCTTCTGTCATTACTGGATCAACTGAATGTAATTGAAGGACTGCACTGGTAGACAACTGCTTTTTGTTATAAATAAATATACTGAAACCATGATTAAGTGTGATGTTTAGAACAATTATGGCAATCTGATCTGTGTCCTGCTCAACAACCATCACTGTTCTATAGTAACTAAACCCTGCCTTCTTCAGGGTTATTGCTTTATTAATGTAGAGCATTTAGCTGACTTTCCATAGGATTGGCATGTATAATTTAACCCAGATGAAGACACGATATATCTCTTGAAACACTGTAATACACAAAGGGCTCTTCAAATGATTCCTTATCTTTTGAAGTAGTAAAAAGGAAGCTGCAAAATATTCCCTGAGTTTACCTAGCATAACCTTGCACTTACAAGGTAGGCACGATGAGAAAATGTGACAAGTGAGTTACTTTGCACACGTATGACAAAGTGACTCACCCGTCACATTTTCTCTTCATGCCTACCTTGTAAGTGCTGCTAACAGGACAGCTCTTCATTATGACAAGGGCCTGTTCTCTGTTAACTCACTCCATATGGAAGACAATCAGCCCCTCTGGGACCTGTGTCAACCAGAGTGTGAAATGTCAGACGCATGCACGCTGTAGCACACACACACACAAATATACACATCCATAACCCACTGCAGTCGCATTCACAGCAGCAGACACACACACACACACACACACACACACACACAAAGGGAGAGTAAGTGAACTTGGAAGCAAATAGAGATTGGTCTTTCTAGTCAGACATCTGCTCGGTCCCAGAGACAGATGGTGAGCCAATCAGACCGCCTGGTGCCTCTGCTACTCCCCGCCTCTTGTGCCATCCTGCTGCCCCTCCCCTAAACCTGCATCCTGGCTCACATGACAGGTGGCACCTTGTGAATGTGACACTGCCACTGCCCTGGAAAATTATTTATGCATTCACTTTATTGAAACTGACATGCAAATAAGCATTCTAAACATTCAAATCCAGCTCACTTTACCTTTATTTCACAGTTCACTCCCTACGCTCCACACTGAGCTTATTGTGTCTCGATCCACCAGTACAAACAGAAATCTCTCATTTATCTGCCTTGATTTTTTTCCACAGCATCCTGACCTCTTAAAGGAGGGAAGCCATCAGATGGATGTCTTATGTGCGCTTTGCTGAAAGCAATATCCTGCAAGTCAACAACAGCCAAAAAGGGAATCTCTTAAAACTGATGCGGGATCTAAGCATTTTGTTTGCTCTTAAAATATTTATTCAAGAGACCACATGTTATGTCATAAGTGAGTATATGAGTATATAAATCGGTATCCTATATTTTAATGCAAATATACACATTTCAGCCAATATTCGTTGTATGCACTGCACCAACCCATAATTAGAGAGCCTGGATAATTTCACTGCACAGATATGCACCTGAAGAGGTAGCCTGACAACGAGACAGAGAGCTTTAACAAGCATCAGGGTGAAGGCAGGGAGCCACAGCACAGGGAAGGATTGGCACACTGTGATGAGCATCTGCCGGGTGCATGCTGGTGCTCATTAATGGCAGTTTCCTTAACCCTTCACTCACATTACCTGCACCAGCTAAGCTCAGTTGATAACCTGGCAGCCATTACGTTCTCAAGAAATGCTGTCACACATCACTGAGAGGCTGCAGCATACATTAAGATGCCGCAGGGGATGCAGTGCAAACACCACGCTGACACTGCAAACACTTCACACAGTCACACCTGAGACCTTCCTCTGGCTAGAAACAAAGACCACCACTAATGCTAATTGAAACTATGGCGAAGTCAGTTAATTTCTGCAGCTCATCAATAGTCCTTAAAGAGACTGTAAACAGTTCAGAAGATTTAATTACATGCTTTAGCCACTGGCACACAAACACCAACCTTTATACATTTATGCATGTTCTGAGATTTGAACTGTTTCTCTTGTTTGCTTCCCTCTACCCTCCCCCTTTTCTCATTCTGCAATAATTAAATTCTTAGCTAGTAAGTAAAGCAGAAATAAGCAAACCCAAAAAAGGGAGAGAAAAAAAAACACATCTGAAAATTAATTTATTCCACAAAGATCACAGCCAAATCCACTCTGAAGAAGACATTTCTGATGCTCTTTTGATCTTAATCAGCCAATACTGTGATTAGTTGCACAGTATAAATTCAAAGCTCCACGCAGTACCAGTTCAGTTTATTGCACATTTAACTCTTCTATAGTTTAATCTGATCTTTTTTAACAGCTGTTTTTGACACATACACTCAAAACAGATTATCCTGCTTACCCAGCAACAAAAGGCTAGTTAGCTTGAAACTAATGTTAGCTGCTAATGTAAGTAAAGCAGTTAGCTAAAGACAACAAATAATAAAATTAATAAATCAATACCTTCAGCAGAGGACAATAAACCTAGGTTAAACCAAAATGTGACTGTTGGACTTACATTTTTAAGAAACATAACTCCTCTTGGATGGTATTCTTCTTCCACTCAGTCAGATTTGCTCACTACTCCATGTTGGGCACTGAAGGCTAAGAGTTGTCTTCAGGCCACAAACTACCTGAAAACTGTGCTTACTGTGTACCTCTGTGCATATGAGGAAGAAATACAAACACTTTCATTCTGGTCATTTTACTGATAAGAAAAAAAAATAGTGAATTTAAATTCTTCCTGTCTTTATTATTGAAGTTTATTATATTTTTAATTGGAAGTTAAATATGTTACAAAATGTCAAATTTTATTCCAGTCTAAGATGATTTGCTCTGAAGAAATGAAACATTGGCTAAGTCCTGAACACTGGTAGAAAATTAATTAATAATTAAGTAATTTGTCATATGTTGATGGTGTTTATGGTGATGACACTTATCGGCAAACTCTGCAGTTTTATGACCATCAAATTTTGTGCACACAGAGTTTGCTTACATTTATTTACAGACAAAATAGGCTTTTAAAACAACCAATTTTAATCCAGTGTTTGCACTTCCAAAAGAATGTCATGCTTTTCATATTCACATATTTTCGTAAGTATAAATACAGTGAAAAGTACAACCAGTAGTGCAAAGAGGTTTGAAAAGGGCTTTTTGATCCAACTTAGAGTAAAACTGTTTCTTGCAGTGTTTCCTGCAGCAACTCCAGAGCTTTAGTTAGCTGACATCAGCAGTACTGGTTCCTAACATCACTCAAGCATGACTGTTCTGCAGCCAGACTGCGGCTGTAAAAGGATAAATTCTTATATTATTACAGAGAAACTAGCACTAAACAAATAAGCAAAAATAAAGTGGTGCAGGAAAAGTAGGCAAGAGTAGCCTACAGCATGCAGACAGGAATATAAAGTGGAGGATAGGCATCAATAAAAAAGAATAGCAGTAATGGGATGCCATCTGTGCCTCTGCTTCTTGTTCATACTAATCACCAATAAGAGCTTCAAATCTGTGCAGGTTATAAATTTGTTCATCGGGAGATTACTTTCTGTCTTCGCAGCATTATGACAGTATGTGTCTTTGTGTTGTTTATAGTTATGTGTGCTTTTACAAACAAGCACCTTTGTGTGGATTGTAGGTAGTTTTAAAATTATGTCAAGCTTATTTTCATACAAAATGTACAAAAAACTGCAGAATTGTACTTCATTAACTGCTAACTATTGTGCATTTCCCAGCCAGGTGTACCAGAGATACAAGCAGTTGTGTTGACATTTTGGCCACATACAGAGACACACATACACACACCAAATGTTATGCCCCTCTGCCTTTGTTGCAGGGCAGTAATCAATTATCTCAGTATGATGTCATTCTGCTAACCCTCCCCCATGCTCTTCAGCCCTCCTCCATTTGTACACTTGCTCTGTTGTCGCCTGCGTCAAAAATGGAAAGTGCGACCTAGTAATCCAGTGCCAGGAAAATTTTTTTCCAAAGAAGCACAGTGGACATGCATTTAATTGCAGGTTTTTGCAGGGATAAGTAGATATATTGAATGGACACTGCATTTAAACTGCACGTATACACACCCACTTGATACATCACATCATCGAGCAGTGATTTGATTATTGCTGAATGAATCCCCTGGCTTGATCACACTAGGTCATCTGGCCTCCATCCTCAGTGAGAGGATAATTGAATGAAGGACAGTAATGAAGAGACATGGGCACCAACATGAAGGGCGACATGAGGTCTGTGCTTTGGAGTTTCTCTTTCTGTGTAGCTACAGGTCCCTAGTTAAACGCTTACCTGAGTATAAATAAAAGCTGCATTATGAAGTTATCAACATGAATTTACAATTTAAAAAACAGATGTGCAGCTTTTATAGTCGTGTTCTGCTCCATGCAAGAATCAGAATACCTCTGACACATATATGCAGCTGTGGAAAAAAAGTGATCTGCTGTTTCCGCACTGTATGCAGAGCAGACCCCTCCAGCATTAGGGAGATAATCCATTTAGGTTGTCTGTGTGTCAAGATACTAGTTTGCCCTGGTTTCTTGCTGCTGGGTTTTGTGAGGTCCACTGTAACAGATAGCAACATGCATATTGATCAGCTGCCCCTGCATATGGAAAAAGACAACCTCTCTTTAGGGAGAGCTCTAAAATTAAAATGAATGAATCAGAGCAGAACACACTGAGGCAAACTGTGCTCCCATTTTTGTCAGCCTAATTTTCTTCATGAAGTAAAATTCCATGTGACACTTTATCACATGGAATTTATGATAAATCCGGGATTAGCTGCATCAAAACCTAAACCTTGAGACTGGAGCACACGATGAGGGTGGATTTAGTCTTTAATTATTGCTCTTATTTTTCTCCTACGCTCATTAAAAGGCAACACTATATTTGTTTGATTCTGTTTTGGATTTAATTCTGCACCTCTCCATCTTCTCCGGGTTTCTGAGCGAGAGAGCCAGAGCAAAGCTAATCAGCTCAGTGATGAGTGTTGTGGCAAAGAGTAGTGCTTGTGCCAATTCTGATTTAAAGTACAAAAAGAAGCGTGCAGTTGTGGATACACACATTACTGGGAAGCGTAATAAGAAGAACATGTGCACGTGTGGGCTCAAAATAGTAACTAGCTTTGTGAACCAGTATTTCCCATTTAGGCTAGGAATGAAGCTCAGAGACAAATTCCTGTTAATGCCTTTACATACAATGTAGTTTATGACCTATTCCAGTACCAGTTGGCAGGATTTCTCTGGATATCTTAGCTGGAATCGGTCATGCCATTGATTCTTTTCACTCTACTCTAAAACTAAAGCTCATTAGAAGCAAGCCCTGTCTATCCACATACATGCATCTAGTAAAAGATATCCCAGAGTTTAGTTCTATACTTATAAAACAAACCAAGAAGATGAAGTCCTGCACGTTTCTCCTCCTAGCCATAACATTTTATAGATTTAATTCAATCAATCTATTGGATCTGTCTGACTTTGCTGTTTCTGATGTGACTTGTTTGTTGTGCTGTCTGTGGAAATAATTTACAGCAATGCCTGTAATTACTGCAGCAGATAATCACCTAACCACCTGAAATATTAATACACAGAGAGCCAGGAAGCATGATCAATATTAATATCTCGGCTCACGCCACATAAGAGCATGCAGACACACACATAGCTGCTAAACTCCCATTAATAAATAAGATGGGTTCACAGCATGAATGCAAATGTCACAGATTTCGTGAACTGAGCTCTGAAATGAGATATGAGGGTGAACTTTGAGAAAATTTCAAAGATGAGACTTAAGACACGTTAGTCCATATGTTTGATCAGCTTTACAGTCATCAATAAATATTTTTCAAAGAAAATGCCAAAAGAGCAAGTGGTATACATGTTAAGGTGAGCTTATTTTGGTAAGCTTGTTAGGAGTAGATCTAAAAGGTGAGAAGACTGTGGATGTAGGACATCAAGGACAAATGTGAGAGAGGCTGTGAAACTGGGATGGCAGCAAAGCTTTTTGCGCCTGTCATTTATGACAGCAGGAACGCTTATAGTGGAACACCTTCTATGCTAATGCATACTTGCAGCAAAATAGCGTAAAATATGGAGTCAAAGGACACAAATTCTCTGCTTCAGATCTGATGATGCTCAGAAGTTATGTCCCCATGGCCAAAAATCCCATTTTGATGGAAACCATCATCAGGGTGATAATATTTCTTGCAGTGTATCGCCATGATGATGCTAAAAGCTTACTTTGACTTTTCCACGGCTAATTTATTTCATCTTCTGTTCAAATCCTCATGCTTTGCCCCTTCCCTCCTTTGCCCTGTCCATCATATTTTGCACTTTCCTCCTGCCCTCGTCCTTTTTTACGACCACCTCTCTCTCAAGTGGACTGCATGGCCTATCGCCATAGTAACAGACAGCCATGACAGGTGGAGATAGCAGGTAGTGCAGCGATGCATGACTCCCCCTGGGACAGCAGAATGCCAACACTATAGAATGAAAATGAGCAGAACACACTCTTTTATAAGAAGTCACCCTCCATACAGACTTTACGGTCATTCATTGGTGGTTATCAAAGGATGAACACATGCAGCAAAGCTGCAGCGCCATTGTTTCACAGTTAGGCTGGACAGAGGAGGAAGTGGAGTTTACTGGATTTTTAGCTTATGTTATGTATTTCTATTGCATCACTCTCTATGGCCAGATCTAAACCACGGTGAGCCAAGCCAGTCTGTTTCATGCCAATAAAAGACTGGGTTCAACACTAACAAGATCCTACAAATCCCATGGGTTGCAGCAAAACTGTTCGCTCTATAATATGAAATTGATTTGATTCAGTCTTGTATACTGGCAGTGTTCACATGCTGACCATGCACAAAACAGAAAACACTTCAGTTTAGCAACTTATCTGCTTGCACTGAAGGCATAAACCTTAGGTCGTTGCGCACGGGCTTAATCATAGGACACATATATATTAAATTACATTGTCTCCAACATCCACAGGCACCACGATCAACACCGCACCCTCACATCTGCAGTCTGTGAGCCATTTCTCCCACACTTGACCAGTGCAGTAGTGGAACACGTGGAGGACAAAAGCGAGAGTTTTCTCACTTGGGTGGAAAATACACACATTTCTTTAGTGAGCTATGGCTCTCACAAGGAAGTTATCAAAGGATAAAAGGACCGTAGATGGTAGTAAAGGGGAGGGGCAAACAAGCAGCGTCCTTTTTAATGAGATGGCAGTGGCAGCATGGGCACACGCCATGAGGAGAATGATGAGAGAAAGCATGCCAGTGAAAGAAAAAGAAAACAGCAAAAGGAAAAAAGAATAGACAGTGGTGTCAGTCCCGTACTCCTCTGAGACTCACCATAAGCAAACACACGGCTGATTCAGGGATGAGTTGGACAGCCATATTTGGATCCTCCTATAGATTTGTGCGCAAAGAGAATGCCTCCAATTTCCTAAAGGGACCTGCTTCGATGTCCTCTTAATCTGAGTCTTCACTCACAAAGTAAGGTCACACTGTCCAAATGAAGATCTGAAGACCTTTGATTGGTTCCCTCACTTTGTGTCCTTATAACCACCCCCCTGTGCTGCAGACAGTCTCTTCAATTGCAATTCTGTGGTCTCTGGAGACTGGAGTCTCTCCAGTCTCTCTCTCTCTCGCTCTGACTCTTCAGACTGTGCGGTCCTCCTTCTTCCAGTTCTTTGATCTGAGAGCAGAGTAGAGCCCCCCCAACTCCTCCTTTCACATTTAAAACACTCCCCGTGAATCCCACACCCACCTCCCCCAAAAACGTTATTTGGAGGTTTGTGTCTTGCTAAATACTACTCTCCCCTCTGTTGCTGCCCTCTGCCTACCTTTTTCAGTGTACTATCTATCAACACAAAGCACATCCAGGCATGCACGTGGGGCTTCAGTGCAGCTGTTTTCTCCCGAGGCTGTCCCGTTGCTGCTCCAGGGGATGTAACCTGCTGGCATAAGTGATGCTCCCCAGTCTATAGCACTGTTCCACTCTGATGGAAAAACAGACGTTCACCTCAGCTCTTGGATCCAGCGCAGAGGGCTGCCCTTTACATTAATCCCCAGCCTCATATGTCATCAGCATGAGACAAGGGCAAAGAGGGATGCAAAAGAAGGAGGATGTTATAGACAGTCTCTACAAGCGTAGAGAATGAAGGAAAAGGCAGATAGGAGGAGAGATGTAGCGTAGAGAGCAGCCCCTGGTGAGAGAGGTCCTCACTGAGATGAGTGTAAATGAAGGTGGGTGGGGAAGAGGGAGGGGAGTGAGGAATGGAAATGCAGAGAGCAGGAACAGACCGCGCCTATCGATGCCGGCTGAAACAGCAAGGCAGCATGGGATGCGAGTGAATACTCCTCAGCTCTCTTAAAAAAAAGGAGGGAGTGTACACGACTGAATATGCACACTAGACATAGAGCCGTAGTGTAATGTTCACAAGCACCATTGCTCCAGACGCAGAACAATGGTTTGTTTTGCACCTTTACAGGGCTGTGTTTGACATTAATAATATCCATGAAAAAAAAATCTTCATCTGGCTTTGGCTTTGTCTGTGAGAGAAGATGAAAAAGAGAGGCAGAGAGAGCTTATTAGAAAAAGGTCATAAATCATGTAATCATTCAACTGATGAGCTCAAGATTTAGCTTCAGCACAGCTTTAGATATTATGATTTTGATTATGTCTCTATTGTGAGTTGCTTGTTTTACTGGGTGTTTGCAGATGGATGCACCTATTTTTAATTGCTAATTAATTAACTGTTAATTTATATAAATAACATCATGATTAAATTTCTGAACAAAGAACTTAAACTTTCTAAAATGACCTGGATTAAATTAACTTGTGTAAAAATGCTGCACGTTTTTTTTAACATTATGAAAAAATTATGGTGCATTTTTAGGCTGCCAATAGCAACATGTATTTGTTATTCTTGAATGAGTCACTGATTAGTATAAAAAGTCCTTGTAAATGGTCAGGGAGAAGATCTAATGTCCTAAGAAGTTTGAAAGATCTTCAAGTCTGGCTCCTTGGAAGCAAACTATAAAGAAATATTAAATCTTTTGCACAGTGTTGTATCGCACTAAACTTTACTTACTTCTTCATATCGTATAGAAAGCACCATAAAAGCACCTCAAATGCTCGGTCAGAGAAATGATCGATTCTTGCCATATTTGGAATCTCTGATACTTTGCATTTTCACACTTCTGCTCTTTTAGAAAACACACTGGGAAAAAAGAGGGTATCTTTGGACTACTTGGTATGCAACAATTAAAATAGGAACCGAAAGCTTAGGCAGTTCCCGTTTGGATTCAATGCCAGCAAAGGAAAGTTTGTAATGATGGAAACTTTAATACTCTAATACTTAAACACTTTTTATAGCGGTGGTTTGAAGCAAGGTCATGATTTCTTTTTGTGTAAAGACGTTCATGCTTTTTTGTTTTGTTTTGCTTTTTTGTCGAAAGAAACCATTTTCTCAGCAAAATATTATCTTTCAAATAAATCATAAACCACTGTTCATGCCAGTAATATTGTCAATACTCGCTCGTTACGTTTAGTGTAAGCCCCGCCCCTTCACTACAGTTCGGGGCGTGTCAGGATATGAAAATGAAAGTCGGAACGTCTGTATTTTTTTTACTTTTACCACGGCTTTGGTTTGGAGTACCTCTTGGATCTGCATGTGGAACAGTTTGATGTGAGTAGCAGCCAGCGTTTTACTTTTTATCCTCTTTCCTCACAGATGCTTTAACTCCAAATCAAACGACAGCTCCAGTTTGCAACGAAAAGTCTTTCAGAACATTTTTTTTTAACTTGTTCACAACAGGAAGAGCATTTCCCATTGCTCATTAATATTTTTGGTCATTTCCTTCCAAGCATTTTTTTTTCAAACGTGTTAGGACATTTGGGAAAACGAGTCCCTACAGTTTAAAAGTTGGAACAAGTTTTGGTTGTGTTTGTTTTTGTGGTCAGAATTTGCTAACATGATTTCACTGTCGTCATATGCGGAATAGACACACTAATTATCAACGATGTAAATGGGAACTGTAAAAGATAAAGCGGAACGGAATTAAAACAATTTGTGGAGGAGACAGCGGTCTGTCAGTGAAGTAGGAAGAGGAACACACAGAGGAATGCCGTGGGTAGAAGCAGCCCCCCCCCCCCCCCCCCCGGCGACCCGCTTCTTCTTCCTAGTGATTATCACCGTTATTGTCTGTAGAGTACATCTTTTTTTGTACTAACAGTCTATTTACACACTTTAGTTTTGTGCTTTTTGGCAATTGTTATTTTCTTTTACATTTACAGTGTGCTTTAAACGCTACATTTAGACATTGAAAGTAAGTGACAAGATGCAGAAAACTTGAAGAGATGAGGATTATACTTCTAGATACCTCTCGTATCTTGATTAAATATTTAAACATTGTTACCAACTTGGTTTACACAGTTAACACAATTAATTTAGTCTTTTTTGAGTATTTACGGGAAAAAAAAGTCATTTTGAAAAATGAATGAAAGGTTTGGAAGAACTGAGTGTACACTGTTAGCAGTAATTTCCATAGCTTAGTACTGCAGAATCAACAGTAAAAAACTCTAAAGGATGTTAGCAGTTTAGTACTGTAATTTGCATGTCATTGTGAGAAAATTCCATGAGATTACATTATTTTTATGGTAACTCTCTGTACTCATGGAAACAGCTGTAAAATACAGCAAATGTAAGAATTGGTGATGTTACTGAGATTATACTATTACACCATCTGGATTTCTGTTCTTTTCTACTGTAGATCTAAGAGTAATTACCTAAATCCTCATTCAGAGTGTATTACTATAAAATGCAATTCATTGTGAGAGTAGTATAACATATAAACTACAATATACAGCATCATTTTTAACTTAAGGAGTAAGTTGCAGCAACAAACAACCAGTCTCACTCTTACAAAAAAGAATATTCAAGTATATTATAAGTATACTTTAAAAACTAGAAAACAAGCAAGTATACCTTTAGTTTACTTTGTATGTATTTTCTTGATTTTTTAGACCAAATTACATTTAAGCATACTTTAAGTACAGTTAGAAGTATACAGAAAAGTATAAGTAGTCTATTAGTCTATACTTGTAGTATAGTAGTGCTAGTAGTATACTATGTAGTATGTAGTTTACTTGAAAAGAATCTGTCAAAAATTCTTGTGTAATGTCTTTTACCTTTTGAATAGAGTAAGTGGGGTAAATCATTAATTAAAAAAACCGTGAGTGAAAAGGGTCAGTAGCTAATAAACCTCAACTCTCAAATCACTTTCTCACCTGTTTACAATATAGTTCTGGTACTTCTCTGGTAGCTATGAGGCTTCCTTTGCAGAGAACTACTCTGCAAAGGAAGCCTTCTGATAGTTGGAACTGTTATCTGACTGTCTGAGGAATGAAGGGATTTGTTACATGTGAAAAATAAGTTTCAACTGCACTTTAATTACTGTTTCAATCAGAAGTATCTCAAATATAAACTAAAAAGTAAATTAATAGTATACTTGCAAGGTTAGTATTGTGTTAGAGTAGAGTATATTTTAAGTACTCTTATAGACTGGAAAGGACAACACAATACTAGTACATTTATGGTGAACAAAAAGTACATCAAGTTAATTTCAAGTATACTTTTATGTACTAAAACGGGGGCCAATATACTCTCAAGAAGCATTAGTAGTATACGTACTGGGTAATGTATACTTGTATACTTGTAATGTATACTTGAAGTATACTTCATGATATGAACTTAAAGTATACTTATTTTTTGTATGGCTAGCAACAAAGACTAATTGTTACATTTAGAGTAATGTTTAAAAATGACTTCATTTAGCAGGGTGTTGCTTTTTTCTCTTCTTATTCTTTCTTATACTGGAACTTCATTTGTTTTGTATAAGGTGGTACTTTTTAAGACACCTCTGCCTAACTACAGTGAACTAACCAAAAGTCTCGGAATATGCTCTGGTGGTCATTTTACACAAGTTCAGGTGTCACATCCATGAAACCTACACCACTAACCAGCATCAGTCCTACAACTTCACTCTCAAAATTAATAAATTCTGGGACAAGCAGAAACTGTATTTTTAGCGGTGCATTTTGTGGCAGGCCAGACTGCTATTAAATGCACTCTCCTAAAGAAATAATTCTTTTGTAGCACCACTTTGTCTTGGTTCAAAAGAGATGTCCTGGAAATAAATGATAATGTAACACGGGTGTTTATGTTTGTTCATGTTTAGCGCGTTGAGTTGTGTTTTTAAAACGATTGTTACGTTTTTAAAGCGTTTTTATACGACAGGTGTGTGTAGCACTTGCTACACATCTCAATAGCCGACAAAACACCTTCACCTGACGTACAACGTATGACACACCCGTCGGGTATTCACTTTCAAAACAACAATGGGGGATAGAAAATATTGATCGAGGCGGTTAATGCGCCTTTCGCTGGTTGCCAACCACCATTAAATAACAACAAGAGGAAACTACTGATCTGCTTTTCTTAGTTTTGCACGTTTAAGACGCAATTCAGACTCAAACAAAGCTGCAAAGCAGGAGAACAACATGACCATCATCTATTCTGTGCCACAGATCCAGTTCGCTGCAGCACAGAGTGATGATGAGATGGTGGAAGAACAACAGAGACAATTTACAGACCGTTAACATGTGCAATTTAGAAGTAGTCAGAGGTAACTGGACGGAGTTCAGTCAGGTTAAATGCACGGTTGATTGGATTATATCTGAAGATTGTATGCTATTCGTGACAACTCTGCTAGACTCCAAATTTCTCATCCATGAGGGAGGATCTCAAAAGTAAATGGAAAATCTAAACTTAACACTTTTTCCCTAAAACGGACTGACATGGGACACATTAAAGTTGGATTGACACCAGCTAATCAGTCTGAAGGTAAGTGTTTTTTCACTTATTCGAGAGAAGTCAGAAATGCGTTCTTATTACTGTTTCTTTTGACTTTTAAGCTACCCTGCCAGGTTATTTTCATTCAAATGCTAAGACAAAATGTCAATAGCTATGACTGTGGAGACTCAAAAGACTAGTTAGTTAATAGTTGCCGATGAATTTATGAGACTTGATAGAAACTTGGACGTTTGCAACAGGTGAATCGGTGAACTACCGAGGTTGCGCCCAAATGCTTAAAGCTGTTAGCTGGTCACTGTTTTCAGGTGTGCTTGTACTACCTGTACAGTGTGGGGTGCTGACTTAATCAGGCTAAACCCGTTTAAGCGTCGAGCTCAAATATCTTTTCATTTTTGTGCACTGCTCACTTGTCTTTATTGTGCTTTTTGTCGGCACACATTTTCTGTTTATTGAAACCTTTTATGAATAATTTTGATCATGTAAGAACTGGGAATTGGTCCCTATTGACAATACTCTTATTTTTTATTTTTTGCATTGCATATTTCATTTAGGAAAGGTAATTGGTCATTGAACTTTTTACAACTATGTGTATTTGTAAATTTTGTGGCTTCTGTGCACGCAAATTTATATTGTTCAGTTTGCATGTTAAAATCCGCAAACATGTAGGTAACTATAGGTTTTCTTGTGGAACTGAGAACTGTCCTGCCACTTTCAGAACATTTTCTGCCTTTCATTCACATATGCCTAGGAATCACAGAACAAGAAGGGAGACCACTGAGGAGAAGTTCTATAAGTTCACTGGTTACCTCAGCTGTCAAGTTCCTGGATGTGGGTATGCTGCACAAAACTTTACAACTCTTTGTGCCCATCTCAGATTTCACATCAAAGATGGGAAAAAAGTATTATGTCCATTTGAAGATTGCTCTAAATACTTCAGTGTCCGAACATCATTTTCCAGCCATATTTCTCGAAAACATAAGTAGACAGTTCAGCAGTAATACAAGGACAGGACACAGTTAGTCTATTAGAAGACAGTTTGCTTTGTGTAATTTAAAAATGCAGGCTAAAATGCCCTTGCCAACCAGCACTATACAGAGCATCATAGGGGAATTTCAGGATCTTCGCAGCTGTGCAATGCACGATGTTCTTGCAATACTGTCTCACAAACTATCTGCATTTCATATTCCACAACCAGAAGTGGACAAAATCAATCAAGACCTTTTTTCATAGAGGACTATATATATCTGAGACACAGTAGGTTTCCTGACAAAGCTTTAAAAGCAAAACACTATTTGTTACATTATGCAGAGCTTATCCTTCACTTTGGACCACTCATTCGTTTGTGGACCCTTAGGTTTGAGAGCAAGCACTCGTATTTCAAAGCATGTACAAGAACAGTGCATAACTTTGTCAACTTATGCAAGACTCTGACTGAACGACATCAGTTACCTCTCAGTGGGCCAAATGTTTCCACCTATAGTTTATCATCATCTTTACAACGCTGTCATTCAAGAAGCTGTGGCAAAAGCAGGCTGCACTAATCAGACCACTTTGGATGTGTCAGCAGTTGTCTACAAAGGTACCAAGTATGTCAAAGGCTATGTTTCCATTATAGATGACACTGATGATGGCTTGGTTTTTGGGAAGATAGCTGTGATACTTGTTAACAGAAAGAGGTGTGTGTGTAAATGCTGACAGTCTGATGGATTATTACCCACTACTACCCACTTTCAGGGATGGAAATTGAAGAGGAACTCACAAGCCTCCTGCCGGCACTAGACAGAGAGAAAATAATCTGCAATGTAGAACATCTGACGGACATTATTGGTGTACAACAAAAAAGTGACCTTTTGTTTGTGGAGGCAGAAGATCTCAAACCCTTTCTCACCAATTCAAATACGTAAACTACTTCTTGCATTTAAAGGAGGTTTGTGTAAGTTCTGTACAACTCACAGACTCATAGACTTGAGTCTATGATTTGAAGGTCACTCATAGACTCATATGTCACTGATTAGCTTTTTTTTTCTCCACCACACCATTCTACACATGTACTTTGACAGTATAATATTGTAGAGCTTTTTGGGGCTCACATTGTCTGGTAGTTAATTAACATGGAAAACATAAACAAAAGTAGACACTGAATCTAACACCATTAACCTTTCATTGGTAGTGGTAGGACTAAGGGTGGAAATTTTGACAAACTGTAAAATATAGTGTATTTTTCAACTTTTCAATCCAAGACCTTGAGTTTGTAGTTCTTTTGCAGTCCTGGGATTGATTCTTTTCATCTTCAGACAAGGTCCCCCAACCTGCCTTTCTGTTACTACTCAATCCTAATTGCAGGGTTCATCTTTTAGTGAGGACATATTTGTTGAAATAGCCATATAAAGTAGCTTTTCCAATGACCTTTCTTTTTTTTTTTGAATGGCAACAGACCAGAGAACCTGAATGACACCATTACTCTGGAGCTTTGCCCTGCTGCATCAGCTGAAACATCAAGCCATCCACCTCACCCCTCCTCCTCCACGTCCACCACTATGTACAACCATTACTCAAGCTCTTTGGTCCCACACTTACAGATTCCTTGGGAAAGATTTCCACTCCGACTGTCGCATGCAATCACAAGAGGAGACAGAGCTCATCCAGAGGACAGGAGAAGTTTGGTTAGAATTGTTGTGGAGGCCATGCAAGTTCTCTGCAGAAACCCTAAACGTGCATCTTGTGAAGAGGTTGCTAAGATCATTGTAAACAGATACCCTCAAACATTTGCAGATTTTACTGAAAAGGGAGAAAGACTGGGTTATGGACATTATTCACTACTAAGAAGCATCAAATCTAGAGTTGAACATGTTAATCGAGATAATACAACACATAGACTTCGTCAAACAAAGAGAACCAGGAATGAGGAAGACTGCAGTTCGAACAGTAATGCAACCTCACCTAAAAAAGTTAGATGCCTTGTTGATAGCTATGGTTGTATTCATTGGCAGCCAGTTGAACTTCCTGAGGGGGAAACGCCAGCTTTTTAGAGGAAAAGAAAGACATCCTGTTAACAATTTTTAATTCACAAGGACCTGGAGCTGTGGAGAGACCTGATGTGGATGACTTCATGTGCCTCACATATATTTCTCAGCGGCAGCTTATTAACAGTTGTCCCTCACTTTCAGTAGCTGAAATTCAGGAGCAGTGGCCATTTTTGTTTACTCGGAAAGGTCTTTCGAACCACTTTTACAAACTCACAGGTATCGATATCAGTGAGCGCTTAAGTCAGGCCCTCATAACCAAAGGCAGAAGGATTATTAACTATTTCTTCAGCCAGAAGCTCAAATGGAACCTTGGTATAAGGACACTTCTCCAGCAGATAGAAAGTGAGGAAGTTTTGACCAACAACAAGGTTGGCACAGCAGCCATCCTTCTCATGATGAAGTATTACAAGGAAAATGAAGACTCCCTCTTTGTCTTAGCAGATGTAAGCTTCTTTCATACAGCTCTAGGTTTAACGCTGTTGCTTGCTGTCCTGTTTTTTTTTCGTTCCATAAAATGTCTTGGTCCTTTATCTGGCAGGAAACATCTGCCAGGATGTCCCTTGTAGCAGAGAGCAACCTGCCAAGCACCCCAAGGCTGATTATGCTTGGTAATAAGTCATTTATGAAATAGAGCTGATTAGACCATATTACAATTTCTGTTTGGCACAGGAGCTTTTCGTGGAGACAGGTATCCAGTCTCCGTTTATTTAGCTCACATTTATGTAATTTCCTTTATAAACCAAGGTTGTTGGACATGTGTCTCGGTGAATCCAGCAAAGTAACAATATCAAATTTCACATTACATATTACTGATCAACATGGTAGTCTAGCTACACTAACAGCAGAAATACTGAATTCAATACTGTAAAGTTTAACAGCAGCACAAACTATAAACTCCAAAATAACCATACAGTTGATGGAACTCTGGTAAATTCGTTGGGCTGACTCTTTGTTAGGTGTGTTTAATGTGCAGAATAATTCCCAATTATGTACAATTATAATATATTAACTACATAAGGCCATTAATAATTAACTGTACGTAGCTATTTGCTTTATGATTATCTAGACAGTGTGAAAAAGTGAAGTACTGAAATTATTTTGTGTTGCATAATGACAATGTTGCCTCTATACATTTAAGGACAAAGTTTAATGACCACCACCTGCTGGATGGTGAGTGCAGAGGGGCGTGTAATTGTTGAGCTGGACAAAGAGAACACCTTTGCTGATGCGATGTCAGTCTTCTTTGGTTCATTCTATGTATTGAACCTGGAAAACCAGCGTGTGCAACATTAGAACTAATTCAGAGGTATGTTTGAACAGTCAGCTAACTGTGATAGATGATGAATAAATTATCCCTAAGTAGGTCATTTTTTTCACATCACAACTCAATGTTACTGTATGTTACTATTTATTGTGGCATGCTTTAAGGTTTTTTGTAAGGATAAACCCTGAAGAGGGAACAAAATGTACCTCCAAGGTTGGGACAAGCAGAAAGACTGGGACCACTGTGAAGTGAAAGGTTGTTCACATTAACCCTCATGTCGCAACTTTCCTCCAGCGGCTTACTGAATTTGAGTGGAAAACGTCAAATTAGGTAACTGTTGTTGTCATTTATAGTGAATTTCTTGTATAATTTAAGTGAACAATGTGTTGTTACCTGTGTCTCCACAGACGATCCATGGCCCATGCTTTCTGGACATTTACACGAGGCGAACAACAATGAAGACAAGCTCTTTCGCCATCTTGCAACAGTTTTGATATTTTTTGTCCTTCTTTTACCCGTTTGTTAAAATTTATTTCAGCTACTTACACTTTTATTGTCACACGTATTGGCTCACCCTGCAAATCAATGAACTCAGTCCACAAAGCAAGGTCAGGGTTCAGTGCAGGTCAGTCAAGTTCCTTCACATCACACATGCTCATCCATGTCCTTGTGGACCCTGTTTTGTACATTGATTTGGTGGTGTGAGCCAGTATTTTGGACAAAGTGTATATAGAGGCAGAAGTGTGGGGCTTGATGTTCCATTCATTTCAATTCAGTTTATTTGTATGGTGCCAACAAAATGAATGCCAAGGCACTTCACAATGTAGGTTCAAGACCCTACAAAATAGAACTAAGAAAACTCATCACTTGAGCATATGTTGTCTGTTATGATATGGATATGACATAATATCGTTTATGTTTGTACAACCATCTGAGAAAATACATGGGTTAAATGGTTTAGTAAAAACAAGTGCTTCCTCAATCAAAATATCTTTTCAGTTCTTTTCAGTTTTTGATTTCGGAAATGTGTATTTCTGCAGAGGAAAATCAGACCTGAAATAAAAAGTGCTGTAAAGCACATGAATTATATTATGTGTGTGTGTGTGTGTGTGTGTGTGTGTGTATATATATATATATATGTATATGTATATGTATATTTCTGTGTGTATATATTTGTATATAAAAATATATATATAAATAAATAATGCATTTTTAATTTTTTTGTGAACCCTCCAGTCTCTTACAGTATGTTACTGTTTCCTGAAATTCCGGTAAATTAGACCTGCTAAATAGTAAATGACCGCCTGTAGGAACAC
Organism: Oreochromis niloticus; assembly: GCF_001858045.2. NCBI lineage: Eukaryota > Metazoa > Chordata > Actinopteri > Cichliformes > Cichlidae > Oreochromis > Oreochromis niloticus. The sequence goes on along the minus strand of NC_031972.2, from coordinate 55,400,634 downwards.
GGTATCCTCTAGCAGAGATGAATATTTTTGGTACTGATGATGCGTGATAACGGTAAGTTACTGGTAAATATATTGCAGTTTATTACTTTGCAGCGGGCTTACAGTGACATACCGTGAATAAACGGTAGTATGCCAATTTCTTAATCACAGTATAATGTTACTTTGTTGACGTAATTTACGACATAACGGTATCTCACTGCATCACTGTCGCCAGTGGGATACCGCAAAAAAGGCTACAGTGCGTTACCATAATTTGTCCAAGAGTATTATACCACAACAGCAAAAAACGGTTGTGAGAAGTGCACCAGCATTATTAGAAAGTGGAACATGTGTGTCAGTGTCTTGCTTCCAGCTGCTTTCATGTTAGTGCAACAACAAAGACTTCTAAGGTGTTGTAAAAAATACTTATAAAAGTCGGGTTTATTCTCTTCTCTGTGTCATTTTATTATGTTTTAAGGTTTTGTACCTGAGTTCAGCAGGTGATGGAACTGCAGAGACCTGACATTGAATCAGTTGGAAACGAAAGCTTGGAGAACTGGCAGTTAATCGACTCTGGTGGATTTGGTCAAGTCTTCAAGACTAGACACAAGAAGTGGAGGTGTGACGTGGCCATTAAGCTACTTCAACATGCTGCTGGGTAAAATTAGAACAGAACTATTTTTTTTTTATACTTCCAAGTACATGAAATAGTCCTTTCCTAAAGCTTTTTACATTTTCCTTCCCACACTAGGGACACAGAACTGTGTAAGGAGGCTAATCATATGGCCAGAGTCTCCTTACACAGTTCTGTGCTGAGGCTTTATGGAATATATAGGGGATGTCCACCAAATGGAGGGCGGGACATTCAGTTGGGAATTGTTATGGAGCTCATGGATAGAGGATCTGTTCAGACCCTGCTGGAGACTTTGTCAGGTCCACCACCTTGGCCTCTGGCCTTCCGCTTGGCCTATGAAATCGCTCAAGGAATGAACTTCCTCCATGAGAAGAACATTTTGCACCATGACCTAAAGCCAAGCAATGTACTGCTGGATGATGACCTTCATGCCAAGGTAAAGTGCTATCCACTCAACTCATTAGTTTATACTGATGTAATTGTGTTATTTTATATTATTTTTTTCCTTGATTATTTTGCAGCTAGCAGATTTTGGTCTGTCCAGGGTTTCCACCAGTGTTCTGATGAGCTCCAAAGAAATGTCCACAGTGAAAGGAGGCACATATCAGTACATGCCTCCAGAGTCTTTTGATCTATCATATAAGCCTGTTCGTAAATTTGACATATACAGGTAAACATTAAAAGAATAGTTGTGGGGATTTATGTATGATTATAAATTTTACCTTAAACATATTGTGTTAATTCTTTCTATTTCTTTATCTTGTAAAGCTATGGTATTCTTCTGTGGTCTATTATTTGCGGAAAAAAGCCTTTTCCAGGTACAATAAATGGATTTCAGTTACTTATCATTTTCCATAAATTTGTCTTTGTTTGTATGTTTGTTTTTCCTCATAAGTTTCCAGTTTATTGGTCAAATATTTGCCCTACTTTTTAAAAAAGAAGTTTTCATTTAGATTTCATGTTTTACAGCTAATATAAACACTATCAAGACAACGTGAGGCACTTCCATAAATACGTTCTCTCGTTTGTGCTTGTGTTTTTTAATGAAAGTCTTTGTTGTATTTCACACAGATGCTACTCAAGCTCTTTTGGCACTGAAGATCCCAAAGGGGGACAGACCTCCCTGTGATGGAATAGACCAGACAAAGGCAGAAGGGCTGAAAGAGCTGGTTGGCCTCATGGAGAGGTGCTGGGATGGAGAGCCATCCAAGAGGCCAGACTTTGGAGGTATGTGTTAACTACCTGTATTAAACACTCTGTATTAAACAGCCCATTTTTTATATGTGCACGACACCAGTGACAATGAATGAACTCTCTACTTTTCGTACATTATGCCTTTTAAACATTGACCATGGTTTTGTTTCAGAGTGCGATGAAATCACTAAGGATGTGTTCTCAAAGCACAGGGCGGGGATTCACGATGCAGTCGGACAAGTCAAGAAAAAATTGGTGCAACTCAATTTATCATTTCAGAAAATGAACTAATAAAGTACTCAACAATTTCAATTTTAGAGGGAGCACTTTTATCAGACTTCTTTGTGTACTGTTTACTTTCCTAGGATTCACAACATGGTAATCAATATCCTGACACATGTGGTCCACCCGGTGTTAATCAAGAGATGCCAGGTAGATTCTTCGGTACGGTTTGTCACTTTATTCTCAGACTTGTTCCTTTCTTAATAACAATAAACATCATACAGATATTTCTCTTTTTTCAGGACAATCAGAGTCAAATGATAATGTTGATGCAAGAACTGAAATGCAGGTATTTAATATGCACTCACAAATTTGCCTCTCATGAAGTGAAAAGAAATGTAATCAAGTCTTTCTCAAGTGTTTCTTAAACATTTTAATTACATGTTGCATCATTAGAGAGAATGAATGATCTTATTAGTTGATTTTTACTTTATGCCACATGTCACTTGGACACAAGAAGGAAGGATTCACAATCACAATGTACCATAAAAATAGATATTAGTGTACAGTTTTAGTTCAAGAGTATAGCATAATAATAGCAATTCATGGTGAAGACTTTTATCAGACTTCTTCGCATTCTGTTTATCTCTTTGATCTAGAATATGCAACTTGGTCATCAACATTCCAACACATCAAGTCCACCTGGTTTTACTGCTGAGATTGCAGGTATATTCTTTAGTATGGTTTGTCACTTATGTTGATTTTCATACACATTTCTTTCTTATTAACAAAAAACATCAGACAGATGTATAAATCTAGTTTTTTCTTTTTCAGGACCTCCAGCATCAAATGATACTGTGGACATCCCATTGCAGGTAGTTGTTTGGACTTTGTCCTTTGCCTCTCACAAAGCGTAAAAGAAATGTAATCAAGTCTTTGTCAAGTGTTTCCTGATGATTTTAATTACATGTTGAATCATTAGACAGAATGAATGATCTTATTAGTTGATTTTCACATTTTGCCACATGTCACTTAGACACAAGGATTCACAATCACAATGTACTGTAAAAATAGATATTAGTGTACAGTTGTATTTAAAGAGTATAGCATAATAATAGCAATTCATGGTGAAGACTTTTATCAGACTTGTTTTTGTTCTGTTTATCTCTCTGGTCTAGAATATGCATCTTGGTCATCAACATTCCAACATGTCAAGTCCATCTGGTTTTACTGCTGAGATTCCCGGTTTGTCACTTATGTTTATTCTAGGGTTTAACGCAGATTAGGGTTAATCTGCGTTAACACGTTAATGCGGATAAATCCCTTTTAACGCGTTAATGCTGACAGCCCTAGTTTATTCTCATACACATTACGTCCAGATGAATAGATTCAACTTTTGGAGACATTTTTTTCTTATTAACAAAAAACATCAGACATATATATATATTTTTTTCTTTTTCAGGACCGCCAGCATCAAATGATACTGTGGACATCCCATTGCAGGTATTTTTTATTTGGACTTTGTCCTTTGCCTCTCAGTTCTCAGGGTGACTTTATTTAATCAAGTGTCATTTTGATCAGAAGATACTTGAGAACAACAAAACCAACTTAAACATTTGTACGTAAACATTGTTATGTATAAATACATGTAATAAATGTTGTACTAAAGAGGATGGATGTTTCCAATTTTTACATCCCTCAGAAACAAAATAGGCAAACCAAAAGCTGTGTTAAATTAAAAAGATAAAACATAAAAAATCAGCCTAAACAATCAAAAGGATTCACAGTCAAATCAGATGTTTGTGTAATTATATAGTTAAAGAGTAGAGACCAAATATATTTTCTTTTCTTTTGCCAACAGAATAATTTTAGCAGTTCTGCTAGAAATCTGACTGAAAATGAAAAAGGTGTGTATTATATATTATTTCACAGTCACATTCACAATTTTATAATGATATTTAAATACACGCTGTTATTTTTCTTCATTTACAATCAGCAAAGTTTGTTGATAAAAACAGGGCAAAGTTAATCCAAGAAGTTTCTGAAGTGCTGGCGATAGCAGAAGAGCTTGGAAACCTGGTCCATTCTGAAGCCTATTCAAAGATTGAAGCTACACCGACAAGCCAGGAAAAAATGAGGGTGCTCTTTCAAAGAACACTGCGTTCAGGAGGGGTGAAGGCCAAAGCAGCCTTCTTTGATGCCCTAAATAACCATCATCCAGATCTAGTGGAGAGGCTTGGTATGATTTGCTCTTATTAAAAAGGTCCAATATGGTTTAACATGTATAACAAGTTAATAGTTTCTCCTTTATTTTCTTTAGGTGGCTAGTTCAAAGGAAGAGAAAGAGGAAAAAAGGACGAAAAAGAAGAGACAGTGGTGTCAATCCTATAATCATCCCATTTATTAGGGATGAGTTGGACAGCCTTATCAGGATCCTTTGTACAGATTTGTATACAAAGTGAATGACACCGGTTTCCTAGACAGACTCTCTTCGTCGTCCTGTTACTAAGAATCTTCACTCTAAAAGAAAGAGGGAGGTTAGAGAGAAATAAAAATCCAGCAAGCAAGAACGCGCCACACCTATTAACACCAGCTGAAACAGCAAGCCATCAAGGGATATGAGTGAATACTCCTCAGTTTACTTAAAGAAAGGGGTTTGTTTACTGTGTGATTGTGCACACAGATCATTGTCCTATTGTGCTTTGCAAGCACTAGTTCTTTGTGCTTTCAAAGGATTGTGTTGGACGTTAATAGTCTGCATTAAAAAAACATTTTAATGGAGCTTTTTAATATTTTACTGCTAAACCTTCTTACAAGGACCTGTATTTTATCAACATGTTTAGACATAAAAACTAAGATTGATATGTATTTGCCTACTCAGTGGAATTGCTTATTTTGTACTCTATACACAGATGTTCTGCTGATTTTACTGTAAATGATCATCTGTCTCTCTGTTAATGATAATAAACTCGTGCTACCCATCAGCCTCCTAGTAGATGTACATGTTCCAGGTCTGATTCACAAGATTTTGAAAAATATGACCTCTGACCTTGACATTACATTCAAAGTTACTTAGATTTGAACTTTTGGTTGGTGAAATTATAGTATGAATTTCAAAACTCAAAAAGATTCTCAGAAAACTTGACCTCTGACCTTGACACCGAGGTCACTGAAGTTAGAACTCTTCCAAGATTTTTAGTAGCTGCAACTATAGTTTGAATTTCAAAATATTATGTCACCTCATTCTCGAATTATTGCATTCAGAAAACTTGGGTCACCACGCCATCTGCCAGGGGAGTTATGACAATACCCCATCACAGGAGTGTGTGAGGGTGCAGCTCAAGCGTGAAGGAGCCTTTGCATCAACTATATGAACATTACTGACTCGCACTGGAATAAATTGGCAGCGGATAAATCAATGAAATGTTTAAACGTAGTTGCATGGATCATAGTGTTAAAAGGGCAAAAGGGCTCTGCATCAACCAGCATATCACTGTAAATCCCTTATTAGTCATTAAATCTTTGGAGCAGCATATGATTTAGGTGACAGTGCAATTATTTTCTAGAAACAAACAAGCTGTAAAGAAGTTATAAACTTGACTCATTTATTCAAAAGCATATAACTCCAAAGTAAAGTCCTGAAGTTGTTCTCTAAGATGGAAATGATCGCCCAGCTGGAAATGCTGAAAATTCAAGTAACTAATGGGAATTTTCAAATTAATGGCTCCAGTAGGACAGACATGCAAATCCTGGCACTTGAATCCACTTTTGAAAGATTGTGCCTCACGGTGTTACATCTGAACCACCAAAAATAAATGTTTTTGCATCTTTCTTTTATGTTTTCTTTATTAATAACAAGCTTATTTTGGGATTCATAAATTCTGTTTCATAAGCCTGAAACTCAGTGGCCTGATCAAAATACCTTGCAGTACAGAACTGCTGGTCCAACATACAGTAAAACATAAGATTTTAAGATAAATGATTGCTTAGAATAACTTTCACTGCAACTAAATTAACTCTAGCTAGTGTCATGTCATTTTGAGAGGGATGTGTAATTAGGGGCAATAAGTTTCATGGTATTACACGTGGTGGATAATTCTGATATATCGTGACTTGCAACTTAACCTATTTCCATAGACTGGGTTGCAAATTTTTTACTTTGCATAAATTGTCGTCACTGAAACATATTTGAATAACCATTTCTTTCTTTGCACTGACTCAGAATGGGTATCCTTTTCATTTTTGCAGTTAATTGTAACAAAAAGTAATTAACCATCAACGACACTCTGGATGCCTCTATAGTTATAAGTGGGGTTCCAGTAAAACATAAAATAAAAAAGGTGATTTTAAAAAATCTATAATTTCTAAATTTATAATCTATATAATTTTTTTCAGATAGAGACATCAGTAAATTTAGAAATGAACACCACCCAATGCCAAGTGTATTTCACCAGTGATAGTTACTGTGACTCATTGTATGTATGACCAGTAAAATTAAGAAATTTACAGTGTTTTAATAATGTAGCTTTCATAAATTCACAAAAACAATAGATTCCACACTTTCTGACTGTATTTTGAACTGATGCATCATTATTATTATTATTACAAAAGGCCAGAAGTTGCCTATATCTCTTAAAAAACTTGATGCATGCTCGATCATCCAGGTAAGGACATTTTCTGGGAGCTTCATTTTAAGATTGTCAATCTTGATCTAGCAAGCCTGTGCCTCACTCAGAATCACACAACTCAGTCATGACAAATGTGTAGCCGGGATTGCCAGAGGTACAATCTTTGTGAGAAGACTTTTGACAGACAACACAAAGAAGCCATACATGGGTCAGCTATTGGTGTATGGCGAAATACAAATCATTTTGCAACAAACAAACAAATTTATATTACCTTCAGTTTTTAATAAGCATTTATTTAATTAACTCACTAACATTGTGTGAGCTTTTAATACAAAAACACCCCACCACCACCAACATGAAAATTCACTCTGACTCACAAAACCTACAAAATACTTCCTCTATTTAAAGGCTTGTGTGTTTTCCACAAACTGACCATTGCAAAATGGGAAGCTTATTAAGTTCAGTTTGCTTTTTCTCCATTGTCTTTATTTCCTTTCTTTTTCCACATGGTGGCACTAACAGTCATCTATACAGAATTAATTAACGGCGCTGTAAAGTTAGAGCGGACTATACCATTATGCTTCTTTTGTAAGGGGTGACAGTGGTATCGAGAGGCTTCTCTATTTTTTGGAAATCAAGGTTCATTCAGGCAGTTTAGTTATCACCTTAATTACTGCAGACAAAAACACATTTTTCCTTCCAAGCTGACAACCTCGCCCCGCCCCATCCTCCCGCTTCTCTTGCTCAGTAACCTCAGTAAGTAAAGATGGGAAAGTGAAAGCTAGAAAGTCCATACCTTGGCCACAGCTTTGGTTTGAACTTTCAAATCTGGAAGTGGAACATCTTGACAAAAAGGTGAGTAGCCGCAAGCATTTTAATACATTTTTCATTTACGTTTTTAAAACATAAGCCATTTTCCCCTTACAAAAACCCCCCACACGTAGGAACATGACAAAGAAAATGACGCATGATTGTCTACAACTTGAGGAAGTTTGGGTTGCATTTGTATTTGTGGTCTCAGAAGAGTGAGTATGAGTAATCTAAAAGATATTTAGAGACCGTGATCTCCGAAATCGGAACAGATTTCAAACAGTTTGTGAACACGGAGGACCCTGCACAGACGTTCACGTTAAAATTCTGTGTGAATAAGTCAACCTGTTAGAAGAAACCCTAAATGTTTCTAGTCTAAGAGTCGTCATTATCGTGGAAAATCTAGCAGTGGAAAATGAAATTTAAAAAAACGCAGACAAGACAAGAATATATAACTTGTGAATAATCCATGCAAAAGTTGTGAACATGGAGGAGTCTGCACAGATAAACACGAGGGCAACAGCCTGCCAGTGAAAGAGGAAGCGGTAGATGTAGCTTGCTCTGGTTCGTCCCATGCTAAAAAGCGCCCAGGGATTTGCATCAGTTTGTTAGTGTACTGATAGTCTAGTTAGTTTGCTCATCTTTGATAATCTCTGTGCTTTTCTGTATATATGAAATGAATTTTCTTATTGTAACTGAGCGCTTACGGTGTGCTCTTGAAAAAAAAAAACATGATTCCCTTTGATACATACTAACAGTTTTATCAGACTTCCTGCGTACTTTATACCTCTATGTTCTGGGATTCACTACGCATTAGCAGTCAGTGTACTGTTTGTTTGTCACTTGTATTTTTTTCTCTATTCTTTACTTAATGATCATTGGATTAATATTTCTTCTTTGTTTTTCAGAAGTAGTTGATATTAGGTTCCAGATTTGCAATGCAGGTATTTGTTTTGCTTTTTGTCTTTTTCCTCTGAAAAGCTGACTTTATTTCATCAAGTGTCAATGTGATCAGAACAGACTTGAGATCAGAAACAGCAACTTAAACACTTGTTGTATCATTACACATAGTAAATATGTTTTGATGAGGATGGTTGTTATTTGTTTATTTTTACATTGCTTGGACACAAGGTAAGCAATTAGACATTATAGCATATTAGAATAAACAGCCAAATATTTGTACATGTCTTTCTACTCTGTTTTAAAAACGTATTATGGTACTGCTATAGTTATTGAGTATAAACTAAAAGTATGTTTTATTTCCCTTTGCCAAAAGAATTATGTCAGCAGTTCTGCCACAAAAATGAACGAACATGAAAAAGGTGTGTATTATTTATTATTTCACAGTCACATTCACAATTTTTATTTTATGATTTTTAAATACATGCTTTCATTTTCTTCATTTACAAGCAGCAGACTTTGTTGATGAAAACAGGGCAAAGTTAATCCAAGAAGTTTCTGAAGTGCTGGCGATAGCAGAAGAGCTTGGAGACCTGGTCCATCCTGAAGCCTATGCACTGATTGAAGCTAAAGAGACAAGCCAGGAAAAAATGAGGGTGCTCTTTCAAAGAACACTGCGTTCAGGAGGGGTGACGGCCAAAGCAGCCTTCTTTGATGCCCTTAAAAACCATCATCCAGATCTAGTGGAGAGGCTTGGTATGATTTGCTCTTTTAAAGACGTCAAATATGGTTTAACATGTATAACAAGTTAATAGTTTCTCTTTTATTTTCTTTAGGTGGCTAATTCCAAAGCAGCTTTGGCATTCCTGCATTTTTTGGACAGAAGTGTCAAAGACCTTTCCTGCCCTTTAAAAAAATGAATCTTTTGTGAAAAATATGTATTATGTTTGATACATGACTTTTTGAAACCTCTACATCATCAGTGTGATTTTTTTCCTCCTAAAGACCTAAATAGATTTCACCCAAAATTTCTAAAGATTAAACTGCAAAAAAAAAATGTCAGAATTAGCAAATACGATACAATTTAAAGTCAAATGTGCCAATTTCTTCTTATCGTTTTATAATTTGTCAATAAACAGCCCATTTTTTTAAACTAGTATTCTCTGGGAGTTATTTCATGGTTCAGGCTTTGCATAGTTAGTGTATGCATATATGTGTGTGTGGGACTGTATATATATAAAAAATACATATATCTATATATATATATATATCTATATCTATCTATCTATCTATCTATCTACCTATATATATATATATATATGTATGTAGTTTTTAAATCCCCGCTAGCCCCTGCGGGCGGTCAATCCTTCAAGCTCGGGTCCTCTACCAGAGGCCTGGGAGCTTGAGGGTCCTGCGCAGTATCTTAGCTGTTCCCAGGACTGCGCACTTCTGGACAGAGATCTCCGACGCTGTTCCAGGATCTGCTGGAGCCACTCGCCTAGTTTGTGAGTCACTGCACCTAGTGCTTCAATTAACACTGGGACCACCGTTACCTTCACCCTCCACATCTTCTCGAGCTCTTCTCTGAGCCCTTGGTATTTCTTGAGCTTCTCATGTTCCTTCTTCCTGATATTGCTGTCATTCGGAACCGCTACATCGATCACTACGGCCGTCATCTTCTGTTTGTCTACCACCACTATGTCCGGTTGGTTAGCCACCACCATTTTGTCCGTCTGTATCTGGAAGTCCCACAGGATCTTAGCTCGGTCATTCTCCACCACCCTTGGGGCCATCTCCCATTTTGATCTCAGGACTTCCAGGTTGTACTCGGCACAGATGTTCCTGTACACTATGCCAGCCAATTGGTTATGGCGTTCCATGTATGCCCTGCCTGCTAGCATCTTGCACCCTGCTGTTATGTGCTGGATTGTCTCAGGGGCATCTTTACACAGCCTGCATGTGGGGTCTTGTCTGGTGTGATAGACCCCAGCCTCTATGGATCTTGTGCTCAGAGCTTGTTCCTGTGCTGCCATGATTAGTGCCTCCGTACTGTCTTTCAGTCCAGCTTTGTCCAGCCACTGGTAGAATTTCTGGATATCAGCCACCTCCGCTATCTGCCGGTGGTACATACCATGCAGGGGCCTATCCTTCCATGATGGTTCCTCGCCTTCCTCCTCTTTCTTGGGTTTCTGCTGCCTGAGACATTCACTGAGCACTCGGTCAGTTGGGGCCATCTTTGTGATGTATTCATGGATATTCGTTGTCTCATCCTGGACTGTGGTGCTGACACTCACCAGTCCCTGGCCTCCTTCCTTCTGCTTAGCGTACAGCCTCAGGGTGCTGGACTTGTGTGAAACCCTCCATGAATGGTCAGGAGCTTTCTTGTCTTGATGTCAGTGGCTTCTATCGCCTCATTTGCCCAGCTTATCTTCCCAGCCGGGTACCTGGTCATGGGCAGGGCATAGGTGTTGATAGCCTGGATCTTATTCTTACCTTTCAGCTGACTCCTCGGGACTTGTCTGACCCTCTGCAGGTACTTGGTGGTTGCAGCTTTCCTAGCGACCTCTTCATGGTTTCCATTTGCCTGTGCGATGCCCAGGTACTTGTAGCTGTCCTCTATGTCTGCAATGTTGCCTTCTGGTAGTTCGATCCCTCCAGTTCTGACTACCTTCCCTCTCATAGGTAGGGCAAGAGACGAAATATATATATATGTATTTCGTCTCTCTCGCTCTCTCTCTCTCTCTCTCTCTCTCTCTCTCTATATATATATATATATCTATATATAGCTAGCAAGGTCAAACCCCTAACCCTATATGTATATATATATGTCCATATATCATTTATTGACATTTTGTTAAGCCGTACTAATTTAGGATTAAGTCATGAATATGAGGGTTAATAAAAATCTCTGTGCAAAATAAGTTTTGCTTCTTAGCTTTTCAACATTTCTATTGCATTCATTATAAATTGGAGGCTTTGTTTTTTCCTTTATCTAGTGGGAGAATGGGAGCAACTGCGAGAGAATGAGAGACATACAGTAGATAGAGAGAGAGAGAGAGACATTCTAAGAGGCTTTTCTGGTTCAATCCCTCTGTAACTGTCACAAGCAGTCAGTCAGTCAGTCACCTGTAGATGATGTTACTGAAAGCACTGTAGGCAGCAAAGTTCCTCCTGTTTCTCAATGAATAGTTAAAACAGTTTACCAACTCAAGATTAAAAAGCTCCCGCAGCAGCCAGAACAGACATTTTAAAGATGTTGATCTGGTAAATTCTATTAATTAAAACCTCATAATATAAGAAAGTATTTATAGAACTTTGTTGTTGTACTACCATGATAAATAATAGTGCCACGGTATACAAGCCACTCCTAAATTTAAGTGTGACAAACTAATTAGACAGCATTACGTCGTTAAAAGTTATTCTCTGTCTCATGTCTCAAAGACAGGAAGTTTGTACGTATTCTGGGGTTTGACCTTGTCTCATTCAGCTCTGTCTACACATACACACGAACACAGACCGTCACAACATGGTAATCTCCTGTGAGGAAAGTGTTTTCAAGTGTCATCTTGACCCATCCTTCTCTTCCTCGGTACTACTACCTACACTCCACCCAACACCCATCTCACCCCACCCCATTCTGCATTAATGCTCCCAATCCTCTTTGTGGGAGAGTGACGTCTGCTACTGTCAGAAACAGAGTTAAGCTCAGCAGGCATCAGGAGAATAGAGTAGAGAGAAGCTCCCAGCCGTAGGGATAACCAAGCAAGTTCTGGACCTCCAGGGGGACGAATCTCTGCTGCGTAAGCAAGGCTTGACTCTCCTCCCCAGGGGCTGCTTGTTCCTTTAGCTGGGGAGCATACAGGAGATCTAAATTTGCTGTGCCACGATAGCGACCTTCATCAACAGGTGGGCAAAAAAAACTATCCACTGTCCGAGGGCCTTAATGGCCTCCATGGATAAGTAATAACTAACCGGAATACAAACTCAGCCTTGGACAATTTGTTTAGGATCTTTTGTTGCTGTTTCTTCTATTTCCTACAGGTTTGTCATCAAGTCTCGAGCGGCATGATAGCTTACTCCCATATCAGGTGTGTCTGAAAGGTGTTTGTGTGAACATGCACTCAAAGCATTGACTGCATTAGAGTGTGTCTCCCAGGGTTTGCTGAGGCCACTGTTTACTTGCAGCGTGAAGGTGTGATTCTATTTGTGTGTATGAAACAAGTCAAAAGTGCTTAAAGAGTGTGTGATAGGTGGTTAGGCACCGTGGAGGTCAGAGCCCTGGATTTCATAGAGATGGAAGGTCATGCTTATGACCGCTTTGGAGATGGAGAAAGGGACAGCTACCTCATTGACTACCGAAGGATTGTTGGAGACATGGAACCAGCACGGCCACGGCCCTCAAACAGAGATGGGGAGCAACCTCACCCGTATGGGGGATATGCCCACCCTGTGCTACATGGACATGGATATGAGACAGCAGCCCAGCGATACAGCGCTACACGTATTCAAGCTGGGTATGAACCAGAGAGGTCAGTGTCACACTCTATTAGCAGTCTTCACACGCTGCAACATCACAAGCTTCTATGGTCTGCAGATGTGATACTATGAAGCCGTATAACTTGTAAACATTGCACTTCCAGTAGCAACTGAGCTGTTTTCACTTTCTAGTTGCGTTGGCTGTGCTCATTACAAGCTCATTTATCAGCTACCTGGGCAGCCTACCAAATCCTCTTACCTACTGTACTGCCGTCATAGGTGTATAGAAGGAGTTTCCATTGACAAGGACGGATTCTCTTTTGTTTGCGTTTCCTGTTTTCTCTCCAGCATTTGTAATAGGATCTAGTTACAGTATGTGTGTAAGAAACAGAGACAGATGAGCCGCATGCTTTTTGAAATGGATTCAGAATTTAACTGCTGACTAACCAACCATACCTTTATTTTTAGTAAAAATACACTTTCTCCTAATTTAGTTGCACTGTTTTCAATCAGCTAAAGTGATGGACAGAATAATAAAATATTTACTTAAGTGTTTGGAAATCTGCAACAATAACAAATTAATGTAAATTTAAAGCTATATATATCTATAATGTTGTTGTCTTTTCATTGGGATGCACCAGTATCTCACTCAGTATTTAGATGTGGTGGCTAACTCATATTCTCAGCTCCACGATGAGTGTATGTGTGTGTGTTTTTCTAAATTTCAGCATGGCTGACTACTTGATCAGCGGGGGTACAGGTTACGTTCCTGAGGATGGACTCACAGCACAACAACTTTTTGCTATCGGCGACGGACTTACATACAAGTAAGAAATGCTAAATTTAAAATGAAAAAAAACCCCCTCACACACACAAACACATTCATGGCATTGCTTACATGCTGACACAGATCCACGTGCACCTAAAGAAACACACATATACACTGTTATCTCATATCTTCCATTAAATGTTTATTAATATCAGCGATGACACATCTGCTCAGGTTTTATATGGGGGATTATTACGCATAATACTACTTTCAAGGGTGAGTCTTGAGTGGTGGTACAGACATTAAAAGCAGTGTCTGTCAGAGTGTGTGTGTGTGTGTGTGTGTGTGTGTGTGTGTCCTGCACATATCAGTGCTTTAATGGCTGTCAGAGTAGTTTCCTTAATGGGGCTCTGTGTGGGGTTTATCAGTGTGCAGAGGATAAATGCAGAACATTTCAGTGTGCTGCTGACAGATTATTTCTGCTTACTGTCAGCTAAAAAATAAAATAAAATTTTGCCTTGTAGGAATGACTGCAAAACATATAGTTCACATACACAACTATAAGAGGTAGCTTTACAAGTGTTTTGCTGGTCGATGTCACTATTAATATTACATGCTGGTTACCAGTCGCCACAGTGAGGCTGGTTTTGTTTTTTCAGTTAAGTCTTTGTGTGTTTCCTTATGGCAAAAAGTGGTCCTGGCGACACCTGCAATAGCAGGAAGCACCAAAAAGGTGGTGTTGAGTTTGTCAGGACGGTAGCATTGCAACTGTGGAAGATGCACACACAAAACTTTACAGGTGAGTAGCTGAGATCAAAATGAGCGTCGAGTTTGAAGATAGGTGACATCCAACCCATGAGTGCTAACAACTCATGTGATGATGTGGTAATCACTGAGAGCTGAGATCAAATCGACGTGCTGACGAGTGCAATGACTGATGTGACCCCACTGACAAGTGATTTCTAATTTAATTTGTGCAGTACTTCATAGTCGTCATGATCTTCTCTCCACATCTGTCACCTCTCTCCTTTCAGTGACTTCTTGATCCTCCCCGGTTTCATAGATTTCACTTCTGATGAGGTGGTAAGTGTCATCATACTGTCGAATATATTAAACATAGCCTACTGTTCAAACTTTCTCAGTGTACTGCTCATAAATTTGTGATGTAGTTGGGATTAGGGTTCTTCAACATGGGTTATGTCACAACACTAGTTGCTATAATCCCTGTGAGGTTGCTGCTTTGGTGAGTGGCAACACAGGAATAGTTTCCCTTGAAAACTGTCACGAGCAAAGTGAGCTAAGTGTGCTTCAAACACGGTGTCCTTTTACTCATTATATTTTATATTGCTGATATTAAGGTGCTGCTGTAATCAGTCCTTAACTCTTTGTTGTGTTGCTTAGTTAAAGGTGCATGAGCACGGGGTTGTTTATTTGACTTGCACTGTGTTCATCTTTTTGAACTCTGCTGGGACATTAAATTAATTTCATGACTAGATCACATGGGTTATTGCTGGATAGCAGGTGTTCGAGGAAGCCACCTGGGTCCTTTAAACGCTCAGCTGGTTAGTTCAGCAACTCCACTTCTGATGCGTCTAAACTGGCTCACAGCAGGGCAAATGAGCCAGTTAAGAAATACGTTACTATTTCAGATTTAATTTGCTAAAATGCTTATTGTAGACCTCAGTGTTGCAGTATAAGGTGATAAATTTGTTTCCAAATGCATTGAACTTTTAAGGATCTAACTTCAGCACTGACACGAAAGATTACCCTGAAGACGCCTCTCATTTCATCTCCTATGGATACAGTCACGGAGTCATCCATGGCCATCGCCATGGCAGTGAGTACAAACACCGCAGAGTGTTACATACATCACACTTAATAGCTGAGTAGGTACTGCTCAAATGATGCTTTTCTTCACTTACTTACTCCTGTCTCTAATTGGTTGGATTCAGCTGATGGGAGGGATTGGAATAATTCATCATAACTCCACTGCTGAGTTCCAGGCCAATGAGGTGCGCAAAGTGAAGGTGAGATAGAAAAAGTCACCGCACACATGTGCTCTAATTAAATAGATGAAATCATTTTTGATCTGTGAAGCCCCTAACAGCCATCTGATATGGAAATTAATTCTCACTTGACATTCGTGTTTGTTTTTACTAGAAATTTGAGCAGGGCTTTATTACAGATCCAGTGGTAATGAGTCCCCGTCACACAGTAGGCGATGTGTTCGAGGCCAAGCTACGCCATGGTTTCTCTGGGATCCCGATTACAGAGACTGGCAAGATGGGCAGCAAGCTGGTCGGCATAGTTACCTCCAGGGATATCGATTTTCTTTCTGAGAAGGACCATGACCAACCCCTTGAAGAAGTGAGTGTATCAATGTTGTGGACAATTCTGCAAGAATGTGTATATTTTTGAGAACATAATCTGGTAAATGGTAAATGGACTGATTCTTATATAGCGCTTTTCTACTCTCCTGGAGTACTCAAAGTAAGACTTATAATATCAAACGAGTGTGTGTGTGGTCACAGTTTATTTTCTGATGCAGGCAATGACAAAAAGAGAAGATCTAGTTGTTGCACCAGCTGGAGTCACACTAAAAGAAGCTAACGATATACTGCAACGTAGCAAAAAAGGTAAAACTTTAAAGAGTAACTCTGCCATTTAGGTAGCAATCATAATTGTGACTCTAGCATATTTGACTTTTCCTTTCCTTTCTCATTCTCCCAGGTAAGCTCCCCATAGTTAATGACAACGATGAGCTCGTCGCCATTATCGCTAGGACTGACTTAAAGAAGAACAGGGATTATCCTCTGGCTTCCAAGGACTCTCGTAAACAGCTGCTGTGTGGAGCCGCCATCGGTACCAGGGAGGACGACAAATACAGACTGGACCTCCTCGTGCAGGCTGGAGTCGATGTTGTTGTCCTGGTAAGTTTTGATTTTGCTGTAATTAAGCTTTTGGTCAATCTGTGATTTGATTCTTATTATTTGATCAGATCACATATAGTCAGCCAAGTCATTTGTCTCATATTAATCACCGGATGAATGGAACTACAGAGTGGGTATGAGTGTTTGACCGATCTTAAGTCATTTTTCCCATAATTTTGTTTTATTATTATTATTACAGGACTCTTCTCAAGGAAACTCAGTCTATCAGATTAACATGATAAACTACATCAAGCATAAATATCCCGAACTACAAGTGGTTGGAGGAAATGGTGAGCACCCTTTCTTTACTCGGGACTGTCTTCTTGAATTCATCTTCTACCTTTGTGCCTTTCTTTTGTCACTTTCCTGTGCCTCTGTCTCTCTCTAGTGGTGACAGCTGCTCAGGCCAAAAACCTCATAGATGCCGGTGTGGATGCCCTGAGGGTGGGAATGGGATGCGGCTCTATCTGTATCACACAGGAAGGTACAATCATACTTAATCATGGGACATAAAAATGTATGAATTTCACTGTATTGAGGATATTTTGCTCCCAACCATCACATTGTGGTCTTGTTTCTCAGTAATGGCGTGTGGACGGCCCCAAGGTACATCAGTATACAAGGTCGCGGAGTATGCCAGACGTTTTGGAGTGCCGGTAATCGCTGATGGAGGCATTCAAACTGTTGGACATGTGGTAAAAGCTCTTGCCCTGGGAGCATCTACAGGTAAAAGAAAGAAATATTCTCTCATTTTCTCTGGGCATTAAATTTGTGTGTACACTTGGATTAGCCAGTGGACAATTCAGTCTTTTTTTTCTTCCTCAGTGATGATGGGGTCATTGCTGGCGGCAACTACTGAAGCTCCAGGAGAATATTTCTTTTCCGATGGTGTACGCCTGAAAAAGTACAGAGGAATGGGCTCCTTAGATGCCATGGAGAAAAATAACAGCCAGAAACGCTACTTTAGGTGAGATTTTTACTGGAAAACACTTAATCTGGAAAACTTTTACCTTGTTAATCATGTGAATTATATTTGTGTGCCCAGTGAGGGAGATAAGGTAAAGGTGGCTCAAGGTGTTTCGGGGTCAGTACAAGACAAAGGCTCCATTCAAAAGTTTGTTCCTTACCTCATTGCTGGCATCCAACATGGCTGTCAGGACATAGGAGCCAAAAGTTTGTCCATTTTACGGTAAGTGTCAAACTGTTTAGTGTGAGATTTATTACGTGAAGGCTTTCGCCAAGTATCCTCCTGTGATCTGTCTCCAGGTCAATGATGTATTCTGGAGAACTGAAGTTTGAGAAGAGGACCATGTCGGCTCAGATGGAAGGTGGCGTCCACGGGCTTCACTCGTAAGTCTGACCTATCTGACCTCTGCTGCAACCCCTTCTTTCTCCATGTATGTCTTTTCCTTTTCCAGTTTCTGTTTTTTAAACATTTTGATACCAGTGACAGTATGTGAACATGCTGTTGTTAGATATGCTTCATTGTTAAATGTCCCCTAATTTACCTTCAGCAGTATCAAAATGCTCTTATCTTTTTTTTTCTTACTCATGCTATCATATTAGATATTCTTTTGTGCCATGTAAGTAATCATTACCTCCATCTTCTCCTTTTTTAAATTCATCTTCATTGATTTTTTTAACTCTAAAGTTTATGCTTTCCCTCTTTTTTTTCTATTCCACATGTAGTTATGAGAAGCGGCTTTAATGAAACGGGTGGAAGAGGAAACACCCGATCGGGACCCAATGTCCCGACCCCAGCAGCTATGAGCAGATGCACCGGGCGCATGTGATCAGAATGCAATGCATGAAGCTCCTGTGACTTCTACACTCTAAAGTTTAAACAAAGCTATTCTTTGACCTTCTGTTCACTGGTGTCCCAGCTCTGACCCCCAAAACAACTCTCTTTAAGTTCAAAGAGCCTAAAAGGATAGAGCCAAAGAATAGAGTTTTAGAGGATGGTCATAAACTCTTAATCTGTTGTTCTCCCTCTCAGGTCAAGGTGTAGAGGGAATCCTGTACTTACCTATTCTGTTGTTCCCTTTCAACAAGAAAAAGTATGGAACAAACTTGTCATGATATATCGGCTTGATAGAGAAGAGTACAGCCATATATTTCCTTGTTCATTTACTACATTTACTATTTTTGTTGCAGGAAATCAAGTAAAAGCGCACAGAGCTATAATCACATACTTTTAGTTCTCTTTCTCTCTTATATATAACAATAACAAGCGAAGTGTACTAATAAACACAGAAAAGTAAAATTCTCAGAATGTTTTTAGTGCACAGGTTTGTCCCTCAAGTCATTTCTCTGATACGTCACGGTGAGCTCTGTGCTGCTCTGTCATAGAAGGGACAAGAAAAGCATCAGCCTTAATTTATAAACGAGCACTCCAAATAGGGATTGACATCAAAAAGCAATTTACACTCTCACCTGGAACTTCACTCTTATTTTAATGTTATTGCTTGATTTAAAGGAGAGTATTCACAGTTTTCTTTCATCATTCTCATTTTTATTGTCACTATGCAACCAAAGCTCCACTTAGCTTTATAGTACATGCTGTATTCTTCAAAAATGCTATTTTGCAAAAGGTTATCATTAATAACACAGCAGTATATAGTATGGTTGGTTATTCGTCTTTATTTCCCAGGCTCAGTATTAAAAAAATAATAATAAAGCAAAAAAAGGTAGATACAGTAATGGATTCTCTAGTGTTGCAGTAGAACGAAACCAATATTCCAGTTTTGATTTATTTATTTCTAATGATCTTTACAAATATCATTTTTAAATTCATTTAATTTTTCCTTTTTTCTGTGAGGTACTCAACATATTTGGTTTGACACGTATTACATGTATTACTCAGTTTTAAAAAAAATCAACAGTTAATTTTCAATTTTGCCAACAATTTGTCACCAGTTAATTAAACTTCTTACTAGTTGACACATCTTAATTATAAATAATGCCATAAATAACATCTTCTTTTTTGGTCAACCTAGGAATCAAACTTTCATTTAATGTAACTTGTGTTATATAGTGGATGTATATGTATTTGAATAAAGATAATTTTTCAAACAACAGTTTGATACTATTTAAAAACTGTTTCGCTACCATTTTAAATTCATGCACTGTAATGACGTTGTTTTCATTCTTCAAAGATATTCCACTGTTAAAAGAAAACACCCAGAAACAACTCAAGGGAAACAAACAAACAACACCAGCTTGTCCCTATTGGTACTTTAAAAGGTGACATGAATGCTTTTACACTCAAAATTCAAAGAAACCTCAAAAGGTTTATATATTTAGACTGTAATTCTTTTAGCACACTATCAGAAAAGGGAAGCGGAGAAAGTTAAGCCCTTTCAAGTATGTCTCACAAACCACAGAACGTATCAGCAACGCAAACTTTAACTTTTGTGACTTTTGCTTGTCCTATGGCTGCTAGATTTTCTCGACACAATCCTGGATTTTCACTAAAACAAAATAAAGCAAAAAAATTGAACTCCCGTTTGGGTTAACTTCTTTGCCACAAATATTACCTTTTTTAGAAACAAGTGTTTGATTTTACATATGGACACATACTAAAATTATAATGTTGCTCAAATAAAGCAATACTGCAAGGAAGAAATAAGTTGCTGAAAACAGCATAATGAAATCAGTCTTATAAACTTTTTTTTTGTTTGAATATACAATATCCACAGTACAGTATTTACAAAAAAATATTGGCTCATATAGGTCTATATAACTTTTTTGACATATAGACTACGGTTTAATTCCCCCATCTAACCTAAATAGAGTTAAATCTACATAATTTGTATTCCAGTTACACCCAGTTTTATTTATTTTTTTAGCTTCCTACAATTCAATGGTGTCACTGCAAACACTCAGTGCATCAATTTGTTTGCACACACTGACAAACTCTGCTTGTACAGCCATATCCCATTCCAGCTGTTTGCTTTCACTCAGGTGTTTAGTTCCTGCCAATCGGCCAGACCCCCGACTGTCCTGGGAAGCTAAGCTCAGGGTTCGGTAACGTCTGTGGTATTGCAGGTGGGGGATGGCACGTGGGAGGCTGCTCTGAGTAAAATTTTGCCCTCTGTTGGCCCATGAATGTGATCGCAGCTTTCCTGGTTCTTTGGAATGGCTGCAAAGGCCCTGGGTTGAACCAGTAACACTCCCTTTCCAATCGCATTGGTCTGGTGATAATGGTTGATTTCTACGAGCTGTCATACAGCCTTGAGGTTGGGAATACCTGGAGTTGGACAAGGTGTTCTCTTGATCTACATCTCCACAAGAAGAAGTTCGGTAAAGGGTATTTCCCACAGAGCTGGGCCCTTGGTTTGATGTACTTTGGCTAGGGGAGCTCAAGGAAAGGCTTGAGGAAGCAGGTATGAGTCTTGGGAAACCAAAGATACTATGAGAAAACAGGGATTCGCTGAACAGAGCTTGGTCGATGCTGCGCGACAAGTCTATGGGAGATGGAGGCCGCAGATCCACAGTCGAGTCAGTCTCGAGACCTAAATTATCCAGTGATGACAGGCGAGCCTCAGCTGAGGCTGTAGGTTTATGCGGTGGGTTTGGGGGTGTGGGGAGAGGTAGTACAGTTTTGCTTTGGCTGGGTTTGTGAACACAGTCTGGTATATTCCCAGGAGACTCCACAATTGAGCAAAGAGGAAGAACCTCTGACTGCTCCTTGACGACAACATCACAAGCCACCAGCTTTTCTTGTTTACCCTGGGAAAGGACGGGGGAATTTGCACCATCCTGAGAGGTTATGGTGAGCATTCGTGAAGGAGAGCCACAGGATAGACGGGACCAAGATCCTGGTCTAGGATGTGCTAGGGTCTTGTTAGAGTTGCTACAGAACAGAGGATGTGTGCCAATGACAGACAAACCTAGACACACCCCAATCTCACAGAGTCTGCAGCCTACCTGGTAGCCCCACCATGGCCAAGGCTGAAACCCATGGCCATCAACCCCACCCAAACCAAGGGCATGCAGGATCCCATAAAGCTGAAGACCTCCACACCCTAACAAACACAAAGAAGTTACTACTCCAGCTCCTGCTGCCCTACCCCAGTCCTTCATACTAGCAAAGGGGCAAATTGCAGGTCGCATCACCTCAGGAGATCCTCCACTCTCTCCATTGTCATTTAACCTGTAAATGTTTCTACTGTTGACTTGTGTTAAGCAGTAGAAGATGAGGTATGAGCATGAGAGAAAGGTGGTGAGACATACAAACACACCCTGAGGAAAGAGCAGGATGACAGTCGGGAGGCTGTGAAAGTGCTGAAAAATCCCAAAACACCCCAAAGAGATAATAAAATGTAACAGGGCCAAACATAGCAACAAGCAAGGCTTTGGCAAGGCTGAGAAGGAGGCAGAAATAACAGGTGGAAGGGAAAGATGCTTGCGTGAACGAAAGGAAAGAAGGAGGAAGGCCAGGGAAAATGCTGAGATCAAACATGGCAATGGCAGTTCGGAGAGCAGCAGAGAGACCACAGGGGAAAGGCGATCTTGGTAACTGTAAGCATCGTAAAGCAAACAGAAAGCCTGGATCCCTGCAAATGCCAAAATGAACAAGTGCAGCATTGTGAAGTAGGGGCTTCCTGGGGGACACCTCAGGGGCAGCCCTAACAAGCAGACTACAGAGATTAGGCCAAATACAGTGAAGACAGAGCCCAGGCCATAGATATGTGCTTCCCATGCAAATCCCCATGTAGCCAGGGCAGAGTTCCAGTCTGAATACAAAGGGACCAAAAATGAAGGGGTGAGAGCCAGAAAGGGGTGCAGAGGCTTGTTGTGAGTAAAATCCTCTGGGTAGGTAGGTGTCCAGGAATGATTTAGTGTTTTGCAGGTTGTGGCAATTGTGTCCATGTTACCATCTAGCCGGCTTGGGCTTCTGGCTTTTGAATCATTCTTGGAGTCATCTGTAAAGAGTATAAAAAAAACATGAACACCATATTGGTTATCTCAACAGAAAACCAAAAAGTAGAAAATTTAAGTACAGATTTAATTTAAAGTTTTCATTGGCAAACAAGCAAACATGCTAACTTGCATAAATATGATGGTATAGTAATACAGAGACCGTGTAAAAGATGGAGATCGCTATGGTTTTTAAAACATAGTATTAAACATGTCTTAATTTTTAAAAATGTAATGTCTCTAAATGAGTGACTGAGCCTGTAAATTCAGCAGGAGTAGGTCAAGTCAGAGGGTCATTTCCCCATAGACTTCTATAGGACCGCCCTCTGGTGGCCATTAAATAGAATGCAGGTATAAGGCACTATAAGCTACATCCATCTTTTACACTGTCAATGTCATCAGCACTTTATCCATGTCATCATGAGCATGTTAGAATGCTAGTGTTAGCATTAAGCTCAAAGCATGGCTTTGCTCAAGATACACCTTTGCTTCACACCTAATACACCTGTGTATTTTTATTATTTTTTGTGTGGTGGTTATGTGTTATATCATCTTTAATAATGACAAATTTTTCCTTGCGAAATGAACATACTGGTACTAATCTAACCTCTGGATACAGGCCAAATTTATTTTTGCGCACAATCTTCATTTTCTAAAAAGAGAGCAGGGTGTAATCTGCTGTGTGTGAAGCTAATCCATAATAAAACAGAACAGGCTTGTAACTGGGAATCTAACTGGGTCACAGACAGAGTGGGAGCATGAGCAGTAGGTTGTGTGCATATGTGTTTGTGTGAAAGTGAGGAAGAGAGATACTGTATGTGTGTTGATTAGCCAGTATTGACCTCATGCCTGCTCTCATTTTGTGTGGCTATAGGTAAATTCACATTAGTGAAGTGATGTTGTTATCTATAAGAATGTGAAAGAGCTTTATGACTGATGATAACAATGTAACAAACAAAAAATGTGAGTTTCTTATTCTTTATATGAAATAAGCTGTATAGGGCCATCTGAATCAGGGAACCTACTGGTTATAAATGGAATGTGTCCTATTTCTGGTCCTCCATTAGTAGTGAAGCAATTACATCAGTATAGATACAGCAAACAGAGAG
This sequence comes from Oreochromis niloticus, assembly GCF_001858045.2. Lineage (NCBI taxonomy): Eukaryota > Metazoa > Chordata > Actinopteri > Cichliformes > Cichlidae > Oreochromis > Oreochromis niloticus. The sequence goes on along the minus strand of NC_031972.2, from coordinate 55,377,061 downwards.
CACTTTTAAGTGCGGGGCTTTCGCTCTGCTGTCTATGAAATCTAATAAAAAGGAGAACACATTTAATATATACTCCATCTTGATGCACTTATTCAATAAACTTGTTGTTACACTGAAAATGTGTGGTATTAAATGCATACACAGGAGGAAGCAAATTCCTTATTAATTTCTTTCAAGTCCTCCTCATATGCTTGTGGACACAACATTTACTTTGACAAGTAAATGCCAGTATGTGTGTGTGTGTACAGTAAATAGTGTGCATGCTGCATTATCCAGTAACCTCTGAGTGCGGGCAATGGAGGCTGACTGCAATGTGAATAAAATGTTTTACTTTAACAGGAGAGTGTAAGTTTGAACTGGAGAATCTGTGCTAAAAGGCTTGAATGAGAAAGACAAGGGCAGAGAACTGAAGGAGTTAGAGAGAGAGACATTTGAAGAAAGTGATGCAACCCATTCTGTGAATGTAAAAAAACTGTGTTTGCCAGCAGAATACATATCATAAACACTGCAGTGACATGTGGTGATTCTGAGTTTTTGGAGGTTATGCAAGGAAACTGAAATGCACTATAGGGCATAGTTTCAGCATTCGATTTATTGTAGGGATGCTGTAAATAATTAAAGGACTCTTACCTTCTTTTGCCTCCATGCTGGCAGTTTCTCTCTGTAAAATAAGATCTGTAATATCAATGAATCCATCTCTGTTTCCCTTTGTGGTAACAGAAATGCCTGTGGTCCATCCAAGAGTGTCTGGCCCCGGTCCAGTGGGCAGTGATGAAGTTGAGTTCTGCTCTGATGTGTGTGATGGGAGTGAGCCAGGGAGAAGAGAGGGTAAGTGAGTATCAGTCATCTGATTTTGAAAGCCTGGGAATGTTGGCTGATTCTCTCCAGTCTCTCTAGGATACAAAATCGATGCAGTGTTGGTCTCAGCTGGCTGATTCTTTAATGTTTGTTCATGGGTAAGCTTGGGTGGTACACTTGCTGATGAGGACTTCATTGTTTGCATTCTCTCTGTGGAGGCGGTATCTACTGTAGCACCCTTTGTGGGTATGGGTCCCTTCTCATTAGGAAATAAAAGAGATGTCTCAGCGCTCTCCAGTAAATCGCCGTATTCACCAATCACACCTTGTCTGTCTGTGTCCTCAGATGATGATAAGGACCAACTTAAAGGGGAACCCAGGAAGTCATCATCCTCGGGTGCAATCATGGGATCACTTGGTGCTAAACCGGGTACATGAGGTCTACTTGAGAGCTGTTTCAGAAACTGCCCTGCCTTGTCACTGTCTGGCTGTTGTGTTTCTTTCACATTTTCTCCAGTTAACGCTATGGCATGAAGCGAGTGAGGCAAAGAGAGAGGGAAGAGAAAATAAATATTCCACAGAGAGACCATGTTGAGGGTCCGCAAACTTGACCTCAAAGTCACTTGGAGTAGTTGTGCAGTCACATGTTTGAGTAATCCCTAATATCAGGTTTCCAAAGATGTCATTCTTAACACACCTGGAGAAAACAATCACGCATAAAAAACAAGTAATGCCAACACCCTTCAAATATTGCTTATCATTTGGATATCTCTAACATAGATAAAGTTAAACCGCTGCATGTGGGTCACAGCTAAAATCAAAAATTGTACGTGAAAATAACGGCAGTGTGATGAATATGAAAGCGGTGTGCTGAAACCCTCTGCTAGACTATAAAGTCTTGTGACGTGCACACAGTACAAACATTAAAATGCAAAAACCCATTTAAACAAGAGCATTAAAAAAGAGACATTAAACCACGCAACTCTGTGTGGCAGCCATTCCTTTTTTAGCTTCCTTACCTCATCAATAGCCCTCTTTGCTGCAGCCTCTTTAAACATATATGCCGCTCTGTGCTGCTGCATGTCTGCAGTCTCTGTCTGCATTGCACGGCGTGTCCTTTCATACTCACTCTGCTATGCCCCTGTTCTATCCATCGGGCTGCTGACACACGGGACAGACCCCACCTCCTCTACACAACCCCCGCTATGCCCACATGCTGCTTCTGCACTCATCTGACAGTGAGACTGTTTGCTGCCTTCGATTCTCCTAAATCTGAGGCTGCATCATTATGAGTATCACCTTTATTATAGTTACATGAGAACCTCGGAGAAGAGAAGGATAAATGTAAAAGCAAAATATGCCAAAGCAGATCAATACATGAATTTGTGTGTAATTTACAACTGTCGGCTAAAGTAAACAGCTCAACTAGAAACATTTCAACTAAAGTATATACTGAAAAGCAGATTATTTTTTAACAGCATACATCTATAATGCATGATCATAGTTACTTGTATATGACCACAGAACACCTGAGAATCTAGTACATGCAATATTTGACCAAGGATTTTTACCACCACTTATTGCGGCGAGAAACTGTGGTGGTGTTATCTTATTCACATTCCTTTATTTTCCTCCTTTTATTGTTCACGTGAGCTGTTTTTACCCAATGGGGGAAATCCAGTAACCTCATGGCCTAATTCAATTCCCATGGATGCTTCTAAAATAGACACTGATCCACATACCTTTGGACATATTTGGGGACAGTGAGCTTGAGGCACAGACACACATTATATGCTCTCTTTGCCTAGATGTTGCAGCTGTCTCAAAACTTCTGTTTTATAAACTTCTCACTGACCATTACTGTTGAATGGGAATTCTGCCAAATGCATAATGATTGGTCGCTGGGATGCAAACCTAACTTCATCCCATAAACAAATACAGCAAACATATCGTTAGGACAAAACACAAAGGCATAAATAATGGTTCTGCGTGCCAAGACACACACACTGGTTGTGACTGGCAACACCAAAGATAATAATAAAGCGTTTACACTTGGATAAGTACAGCCAGAATGACAGTGAAGGCTATGCCACATCATTTAGGCAGTCAGAGATGGGAGATAGGAACTTCCCCAGGGGTGTGATTAACCCAGTGTCTGATGAGGACACAGGAAAGCATCAACCCGGCCGTGACTAAAGGGGCTGGAAAGGAACAATGACAGGCCAAACATATGAGCTCAGAAAGGGACATGGCCAAATGATTGCCGCCTCACACTTGCTATCTGAATTCACTGAGCAACTGGTTTCTGTTTAGACAACTCATCCTCCAACAAGACAAAGTCAGCAGGGGCTGGGGTCCTGCAGGGAATGAGGACTGTCATGTCAAGACTCATAAACAAAGCTGCACAAGCAAAGAGGAGGATAAAAGCAAGCAATTCCCTTACTTTAAAAAAAAGATGAAGATGGGACAAAACGTACAGTACAATATTATACAGTGATGCCCTCTTAACATGTGTATACAAACATGACCTTTACACTTCACCTCAGTTCTCTGTTATTGGACCAACAAAGGAGGTCAAAGTAATGAGGGCAATGCCACAATCACATGTATCCCTTTGTGGAAACTCAAGCGAATTCTTAGAACATAAATCTAAAAGCATGTTCATTAAGGACAGGCATCACAAGTGTCTTTTAAAGAAGAACTGAGTGAAATGGTTTATTGTAATTGTAATAATAATAATAATTGTAATTGTAATAACTCCAACATTCATTAAACATACATTAAAATGACTATACTAAATACTATGATTTATTCAAAAGTATTTATATCATTGAATTCAGGTGTTCCAGTCAACAACTAGAGCCAAGCCCTCTCTTCCAAAATCCCTGTCTGCCCTCACAAATGTGTTTCTGGAAGAATGGTCATAAAGTCCCATAAACACACTCTTAAACCTTGTGGGAAAAGGGTGAGCCAAAATCATATTAAACCCCATGGATTAAGAATGGGATGTTACTCAGGTTCATAGGGAAGCATTGATTTTTTTCATGAAAAGCTGGAATCATAAAGGGAATTTATTAACAAGTTCCCTTTGTAATTATAAAGTCTCTCTGATTCTGATTGTGATGTGTATGAAAGTAAACATACATACATATATATATATATATATATATATATATATATATGTATAAATCGGCTGATTTTTAATTAGAGTGAAACTCGCTCATTGATGATGTCAAGGAAGACAGAAGAAGCCGAAGTGGAAGCAGCTATAAAAATCAGCCACATACAGGAAGCCCACTAATCAGTGATATCCACAGGTTCCAGGATAAGCATTTTCATTTTTGTTGTTAATTATTATTAACAAGGTATTATCCACAAAAGGGGAAAACTTGGAACTTGCGGACCTACCAAAAATACTGCATGAGTGCATGAACAGCTCAATCAGGAGGTCGCAAAAGAACCCAGAACAACATCTTAAGAACAGCAGGCCTCAGAGTTTATGACTCAATCATTAGAAAGAGATTGGGCAAAAATGGCATCCATGGAAGACTTTGAAGGTGAAAATCATTGCTGACCACAAAGAACACAAAGGCTTGTCTCACACTGGCCATAAAACATCTTGATGAAAGTATGCTGTGACTAGATAAAAGCGTCAAACTTTTCGGAAGGTCTGGGTCCTGTTCCATATAAAAAGTTAAAAGTAACACAGAATTGCTTAAAAAATTATGTTGTATGAACAGTCAAACATGGTGACCGTAGTGTGATGGTCTGGGGCTGCTTTGTTGCTTTAAGAACTTGATGACTTGCTGTAATTCATGGAACCATGAAATTTGTTTTCTACCAAAAAATCCTGAAACCCGGAACCCTGAAACACTTTGAACAATTCTGCAAAGAAGATTAGGTGAAAAATTGATTGGAGGTTATCACAAAAATTTGATCGCAGTTCTTGCTGCTAAAGATTTCCCGATTATTTCCCACCAGTTACTTTTTCACAAAAAGCCAGGTTGGTTTGGATAGATATTTTTCCCTTAATAAATTAAATCTTTATTTTAAAAAACTAATCTTTGAATTTACTCTGGTTATCTTTGTCAAATAATGAATTTTTTTTAATGATTTAGGTCTGACAAAATAATTTTTTTTCAGCAGTTGTCTAAGAAAAAACAACCACAAACAAATTAACCATACTTTTTTCAGGGTTTTCACTATATAATCAAAATCAATTTAAAAAACTATCCTGGGCTCTTCTGGGGCTGTAGTGCCAGGCTAAATAGCATCTGTATGCTATTTGCTATTTGTCTTTAACCACTCAAATTAAATCTGTAAATTTGCAGTTTAGTTACTATAGGGTTGTTATATTTTAAATACATTGCTCAGACAGGCACAGAGAACCTGCAATGAAGAAATTATACAGTGGGTGACAGTCCAGATATTTTCAGACTGCACGGTAGGTGGCGGAAAATATGTAGTTACAGAAAATCAGGAGTACGAAGAAGAAGGAGGAGGAGTTAAGAGGAGGACTTAAAGAAAGAAAGTCATACCACACCGGGACCAAGTGCATCTTCACGTCTGGCTCACTTGGGAGATGTCCACGTAGTTTAATATTAACTTTTTTATTCTTTTTTCTCTTTTGCTGCAAGCTAGGTGTTTAGGAACAGCCTGTTCTTACCTACTACATATTACTACAAGTAAATTGGATGCACTTTTGTAACTCCGCCACAGAAAATAGCTACTAGGTTTAACTCGCTAAAGCTTTCCATGCTTTGATGGTAAGTTCATTTTTGTCTTAAATTAGCATTGCATTTGTTTGTTTGTTGTTTGTTTCAGCTGGCTGTGAAAGAAAGGCTAACCCCATATGTTTAAGGGGATTTAAAAAAAAAAAAAACTAGACTATTGTACGCTAAATGAGTGGGTGGGTTTTGGTGGGGGTTGGGGACATTTGGGCTCTATACAGTTAGCTTTGCTTGATTAGCTTAACTTTAACGGCTCTTGTAGCAGCAGTGAGCGGGAGAAAGGAGGGATACTCTTTTTTCTGAGAAAAATAAAAAGGAAAATTACAAGGAGAAATGGCTTAAACTGGTAAACTGCATAAGCTGCCAGTAAGTTTAGTTTGCAGCTGAAGAACAACAAAAAGCAAGCATCCATGCATATGTTTGTTTTCGCTGTGCGACTTTGAGCAGAATAATCAGTAGCCATCGCTAACCATAAGGTTAATGCATCAAGAATAAAACAGCAACAATTAATGATAGGAAAATTTTAACAAAATCTTTATTTTGTTGTAGGGCATTGTTTTTCTACACAAGTGTTGTACTTAGTATGTATGTGCATGCATGATTAAAGGCGTGCCCCCTCAGTTTGTGTCCTTCCAACAGTAATACTTGTACAAAAGTACATTGTGAAATAGGGTTCCTGTCTCCGCCATTTTCCTTGCTTGGTCTTACTATAGGCTAAAAACAGTCCTATATAACATCCCTGACTTGTATACAACTTTAGCATGATTCAGTGAAAGAAATAATCATAAGCAACAGGAAAGCAGCTTTCATAAGTTATGGAGAGTTGTACAATTTGTGCCAACATATTCAATATGATTTATAACATTATAAGTAACATTATTACATTGTTGATGAAATACAAGTGATCCTTTAAAGTCTGATATGGAGTTATACTTATTCTATATAATGCAGAAAAATAAAATTTTTATGCTGTTTTTTTCTGCATAGAAGGATTGTTGGTGATATATCAAGAAATTGCAGAAATATGTATAGATTTAATATAAATTTAATATAATATATTAATATAGATTCAATATTAATATAGATTTAATATAAAGTTAACATATTCTAATTTTTCCTAAACAGAGTACAGGCAAACCTCAAGTACTCCAATTTTGGAAAGTAAAAAACATGTCAGCTAATGGTGTGTGGCTGTGTGTATATGCTCTTTCAGAGAGGTTGTGACCTTCCTATAAACATACTTGTACAAAAATATGTCGTGACATAGGGCACTGTCGCCGCCATTTTATTACTTATTACAAAGTTTTTTTCTGTGTAGAAGTATTGTAGGTGTCTCCCAAAGTATATCAAGAAATTACAGAAATATGTTTAGATATGTGGCAAAGTAGCAATCCTGCCTAAACACTTTACAGGCAAACCTCAAATCACCTACTTTTAGCAGGGAAAAATCTTGTAAGCTAATGGTGTGTGTGTACGTGCCTCCAGAGAGGTTGTGTCCTTTCTATAGACATAGTTTCTATAGACTTATAGCATAAGTAAGTTAAGCAATTGGGAAACACCTTTGCTAAATTATGGAGAGTTGTACAGTTTTACACACACACACACACACACACACACACACACACACACACACACACAAACATTATAATTACATTATTATTGTATTGTAGATACAATGGCCTATCTATAGGCTCTGAGTATTCACATCCCACATTTCCAGATAATAAGAAAGAATATGCATAGCTCTATGTCAAGGTTCAAGGTTCTTTATTTGTCACATGCATAGTTATACAAGTATAACACACAGTGAAATTAATGTAGCCTGACACGCTCCTCGACATGTGCAAAAATGGGGGGGGGTAGAGGAAGAACATTATATATATAGTATATACATTAGGTGAATGTGCAGTAGTAGCAGCAAGCAGGTGAATTCTGTACATTAAGTGAATTAAATAAGAATAGACAATCTGACTATTTTACAGAATTGACAATATAAACATATTTAAAATTAAAGGAATTTGAAATGTACATTGTGCCGGTGGGTTTAGAGTGTCTGGAAGAAAGTCCTGCCAAGGTTTCAGGTGAACTCATTGTGAAACCTAGCCCCATATTATCATGTGATTTCCTGGGGTCAACAGGCCCAGGATGTAAGTGGGCGTTAAGGCGTCTGGGCAAGGATCTCAAAACTGGATTATAGATGGCAGACGGTTGGTGTCATAAGCCACCGCCTCTGTTCAAAGATGATCGTTCACAGTGGACATAGATGGCTTCTTTCACTCCTCTTTCAAACCATCTGTCTTCTTGACCTCACTAAATCACATGATAGGGTGGGGCTGGGTTTCACAGCGAGTTCACCCGAAACCTTGGCTCATGTGATCAGATAGAGGATCATTAGGGGGTCCATGCCCCCCTGGGGGGACACTCCCATAGGGCTTAAATCTGGGGCTCCCCACCATTTGACTTTAGAACTGAAGAAGCTTCTTGGATCAGAGGTGAAACTTCTTCAAGCAATTTAAAGAAGTCCAGGCGCTTTTCTTTCCAAGCTCCTTAGACTACAATGACCTGGATGATTGAGAACCTTCGCAGACACAGAGTATGTCATTGTAACATTGACATATGCCAGTCCTGCTTGCATACAATACCGGCAAAACACCCCAGATACCCACTCTTAGTCAGGGAAAAACTTTAAGCTGGTGGTTATGGTAAATGGTAAATGGCCTGTATTTATATAGCGCTTTACTAGTCCCTAAGGACCCCAAAGCGCTTTACACATCCAGTCATCCACCCATTCACACACACATTCACACACTGGTGATGGCAAGCTACGTTGTAGCCACAGCCACCCTGGGGCGTACTGACAGAGGCGAGGCTGCCGGACACTGGCGCCACCGGGCCCTCTGACCACCACCAGTAGGCAACGGGTGAAGTGTCTTGGCAAGGACACAACGACCGAGACTGTCCAAGCCGGGGCTCGAACCGGCAACCTTCCGATTACAAGGCGAACTCCCAACTCTTGAGCCACGATCGCTATAATGATTGCTTTGATTTCTGTCATTCTCCTTAGTTTTTCTTGATCTTTGTATTTGTTTGTTTTTCCCTATTTTGTGGTTTCTGTGTCTACCTGCCTGGTTCTCTGTTTTTTATTATGCCAATTTCATACCTGTGTCTTTCTCTTTTATCCAGGTAGCCTTGGGTTTTTGAATACTCTTCTCTCTCTTAAACGAAAGCCCTACAATTGCTGACATGTTTGCAAATATAGCTCTTAGCAGAGGCGTTACTGCCCACCGCCTTAGTAAGAATGCCACGTTCTTCATGAATGAAGGAACATTTGCAGTCCCTGGATGCCGGAACCAGACCTCAGAACGTCACAAACCTCTGTTGCTGATGTTACCGTGGTTGGGTTCACGTCCCCATGCGCTGGCTAAGTACTGTGACATCTACTTCAACACAGGATTTGACGTGCTAGTATTTGAGAGCGAGGTAAGAATTCAGGGACTGAGGAGTTGGAGCATATGTTAAAGTTAATCAGTTTCTCACACTAACTGTAGAGCTGCTCTTCTGAGTCAGCTAAAACAGTATCTGTTGTATCAAAGATAACATGCTCTTTGACCCCTACTGATGAATAATAATAATACATTTTATTTATAGGCGCCTTTCAGACCCTCAAGGTCACCTTACAGTAACACGTAAACAATACCATAAAAACATAAGAAAAATGTATATATAGCAAACACGGTAAGATAAAATTTAGACATAAACAGTCATAAAAGTATAAAAGCAAATATAAAAACTGAGCAAGGTAAAAATGGCCTAAGACAGATCAAGTGTATGCAATTCTAAACAGATGAGTTTTGAGTAGTGATTTAAAAGTGGTGAGACAAGTGTGTGGCCCGTAGAGCAAGTAGAGGTGCATTCCAAAGTCTCGGGGCAGAACAACTAAAGGCTCTGAGTCCCATGGTAGTCAGGCGAGCAGGTGGAACTGACAGAAGGGAAGCTGAAGAAGAGCGGAGTGTACGAAGGGGTGAGTATGTATGGAGAAGATCGGATAGATATGGAGGGGCGAGGTTATGAAGCGCTTTGAAAGTGAGAAGCAGGATCTTGAAATTGACACGGAGGTGAATTGGAAGCCAATGGAGCTGTTTAAAAACAGGTGTTATATGTCCAGTGGATCTAGTTCTGGAAATAATACGAGCAGCTGTATTTTGAACCAACTGCAGTTTATGTAGGGATTTATGAGGTAAACCATAGAGAAGAGAATTACAGTAATCCAGACGAGATGTGACAAGAGCATTGACAAGTATGGTGGTACTGTGTGGTGTGAGTGAGGGACGAAGACGGTTAATATTACGGAGATGAAAGTAGGAAGACCGAGTGATATTATTTATATGTGCTGTGAAGGACAGAGTGCTATCGAGGATGACACCAAGACTCTTAACCTGAGGGGAGGGTGTGACAACAGGAGTTATCAATGGATAACGAAAGACTGGTTGGAACTGTAGTCAGTTTTGATCTGGTGCCTATTAAAATGAATTCTGTTTTATTGCCATTAAGTTTAAGAAAGTTGTGAGTAAACCAGACCTTGATTTCACTTAAACAGTCAGAAATGGATGTGGGTGGGAGAGTAGCTGTGGGTTTGGAGGATAGGTAGAGCTGGGTGTCATCTGCGTAGCAGTGAAACTGGATGTTATGCTTCCTAAAAATATTACCTAGAGGTAGGAGATAGATGATAAAAAGTAAAGGACCCAGGACAGAGCCTTGGGGTACACCGAAATTAACTGGAGTAGATACTGATCTGTGAGGGAGTAATTGAACAAACTGTGAACGGCCAGAGAGATAAGAAGTAAACCAGGCGAGTACTGTACTATTGATGCCAATAGATGCTAATCTGTGAAGGAGGATGCGGTGGGACATAGTGTCAAAAGCTGCTGTAAGGTCAAGGAGAATGAGGATGGATATAAGTCCAGAATCAGCTGCAAGCAAAAGATCATTGGTGATTTTTACTAGGGCTGTTTCTGTACTGTGACATGAACGGAAGCCGGACTGAAACTGTTCGTACAAGTTATTTCCAATGAGATGATGATGAACCTGTGCAGCCACTATCTTTTCAAGAATTTTTGCTAGGAAAGGGAGATTTGAAATTGGCCTGAAATTATTTAGATTGGAGGGATCTGAACCATTCTTTTTCAGTATTGAAGTTATTACTGCGGTTTTAAGAGAAGAAGGAACAGAACCAGATATAAGAGAGGAGTGTACGATATTAGCAATCAGTGGGGCAAGAGACGGGAATGAGAACCTGAATGACAATGTTTCATTCTTGCACTTAACACTAAAATGCATCACAGGGCGGCTAATGAATAATAGTCTTTCTAGAAGTATGTGCTCTGAGTGCAAGCTTGTGGTTCCCAGAATTACCAAAAGCAGAGCCTTAAAAAGTTATCGAGCCCCTGTCCGGTGGAACCAGTTCCATGTTGAGAGAGACAACCTGTACTTTGAAGATTAGACTTAAAAATTTCCTTTTGGTAAAGCTTATAGTTGGGGTGGATCAGATGACCCTGAATCATCCAAAAATTATGCTGCTGTAGGCTCAGCTGTTGGGGACTTCCCATGATATAATACCCACTTTTCTGTTCACGATGCATTTATATGAAACTGTTGTACATCGTTTCCTTTTCCCTACTCTCTCCCTTTGTCCCCCCTTTTTGTGATCAGATTACTGCCCCACGCTGATCTTGGCTCTGTTGGAAGTTTCTTCTTGTTAAAAGGAAGTTCTTCGTCCACAACTGTTGCCATAATATCACCGTTTAGTTTGTCAAATTATAGGCTCCTTTTCTTTAAACTGTAAAGTGTTTTAAGGTCTATATCTGTGAAGTAGCACTATAAGAATGAAACTGCATTAGATAAATGTGAAGAAAGTTTGTATTTAACTAAGATTGCAATGGAAACTTAACTCGTAAAAAAACAAAAGTAGAGGGGACCCCACCAGGACATCGTGGGAGCACTGTAATGTTGCGCATTGATCTTACTTTGAAAAATGAATTCACTCAGTTTTAAACTCAAAGTTTAGTGTGTGTGTATGTTTTTTAATGATTTTCTGAAAGGCTGATTGAATTTCTCCTTTTTTTCAAAGGTGCAAGGGTTCCTTTGGCCCCGCTGGGGTCTGGAACATGGAAAGACATTACTGGAGTTGCTGGAGAGCGAGCGCTTCGTGTCCCGCCCCCTGCTTGTTCATGCATTTTCAATCGGTGGATATACCTTCTCTCAGCTCCTTGTGCATGTGTCGAAAGATACAGATAAATATCAGGCATTCACAGAAAGGATCACAGGGCAGATTTATGATAGCATGGTGGCAGGATCCCTTGAGCACATGGCTATAGGTGAGTTACCATTAACTCACACTTTATCTAATTCTTGTTTTCCTTTTCTTGCAAAATTGATAATTATTTTCCTTCTTTCTTCTCAGGTTTGGGAAAAACTGTATTTCCAAAATGTGAGTGGTTGGTAAAGCAAACAGCCATGTTTTACTTTGACAAGTTTAAAAGCCACACCGTGGACTACTTTGACATATCCTTGGATGTGTTTTGGAATACGCCCATCACCGCTCCTGTGCTGATGTTCTACTGTAACAATGATCCACTGTGTGACCCACAAACTTTGGCGGACTTGGCCGGTTACTGGCGAGGGCGTGGAATGGATGTCACAGAAAAGAAGTGGGACAATTCCATTCACGCGGGCCACCTTAAGAGACACCCAGAGGAATATCTGTCCACACTTCGCATATTCCTCAGTTCCCTTGGTTTTACCCCGTTAAAGGCGAAGTTATGAGGTAAAATCCCAACAATGTAATGCAAGAGGAACTTGACTTCACTGTACATTAACCTCAAATGTTTTAAGCTTTGGCTGGGCTGTAATAGTACATCTTGAATTTTTACACTAATTGGTGTGTGTTATGAAGGTACAGTAACAGTTCAGTTTTATTCAGAATGACGATCACATGTACTCAGGGTTTACTTCATACAGTTTCATAAACACTAAAGCAAAGCATATAAAGAATAAAATGCACTTTGGATCACAATGTTCATGTACGCCAAAGCAAACAAACAAATATAAAGTCTGACACTTTTCTTTTAGGCAAGCAACTGTCTACTAACTTAAACTAAATCATGGAGGGGAAGACAAGTGCAGGAAATATTCCAAACTTAAATTTCTCATTTGAAATGCTGGAACCAGCATAATTTGGCATCTTCATTTTACTACAACATAATGGTTTGTCAGAATTGTTAATCTACTGGTCACTACTGACATTTTCAGTTAACTATATATCTTCAAAAACAGTATACATCATTCCATTTTGCACAACATCTCAATGTCTTTGGAAATGGAGGGTTATACATTGAAGTTCCTAACTGTTCTTTGACCCTCAAAAATACAGTTTCCAAATCAAATGTGAACTTTGCCTTTTGCTTTTTTCTTTTAAATATTTGAGACAAAATGTAAACAGTCCAAAGAACGATGTGAACAGCAATGGCCACAAGCATGCAAGCTCCAAGTGCTTCTATTTATGAAACACGACAGGTCAAGATGTGTGCTTGATGTTTTAGTGTCTAATGTTTGGAGTCATGTCTTTTGGTGCTTGCATTAATGGATACAACTAGAGTTCAAAGTCAAATGACAAATCTCTGGTTTCAGCTTCTTAAATACAATCACTTGTTGCATATTTTTCAGATTTTGTCAGACAAAAGAGTAGAAATTAGCATAGTTTTAGGTGAAACACTACTAAATTTTAAATGTGTAAAGCCTAATTAACTCATGTTTCACAAGCACCAAGGTAATTTTTTATCAGTCAAGATATGTTCAGGGAAAACTCACACAAACCACCTGAAATCTACTTTACCTTTTCCCTCACAGTTAAGGGATTTTTTAAGTGGCTATGACATTTCCTGGTGGTTGATTATGTTCTCATCTCAGGATGTAAAAACCCTTGAATGATTTTGAAATTAAAACTGGACATTTACTTTTCCTGCAGTAATTTACAAGTAAAGAAACTTGTTCCGTGCTTTAAAAAAACAGTTGATGCATGTGATTGAGCTTCAGGGTTAAACTGCTGGTCTGATTTTCAATTTCCTGCTGATAAGCACAGCATGCTGTGTGCACTCAGAAGAAAATGCAATACTACTTGACACTGCTGCTGCTGAAGTTTTGTTTTTTACACATTTTTACACAAAGCCTTGAAAGTGCCTTAAAAAGCACCTCACTTGTTACTACCACCAAGTCTAACAAGAACTAAGGTGATTACAACAGCACGTTTTCATGAAAGTATATATTTGATTAATTTAGGTCGGTGTCTATGGCTACGTTCACACTGCAGGCGAAAGCGCATCAAATCCGATTTTTTCGCCCCTATGCGACCCGTATCCGATCTTGGTATGACAGTGTGAACGGCACAAATCCGATATTTTCAAATCCGATCTGGGTCACTTTCGTATGTGGTACTGAATCCGATACGTATCCGATGTTTTAGAAAGCGACTGCTGTGTGAACGGTCAAGTCGCATTAAATCCGTCTTTTACGTCACTGACACAAGACAGACGCCAATTATCAGCGCCGGAGAAGCGCCCGATAGGACATCGCGAACGGTTTCTTGCCATCCGGTGAAACTGTTGGGAAGACCACATTGGAGAAATGTGAACATTTTATTTTTACTGTATTTTCTGCAGATTCTGACAGAAATCTGCAACTATCCTTTGAAGCACCGCTCCTCTAAAACAGCAAAAAGGATCATTATTAGGTTATTTGCATTATTATGTAAATAACAAAATAACTTAAAGCAAAAATTTGGAAACATAAGGTCCGAAGTCTTTATATTAAGGCCAATCAGTCAAACAATATTGTTTGCTCTGGGTCTAAACAGAGCGAGTTGTGTGTGACATCTTCTTTTGCGCATGCGGGCCGCTTTGAGCGTTCACACTGTAGAGCGTTTGATGTCGCATTTTATGTGTAGTGTGAACAAGCAGACAAAAAAATCGGATTTGATCAAAAAATCGGAATTGAGCATTAAGACCTGCAGTGTGAACGTAGCCTAAGTGTGTGCGTGTTAAACTATACAGTTATCTCTAAGGTGTTTGTATTCTCAATATTCTTGAAGGATGTGACCTGCTAAAATTGGGAAAAGAAATCTTATTCAGTCATTTCTGTTAACACTTTTCATATGACTGACTTGTAAGTTGAAGATGTTTAAGCGTAACATGTTATACTTCTGTGTAATAAAGATGTGTTTCTCTTAACTTGAACCGGTGCAAGTAATTTTTAATTTTTCCTTTTTTGTCAAAGTTGATTACGAAGGGTTAGGAGTTAAAGCACCAATGCGGTGAAATGCAATATTATTCTTGCTGTAAAGCACTGTACTCTTGCCTAACAAAAGATACACATACAAAAGTTGTTCTTTAAAACTATGTGTACAACATAGTTTTTAACTAACTGGGGGTAAATGAAAAGTATGTATTTATATTAGGAGGTAATTATGCTTAACATTTAACCACCTAACCTCAGAACTGATGACCGCATTTAGACTTCAAGCTATTCTACTATTGAGACAGGTGATAAGCAGGTAAAGAAATGAACCTTTGACCAATGCAATTAGCACATTCAGTCATTGTGATGTTTTCTCCAGATATGGGTTGATGCAATCCGTTTCTGTAAGGTAGGTGCTGTACTTTTGCTTCATAACATTTTGCACTGTCCACTTCTTGCTGTGACAAAACAAATTTCCCATGTGTGGGACTAATAAAGGTTATCTTATCTTACTTCTCCAACGATGTCATAGCCCAAGGTGATTTTAAAACTGTGACACTAAAGAAAGGAATATCTTTTGGAAGAATGGTATTCAATCCTTTTAGCAGAGTTACAGGCTTTGAGAACTGAGGTGGCCCAATGCCTTAAAACTACACTGTTTTCGTTACTGTAAATTTTTAGTTTGTACTTAGAAAGTGATTTGAGCTACTGAAGACACCACCTGGTGGCAGAAGCCATGTAGCTCACTCCCAGTATTATCATTACAGTTATGCTTTACTATCAGCACAAGACCCTAGAAATGATTAATCCAGTGTAATATAAGCATCACATAAAAACAAAACAATACTGAAATTTACAGAAGAATATAGGTAAACTATTGAAGGGCCTCTTGTGGTTAACGGGGAATACAGAAAATCAACAACATATCACTTAATCAGTTGTTTTGGATTTGTGCTGTCATGGTTGGTAACCGCAATAGCTTCTTGTTTCTTGAAGTAATTAATTAAGGGATCATCATACGCTCCCTTTGGGCTTTCTGCAGGAAGCACCACCTCAATAAAACAGCTATTGTGGGAAGTTAAAGTAAATAGTAAGTATATGCAAGAAACTCAGTAATGGTGAAAACAAACATCAGACAGAAACGGTACTTCACAAAAAGAAGCTGAATTTTACTTTTATATCAGCTTATTTAAATTTACATATTATTCCTACATTGAAACCTCCAGGACGATAGGTGGCGCACGTGAATGCGAATATCTAACGAATACACTTCCGTTCTTTTTCAAAGATGGCTACTTCCACAAGTAAACATGCGACTTAATCCCGTGGCTAACGACGTCCAAGCTAAACAGTTCTGTGGCGTGTATTCATGCCACTGATAAGCGTGTTATCGAGAAATTAGACATTAGCTTCCTGTGGTGGATTGGTATTAAACTGCATTTCACTTTTTGAGTTGGTGTACACGCCGTAAAGTTAGCAGTTAGCCATGGCGGCGCACACCATATTTGTTGGTTCTCTACCAGATTCAGCTTCTAATGAGCGACTCGAAGAAATATTCTCAGAAATTGGTCCGGTAAAGAAATGCTTCGTGGTCAGAGATAAAGGTACTGTCGTTTATTCGAAAGAACCATACAGAATAGTAATTGAAAAAGTCGTACGAAAGTAGAATTAAATTAAACCTGCAAACATAAACATATTTATGTACATAACAGATATCTGTGG
Organism: Oreochromis niloticus; assembly: GCF_001858045.2. Classification (NCBI taxonomy): domain Eukaryota; kingdom Metazoa; phylum Chordata; class Actinopteri; order Cichliformes; family Cichlidae; genus Oreochromis; species Oreochromis niloticus. The sequence continues at coordinate 55,360,524 of NC_031972.2, read as the reverse complement.
TCTCTATTTATTTTTTAACCAGAGACTGAAAAATGTCGGGGGTTTGGTTTTGTCACATATTCCATGGAGGAAGATGCACAACGAGCCTTAAAAGAAATTAAAGAATACGACGGGCAGAAGCTGTCCCTGACAGTGGCCAAGAGTAAAATCAAAGACAAAAACAAGAAAGGTTCGTATGAAGACATGTTCCAAAACTGGCAATCAGGAGAGTCTGTGTCTCCATGGTAACCTTGCACTTATTTCATTTAGCACCTACAGAGGCAGGCACTGCTCCAAAGGAGAATCAGCAGAAAGGCTCCAAGAAAAAGCTACTGAAAGCAAGACTCATTATAAGGAATCTCAGCTTTAAGGTACAGTATGTTTCATGATTACTAAATGTAACAGCTCAGCGCACACTGACACAAACCTTTGCTAATACACACCGTGTGTTACAGTGCACAGAGGATCATTTGAAAGAAGTATTTGCAAAGTTCGGGACAGTTGTTGAGGTCAAAATCCCCCTCAAACCTGGTAAATACATATGTTTCTTAACACAGTATACATAAGTGAGCATGTTGAAGTATTGCCAGACTTTGGGGTGGATTGATATGTTATGAGGTTGATTTTTATGCTTTTTCATAGACGGGAAGATGCGTGGATTTGCATTTGTCCTTTTTAAAAAGGTGCCGGAGGCGTCAAAAGCGCTTAATGCTATGAACCTGAAGGAGATAAAAGGTCAGTGAGTGAGACCGCTGAGTTGTGTGCTTAAAAAAAGCTCATTATGACTTGTTACTGTGACATTTCCTTTTTTTCAAATGTTGGCATTTAATCTCCAGGCCGACCAGTAGCAATTGACTGGGCTGTACCAAAGGACAAGTTTGTTACTACACAGCAGTCCTCAAATTCAGGTAGTTAAATGACAAAAATACTTTGTGTGCTCCAGTTCCACAAGATATAAAGCTTGTTGTCATTAACAATTTTTTTTTTTTTGCTTCATAGCCAGTACAAATCCAGAAGAAGCAAATGCTAACACTGACAGCGACACTGATGATGAGGATGAAAAAAAGAAGAAAGCTCCACCTGAGAAGAAAAAGTATGAACCTCAAACATGCATTCCTCTGTTTATATTGCCATGAGTGTTAAAAGGTGATTGACTACACTGGTTATTTTTGCTCCACATCTGTCCACAGTGTCAGTTCAAAATCAGCTGTGAAGCATACGGAGGAATTTGAATCAGGTAATGAAGATGGGAGTGAACAAAGCAGTGAAGTGAGTGATTCTGATGATGAAAAAGATGAGGAGGAACAGGAGGATGATGATGATAGGGAAGAGGAGGAGGAGGAGGAGGAGGATGATGATGATGATGATGATGGAGATAGCCTTGATTCAGATCATGATGATGGCAGTATGGATGAAGAGGATGATGAAGAGGATGAAGAAGATAAATTAGGTATGGATAGTATAAATAAATATTTAATATAACATATTTAATATTTCCTTTCCTTTAAAGTTGTTTTCATACATTCTGTATTTGGCTGTTATCCGTAGCTCAGAAAAAGACCTCGAAAAAACAGCTTCCTTCAGATGTGAAAGAGGGCAGAACGGTTTTCATCAGGTCAGTGATTATTCCTCCTACTCGGTCCTGAGCCAGCTTTGGTTTATTTTACTGTGGCTCATTTGTTTTCTTGTTATTCTTACATCCTCAAACTCTCTTTGAGACCTGTTTCTTTTTTCTTAACACCTACATCTAAACTGATTTAGGAACCTGTCATTTGACACGGAGGAAGAAGACTTAGAGGAAGTTCTCCTTCAGTTTGGAGAACTTAATTACATAAAGATTGTTCTCCACCCAGATACAGAACATTCAAAAGGTCGGTTGACAGTCCTTGAAAGTCCTTAAGAAAGACACTTGTGTCTATTAGTTGTTTGGAGAGAACCAGTTCACTTACTCTTCTGTGTTATTGTTGGCAGGTTGTGCCTTTGCTCAGTTTAAGACTAAAGAGGCTGCAGATAAATGCATAGCTGCAGCACAGGATGAGGCAGAGGTAATATGTAATCAAGTGTAATGTACATGATATTTGAATTATTGTGCAATCACACGCTGTTTAGATGGACCCACTTCTTGGGGATTTGGCCTTTTAATGTTGATGTTTTAAATTGGAATGTGGAAACAGCATGGGCAGAATTTAAACAACACATTGATAGCTCTGAGTGGTCAGTGTATATCTATGTATTTTTATTCAATATATTAACTGATAATAACTACTAATAAATAATTTTTCTAATTATTTTTTGTCAAGCTACATGGAGGGTAATTTAAATGTTATTAACTTGAAGCAAAATATTTTTACTAATCTGTCACTTGTCCAACTGATGTTTGAACACTATTATTACAAATTGTCTCGTGTATTCACCCTTTTATAGCATCACTTGAGTCTCTTTTTTGTGTAATAACCCTTGTTGTAGACAAGCCTTGAAAACATTTGTATGTTTGATGCAGGATAGTGGTATCCGTATACATGGCAGAAAGCTGATGATTGTTGCAGCAGTGAGCAGAGAAGATGCCGTGAAGCTGAAAGTCGATAAAAAGAAGGTCGAAACAGGCACGAGGAACCTGTACCTGGCCAGAGAGGGATGTGAGTAAACATTTATCTTATGTGCAGCTTCAGTAAGCAATCCTTTAATTTTGAACATTATTGAAGTCTGTGACTTCACTTCCATCATCTTATGCATGAAAACTCAAAGACACAATTCCTGTTGGTTGGTGAATATATATATGTTATGTGGCCACTTCATTAGTTACACCTTGCTAGTACCAGGTCAGACCTCCTTTTGCCTTCGGAACTGCTTTAATTCTTCATGGCACAGATTCAACAAAGTGCTGGAAACATTTCTCAGAGATTTTGTTTCATATTGACATGATAGCATCACGCCGTTATGCAGATTTGTCAGTTTCACATCCATGATGGGAATCTCCTGTTCCACCACATCCCAAAGGTGCTAGAGCAGCAGTTTCTGAAACATACAGACTAGCCCATCTGGCTCTAACAACCATGCCTCATTTAAAAATCACTGAAACCACATTTCTGATGCACCTAAAGTGTAGGTTTTAGCAGCAGGTTTGAATTTTGGTCCAGGTTGTTTTTGGTGCTTAGTACAACACGGTGGTTAGCACTGTTGTCTCACAGCAAGACGGACCTGGATTCAAAATCAGTCTCTGGCCGGGGCCAAAGACATGCACTAAAAGGTGGTGAGGTTAACTGGTGATTGAGTGTGAATGGTCGTCTGTCTTGCTGTGTTAAAGTGCCCATAAACCCTTCGCAGTGGTCGGTTTGCTTACTGCCGCGCTGTCATCACTTAGATGCAGTCATTTATACCTGCAGTTAAGGTGCAAAAAGCCGCTGCAGTGTTCTCCTAAACGATGGGTGTCGCCACTCAGTTATAAGTCAAAACAGGAAGCCAAGACTTTGTCAAGGGTTCTTTCCACAAACTCTGAAGTTTTCAAACAGTTGCAGCATCTCCCTCTGTGTGTCAGTATGTCTCTGAGCTTGTGTACAGGATCATTAAAGTGGAGGTAAAAATTGGCACAATTATACAGTCATGTCTTCAACCCAGCTGCGACAGTTGTGGTGCAGCACACAAAGTTACAAGAAAACAAGAGGTGTGGCGACCTGTACCATGCACCCCGCCTCTCGCCTTATGGTAGCTGGGAGGCTCCACCCCTGGATAAGCAAAAAGAGAATGGATAGATGGATATCCTTGGTTGACGAACTGTGTTGTCGAACTATTGTTTTGAAGCTACAGCGAAAGACATCATCACAGTGTTTTCTTTAGCTTGTTATCTTTCCTGTGGGACAGCCCAAAGGAGGCTTTAGAGGGCATGAAAGGAATTTGCACTGGCTCCATGTAGCTAAATTGCTTTTGAATGTTATTGTCTTTCACCTCAACTTTCAGTGATTCGTCCAGGAACCAAAGCTGCTGAGGGTGTACCTGAGACAGACATGGTCAAAAGAACCAGAGTAAGTACGTTTTTCATAAACAGTTCCACTCGCAGGATGATTTCTGTTGTATAATAATCAATCTTTCACTTGGTCTTTCTAATTGCTTCCATTTTGAGTCATTATTTGCTGTTGCCTTTTTTTCTTTCTTAGTTTGAAGAAATAAAGAGGGCCAAGCTTCGGGACATAAATGTGTTTGTGTCAAAGACTCGCCTGTGTGTGCACAACCTGCCGAAGTCAGTGGACAGCAAAAAACTCAAATCACTCTGCCTTCAAGCTGTGAAAGGAGTAAAGGGAGTTCGCATCACAGAGGTGAGACTACACCATTGGGCTTGACGTAGATTGTTATTTTGTCACAGTTTTGTGAGGAAAAAAATGTTCTGTGCCCAGCAGGGGGTGTTGTGGTAATTTTTTTTCTCACGCTGTTTGTGTGTGAAACCAACTGTTTCCCTTTTTAGTGCCGAGTCATCTACGACAAGAAGCCCGAGAAGGGTCAAGTGATGGGACAATCGTTAGGCTATGGCTTTGTTCAGTTCCAGGATCATGAACATGCTCTCGCCACGCTTCGCTACCTTAACAACAACCCTAACATCTTTGGCTCACAAAAGGTACAGAAGTGCAGAAATCAGTGGCAGAGTTTTTGAGAAGCGGCACTATTTTAGCCTCTTTTCCGCTTTGCATTGTGGTTAATTTTTTTGGTTTTATGCACCAAATTCTGTTTTCTTATTTCTTTTCCTGGCCCACAAGCAGTCTTGGATTAGTCAGGCATAAGTGTATTTTGTGTCATTTTGCAGAGACCTATTGTTGAGTTCTCCCTGGAGGATTTAAGAAAACTCAAAATAAAAGAAATGCGTCAACAGAAAAGCAAGGTACGTTTGTACTGATCTGTGTGTTAGTTGCAGCTTAAAGTATCTTTGGATTTTAAAAACAAGAACAGATCTTTTTAATAGGAAGTAAGCATGTGTTTATTTTTGCAGGAGTTTTTAAAAAATCAGGCCAACAAAGGAGGAGTGAAACCCAAGTCCCAAACAGCTGGAGATGGAAAAGGACCAGGGAAAGGTGGGAATAAAGCACAATCCTCACTGAAGAAAACGGCAGAGGAAAAAAGTAAGAAAAGATGATTTTTGTTATCATTTAGTATATTTGATAATTGGTTATGATGGTTTATTAGAGGGGCATGTCACGAGTATCACAGCTTTTGGTGCGTGATTGAAAACGGCTGCTCTGATACATAAATGTGCTTTCTTATATTTAATACTGTCAAGTTTACTTTTTATTTTATTCTTTAAATGTCCCATCTGTGCATTTTTCTATATTTATCAGGTATTCCTGAAGGCCAGAAACAAGACCTACACTTTTCAGGCTTCCAGACCACACCTGAGGTTGAACACGTAGATTTGCAGAATGGGAAGAAACGAAAGAAAGTGCTGCCTTTGCCTTCCCATCAGGGACCAAAGATCAGGTGTTGTTTTTACTACTTTAAGTAGTTGCCTGTCTTTTCCTCACCGGTCACTTTGTACTTCTGCATATAGATATTGAAAACAAACACTATAACACAAATATTTTAGGTGTATGTGCCCAATTTCACAAATTAAAAACTAGACAGACATACTGACTGTCACTCCATAATGGGAACTTTCATCCTTTGCAGATCACGTGACAAGAGAAAGCAGCAGAAAGCCCCCCCGCCTAAGAAAGCCAAGCCTGGATCGACCAGGAAGGAGCGACCAAAGCGACAGATTGAGAAGCCCACACAGCCCAGAAACCAGGTTTGCAAATTTGGTGTTACATGTGCTTATTTGTAATCTTGAGTAATGGTCACAAAACATCGTAGAGTAAAGAACACCTACGGATTGTAGTCATTCTTAATTTTAAAACACCAAAGCCGTAGGTATTTAGGCCATTTTTACAGCACTTTTTACACTTAAAAGAAGTTCTTAAACCTGAAGAAAATTGAAGGTAGTTGAGAAGATGCTTAACTCAAAAGGTGTTTCTTGCAGTGTATTTAGTAGAGCTGATGTGAGGGGAAAGTTTGTAAACTGTCTTGACAAAAAAAGAAAAAATAAGACATTTTACATTTTAAGGACAGTGTGGACGTTATAGCAATGTGTCTGAAAGCCACATGACGTCACGTGTATACGACACAAATGACACAAACAACACAACAATGGAGGATGTTAAGGGGATGATGTACCTGCTGCTCCGTCTATGCCCTTTTGTCAGACTCGGGCTAATGGTGTTGGTTTTGTGTAGCTCTTTCTCTGGTTACTGTATTTGAAAAATTACAGTTTTGATTTTTGTGAAGGAGTCACTCTAATTAGTCATCAAGTGATGCCATTGACTGGCCAATCGGTGGCATGCGGTCTGTTGAGGTCAAATTTTCAGATGGACTCTGCTTTGAACACAGGCTGAGCAGGTACCAAAAAAGTACCTGATACCAGGTACTGCTGCCATAAAAACTGAGTTGAACAGAGTGGAGTAGGTACTAGTGGAAAAGGGCTAATGGAGAGTGGAAAGAGGTGTATGAAGTTGTGATGCTCAGTGCATCGTGGGAAGCACCCGAACAGCCTTGGCTTGTTGCACTGTAACTAAGGGATGATTCAGTGTCATCTGATCCTGCCTTAACTATATGCTTTATCAAAAAGGAAAGTTTTAAGCCTAATTTAAGAGTAGAGAGCGTGTCTGTCTCCTGAATCCAAACTGGGAGCTGCTTCCCATTTTACTTTTAAATACTCTTGGAACCTCCAGCAAGCAAAGTGCCCTATTGAGATGGTGCGGCACTATAAGGTCCTTATTATTCAAGACCTTGTATGTGAGAAGAAGGACTTTAAATGTGATTGATAAAGTGAATTTAACAGGGAGCCAATGAAGAGAAGCCAGTATGGGAGAAGTATGTTCTCTTTTTCTCGTCCCTGTCCGAATGCAGCATGGATCGGCTGAAGGCTTATCTGGGAAATTTTTAGGACATTCTGATAATGAATTACAGTATTCCTGCCACATTTTTCATTTCACTCGGAGATAGGATGTTTCTAATTTTAGAGATATTGCACAAAAATTGCAATAAAACTGAAACGCACTGCATAAATGTTATAAATTACTTTGCATGTCATTGAGTGCAACTCGCATTAACCCAGCCAGATTACAACCAGTCAGTCAGTTACAATCTCCTCATCTCAACTATGTGTACAAAGCAACTGGTAACGCACATAATGCCTAGAAAACTTGCAGTGCACACAACATTCCCTTGCTCAGGAAGGCTCATGTACAGGCTCATCTGAAGTTTTTCAGTGATATAAAATGATTCAGAGAAGTCTTGGGAGCGAGTGCTGTGACCAGATGTCAGTCTAATAGAAAATGTGTGGAGGGAATTTAAGTTTTGATTTGGCAAGCGGCAGCCAGGAAATCTGAAGGGTTTAGAGAGTTTCTGTAAAGAGGAGTGGGCTAAGATGCCTTCTAAAATGTGTATAAACTTGGAAACTGACAAGAAATGTCTTATGGCTTTCCTTACGAACAAGGGTTTCTCCACCAAGTACTAATTCATGTTTTGCTTGGAGATCTAATACTTGATTCACTTGATTCATTGTCTTTTTTTGGTGGATTTTTGGTTGATATTCTGTCTCTCTCTCTGAATGTCAGGGAGCTAATATCACTGTCAGTTAGAAGAAAGATTAAAACATCAAAATTTAAAATAATCTAGGTGACAAAGTGTTAACGATCGGTATTTGCAAGAAATCAAACTTTTCCTCTACCTTCATCTTTGTGTTTGTTAATGTTGATAGAAGCTTACTGTTTCATGTAATTATTTTTGTCAGTACAGTCTGATAACAGCTTGCATTGCAGTATTTTTATATTTATTTTTATCTAATATTATTTTGGAAAATTACAGAAAAGGTCTTGACAGCTGAATACCCAGAGTTTTCTGTAATTATAAAGCATAAAGATTCTGTTCATTCGTACAGTGTATGTGTAAAATAAATTTCTGTTGTACATAATTGAAAAAAACAAACAAATTTTCTTTGGTGTATATGAATGGCTGTGGTGGAGATCTTAATCAGTAGGATAATATTACAGTTAAAGATCCAAAATGTATGTCCTCCTTCACATTTTCTAAAGACGTCTAGTGGGGCAGATTGGAGTCTTTGCTTGGCTGATTACATCCCCGGGTGTTATGTTTGACATCCCTGACTTGGAGTAGTCATACTAGATAAGTGTTAGTAAGTGTTAGTTAGTACACTGCAGTCACATTACCCATACGGTCTGTCAGCAGTACTCCTAAACTGTTTTGTTTTGTTTATAGAATAATAAGTTGCTTGTTTTATTGTCCTGCAACACCACATGACATTTTGTTTTGTGTCTTTTCAGAAGGTTAAAATTGATAAGAAGCAGTTCAAGCAAAAGCATGGAGACCGCTTTGAGAGCCTGGTGGAGCAGTACAAGAAGAAACTGATGGGCAACAGTGACACCAGCATCAAAAGAAGTAAATGGTTCAATAGTTAACTGTGTGTGTGTGTGTGTGTGTGTGTGTGTGTGTGTGTCTGTGTGTGTGTCTGTGTGTGTGTGTCAGGTTAAGTTCCGAAAAAACAGGAACTCTATATTTGGCATTCTGTCTGACGTTTGAGAGTACAACAGATTTTCCTAGAAATTGGTTTTGTGTCAAACTGAAAGTAACCTGTACAGCTTGATGCCCACATGCTGAACCTCATTCATTCTGTTTGTTTACTCTTTTAACCAGCGAAATAAACCTAACTATGTAAGGATACAGTTTTGTACATGTACATGGATTTTAAGGAGAAAATAAAGCGTTGTATTTTGTTGCGACTCACATTTGTCGTGTTTAAAGATTTATTAATGTCTTACGATAGTTTTCCTTACACTCGCTTTTCTCATGTTAGTTTTTATCAGCAGTTAATCATAAGCCGATAGCTCTGGGAAAACACTTCCCACTCATGTCCCCTGACTGTACAAGTGTAGCAAGCGATGAACACCCACAATGAAATTATACATTAACCTGCTCTACGTGCCTTTTTCACTTCATTCTGATTATTCTGATTTCATCTTAAATCCACTAGACAAAAGTGAGAGAACTTCACACAACACCAAAAATCAGTTTGTTAAAAAATGTATTGATATTTTATTGCAACAAAAATAGTACCAGTTGCACAGCAAAATAACGTGTCATCCGTGGATATAAATAGACATTTTTGGAAGATGTGATATTGCACTGAAGTAAAGTTTATCCTCCCTAATTCTTCCAGCTCTCATGCAAACATCATGTGGCTTTCTTGGCAAGTTTCAGGATGGTTGTCAGGAATTTCCAAAGATGACATCGCCGTTCATCATGACATATCCTCTAGTTTTAATGCTACACTGCTGAGTCAGCTTGATGACTGGCTTAATGGGAAACACATTCTTCACTCAGAGCTCTTTGTTGACACAACAGCAGTGTCATAGTACAAACCTTGTAAACAGCTGATTTACTTTTGTGTCATTTAAAATTTCTCCTGAAACATTTGTGCTGCTGTGGTAAAAAAACATTATTTTACAAAATACATATCTTCTAAATACCATATATAAATAAATACACAGTGTATATAAATAAGTGCCTGTTCAATAATAATTTCAGTTCAAAACATGATCAAGTTTTCAACGTGGACAACTCAGAATGTTAAGTCAGGCATCGCTGAGGGAGACTTTACAAATGTTGTCCAACAATCAGGGCAATAGCTTGGAAATACTGGTCCTGATGTACATCCTTCAGCAAGTCTCCAGCTGATCCAGGTTCTTCAGCAGCAGATTTAGAAACTCCTTCACTCTCATGAGAGCCTCGATGCCCACGGTTTGAATGAATTCTTTGTGGCTCTGTAGCTCTTGCAGTGGCCCTGGTACTTCAGGCTTTGGTCGCTGTTCGCTGCAGTGCCCCTGCCTCCACAGATGAATGTAGCCTGTCAGTGAAGAGATGTCGTACTTGATCTGGGAGACCCCTTTAAAGGTGTCCGGGATCAGGCTGTTGTAACCGTTCAAGACCGTCTCTATGGAGGAAGTTCCATCCAAATCATCAGCAGGTGGGTTGAGAGTCCAGTTAACTGGGACCTTTAATTGGGAGGCGAACACATTAGGGTTAATAACACATCGACTCTTTCAAACACTGAAAATTCTGTCTTTGCACACAGAACTATGAAAGCTACCTGTACGTCTTTGTCCAGCCTAACCACCAGCTGTTCAGCCATCCACTTCACTTTTGATTTCATCGTCACTACTTCCACTGGCAAAGGAGCTGCTGTGCCCATGCTTAAAGCTTGAAACAGAGAAAATAGGAGCACCAGACCGTAGTCCATAGCGTTGTGTATTTCCACTGTTGTAAAGAACAAAGAAAGAAGATGGTGTTCCTGGGAGAGGAATGGAGAATTAAACGATTAGATATAGAGGATCTTTTTCTTTCTTTCAATTCCACTATAAAATCTCACTAAAAAAAGCTGGATGAGTTCATATCTATATCTAATCGCATTACAGATGTTTGGACACATGCTTCCTGCCAGTAATTTACTCAACCTGTTTGGTGCAAATATTTGTGATAGAGACACCTGTGAATTTCTGGCTGTATAACAGGTACAAAGATCACTGATTTTGGCTCCTACAATTAGTCTCTCCAGTTTTCCAAAATGTTACCAAAATTCTCTGAGAACAGTAAAAGAAAGTACAAGTTTCCTTTACACCCTTTAAACTTTAACTTCAGTTAAAACACATGTAACTAATAAGCAAGGATTTCTCTATAAAAACTTTCGTCGCTGACATCCTTCACTACACATTTTAAAATTAATATTGTCAGAAAGCTGCACTCATGAATAGAGAAACCACAAGTCTGATAGTTGACACAGACAGAGAAACAAAGACGTTAGCCCCTGTGAGATTAAGGTGACTGAGCTGTGCAAAGAGGAGCAGAGAGTTGACCTTACCTCGGTTTGGTGTCTGCGAGTATGCCACTGTTAGGCTCCATCAGGACATCTTATATTGCAGAGCTGTTGACTCATCTCTTACTCACCTCTCTCTCCGACCCCCCATTCCCCCCTCATCCGCCCCCTCAGTTACCTCTCTCCTTATCATGCCCCCAAATCTGCTGGTGGTACTGCATCAGACAGGGAGAAGTTGAATGCACAATACATTTCGGACACTTTTCCTATGACACATTCATCATTTAGAGATAAGTCTATGAGTTGCTTTGAGCAATAATGAAGTAATTTTATTACTTTCTTACCTCTTGGAGACATTCGTCATTTTTTTGTCGAACATGTGTAGACACATACATATATGCAGACTTTAAGGTATCGCAGTGCCCATGGTGCAAAGAAACTTTTTACTGCTTGACTCACTGCATATGTCATATCCTGCACTGACACAGTGTGATTTTATGACATTGCATCATATGAGAAATTCCACTTTTGAATTTACCAATAAGCAAGAATGTGACCTTGAAAATAATAAAATCATACGTTTTAAATGGAAAAGTGAGATAACAGAGTGGATTTTCACTGTGAACTTGTTTGATAACTTCAGAAATTACTAACCAGATCACTGTGTGATTAAGAAGTAAGATCCAAAATAATAAATGAAACCAAACACTGCAACTTGAATAAGCTGTTCAATGCACCTTGGTTCATGTTTATGTGAACATTATAATCTTTAAAGCCACTAAAGCAGTGCGGCGATCGCAGAATATTCCAGGTAGCAATTATGCTGGAATGTATTTAGTGTGACTGATGGTCTGTAGCAGCTTTTAGCAATTACACTTTCATCCATCACATTACAATTTACAGTTACATTATTTTTGGTGCCAGATTTCCACAAAAGTTTCTGTTTAATGTGAAATATACGAGTACATGTGGGCGGCAACCTAATTATCAGCATCTCCTTTTCTCAGCACTTTAGATGTCACCTTCAAACACAGTTATGTCCGTGTTTCTCAAAGTCAGTGCTCTTCTTGGAAAAATGTTTTAAAGGTCCCTTTCCCCTAAAAAGAGTTATTTTTGGAAACAGATGTTAAGGAGCGGAGATGGTATGCAGAGTATGTTTCGTTTCTCTGAAACAAAACTGAAAAAAGAAAAAAAGAAAAAGGGTCAGAGAGTCCAAGAACCATTGTGTGTTTGATCCACAGGGAAAAACACAGGGGCATGATGGTAATTGTGCTTTTCTCTCAAGGTAACTTACAGTAAAACCATCTTATGCTCATGAGGTCTCATAAAGAGATTAAAATCAATGCCAAATTTGGGGTCAAATAAACAGATATGTAAAAGAAAGTGAAAAATGATGGAAAAAAGGGGGAAAAGGACGTATTTCTGGGAAAGACAACAAATGTGTGACATTGTCCTGCCTTTTCAACGGGAACAGCGTATTATTCATGAAAGACTAGAAGGAATGAGATGAACTATCTAATTGCCAAGTGGTAACAGTTACAGAGCAGGTTTCTGCTTGGTAAGTAAAAAGTTTCTCTAACATCTGTTGTGAATTAAAGCTTTTAAATTATGAGTTTTGTCTGCCAGTATGTGAACTCTCTGTATACAGGAAACAAAATAAATTGCAAGTTTGGAAACAACTGCGTCTTTCGCACTGTTATCTTTATATCAGTCTTGTTACTCAGAGTGGTTATGGTTTTTCTCAATTGCAAACAAATTCTCCTAAAAAGGATGACTCAAAGAAATTTTCCTCTTCTGGAGGTGTTTGTATATATATCTTTGTTTATTTAGCCCAAAGTTTGCGCATGTATTATTTCCAAATAGCAAAGATGCATATTTGAGCTTTTGTGACTGTATAAACCCCCCCCCCAAAAAACAGACGCAGTTGGGTGTTGTCGTCTGTGGGACAAGAAGTTGCCTCCTGAGCTATGACAGAGGGACGCCGCAAGCCTTCATTAATAATTCATGATGCCTCTGTATCGCATCACTTATGGGAGAATATGAGTCACAGTCTTCAGAGAAAGTGAGTGCCCGCCTTTTACACATGTACATGTGTAGTAATACTGCAGGTAACATATACATTTAAGGTTAGGGAAAGCAAACTACTGACCTGTCCAAGTAGCTCTGTCTGAGCACAGTGTCAAATTACTTCTCCAGATGCTAGATGAAAACCAGGAATTCCTCTCAGCAGCAAATCGCCTGGATGACTCATAGGAATGACGGGAATTCAAATTCATTGATCCTGCATGTGCTGCCATTCAGAACAATGGGCTGTTTTTACCCCCAAGTGTTTGAGCAATGCTAAGACCATCAAACTTGTTTGAAAAGATCTGAATCAGCATTTATTTTGTTTCATAACTTCAAAACATCACAGATTTCTGCAGAAACAGAGGCAAAGCGAGCAAGATCTTCAAGAGAATAACAAGTTTGGGAAGTATAGCACCAAGTGCTGTTTTACACTACTTCCAGCACTGCAAATAAAATTAGAAGTGACATATTGTAAAGGATTAATGGAGTTCAGGGATTAAAATACTTGAGTGAATTCAGGCAGACTATAAGTGGTGACAGGTTATGCAATGCCCAAAAAGATTTTAGGGTTTGTCGGTAACTGATGCTCTTTCCCATCAGCCTATTATCAAGAGGCTTTATCTTTTTGTGCTTGTTATATAAAACATGTGTAGTGTAGTGTGTGCAGTGTTAAAGTTTCAGTCAAGTTACTGCAACTGAGTTTTAGTCCTGTTTTGTCCTGTTTTCTGTAGAGTACAAATGTATTTATCATTACACACTCAAACTTTAATTAATCTAGTTGCTTTGTGATCTGATTGTTTACTCAAATCTATTTCTAAAGGAAAATCTAAAGGAATGCTAAATGTGTCACATTATTTTGTAGCATCTTCTTGTGCTATGGGATACTTTGCTACAAATAATTCATTCTCATATACAGGTCTAAAGGTCTTACACCTACAATCAGCCCGTGCTGCAAACCACAGAGACACACACTAAGGTCTTAGTTAATAAGTTTGTATAAAAACATACATAAATTTTCACTGGAACGCAACAAGAAGAACTAGAGCTGAGTACATTTCATACATACTTTGACAGTGCAGTAATATCACTGCTCTGATCACTGACGTTTTGAGTACTCACACATTGATCCAGACTACAGTGTTGTTCGATTCACAATTAAAACCACATGTTGTGGTATTGCTCAAGCCTTCCTGTCCAAAGAGAAAAAAAGCAGCTGCCTGAACCTCTCTACTGGAAATGCAAGTTGATTAAAACTAAAACATACACAATCTAAGAAAAAAGGTTTCTTCTGTTCCCATAGTTACAACATGCTCCATCCATCCATCCATCCATCCATCCATCTGTGTGTTCATCCATCCACTGCCACATTATTGGCCTCATCTTAGACAACTTGTCTTACAGTGTGAATTTCACAATAGGCAAAAGTTAAAAGAACACACGTCCTCTTTTTATTTGCAGTTCAAACTGTATAAACAAAAGGTAGAATAAAGTAGAATGTGGTGTTTACATTGCATGATCTTTGAGACCTGATTATACAGTAAATTTTAAGGAGATTACTTCATTCAAAATTTGATTCACTAAAAGTGGAACACTCGCCATTTATATAATTTGTTTCATTTTTTATGAAGCCTATTTATAATAAACATTTCAAAACAACAAAAACTGACCAAAGTGCCAAACAGCTGTTAGAAAAACACATTTCATTGTTTAACACTGAAACCATGTTAAGAATGGATCTCTTGTTGGCCAGTACTGGTAGGAAGTACCATGTGCATATGTTTTTAATGATTTTATGTGATGTGGAGCTATACATCAACAAGTGTCTCCTATTGCAAATGTTTCTCTGCACTTAAAATAAAGGCATGGCAATGTCGCGTATACATTAGTCCTCAAAATTATTGATTCAATGTTTGCCCAGTTTAAAAAAGATCAAAATCAAGAAAGGCAAACAATACATTTTTGTCACATTTTTCTTTTACACATACATGGTTGAAAAGGAAAAACCTTTCAAGCGGTTTAGGGTTCATTAAAAAAAAACAAAGAAAAGAATCCTGCAATCCCTCTGAGAGTTTTTCTTGTGGATATCCGTGTTACAGAACTCTTCATCCATTGCCAGAATTTGGTCTTCTTCACAGACAAATGAGATACAGATTACCGCTATTCAGATAGTCACAACATGAGGATTCAAAACAAGGGAAAATGGCGTGTCCTTTTGAACATGACTTATCTACAGCTCAGACCTCTCAAGAAGCAGCTGCCAGATTTCTCCCGGAATATTAAAAAAAACACAATGACATCACACAGTTAGTGTAGATTTGTTGACTGCACGTCCATGATGAGAATCTTCCACTCCACCACATCTAGTGCTCTATTGGATAGGGGGCTTGTAACTTTAGAGGCCATTTGGATGCAGTGAACTCACTGTCATGTTTAAGAAACCAGTCTGAGATGGTTTTAGCTTTGTGACATGGTGTGTCATGCTGCAGGAAACAAATGGACATGATCAGCAACAATACACAGGTAGGCTGGGACATTTAATGATCCTCAAATGGTACTAAGGGCACAAAGTGTGGCAAAAAATATCCCCCCACACTGTTACACCTCCACCACCAACCTGAACTGTTGATGCAAGGCAGGATGGATCCATCCTTTCAGTGTATTTACAACAAATTTGGGTCTTATTGTGTAGCAGCAGAAATAGAAACTCATCAGACGGTTTCTGTTGTTGAATTTTGATAACCTTGTGTGACAACCTTGTATCCTCACTTTCCTTTTTTGGCTAAAAGAAGTGGCATCAGGTGTGGTCCTCTGCTGCTGTAACATATCTACTTCAAGGTTTGATGTATTATACTTTCCAAAATGTTCTTCTGCGGACTTTGGTTGTAACAAGTGGTCATTTGACTTACTGCTGCCTTCCTATCAGCTCAAAGCAATCTAGTGAATTGTCCTCTGACTTCTGGCATCAACATTTTTATATTTTATGTTTCGTATATTGCACATTTTCCCTTAATCAGACCATTCTCAGTAAAGAGATAGTTGTATAGGAACATCCTAGTAGATCGGCGGTTTCTGAAATACTCCAGCCCATCAGGTACCAACAACCATGCCATGCCTTTTTGCCCCCATTCTGATGCTTGGCTTGATGTCCTGGAAGTTTTCTTGACTTTGTCTGCATGAAAAAAAAATGCTTTGGATTCCTGCCAGGTGATTGGTTGATTAGATATTTTCAGTACAACCAGTTTAATAGGTGTTCCATGAAGTGGCAGATGGAAATGGAAATTTCTGGTTTCTGCCGCCGACGTCAACAGATTGACTTTAGCTAACTTTATTTTAAAAATATGAGGCCTGGTTTGATGCTGATCCTGAGAATGCCATAGTAAAACTGTGTTCACCTTTTGTTAATTGAAGTCTTTCAAAGATGTTTTAAGACATGTAAAAATACAACTACTATTTGGGACAAAAGTTCCTTTACCTGTTCTGTAAAGTTCAGTTTATTTCTAAATGTCTCTTACTTTACAGAAATGTTTATTCTCATTGTTTTGGAGCTGGAATTTTCCAAACCGCTTCTCAATTCACAGCATGTGTGCCTTAAACCACATTTCCTCCAATCTTCTTGAAATGCTTCCATGCACTTATTTGGCAATTATTTTGTGGACTTATCTACATTGACTGTAATTTCATCATATCGGGACATAAAACAACAAACAGTTGTGGACAGAAGTTCAGATACAGTCATCATGGGCTTGAACGTCAAGGTAATTATGGGCTTTTAATGATTCATTGAACTGTTTTTTCCCCCACAGTGAAATGATTGCACTCCATACATCTTTAATAACTTAAATTTATTGTGGATTTTCTCTCAACAAACATGAAAGTATACACACAGGCTTGAGTATATACATACACTCACTTAAATCTTTTAATATGTGGTGCTGAAGGTTCTGCAATGTCTGTCAATGTCTTGTTAACTTCTCATTAGTGATCATGACTGACCACAGCTGATAGTTTCTGTTTGCCAGCATAAAAAGAGGCACCCTTTTTATCCTGGCAGCATTCATTGGACTGATAAACACTTGGAACAATGGAAAACCCGATTAACTCAGTCAAAACTGCAGGTTTACTCTTGTTGGGAATGTCTGTTATTCTATATTCTGTAATTTCTAAACACGTGCAGATTCCATTACATTGTATCTAAGTTATTCAGATCGGTCACCTTCACCTGAAAGAATTTTTTTAGGATGTTCAGGGGCAACTCAGGAACCACCAAGGCCAAAGATTGCCATAAACTGGAAACTGCTGGAATACATACTTCCCTGCCCAGAGTGAAACCAGTTTTACATTTCCCTGGACTGAGAGGATACTGACCAAGAAAGAAGCGCCTGCTCTAAATTCAGCACCTTCAAACTTGACTGAAATGGATATAGATAAGCAAATGGCTTCTGTAGAAAGGTTTTAGGGTTAGATGAGACAAAAATTTAGCTATTTGGCCACAATGACAGGAGGTATGTTTGAATTAAAGGTGAGTGTGTTTTGTAATGGATAAAGCAGGCTAACATTAAGCTTCTGGAATGACCATCCCAAAGCTCCAACCCCAACCATATAGAAAGTCTTTGGACTATGCTTAAAAGCCAGGAACCAACCTATTTAAATGTAAAACTCTATCAATTCTGACAAAAAGAGTGGTCAAATATCCAGATTGAATTATGCCATGAGCTTGTCAATGACTGGCAAATGTGTGAGACTGAGGTGCAGCTAAGGGACGTTTACCTGTATTTATATCTTTAACCCTGTGTGAATTAGAGAAAATCCAAAATAAAGTCAAACTTGTGCACCCAGTTCTTGTGTTTTTAAAAAGTTATTAAAAATGTATGATGTACAATCATTCCACCCTGGAACAACAACAGTTTAAATCATTAAAACCCCCAAATTATGATGATGTTTATGCAAGTGATGAGTGTATGGCAATATCTTACCACATCTGTACTAAGAAAACCATGGTGGAAAAAAATAAAGTACATCATCACTTTATTTTTTTTCCAACCTGTTTTTGTGATATAAGAAAGAGATGTTAAAAAGACTGATGTTACTGGTTTTGATTTTTAAGAGAGTCTGTGAATAAATCAAACATTTTATAGAAATCAAACATTCTATCAAAGAAACTATAAAGCAAGATTTTTCAGCACACAAGGAATTGTTTGTGTTTCTTTACTTCACTAGAAAGAAAACTTCATCACTGTTCCACTGAACTAACAAAACATCTGGTTCAGCACCTGTTTTTTAGTTGAGCCCTTATCCTGTTTTGCACGTTACCAAACAACAGACTGATTATTGGTGCAGAAATGAGTAATATATAGGAAGTGACAAATTTCAGCATAAGTGTTTTATTATGCTGGGGGTTTACAAAGGAGTACATTATTCACTTTCTACACTGACGCAAATTGTAGAATAAACAAAACAGTATTACGAGAGACAGCAGTGTCTCACTTTCTGGACAAACTTCTAAGTGTACAGTACAGTACAGTCCTACCAAACATATGTTCGAATACATAAATATTACAAGTAGCTCATAGTGTAGTTATAGCTGTTGACTGATATAGTGGCGCACTATTTTTTATTAAAAGAAGTTAAATTTAAAGGATTGCATAATCGAACACCTCTGTATGGCGTTTAGTGAGATTTCTAATCAAAATGCCTGAGCAATGCTGCCACCTTCTGGAGAAAGTATAAAATGCAACAGACAAATTTAAAGCTGTAGTAATGCCTCTGCCCGGGACATAGAAAGCTTTTGTTCTCAATCACTCTAAATAATCTGGGAGTAATTTATATTTTAAAGTTTAATTTGGCAATTCCATTCATAGAAAAAGCAGTCCTACTGTGGTTTAATGAAGACCAATATGTGAACCACTAGATTCATGCTCAGTGTTTTTTTTTTATTTCTTTTACAATTAACACGGTTTAAATTATGCACCATAATTACTTTATTGCTAAATGACTACTTAAACATGCACTACAAGTTAAACATTATTTTAACAGTTGTATACACTTACATTACAAACTGAGTCATTGTCAAATGAGAATTGTGTGCAAATTGTCTTTGATGTAAGGATCCCTTGCAGATGCTTTTTGGGGTAAGGGCTTCCTGGATAGACACATGACAGCAAGCCCAGACCGCAAAAAGACCTGAAAAGAACAACAGCGCTCAGCTGAAATCGTGGTCACCGTCATACACAGTTGGTCCAGTATCTGAAACACACAGTTACAAATAAGTGAGACTGAATGCAAATTACTGATAAAACAAAACATACACAAAATCATTATTTGTTTAGAGTTTACGTTTTGTTCCTCCCTCAAGTCTCTTATTGAATCACAAATTTCTCAAAGAGATTATTAACTTTATACTTTATTGTACGGCTTCAATCAAGAATAGTGATAAGTACCAAATTGTTTTTCTGCCTTTCATAATCTAGTGTGTATAAATAAACAGTAAGTAAAGCTTTAAATGAAATATGCAAGGGCATTAGTCTTCAGTGTGAACTGAATTCCCTACACTTGACGGTACATGTATATTTTCACATTACTTTTTACAGAACCGTAGATATGGAGAAAAACAAGGGACTATTAAGATATAGAGGCCTATTTCTTTTTTTTTTTTACAGTTTACACAACTAAAAATCTCTTCTTAAAGTCATTGCTTAATATTATCAAGTCAGCAGCAGGTTGCACACTCTGACGTCATGCAAATGTTTGCACTATAAGTGCTCATTATTCTGTTTCCTATCTTTTGCGTTTGCTTATAAATTGATTTTAATGTCCTTAAAATAGCAGGATGGAACACAGTGATATTGTTGTCGGTCTCTAGTAAACACATCACACGTGAAAAATATCAGTTTTGTGCTTTGAGTTGAGTTATTGGCTGATTTTGAGTTTGAAAAGCATAACATGTCAAATATGCAAGACTAGAGAGAGATGTTAATGTACATAAAATTGTACTGGTGTAGATATGCACTCTATGAGCATAGATTGTAAAGGACAATATTCCACACCCAAACATTTAAACATTGAAAAATGTATCATATTGTCAAGCCTTTCAGCAAACAAATGCTATTCCTTTTAAAATGTCCACCAATGCATGAAAAAATATTTAGTTGCAAGACTTATGGAACACTCATTTCTACACAACCTACTTGATCCCTTGTTGTGGTTTACATTCACCACACCTTACATTTACACAGAGCCAGTGGCTGACAGTCTGTTGCATTATCAACTGGCAAAATGTAAATTAAGAGAGCATTTGAAATTAACACATTTTCCTGTGAAAAGAGGCAATTCAGTAAAACTAGTGCACATGTGAATAACACTGAAAAGTCCCAGAGTGCGTGAAAGCCATTCATGATTTCTACGAGAAGTAGAGGATGACGCACTGTTTGTGGATTCAAAAATGGAAGAAAAAAGAGAAAAAGATGAGAATATGGGTACATTTTTTAATGAAATGTGCATTAATTTACAATGAGGCACAAGGCCAGAGAAGAATCTGGATTTCAAGTGAAGTGACGTTAAAACGTGTACACACACTTGCTGCAGAAAGCAAGCAGGCATAAAGGTGAAACGGTACATGATCACAAATATTCTGACATGTGACGCTAATAAACATTTTCAATAAGTTTCCCACTACACCTCAAAGCATTTGGCACAGGTGCCAATTTAGCAAATCTCCAGAGGAAAGAAAATATGAAATATGATCATGTGTAGGGCCTGTGGGTTAAATATATTTATTATTAATGATAACACACTTTCAACAATGAAAAGCAAAGTCATCTGGTGCGTATTTATGAGGCTCTATTGGAAGTGATGCTGCAGGCAGTGCGGACGGAAGAAGGCAGACCACACTGGATGAGCTTCACGTGAGCTGTCCATGGTTCTGAAAGCCTCACACCAGCCCTGCCGGTAAACGCCCTAACCTACCCCACCCCCACCTCTCCTCCACTCACGACATTGTGCATGTGTGCAAGTCAAATGTGTGTGTGTGCCTGTCTGTCTAAAAGTGTGTGTGTCTGTTTAAGCAACCATCTTACTGCTGCATGCAACATCAATCTCTTGGGCTTTTTATTGTAGCAAGGGGTTGCACTGTAAATTCATCCTGCCTACACACACGTCACCTGTCCAGAAGCCTACCCACTGAAAAATTACTATCGTCTAATAATGTGTTCTCGATCTTTGAGAGGGAAACACACACACACACACACACACACACACACACACACACACACACACACACACACAGGGAGAGAGAGAGAGAGAGAGAGAGAGAACCTACACTATGCATGCTTTAAACTTTCACTACAAATGATGATCCACAGGCGAACTCAAAGTTTTGGAAAAACGAAATCACCACTCATCACCAACGTTTGGCTGCGCGCGCGTCGGCAGGTCGCCGAGCTGCAAGCAACCATGACGCGCACAATCTTGAGCCACAATAGCTGATATTCATTTTACCGCCATGCAAATCGCGACCAACAATTTCGATATAAAATGCGGTACACGAACAAAATCAAACGAAAGCCAAGAGCAAAAAGACAAATAACTGTGTTATTTAATGAGATGGAGAAGGTGCTCGTTACCTCGGTGCGTCTAGATGCGAGCGCTTGGAATAGGTCGGGATTGTGTAGCTAAAGCCCTTGGGAGAACATTAAAAACAAAAAAACGTAACAAAAAATGCTAATAAAACAGTATAATTTACATGTAGCTGTAATTATGGCAGAGCGAGAGAAAGCACATAGCGTTACGCAGGGAAAAACAACACAATACGTACACATACATACAAAGATCATACGAAAAACAAACAGCCGGCAATGTGCACATCAAACACACAGAAATGTTCTCAGAAATGTTATTCCTCAACGCTAGTCACTGGCAGGTATCATCCCACAGATGCGCTGTGGATGAGGAGGAAAAAAAAGCATCCATATATACACACCTCCCTTACTATCGCTGATGCTCGAAGGGTTGGGGCGACGTGATGCCACTGTGATCATTTTCACTTCTGTATTTTGATTCACCTCTATTTTCGATGCATTTTTGGAGGAAATATACTTCCATTTTCTACTCGTTTCCATCCTTTCTGTAGGAAATACTGCAAAAGCCCCAAATGGAAGCCACTCAATTCCTCCAGTCTGCGATTGACCCGCATTGACGTCATTGCGTCATTAGGTCTCCCCTGGAAACACGGGGCTCCCAAAAATAGCAACACATTAATTCAGCCTGCGCTGGGGTTGGCTTGGCGGGGGTGACTATTTGTATCAATCCATAACCCCTCCTCTGATTCTAAGCAATAATACAGTCCTCTCTCTCTCTCTCTCTCTCTCTCTCAAGGACGAGCTGATCACGACTCACGGCTATTTTTGGAAAGAGAGAGAGAGAAAGAGAGGGTGAGAGAGAGAGAGAGAGAGAGAGAGAGAGAGAAGTGGGTGTGATGAGAGACGCCCGCACCTCTGCTCTCCTCTCTGCTGGCTGGCTGGGAAACAGAAACAGCACCACGGGGATAAAAATAGCAAAAGAGCGGTCAGCCAGCAGTGTTGTGTGGGAGGGGAGGCAAGACCCTAAACCTAGTTAACAGCCACCAAAAAGGCCCGGAAGTCGGCCACAGTGGACCGGTGTGTCACTCTGAGGTGGCATCTATAGCCGTTCATTCATTCTGGAATAGAAAAAAAGCTCTGGCGTTTCATTCATTCGTCCATTCATTTATTCATTGTAATGAAGTAAGAACATTTACAGAATGAAATAATAATTTCCTTCCGAGGCCATTTTAACAGTGTCCGTCTCGGTCTCAGTGAGCTAGAAGTATGCCAGCTGGCTACTGGAATTTTCTTGTTTGTCCCTTTAAGCCTCGCTGATAGAGCAGAGGTGATGTACGACACAAAACTACATTAGAGAGAGATTTCTGCTGTTTCTTTGTTGCACTTTTATATGAAAAGTGTCTTTAATGACATATCTATCTGTTCTGGTACAGCTGCTGCAGGCGGACCAGATCTTTTCCCTCATTGTTTTTGTTTTTCACTTTAGCAGTTTTACGTGAAGTAGGCCGCTCATAGTATTTCCTCCTCGCTTCCTAAGGGACAAGCAAATAATACGCCTGCTACAGCGATCAGCTTTCATTTATATTAATGCTGACATTCTAATCAACCGACTGCATATTTGCGCCACTGCATCAGTGTTTTTGCTAAAAAGAAAAGCATAATTTGGAGTAGTCGTGCAGAATTGACCGGCTACACTGAGCCCACAAGTGTTAATCTTAAACTACTGATGCCATCTACTGGTTATTTAACAGACCTGCATTAAATAGAAACCATGGTTGCATCATCCTAGAAGCACAGGTAGAGAGGGCCTTCTCACTTGTAAACCTGCTGGTGTAGTTTGGTACTACACTAGGATTTCGTGTGCTGCAAATGGTGGGGTGGAGACACGATCGTCCTTGATTACTTTCCAGCTCGTCCAGTGGAAGAAAAATTAAATAGTGAGTAAATTTCTGGATGAAATTACAATTTTAAAATCCATTTACATATGTCATATATATCCTTTTCTATAGAGAAAATGAATGATGTGTATCTTTTTGCAAGCAACGATCTGTACACAATGGAAACAGTGGAAAGATAACTGAACGGTTTGAAAGTGATATTTAAGAAGCTGCAATTGGCTCAATAAACAGCAGATGGCAGGAGGGATCACTATCTGAAGGCCAACCTGTTGCAGAGCATCTATATGGTATGGTATAATTTGGCTTATGTAAGCCTTTCACATGATGAACTGCCAAATGCAAGAACCCCTGCAAGTTGTAAATAACTTTTCATGAATATGCATGATCACTGCGGCTCTGAAATTCATCAGCTTTTCAGATTATCATATCTTAGCTATCGGGATGGCAGAAAACTGCAGCACCAACACTAAATATAGACATTTTTTAATATTTGTTTGCAACCGCTGACAGTAATATTTGCGTGTGAAGACAGTGAAACACGGAGGGACGTTTTTTTTCCTCCTCACTTTTCACATAGATGCCCACACTGATTTACCCCAACACACTAATTACAACTTTGATCATTAACGAGACCCATTTTTTCCCCACTGTTTAAATTTTCCAGCTCATCTCTCGCTAATGCTCGTCTCTTCTTATCCTGGCTCTAGGGACTCATCGTGACATCCACAGAAAGGGGAAACAGTAGGTATTTTCTTTAATGTATTAATACTTACATATATATTTCTGTGCTTATTGAAACCAAAACTTTACTATCTTAGCGATCAATTTCAGAGGTTTTCTGCACATTTTTAATTGCACCATTTTGCTCCCATATGGCTTAAATATAACACAGTAGGGTACCTTGGGAGACATCAGTGAAATTGCCCTGGGAGAAAATAACAGCAGCAATATCTATCCCCAGCCAGAGAAATTAAGAGCAGACGCTGGCATCCATTACAGCTCCTGACGGTAAGCAGTTTAGCTCAGCTTGCTGTAAATCACTGCCACTGGAGACACACGCTCTGCACTGGCTTTATATGTGGTTTTTATCTCCACATATTCCTGATTTATCAGCTGTTCCCTCTTGGCAAGAAATAATGGTACCACAGCTTCACCTGGTGGAGTGCCTCTGCTCTAAAGAATTTATTGATTTATTCACCAAGAGCAAGCTATTTCTTGCATACAGTCAAAGCCATCTGATGTTTGTCCTGCATCGGAAAGGGTGTGTGTCTCTTTAACATCTTATAAAAGCGCTGCAGGGAGGCATAGACTTGTTCATTTTCAATTAGCCTGAGACTCACATTAACTGAAGATATTAAAGAGGAGAGTAATACTGTTGTACAAGCCAATAGTCTGTGAAGGCTGGAATCTGCTGAGCCTGCATTGTGTACACGCAGTAGACAGACACAAATACACACCGAGCCACATAGGAGCGTATCTGGTTTGAAATTCAAAGGT
Source organism: Oreochromis niloticus (assembly GCF_001858045.2). Taxonomy (NCBI): domain Eukaryota; kingdom Metazoa; phylum Chordata; class Actinopteri; order Cichliformes; family Cichlidae; genus Oreochromis; species Oreochromis niloticus. The sequence goes on along the minus strand of NC_031972.2, from coordinate 55,335,604 downwards.
ACATTCCCAGATGTATGTTCACTTAGGGACAGCCGTGCATAAGTGGCTTTACATTTGCCTTTGGTGGTACCTGTTTGACTCACTGTGTTGCTCCCTACAGGATAGCAGGCAGCATGCTGAGGATTCATAGGGGAACACTGTCAAACACCCTGCCGCATATATAGAAGAGCTTCCAGAAGACTTACACATAAGATACTCCAACATATGCATAAATTCAGCACACAGCTCTGCAGAGCCCTATGATCCTACAATATTGATTAAAGGAGAGGAAGCTGGGTCGGTGGATAGATTAACAAGAGTGCGGCCAGAAACTGCAGGAGAAGCTGCAAGAAAAAAAATTTGGAAGACTAATTTAACCACCTTGCTGACACGTGTTTCATTTGGTCAGCTATCAACTGGCATGGTGAGCATAATTGTCTGGCTTAAACTGCTACAAGCTTTACCAAGGGGAGCAAAATATTTATATACGCATTTTACTGCACATACCTCGCATGCACAATATTTAATTCACTTGGCTTGATGCATAGTTACTGCATTTTAAATATTTCTGTGACTGTTAATAGATATGTGAGTGAACCTATTTCAGGGTTAATCCAAATGATTGTTGTCCCTTTATATCTTCTTGGAAGGGAATATCAGCAGATCCTATAACTACTAACTACTGAGACAATGATGCCCTTATACTCCTTGTTATTCATAGTCAGGCCAATAAACAGCAAATAAGCTGCTGTAATACTCAAACTGCCCTGTTAATGTCAACAGAAAAGCTGGGCATGTGGATTTACATGAGCATGTATGTCTTTTTAGCCCCACTAACAATACGGGCCAGTGGATTTCTATGACGACGAGTGTGGTTAAAATATTTTTACAACTCAAAATTGCATGTGCTGCATATAGTGGTTATCCCTTGACCTTGCTCTGTAGCACCTTGAGGAGGTTAAAAGTGCTATCTAGTGAAATATCTGGACATTTAGTAAACTGATTAAACTTACCTGTTGATCATTCACCTTGACCCACAGTCAAAATTCTTCAGTTTAAGTTGGATTCAGCTTAGCATGCTAAAATGATAAATACTGTCAGTCTAAAAGGGTTATTCAGTATTTTTGGCTGAAAAATGTCCTTTGTTTGCCTCTTCTATTTCTGTGTGTGTTGCTTCAGTGCTAATGTGCGGATGTCAGCGGTGCACCAAGGACATTGGGGGTTCAAAGAGTCCTGTACTGAAGAGCACCACAAAGAGCTAATGAGTAATGCGCAGCACAACACCTTTATCTTTCTTCTTTAATGTGACTCTGGCTTAACAGCAGAATATTTGCAACCTCACCGTCTTTGCACAATTAGGATTTTAGCTTAAACATCAACTAATTGTAAGTACAGTTGCATAGAGCATACAGCTAATACGGCTACCATCTGTTAGTCTTAGCCTTTTACCAATTCTGAATATGATAAGGAAAATCAACAGCTCAATTACTCTTTCTTTAGGCACTTAAAGGCTAGATTGACAAAGTAGTTGCGAACAGATCCGCTCAGTAGAATCCATATCAACTCCAAGTCCAATTAATAAAAGCAAGAGTAGTCTAAATGAGCTGCATGTTCAGTGAATGAATTAGTAGAAAAGCTATTCAGTGGTGTAGAATGTGGACATCCAGCACGATCACTCCAGTAATTACTAGAGACAAAGTATACGAGAGAAAGACCCAGTCAGGGTTTGTCTTTAGCATCAGGGTGCTGTCTGAAGTATCTGCATTGCCTACCTACTGAGCAGGGGAGAAAAACAGGACCCACTGAGGAAGCATAATTCACTTCTCAGCAATATTATAGAAATATCATAGATCATCGCTTGTATAAGCACTCAGCGTCCCACTGTTTGGTAAATATTGATAAAGTTGCATCATTCAGAGGCAAAAGAATGAAGCTCTTTGTCACACAGTGGATGGAATGATTTTATATCCTGCCTTGTAGCATGATGGATGATGAAATGATGAAATGCTGGCCTAAAAAACAAAAGTGAACAAACAAAACAGCAAACTCGGCTAGAATACCCAAAGGACAGTCACTGGAGAAGGAAAAAGGAGATTGATATTCTATCAACACTGTTTGTTTGTTTTGCTGTAAATCTACTGAGAATATGCCTGCACATATTAATAGAAGGAAAGCTCTATATGACTGTCAGCAGTATTGCTCCCCAGAAACTATATGTGGAGATCAAATATTTGTACTGATTTTGTCCATGCTTTGGTATTTGTAACAATACTATGTTTGGCGGAGTGCATAATTTATTTCCCTGCTGTTAAACTCTAGAAATTGAAATTTGATCAATATCTCAACAAATAGGCTGTGGAGTTTCCTGTAAAATAATTTGAAGAACTATTTTATTGTTGCATGGACAGCACTTTAAATATATTTTTTACGTATATTTTCCCCGTTGCTTGTATGATTTTTGTGTTTTTGTCATGAACTCACTCAGTGCTGCAGTTATTAATTATAAGCAGCGGGTCATTATCTTGCAGCACTATTACAGTGTAACTTTGACAAAAAAAACAAAAAACAAAAACAAAAACAGCCTTCAAGCATAATGGATTCGACTCAAGAAAGCTTCAGCTGTTGTTCATACTGTATGAAATAAATGGAAAACAAAGAATGCCTGGAGCGGTAGAAAAGAGCCCAATCCATTTTTATAAGGCTATACTATTGTTTACAAAGCAATAAGATGTGTAATGTTCAAGTAGATGTTTAAGGTCAAAAACAGGATCCAAACAAGGAGAACGAAAGACGGCCAGGCAAACAAGAAATAACGACAAGAAAACTACACTTACTTTCCAGCCCAGCATTCTGGCAAAGAGTGTAATAGATCCGTGGGTTGGACTCTGTGGGCAGTATTTATTTTTAAGGATATATTATTTTGTATATACATATATACATTTTGTCATCTTTGTTCTTCTTTAAAGTATTTTAAGAAGTTTGTAGTGCAGTATAACCAGATAAGGAAAGCGTGACTGATCTTACATAGGGTGAGTGATGGATAATAGGTATTTATTTGTAAATAACTGGACATGAATAACTTGAGCTTATTAGATAATATTATAATACAGTATATTTCTAACTAAGTAGGCCTTCATTCTCTTTCTGTTGACAAGACTTTCTTTAAAGATATAACACATCAACTTATGTAAGGCGGATGTGAAATTTAAAAGTCAGAGATCAGATGTAACATTATATTTATTTCCTAAATGATGCCAATATAAACGAAGGTAGTACAATTTCAAGCGTAGTTTTAGAGATAAAAGCCATTTTATAAAAGTTTGACCTTATTTGACCTTGAAGAAGAGGTCAAAGGTAAAAAATAATGTGATATTTAGAATCACCATGTATCATTCTCTATATGCCTATATGTTTTACATATAAGCAATTGCAATAAAAAATGTAGTTTTTAATAGCCATATATAGGACCAGTCAATGTATTGGCCTTGAAGGAGAGGTCAGAGGTCAAACGTGAATTGATATTTTAAACCTTTATAGAGTACTTTCTACTTCTTGACAATACACACCACATTTGTTAGAATCATAGTTGCTATGTTTTCATTTTTTCTGGTCAAATTACAACCAATAAATTATTAAGTTGATCTTGAAGACACTGATGGATAATGGACTGTTAACACACATCTACACGTCTGCAAAGTTTTATCAGAATTCATTAAACACTTTTCGAACAATCACGTTTAAAGACAGAATGAAATGCACGCAAACGCCACCAAAAACAAAAAATAAAAATCTGTAATTTGTGTGCTGAGATATGGACTAGATCATGTCACTGGGGATCATCAGGAACCAACAAAGAGCTCCTGGTGCACAGGGAGGAAAATACTGGAGGTGAATCCGCTACTCTGAAAAGACAAGACATATAGGATTTGTGGTAAGTGGGTGTGTAATCCAGAAGGATTACACTATGATAGGTCTGAATTCATCTTAGCTGCATTGTTTACCAGCTATGTAAGTACACTATAATGATCTAAGATCAGCTTTTTCGGGCTGGTCATTTTCTGTGAAGATGAAGAATTTTTGCTGCTCAGTTTTGTGTGTATGCCTTATGTCAGGATTCTTTTAAATTTTTTTTTTTACTCAAGCTTCCTTCTATAACTAGTCAAAAAGACCAACTGCCTTGAACTATTTCATTTTTCCAGCTAAGAAATAGGGCTTCTCCAGCAGTTCAGTATGCTGAACGACTCTACTCGCTACATTATTTACACCAGAAGTGTTCATATCTTTTTGGATCTCAGATCTTTTTATGGGAAAGAACATATTCAAGGACACTCTCATCATCCTAACGTTAATTTACCTGGTTTGGGCTTAAGGTGAGATCACACACTAAATTAAACATTTCTCAAATATTTCTGATCATGTAGTTATAGTGGCTTATAAGCCAAGCTACACAGAACAGTTTGTTGCACCCAGAGAAGAGTGGGTGATTTCATGACAGACTGATGTGATGTGTCATAATGTGTGTCATAGCAGAGTTGGCCCAAAGATAATGTAGGAGCAATTAATGGGCACAACATGCTTGTTTTATTGATCCAATCTGCATTAATGTGCTTATAATCATAGCACAAATTTATAATTTATAGTAAATTATCTTGCGGATGCCTTTGATCATGCACTGAATTTGAAGTGCTACTGAGCTACAGCATGGACCTTAGCAGATATTGCACTGGAATAATGGTCAGTCAGAGTAGTTTATTCACAGCACTTCATCACAGCAATGGGGATTTCTTTAATAGAATTGCTAAATTGATTAAAAATGGATTCAGAATCCCAAAATGTTTCTGCACAGCTGGTGAATATGAATTTAGCCGGGTCCAATGCAAACTCGCCTGATCTCACTAACTCTTAGTTGCATGGGAAGTAGAATTAAAGGCCTGATGATAAGACACAGCTTACCATAGTACTTCTTTAGATGTTGATTTATGTTTTTTTTTCTGGTATCATATTATCTTGCATCAGTGGTTAATGATTTATTCCAGTTACTGAGCTGAGTGTATGATGCAAGAGTTATGCTTTTAAGTTTAAGTACTTAACATTGCTGTCCCAGCTGTCATTTTTTTTACTTACCCCCTTTTCTATCCATATGCGCATTACAGCAGTGACCGGACTGGGACTGCCTGGAGAGAAAATGTCAGTGATATCCACTCATTCTCCACCTTCTCAGCAGGGAATTAAAGGGACGTGTGAGTGTGTGTGTGCGCGCACGCGTGTGTATGCATGGGCACTTCTGTGTGTTTATGGGACACATAAGTGAAGACACAGCTGGAGCCCTAGCACTGTTATCAGCTTTCCTGAGGGACGGGGGAAGGACACTGGAGAACTGCTTGTGCAAGATTTACTCCACGTTTTAGATGTGGTGGACGACGTGAAACTGCAGCCTGCAGTTGCATCCTTTGTCCTGTGTGAGGCAGCAGAGATACAGCCCTCCATTCCTTCATGATGCATGGCGTGTGCTGGCACTGCCGCAGAACTGACACACATGAAAGCTTGCACACACACCCCCACACACACATATGTCCACAGACGCTCAGTGAGGCCAACATGCTGGACGCAGATTTAGACTGGACACAACAGATCAGTGGCGAGTCAACTCTCTTCATTTCAGACTGACACAGATGGTGATGGTGCATAAAGTATGTGGATGGGGAGGAGGAGTTGGTGCTGACGGACTGTGAATTGTTATAAATCTTTGTCTTGTACGGAACAAAGAGATTCCATCCCACACTAACAGGCAAAAGCTTTTTGTGACACCTTTCTGAGATAGTGGGGACAGATGTGTGTGCGGTTGATTGATGGTAATGTTTTGCTTGAAAAATTGGAAACGGGGTTAGGAATGCATTGAGGCAGGACAGAGTAGGCATGAAGAACACTGTTTCTTGAAACTATGCTTAAAGGATAAATATGATTTTGCCCTTGAAAAGGGAAAAGGGAAAAAAAACCCTGGAAAAGGTATTGTCTTCATGTAATGGGGTGAATAGAGGCTGTTCAGTAAAATCATTCACATACTGAGTAATTCTTCAAGCGTTTATCATGGAATGACTGACTGTCAAGACATTTCCATTTCCCATCCATTCTCATCAGCCAAATGGCCCAGTGATGAGTGACAGGCCACACATTGCTACCTCTTGCCCCAACAGGTGGTGCATAATGATGTATTTTGGCCACACATGCACACACTAAAATGCATATGCACCAACCGAGCCCATGTAATCCAAAAACACCTGCAGCCCTGACAGTTGACATTTAAATGATAAATATTAAATGATAATTATGCAGCATGTTAATTACCTAAAGCTGAAGAGGTGACTGTTTCAAGAGTGAAACTCATTGCGTTTCTGGTTTAACATTGTCATAAATAGATTCATGAGGCAACATTAAATGGCCTGCTGAGGTGCAGCTCAAAATTCACTGAATGGCAAATCAAACGGTCAATGGAAAATAATTGTCAGGTTTAGTGACGATTAACGGGCACATAAAGTGTAAGTATAACTTTCTCTTTTTTGTTTTTCTTTTTTACTTCCTTCTGTGTCTCTATACCCCTACAGATACTGCGGCTTCACCGATGTCTCTGTTTTTTTATGAAAACTGTGTGCATGGTTGGCTTGAATACCCATGTGTACACATTTACATCTGAGTGTGTAAATGTCCCAGTGCAGTTCAATAATAAGCTGTTGATTAATGACTTGAGTATTCTGAGGGCATCTCATTGTCCTGTGGCTTACTACAGGGGCTTGATCAACTGCGACATACATACATTTACTCACACACATTGTCTAGCATGTTTTCTCATTACCACCTATGACTATTAACCTTGGCTGATTTACCTTACATCCTAGAGGCTTTATTGTGGGAGAAACTTTACCTCGTAGCTTCCCGGTGACCCATGATAGGGTGATAACGAACCAGCAGATACTATGACCCTCAAAGTGAAAAAAAAGGAAGTTAACTATTATTAATCTGTCCCTAATGTGTGATACAAATACACTGAACTCAGATATTATGCTTGTGATTATGAAACTACCTTTTCTGTCTTCTGCAACCCTCAAATGAAGTAACTTATAACTATACTGACAGCTGTTAAGTAGGCTTCATTACTACAAACAGTTACTTGTAGAAAACCTTTTGTAACCTCTGCAACAGTTCAAAAACTCTAAAAAGAAAAACAAAAGCATCCTGCTGGTTTGCATGATGCAGAAGTCACACAACCGTGCAATTACATGGTTTGTGGCAGTTTGCCAGATGGTTTGTATTTGTTTGTGTGTGTATGTGTGTGTGTGTGTTTCTCTCGAGTTTGTGTATAGCACTTTTAAACTAAAATCTGTGACACAACACTTCACAGAAGCTCAGCAATCAGCTCTTGGAAATCTAAATGGTGAGCAATTGGCAGCCCTCCTCATGTTCAGACTTGTGGGATGTAAGTGGCTTACCAGCTTCCCCCTTAAAATCCCATGAAAACCCAGTCTCTGTCATCAGCAGTCTAACTTGTGCTTAGAGCCTTGGGATTCAAGATGGCACCCCTTTATAGAAGACAGCAAGAGTCTTATCTGTGAAGGATTACTGAGAACACTCCAAAGGGATAGCATCTTCATCAAATATAATTAACATGATTCCTACTTTTGCCAAGCTGGAGATAAGAGCTGTGATTAAAGAAGGATGTGTCAAATGTCAAATGCAGAATGGATGTCCAAGTTCTTAAAATAAATTATTAATTCACCCAGGCATTTTAATTTCCACTGCAAATGCAATTTGGGACACACATGTAGTTTGACATTTGCTGTCATGATCTATGTGTGGAGATTAGGCTGTTTTTTGTCTGTAAGAAACATTCACACCACTCAGTAAAGGTAAGATTTGACAAAGCAGCGATTGATTGGTCAAATCTAAATAAAAGTAAATTAAAAGTACCAAATTAAAGCGACCTCTCTCTTTTCACCTCAGACAGTACTCACCTGTTTGCATCCATCCTTTACATAACTGCCATTATTGCTAAACGCTGTTTGTTTCATAGGAAACTGTAGCGGTTTCTATTTTATGGGCATGTCCATCTCCTGTTAACAGTGAAATCACTTGGTGAATAAGTTTAACCACTTGTTTTGGCAACACTCCACCTTAGAATATCTTTAATCCTCACGTGTGAATATTGACAGTCAATCATGTCACACACTGCTCAAGCTTTTTAATTCAGCCGATTCTTTCATTTAGTTAAAATACTTTTTTTCAGAGATACATGGTGCTCACAGGATAGCCAGACATATGATTTATAGGCTATTATGCTGGACATTTAATAGAATGTAGCTCAACCTTAAAGATATGCAGTAATAATGTTAATCAAATTAATGCTGATGGGGAACATCTTTTGCACAGAATAATTAGTTTTACTTTTGAGACTATATGCAAAATTTTCCAGTAATACAATTTGATGTATACTGAGTTCTTTTCATAGTGTTTTATAGTTTCTTTTCCTAAAGGAATTGAACAACTCCTCCACCGCTTGTTATTGTCAGCAAATAATAAATAATTGGTGGCAATATAGCAGCTATTTATTTAACTATAGCACTAATAATATTTTAAAATTCTTCAGAGCCACGAAGGAGTGCAGGTAGCACAAAGATGGTTTTGTTTGTGTGTGTGTGATTTTGGTGGGTACAATTATTTGCTTTGCCTGCTATTACCTTGATATATATATATTTCAATATTAAGGCTGACTTTGTAGCAATCATTCTTTTATTTGGATAATTCCAACATAGCTTAACCAGCAACAAGTAAAAAAAACAACTTATTGAACACTACCCGACTGAAATTTGGATAATGTGAAACAGCTGTTGTGTTTTTCTAGTTTAAAATTTATGATGGAAGTGCCCATTCCAAAAAGTACCAACAGGGGTTTAAAGCTTGTTTAAAGAAAAGGGAAATGACAATTATCTCTACTGTTGCAGCTGAAAAGTCAGCCTTATTCTTATGAGCTTTTTTAGACTAAAATGAGAAAAAAGCCAGGCTTGTTTTCAATAATACATATAAAGTTTACCTTGCACACTTTGAAAAACTGCTGTTAGGCAGTATATGGCTAAAGCTATCCTTCCAGACATCTGAACTTGCAATATTGTGATTCTTTCTCTCTCTGTCAGTTGTCTGTGCATAGCGAATGCATACTGAGTGTTGCCAGACCACAGTGATTGAAACAAGTGGTCTGGCTTTGCGAGGCTAATAAAATGTATCTTATGTCATAAAAAGTATAGCTAAGGATGACTTCTTTATGGATGGATGATTGATTTCAAGGTTAAAAAAATGGAACATAGTGCCTGCTTCAGCCCTTGCCTCACTAAAACTATGGGGAGGATGTATACAGCCACTGACTTTAACATTTTATTTCAAAGCAAGCAACAAAACAAAGTAGAACATATTTACAAGAAAAGTAGAAAAGTCTGGTGAGAGGCTGGGATCTTGAGGAGAAAAGCGAATGGATAATTTATTTACAGAGTGATTCAAAAGTCATTCAAGGATCTATCCCTGAAATATTTATGTATATATTAAACTATGATGCATCTAGCGCAATAAATCTGTGTGCTTTGGGGGTGTGGGTGGGATTGGGGCTGTTGACAGATACAGAATTAGATTTTCTGGATGGCAGGTTGAGATAAGTGGTGGTTGTGCTCGTACAACAAGAGGTAAGAGAGGTCAAAAGGAGCATTATATCAGTGACTTTAAACACTGGTGCAATCCATCATTCACTCAGGTTTGGATGGGTGCATGTGATTTGTGTGTGATGTGCTTTTGTATTTATGGGATAATGATGGAGGGAATTCATGCAAGCATACACATGCATAGCAAGCAAAATGCAAGTGTGCACGCACACACGTGCACACACTGATGTGCAGCGTCACAGACAAGTGATCAAAAGAAAATTGCAGTGTGCTTTGGGAACCCTGATGGGAATGGGATGAAATTAAAGAAGGTGCTTAATTCAATGCGACACATCCATTTACACAAAGTAAATGGCTAATATTCAAGTGTACATTGGCTTAAAGCTCAACACAACTTATACCAAGTGCTTGCTGGGTCGGGGTAGAACAGAATATGGACATGCCATGTGTAGCATGTAGTACAGGTTACAATTTATTCAATCCCAGTGTTGTCAAGCAGAGCAAAGGAAGAAGTCTCACTTGATCAAATTCAATCCCCCGTCTGGCTTTGAAGCATGCTTTCATAAAAATTGCACATACATATTCAGTTACCCTGCACATATAAAACTCTCTCTGAGGATGCTTTCCTATTTCACTGTCTACTAATGTGTTGTGATCCCTCACATTTTCCAATGCAAATATGAATCAAGAGCAATAAGCTCCTGAGAAGGGGAAGCTGAATTTTCTGTCTTTGCCCATAAGGCTCCGGATGTAGAGTGAAATAGACTAAACACACCCATTACACAATAAGTCTGCTCTTTTGCCTGTCAAAAGATGAAACCAGAGGAACAATATGTAAGAAAATGCAAAATAAGTGCAAGATTTGTGTGGAGTTAAAAAGACGAGGTTTCAGTAATACTGGCATTGTTGGGAAGCTGCTATTTTAGTTCTGATTTACAGTCACTCTGTGTTCTGGTTTCCCATAAATGGCCTCTGGCTCTTGAGCATCCCATGCCCCTGGGGGGCCAGAACATCTGTCAGTGTGGACAGTCATATGAAACATGCATAATTTCCCAGGGAATGGCTAATTCTTCTTTGATAGACAAGGAGAGAGGAAAAATACACACAGTAATGATGACTGAGAAAACTGTATATCCAATTATTTGTGTTAAAAAATATTCAGCACTGGTAAAGATGTTTTTCTTTAAATTAAGTACTACTGTCTATCCATTAATTTTCTACCACTTATCTGGAGTCAGCCATGGTGGCAGCAGGCAAACCAAATTAAACTGAATGTCTCTCTTCCCAGCAATGTTTTCTATTTCCTCCTAGGAACCCCAAGGCATTCCCAAGCCAGGTGAAATATGTCTTCTCTAGTCATTTCTAAGTTCACCTGGATGCCCGGAAGTCCTCAAACTAGAGGAAGTCACCCAATCTGCATTCTGATGAGGTGGCTGAACCACCTCATATGGCTACATTTAATGTGAAGGATCCCAGCTTTTACTTATGAAGGAATATAATCTCAGCTGTTTGGCTGACTATATGTTGGTCAGGTCCAACAGTTCCTCATTTCCAGATGATATTCTTCATTCAGGTCAGCAGACCTCCTCCTTGCTTCCTCCTCCTTTTCCTTTTTGACTTATCTGATGGTTTGCCATAACTTTGTTGAGCCAACCAATCTTTATCCATAGCCTTTCTAAACTGCTCCAACACCTGGGTCCATGACCACCACAGCTGCAGCTGCAGCGCTTTGGTCTGTCTGCTGGCAGTCAGGCGTCCCAGTTTATCATCACTACACTTTTGGGTTTACCACATATCCTGGCCATCTGATCAGACTCATCAGCAGATGGAGAACAGTTCACAGCTCTGTGTTTCTTGCCCTTGAGTATTGAACAACCCTATTCTTGAACATGGTGTTTGTTATAGCTAATCCATTGCCATAACAGTATTACAGCACTACTCTGGTTCAGATCAATCTGCACATCCCTTCCTCATAGTCGATGTCAGTTCAGAAATCTCCCAAGAGACGTGTAAATTTTCATAGGTGTCCAGCTGCTCCGGTAGACTCAGCAGTCAGAACCTTCCTGTCACGGTCGAATAGAGGTGACTTGCTCATTCTCTGGGGAGAACTCCAAAAGGTTGCCCTCTGCCATAGACTTGCAACTATGGATTGATATATACCCACCAAAGCAATCTCTTTAGGTCCTAGTGCTATAATGGTCAAAGAAATTCAAGATAGTTATTGATGTAGAGATAGCAGGTATCTGCAGTGTAAAACATCAGGCAACGTACAGCTATCACCAGATAAAACACTATTATTATCAAAGCCTTTATGATACCCCAAATCAAATACATAAATAAATGAACACAATTACTTTCACTAAGCTTGTACGTTGAGGCTTCAGAGTGAATGCCTGTTACAGAGCAGCAAACATACAGCAAATGAGCCCCATCAAAACAGTTTCTATTCTTTTAAATGCTTTCCTGATGTGTGTAATAGGTCAGAGTAATCAGCATTTTATTTCCGCTCAATTAAAACAAATTGTTTTTTCTAAAGGCTTGACAGAAATAATAGGAATAACACATGCACAGAGAGATACACACACGCACACACACGAGCTCATCATCTCTTTTAGGCTGTCTTTCTACTTTCTAATTCACTCTATTTCCCTGCACTAATCCCCTGTTCAGTGTGAGGTGTTTTATTCTGTGCCTGTCAGCAGTTTGAAACAGCAGGCTCATATCCATTCATGGCATTGTGTTGTACAATTACACTGACAAATGCTTGAGTGATTTTCTTGGCGGTGTTTCATTAAAAAAAAAAAAAGTCAGTACAAGGGGGTAAAAGAAATAGCTAGAGAATAAAACTGTGTTTTTCCACTATGAGGCTTCTCTCATAAATATTATAATTGTCCAGTAATAGAAAGAGAGAAAGCACCCACAGATATTTCCAGTTTTCTGGTTAGCATGGGAAGCCTTAACTTGTCTGCAAGCTGAACTTGGGAGATAATAAAGGAAATCTAAATGCTATCTTCATCATTATGCTGTCCCATAAAGGGATGACAGCACAATGTAATACTTGCAGATTTTGCAGACAGAGGCACATGAGGGGAATGATAATTCTTTAGTGGTTTGTGCCAAGCTTTCTGTGATAAACATAATCTACAGTAAAGTCAAAAATGTGTGTGGACATTTGTGTTTGACATTTGGAAAAACAGTGACAGCGGATAGCTGTTCACATGACGACGAGATGCTTTTTGTCACTTGCAATCATGAGTTAAAACATTTTCCGTCAGTATTCCAGTTACAGCAAAGCTAGGCTTTGAATGTAAATGGCTGCATCTTACTGTGCGACTGTCCTCATGTGTAAATGTGCTACTGGGTCTAATTATTATCATGGAGATGTAGGACAGCCCTAAAGATAACACAGCCAGCCTAAAGGTTTCTCATAAACTTTTAATAATTTTTAAAACAATTGTTGCCCATGATAAGGTGGGGATGAGTCCACAGACTCAAGCTAGCAAGAAAACAACTGACATCTAATGTCACACAGAGCAGAAGCAATTATAGTTATCTTAATATGTCCTTGTTTTTGTAATGCAGAACGTCAAGATGCAAGGCAACATCCCACCAATGTGATGTGATTAATTGAGATGCCACTCGGAAGGTTATTGTGGTTTGAGCTGATTAGCGGGGTCAGACGCTTCAGGCACACCTGCTCTACTGAACTAGACACTGTGAGCAAAGCAGTCGAACAGCATGATGCAGACTGCAGACACACACCCACACAAATGCACCGCCACAATTGTAAACAGAGACAGACAAATAGAGACAGGAACACACACACGGAAAAGGGTGTGGACAGACAGGCTGACAGATGCATAAATATAATGCGAGAGTGGCAGAAACATTACTTTTCATGCTAATTAGCTGTCTGATCAAGTGACAGAGACAAATATAGGTGGCCAAATACTGGTGGCTCTTCAGCAATGAATCATAATACACAGTGCACTGTAGAGAGAATAATACTGCTTTAAACTAATGAGGTTTGTGTTCCGGAGAAATGCTGATCCTTTTTTAAAAAAAAACAAAACAAAAAAAAACTCTGTGTAGTTTAAACTACTTTGAACAACAAAGTCAAAGTCAGACAACAAGAGAATTTCTATTCTATTCTATTGACAACACTGCATATATGTCACTCCAACACTCCATGAGATTTCATTAAGGATTTTTTTTTTTTATCATTTTTTGCACAATGATCAAACCAAAAGATGCAATCAATTACATAATCAATTTAAAATACACTCCAAATGTCCTTCAAATCTTTTGATCTACCCTAGACAATATACCCCTTTGTGGTTAGTTAAAATCAGTACCCAAATACTGTAATGTCACTGAACTTTCATTCACAATTATTGCCATTATGAGCTTAAAAAAGGGTGGCAGTGTGATAGTCCATATTTTTCAGTATCCTCAAAAAACAGAAAAGTAATTTAAGAGCGGTGAGAAAATGAGTACCAGTCAGATGATAGAAGTATATGTGGAGAGATGAGCCACTGCTTTTTGATATAATTATCACTGCCAATGAGATCAGAAATAGTAATTCATTTACAGTCATCATGTCTGGAAGCACTGCTTGTTTACTTGTTATATTTCTTTCATGTTCACTGTGGTGCATTCAGGGTCAAGTGATGAGATGGGAAATAAGAGCTTGACAGTTGATCAGGTAGGGAAAATAGTTATGGAGCTGAGAAAAGGGGTAAATAGTGATGGTAAAAGGTACAATAAATCCAAGATTTAGACCAAATACTTACACTGTGGCTAGAGCCTTGGATTAAACTCATTAAGTATAATTTATTAAGGACCTTCATAGGAGGTAGGAGATGGCTGCTTTTTACAGTGAGCAGAATCATGCAAGGTTAAATGCTGTTTAACTTTGTTTCCAATCCCTATGCAAGGTTAATTGTTGATTCCTGTTCCCTATACAGACACCCGAGTAGACTCAACCTTTTCAGCCCATTCACAGAAATGGTAAATGGCCTGTATTTATATAGCGCTTTAACAGTCCCTAAGGACCCCAAAGCGCTTTACATATCCAGTCATCCACCCATTCACACACACATTCACACACTGGTGATGGCAAGCTACATTGTAGCCACAGCCACCCTGGGGCGCACTGACAGAGGCGAGGCTGCCGAACACTGGCACCACCGGGCCCTCTGACCACCACCAGTAGGCAACGGGTGAAGTGTCTTGCCCAAGGACACAACGACCGAGACTGTCCAAGCCGGGGCTCGAACCGGCAACCTTCCGATTACAAGGCGAACTCCCAACTCTTGAGCCACGATCGAAAAAGTGCAGCACCTGATCCGTGTGTTATGTCAAATGCAGAAATATTATACAGCATATATCTTGAATGTGTAACAGAAACTGCAACCATGACAATAAAACCTGACTTCAGTGTCTTCACACAGTGTTTGCATTTCGGCTCAGTGTTTAGTGGCGCATACAGTACGTTCCCATCGGTGTTACAGAACAAATGACCTGGTGCAGTATTACTTTGATCCTCTGAGGGTACATGGTCTAACTCACATCAAGTGTGTGTTGATGTTCCCATTTTTTAAATTGCTCACTTGTTCTTTCTCTCTTACCCTCTATTCCTGGCTCCTCAGCCATTTTTGGTCCCTAGGGGGGTGGGGGTGACAGAGTTGGGGGGGCTAGCGAGGGAGGGTGGTGGTGAGAGGGACGGGGTGGAATCTAGGACACATGAAATATTGAAATCCTTCCTGGGGAGTCCTCATCATCAGCATATGTTGCTCTCATCTCTGGTTCACTGTCTCTTTTTCTGCTTCGGCAGCTCCTCTTACTATTCCTCCCACTCATGGTGTCAAAGTTCCTTCCATACTCATTCAGACTCCGTATCATTCATTCATTTATTCACTCATTCATTTATTCTGAAGACCAAAAAAAAAAATAGTACCTTAACTCAAACAGCTCTATGCCTCTTACTCGAAGAAATTGTTTTGTTTACATGAGTGGCAGTATACCCCTGAGATCTCTTTTGCACCATTAAGCTTTTGGCCTATTCAGCGATACCGCCCCTTCCATAGCATACACAGTCTATGCCTGCATGAATTCTAATATATTCTACTGATTGTTTTATCTCCATGCAAGATGCATAGCGTTTTATGTATTTATAATTGATTGTGCTTTATTTTTCAAAATCCTGAAAATCCTAAAGCAAATAAACTTATTAGAGTCTGGGTGGGTATTATTAGCAGCAGAATCAAACAAACATTAGATTTGTATTCATCTGTCATCATTTCTTACCACCGTCTCTTCTTGTTCCCACATTTTTGGTCTTCTTCTTATTTGGGCCTTATTCACACTGGGTTGTTATTTTCAGGTGGTTTCAAGAGTGAAAAATGTCACAGTGCTCACAGTCCTGAATCACCCACTTGGGAAATGAAGAAGAGATGAGAGAGAAAGAGAGATGGGAGTGAGAGATAGCCCATAAATGTAAACTGGGCAAATGTCCAGACATTTAAAGCCTTCCTTTATAGGGAAATAGCTTCATCAAATAAACAGGTGTGCTGATCTAGAATCCCAGGAAGCAACATATCAGTCCTGAGGGATTTATATACAGAGGCCACTCATTCAAAGTGTTGCGTGACCTTCAGGAGCAATCTGACACTCTGTTAAGCCTGGCCCACTTAGTTTCATTTGGCTGTAATTGGCTTAATAGCCCACAGATACAGAGGGCAGGAAAACTTTCCTCCTAAAATTAGACTTTTTCATGCTGGACCTGCTGCTCTACCAAGAGGGAATCTTGACATTATAGAGTGAGGATGGAAAGTGTGGAGCTGTTTGTTTGTTTGTTTGTGACAAAAGGGGAAAAAGTGATTTTCTCTCCTGGGGCAGAGCAGTTTCCTAAACACATTTGGAATGTTTTCCTCAAGTGGCTTAGCAGCAATATGTGTGTGTGCGTGTGTGTGCGTGCCACAGCTCCATTTTGTTGATGATGCTGTCACTGCTGCTGGCATCTTGGATACGTACCAGAATCTCTCCAGGCAAAAGAAGGGGACCATATATCTCTTCTTGCGTCAGACACACACAAACTCACACCTCCTCTAGCCTCTTCCATCCTCTTTTCTCCCATGTGTGGCCTTGGTGGGCTGTGTGGCCTGTAGGAACAGAGAGTGTGTAACTAAGCACATCCTGTCATACAGTCATGCTATCTTCCCCTGGTCCAGACCTCGCCTTCCCTTCATGCTCCGTTTGCCAGTTATTCTCAGGAGACTACTGCTCTGAATAAGAGGTCCTGCAGTATGAAGGCAGGCTGTATTAGATTACAGTTACACACATCTAACTACAGTATTAAAAAAACAAGGGAACACTTAAATGACATGCTGAATAGTCACCAACAAAATATTCAGATTGAAAATCTGTACTATTTACATTGTGTATTTCAGTGAGAACAAATGGATATAACGATGGTCAGTGGAAATCATAACTAACTATTTGAAGGCTGTATTCAAAATCACACGCAAAAAAGTTAAAAATTTACTTAGAGGTTGATCAAACTTGCATTACAGAGTAGCTGAATCTCCCTCCAGATTCAAGATCAGTGCATCAGTGGACAGTATGCAGCACTTTTTGACTGCATTAGATGCACCCATACATAATGTTCCCAAGGTTCTCAATCAGATCCAGGTCTGGGGAAAGTGAGGGCCTGCCACTGCCACTGATTCTTTCATTATCCAGGAACTGCCTACACACTCTTGTCACATGAGACCTGTCCTTGTCCTGCACCTGGAGAAACCCAGGGCCTACTGCACCAGCCCAAGGTCTGACACTGGGTCTGAGGATTACATCACCTTGCCTAACAGCAGACAGGGTTCTGGAGGCCTGTAAGGACGTGCCTCCCCAGACCATCGGCTGCTAGCTCGGTAATGCTGGATGATGTTGCAGGCAACTTGAAGTTTGCAACGTTTTTCCAAACTTTTTCAGGCCTGTCACATGTGTGGAGTATGAACCTCATGTGTGAAAACACTAAAGGATTACTGGCCATCATATCGCCCTCATGGCACCCTCAAGGAGTTCGTTTGTGACAGTTTGGTCAAGAAATATGTGCATGAGTAGCCGGCTGGAGGGCATTTTGTAGGGCTTTGGCAGTATCCCTCCTTTCCTCCTGGCAAAAAGGAGTCGATAGTGTTCCTGCTGTTGGGTTGATGCCCTTCTCCGACTCTGTCCAGCTCTCCTCATATAGTCTTCTGGTTATCTCCTCCATACTCTTGAGACTGTGCTGGGAGACACAGCAAACCTTTTTGCAACAGTGTGTATGGATGCACCACCAAGGAGGAGCTGGACTACCCGTGCAATTTTAAATACTCTGCGGGTAGTGACAAGGACACTGGCAAAAACATAACATGGAGAAAAAAAACAGTCTGAAAGGATAAGGAGTGAGCAGTGGCTTCTGGTATGAACTTTCATGTAATATCCAAAGAAAAGTGCATCAATCTGTCAACTATCAGGTGGAAACCAACGCTCTGCATCAGTACATCTACTCCAAATTACTGGCAAGATTCTCGTGAAAAGCAATGCTGTTAATCTTGTCACCTACTCCTTGTATATATCCTCCTTTAATTTCCTGGACATGCATCAAATATTACAGTATTGCTTAGGTTACCACTGCCTAAGACACCTGTCCCCCATGACAACCGTGTCTTGGAAAAATAGTAAATTCAGCTTTCCTTCAACCTTCCCTCTGAAAAAAAAGATGAAATGGAGTTTGTAAGCATATAAGACAGGGACAGCTTACAGTGAAAGCCTGCTTTCCGTAAGCACCCTGAGAGCAGCACCCTTAAAGCTGGTGGAGATCTGCTGTCTTGCTCAAGAACATAACCCTGGATATCACAGGCAGCTGGAGCCTTCAGAGATGGTTGAACGAGATCATGTCAATCAAGCAAATTAACCCGCCATAAGAATTGGCTCTGATACTATACATTTCTCTTTCATATTTGCTGCAGAACTGTGTCACAGTGTTAATGCATTCCCATCATCAGCTATGCCAGCTGTTACATAACAGTGATAACAAGTGGGAGTGCAGAGAAGAAAACAAGAATAAGCAGACAGAAAAGTAAAAATAAATCTTTGGTTGAATCACAAGTAAGAAGACAAAAATAATAATTTTCTTATTTAATGAATTCTCTTAATACACCTAACCATCCACTGAACTATAGTTAAATAATAAGAAACCATCTGCAAGAAGAAGACTATCACTCACTCACTGAGTTTGAGTAACTAAGTATAGAGTTTGACTAGTATTATGGCAATTATTGTGAAGTAGGTTAGGACCCTGAAGTCTAGATGCCGCTGCTGGTGGTGGCAGACCAGAGTTAGCAGACGGCTGATGAAGATTTTGAATGCGACTCCCTGAACATCCAGGATGAGGGTGGACATGGGGATGATGAGGGCTGCACAAAAGACAGTCTGGAAGGAAGAATGACAAAACAACAATAGCGCTTCAACAATGGGGATCAGAGACTGATTGGCTGACAGAAGACGGCCAAGAAGATCAGTGTTGGCTTGTGGAAGTGATGAAAAGGATATAGCAGCAGGAATAGTTTAACACCGAGGAAGGCAGCAGATGTGAACTCATGCATAATCTTCATTTTACAAGGCATTCAGTCAGACTTTAACAGAGAGACAAATCCTTAACTGTGGATTATTCTAAGGCCATAATTTTGAGTTATTGGCTTCTGTTTGTTATTGTTCATTGAATCAATATCAATGAGTTGACGACAGTCTGCAGCAGGAAACTGAGCTGATTTTGCTAATGGGAACCATATATTATGCATGTATACACAGACTCTACATCTAGTGACAGCAGAGGTCCCTTTACCTCTCAGCTGCTCCGTTTGCATTCAACACGTCACTCTTACACACATTAACTTAACTGTATCTGTGCATTTCACTCATCATTAGCAGAATTACTCATTACCCAAGGGTATAAGGGCCACAGTACTTGATGTAACAGAGGTTTCAGTGTCACAATGAATAAATGTGACTAATGATGACAGTGTCACAGTGCACGAGCACAGACATATTTGCATTCGCCTCTCCATAAGGAAATGAGTGTCCAGGGACAATTCATTCACTAGCAGATACAACATGTTTGTTAACATCCCTGTAATTAAGAACATGTGCTTTAATGAATACATAATAATGCAGCATATACTAACACAGGCAAAATCCTTTGCTGTCTTAAGCATCGAGTCATTTTTTATTTGGCCTTTTTGAGTCTATTTGGGTTGCAGAGATTATGAGAAACGCCATGGTTGACATCTACAAGAAACCGAAATAAGTTTAATTCATATTGTGTCTCTTCCGAAAGAAAGTGTGCTTAAGATGCTCTTCTTTTGCATCAAAAGCAGTTTGTTAAATTTTGATCAACATCCAATCTGCCTCTTTTTTATACTATTCTGGGCACACGCAGTTAAGAGAAAACCCTGGACAGACAGAGCATGCTAGGCGGCTTACATTTCCCATCTGTCCTGAATAGCTTGGGATTTCCTCAAAAGAGCTGGAAGATGTGTCAGTTTTTTTTCTCTCCTTGCCATTGCTACCCAAATACATGTAGGCAGCAAAATGTAGAAGGCTGCTTTGGGTATGTGGGTGATCTGTCTCTCTCTGGCATTTTAGAGGTGGTTGGAGGACTGCTCGGAAAGTACAAACTGAGTGGCAATTCACATTAAAGAAACTCTTCCTTCTGCCCCCACATATCTTCACATACACAGAACCCATGTAGAGATGGAGAAATGATGTAATATTGCAGGAGACCAGAGTTAGAAAGCAAACTGAATTTTAGGAAGAACTGTGACACATTTTGGGTATTATTGGTCTCATATTTAAGAGATAAAATTGGATACCGTTAACAATATTTTGCTCTCTACTCTTTTTGGTTCTATGCTACAACAAAAAAACTTGTTGTTCTCTCCATTTTAATCTACATAAGTCTGTACAGTGAGAGAGAAAGAAACAGACAGTGACTAATGCCAAAAATATTCCGAGATAATAATAATGGGAAAGGGAGAATCACAGCAGGTTAATAGCTGCATTGCTCAGGAAGTACCTCTGTACATGCTGGAGTATGCTGGTCCGTATCTCACTCTTTTACAGTCTGCTTGTCCAGAGTCATCTGCCGGCGGTGAGGCAAACAAGCCTCAATCATGCAGCAAAGTGAAAGTCAATATATTCGTGAATGAATTTGAAGGAGATGCCTAAGGCCTATAAAAATAATGGAGTGTGTAACATTATCCTCAGCACCCCAAATAGAAACAGCCTTAAGGGGAAAGTATCTAGCATAAGACAGCTTCACTCATCTATGCACAGCAGGGAACGCAGGAGAAACAGAGTGCAATGTGGGCTCTTACCTTTCTGGGGAGATGCACAGCCAAATATAGGATATTACAAAGCTTTGCCTAATTGCAATTCTCATCTCAAATATAAGCCTCCCACGTGTAGTGTGAATCTAAGTGCATTTTTGTGCATGTTTGTTTGTGTGTGTAATAAAATATAGTTTTTCCTTCTCTCCCGATGAACCCATGCTCACAAGGCTCTCGGTATTTGCATGCATTAGAATTGCTCAAACAAAGGAGCTTCAGTGCTTATCTCCTAAGATAGAACAGAGAAATACTGTGTGCGGTGTTTGAAGTGCTGCTTTAAAACTGAATGTGATTGCCTACTTTTTATATGTATGAGTTCTG
Source organism: Oreochromis niloticus (assembly GCF_001858045.2). Taxonomy (NCBI): domain Eukaryota; kingdom Metazoa; phylum Chordata; class Actinopteri; order Cichliformes; family Cichlidae; genus Oreochromis; species Oreochromis niloticus. The sequence continues at coordinate 55,314,180 of NC_031972.2, read as the reverse complement.
CGCAGCCTGTGGAACACTTGCTTTTTCCAGACAGTGTGTTCAAGCCGAAATAGATGAAATGACAAATATGTAAAAAAATAAAATCACAGCACTATCACATATGCTCACTTCTCTATGCAACACAGCATGCTATCCAGCCAAGTCTCTCGAGTTAGGCTGTCTTTTAGAGTCAGTGTCAGGCAGGCCAGGGATGACAGAGTTGTCACGAAAAGAAATTCGGTTACACCCTGTCAGAGGCAAAAGGACACACTTTGTCTTCATCTGACTTGTTTAAACTTAAAGTTTACTTTCTTTTCCTCCTTGTTTTTGTTTATATGTGTTTCTCATTTAGCTTTCATGAACTTCTCATTCAAATCAACTGACTTGCACTAGGTTTTTGTCCAAGTCTAATAATAACAACACATTATCCAGTCATCTTAATGCATCCAGGTACAAGCTTGGAAACCTACAAAAGCAACATCATTAGGCTACAAATCACCCCAAACACACAGGGACCATATCATAAAACCACTTGAGCACATCCCAGATTTAAGCTATTTCTAGATTTGATGCTATTTTGAATGTTCCTCACCAATTCATTTCATTTGGAGTTTTTCTTTGCCAACAAATAACATCTGTATAACATGCATCCCATCTAGCTTCCATGTGCAATGCATAATCAGGACAATAGTTTCATGTAAACATAATCAGTTCCTCAGTCGCTTGCTTGTTTTTTGTTTTGTTTGTCATCCATTTTCCCTCCTTTCCTTCCCCTTATCTGTCACTCTTTTCTAACTAGGTCATCCTATTCTCACCTCTCTCAAGTATACAAAAGCCATAACATCTATTTCCATATTTGCATTTCTGTTCAGTTTCATAGGAACAGCTTGTTATTTCACGATTCAGACTTGATTGGGATGTTTTATGTGTTTCCTACCCTCAGACTGGATGGTTTACATGAGAGTAAATCAGCAGTAGTGAATGACTGTGCAAAGGAGCTCCAAGAAATGTAGTGGTTTACCAGCATACTAATCACCCACCATCTCTTCTTCTCTACAGAATCCGCTCCGCCCTCATTCCTAATTTGTCAGTATATTTTTTTCCTCGTCATCCAAGTTATAATGCCCTTGTACAATTTCTGTCTCACAATATCATTTTTCATTCTACATTTCTGTCACACTTCTCTTCTGTCTTGTCCCCCCTGTTTGTCACCTTTTCTTCTTATAGCTCATATGGATCAATCTGGTTAATAGTAGAGATATAACGTCTTTCCTCTCACTAACCTCTTTTCACCCTTTGTCTTCTCTTTTACTTTGATGTCTCATGCCATGTGTCAAATGACAGCATAACACATTTTTCTGAAAACAATATAGCAAGTCTCTGAGAGACAGAGAGAAAGCAGGAGAAGAGAAGAAAGTACATCAACCCCCCACAGGGCAGCAGTGAGAGATGGGCTCCCCCTCTGAGCTTGGTTCTGGGGGTTGCCTGTCACTGCACCCAATCTGGTGCCAGCACACTTATTCTCCCACTCCATAAAATGAAAAACTGCCAGTGCCCTGTCTGCTTTAGTGTCTCTAGCAGAATTCCAACTATGCTTTGATTCAATTACCACTAAAAAATCCAGTTGGTTTCCAAATTTATTCATTAATAAAAATCTGAACCATTAGGTGTCAGTCATAAAAGCTCATTGCCATGCACAGAAATAATAATTACATCGTATGAGCAAGGCAATGATGGCATTATTTGGTGCTATTGTGTATAACATGAATATGTAGAATCTGCAGGAACTCACAATTTTGGTACATGGGAAGGACACGGACAGGTTATATTTGCTGTGTCAGTAGTTACTTGGAAGCCATACATGTGCAATATTGTGCACTGTGCATTACACTTATATGTAAGTGTAACAATGAGAGTTGTCTCATACCTTTTATTTTGTGAACAAACATACTGACTCATTAAAATGAATCTGTTGATATCTGTAAGCTCAATTTGGATTATCAAGCTAACAAAAAATGTTAATGCTAAGTGCTGGATTTACTGAGTACAGTCAGTCTGTGCCATCAGATACTTTTCTGAAACCATTAAAACTTCTGTAGGCAGTGTGGTGGTGCTGAATATGATGTTAATTATAATTATAAGCGCCACCACCACCAAAAATAATATGTATTATATGTTGAGAAACTGGCTTGATTATAGAACTGTATGAGCACTAATCAGACTATTAAGTATACCCTGCAAAACCACTCTCCTCAGATACAGTCTAAGAGAGAAAGTCAACTTAATGACTAGTTCAGTTCAGGTAAAAAGGCATTTGATAAGTTAGAGATTGAGTTGTTAGTGAAACAGACAAAACAAAATTACGACAAAGATGTTAATTATGTATAAATTTTACATGCAACTGATGAATCAATTCATGTAATAACAGAACCTGTAGAGCAAATATGCAACATATGAATGAGTGTGAATAAGACGTAACCACCACCTCAAAAACAGCTGATAAATGCAGAACTGAGTTCAGAGTTGCATCTAACAAAAAAAGTCAAAGTTTTGAAAACTGCATTACAGAGAAGGGGGTTAGTTGCAACTTGTGTGTCTAAGCTGGGTGCTGAGCTTGGTTGTGTCAGCATCTTAAAGGAGGCACCACTGGAAACCTTCTAGATGCCATTTCACAAATGAAATTGATGCGTAACTTAAGATAGCTGTGTTTTCTAGCCAATGTTTTTGGAGGCATATTCAAAGACGCTTCTCAACAATTACAAATGCTTTCATCATTCAGTGGAGGTGTTAGTGTTGACTGTCTTCTTCGGACATACCCCCCATCAAAGGATCAGAAGCTCTTCAAAAAAGGAAGAGCTTAATGCAACTGTAAAATCAGTTAAACTGGACTTTCACATAACATAAAACTTTAGTTATAAAAGAAAACGTACCTCTCGTGGTTAATCAGAGCAAGGGCAAGGGTGAGATAGTGCTGAACCTTTTTTCTAATGTATGGAGAATGTCTTACATTAAGAAGTCTTGATGTGATAGTTTCTTACACTGCAACTATCAAACCTCATCTTGTAGAACGTAACTTTGATACATTTTTGATGAAAAAAACACAGACCAGTATCAAGGTTACCATTTACAAGTACATTAATTGGAAAATTATCTTTAAGCAACTAAGTCACGTTTGAACTTTTAAAGGGTACTTTGACTTTAAGTCTAGAACTCGAACAATGAAACAAATCTCTACACTTTCTTTCTTTTACCATGAAATATTGTCAAAATTAGGAACATTGTCTTCAAATAGTACAGAGAAAGTAGTCTACCAATTTCTAACTTCATGCTCGAACTACTGCTAATGCTTACTATCAGGATGTTCCAATATTGTGGTGAGAATACTGGCAGGAACTAGGAAGAGAGCTCATATTTCTCCTATATCAGCTTACTTTCACTGCCGGCCATTAAACCTAGAATCAAATTTAAAATCCTATCCATCATATCTTAAAGATCTTATTTTACCATATTATCTCAATAGAGCTCTCTGAGTACTCTGTTACTTCTGATTCCCAGTATTTCAAGAAGTATAACGGAGAGTTATACTGCTATATGTTGTAGACCAGCTTGCTGTTTGTCCCAATTGGGATCTTTGTTTTTTCACATTGTTACCTTGGTTTTCACTCATTGATTTGTTTTGTTTTCACTTGCTTTCTGCTTTCGCTTTGACGCACTGGTTCATTTAAGCCCCAAAAACTACTTTTCAAGATTGTGGCTTGGGCTAACATATTCCTCATCAAACAATAAACTCTGCAAATATATACACTTATGCAGAGTTTATGTTTTGGTTGCTATAAATCTGCTGAGTTTTTAGTGTGATAACACTTGTTGGTTGTCATTGTTCTCATTGTTTTTCCCTCAAACAACAATAATTAATTGAGTCTACCTCCCAGAGCCACCTAATCCCCCTACCTGTGCTTGAGCTTCACTATTGCATAGATTTAAACCTCCTGTACTCACCCAGTTGTCATAAGTGCGTTTTATTATATTATTTACCTTACTTGAGGTCTCTGGTGTTATGATTTAGTACTTTTACAAATACCTGATTTAAGGCCGAAACATTAGACTGGCACAGGGACAGTCTTAGCTTCCACCACCAGCAAAAGGACCTTGGTGTCAGCCTTGACGGAGCGACGTGTACATGTAGGAATCAGTAATTAACTCATCAACAAACAGGACAGGTGTCAAACAGCTGATGCATCAGCTGACCCAGGAACACAGAGGGTATGTAGGTGTGATGTAAGGGGACCCAGGAAGTGATTCTGAAACAGAAGGATGGTGGTTGACTGAGAAGGTAACTTGGAATTTACCGACCCAGGAGCTGGGAAGATGCTGCCTTGGGGAGTTGGGAAGCAATGATGAATGATGATAAGGCATGGTGTTGCGGAAGCCACAATTTTTTCTGAAGGACTTACCAGCAGTTGGCTTCTGGGGATGTTAGGGGCAACATGAGACAGTAAACAGATCAGTGGTTAGCTGACTCAGAAGAGCCACTGAGCTAGATAAATGGGATTAACGGTGCCCTCAAGGGCCACACGTTCTTATGCAGCGGTGGGGGTCCGTATGGCTGGGCATTTTCCCTTTAAAAAGTGCTGCAGGTTTAGTAGGTCTAATACTGTACAACAAAGAAAGCGTGACTGGAAAAAAAAAGCAAGTTAAAAAAATTACTGTCCTTATTTGGAACAATTTTGGTCAGTTTGTGTTTTTGTGTTGTAAAGTTAAACAAATGCAGTCACTGGGAATTTTAGGAAACAAAAATGTGACTAATAACAAAGTAACTCAACAAAAAGGTAACCAAAAACACAAACTTGTTTAGATTTAAAAAAGTAGGCAAGGGAACAACGAGTTTAGGAACAAAGGAAGAGCTCGGTCCACAGAATGACAAAAAGCACAGATACTCACGTTCATGAAATAAACCATACAAATACACTCGCCTTGTCCTGGTTTCTTTTATTTAAGTCCTTTGATGGCAAACCACTAAATGGCATCGTGGCACCTTATTTCATTTAGTGAGAAAAGGTCCAATGTGTGTCTACGGAATTATTTAAAACCTCCATATCCTGTGCTATTGTCAGGTGTTTTGTTTGGATTTGTCTATTGTTATCATAACCGCCTCATTTTCCTTTTTGGAATATGCATGAGGTAACTCATTTTGTAGATTCTATTGTGGTTTTCTAATTACTGTTACTTGAATCACTATTCTGGTCTATTGTGCTTGTTGTTTTCCCACATTGTCTGTGTGACCTACTCCTTTTCTATAGTTTAATTAATTTTATTTAAATGCTACGTTACATTTGAGTGCTGCTTTCAAGGTACAATTTAACAGTGTTTCTATTTTCTCATCTAATGCGCGAGCGACAAGTATAAAGGATTTGGTAAGATTTGCTCAGAGGGACATCGTCCCATCCCCTCTTATTTTGCCAGCTGAGCAAACTACTCCAGAAATATAGTGCAGTTATTTACTGTATTGCTTATGTCAGCTCACTGATGTCAATTGTAGAGGTTTAGGACAGTGCTACTTTTTAATTAACACTGTTTACATTTGTCTGGCATCCATCTTACATTGATTGCGCAGACAAACAACTACTTACCAAGAAGCACAAGCAATTCCCTGTCCCCTAAAACTAAAAGCACCATATTGCCCTTCAAATCCCTTATCGGCCCACTTCAAGCACCCGTACTAACCTCGACCGTCCTTTTCAGCTCTAAACACACACACAAATACATGCACGCACACCTCCCTCCTGACCTGTTTAATCCTTAATTACCATGTCTAATTAGACCCTGACATCAAGAGGTCAATCAACTAATTACAGAATCAGAAGATGAAAGGAAGAAGAAAAGAGGACCAGTCACAGACCTCACAGCCATGACTAAAAACAACCATCACCGTCATCTTTTAAACACACATCTGTTCTGCACATACCAGGGGTAACTGAGTTTCACAATGCATTATTGTATACTTGAAAGCTTCAGGTGTAAAAATATATCCCCTCTGACATCCATACATGCATGCATGCTCTCATAGATATGATAAGCATATGGACAGTAAACGCCTCTGCGACAGGAGATTCCCCCATAATGCAGCTCACCTTCAGGCCTCTCACTCACAATTTACAGCCTCGCCTCTCATCGATCTGAGGCTGGGGATCCATGCTGGGTACGGCACAGGTCAATCTATCGGATGTGTGTCTGTGTGTGGTAGGTGAGGTAATCATGTATGTTCTTTTACAGTTAGTTCTATATTTGAGCGTATGGATTTATGCACATGTAAGCATTTGTGTTTGTGTGTGAATTTAATGGTGTGTTGTAAAGTGTACGCATTATTGTATGTGTGAGTGTCTTCTAAATCGATATGTGTTGAACTGTCTTGTATTTTACAGCTGCATCAATACTAGGATCAGCGTCTTAATCAGCAGTGTGTATCTGCCCTGGAAATGGAGTCCCCGGGGAAATGCTATTTGGAACGCTGTAACAGCATTGACGCAGGCTGCCCCACAATCGTTCCACCTCCCGTCATCAATCCTTTCATCAATGCTACATTCATGTACAGTGAAGTAACTATAGGATGCAGCATTATTTACACTGATGACAGCTGATTTTTTTTTCTCCTCAAAAATCCTGCCCACGTCATGTAATTTCACACATATTGGCTCTATTTTTAATGAGCTAATGATTTCAACTTCAGTACTGTGTTTTGCTCCTGACAGCATGTTGGCAGGATTGTCAGTTAGTAAACTTGTCATGAGAACATTAAAGAAGTGCTGAAGATCAAAAGCTGGAAAAAGGAAATGGAGGCTATGTTCTACTGCCATAATAGACTATAATTTATGGATAGTCAGGCTGAGCCACATCGCCAACTGTCAGGATTTTACTGACAATAAATCCAGTGAAAACAAGCAACACAGGATATTACATCTATATGTTATCATATTTTCTGACTCCCTTACTATCACATTTGTAATGCTGTAATGCTGCTCATATTATTAAAATGGATCTCATGGATGTCGAGGCGTATGATGAGGTACAGATTGTTGTTAGATTTACTGGAGGTCAGGCCACCGAGCCATCCACCACCGAGCCTTGCCTAAACCGCTCTGCACCAGAGAATTTTTTCAGCTGGTGCAAACAACCTATCGGGATTGGGCTCTACCAGACCCCACGGGTCCTCCTCCAACTCTCGTTCCAGGGTGGAACTCCAGAATCCCTTTCACAGGCAAGGTCACATTGTGGTTCTTCTCTAGGGGTCTTTCGAATTGCTCTTAGTCTGCCCACACATTCTCTTGGGATCTCTCAAGCTCCTCTACCATTGTAAGATTGTGATTTTCTAAGTAGCTGTGTATTGTTAAAAAAGTTAAGACTGTGAGAATATGAGAGGTTAATCCTGTGACGCGAATTGGATTCACATTTTCTAATATAATCGATACTTTCTTGGAAAAGACAGTTATTTGCCTCTGACATTTCTTTTGGCCTCTGGCAGATTATCTGTGCACTGTAGCAGAAACATTTCGTATGGATGAGACATAATACTCGCAATCTTGGGAAGATTCGGAAATCTGTGGCAGAATTGCAGAACAGCAAAGATGGCGGGGGGAAAAGGTTTATATAATTCTGGTTTGGGTCATCAACCTTTTTGAGAGATTTGTATTTGATCTGACTTGTGAGTTCTCATTGTCCACCGACATTAATTATAATTCAACAATGCTTAAATATATTCACTGGCCACTTCATCAGTTACACCTTGCTACTACTGGGGTGAACCCTCCTTTTATCTTCAGAAACACTTTAATTCTTCATATAGTTTCAAAAGGCTGCTCACTTAGCAATAAGTAGCCCAAAAAAATAACCATCAAATATCCTTACAGAAACCACCAGCCTGACAACTCATGCAAGGCAGGATGAGCCATTCTTTCATGCTGTTTTTGCCAAATTATGACCCTACCATCTGAATGACTGAAAATTCAGACTCATCAGACCAGCCAACATTTGTCCAGTATTCTACTGTCCAAATTTAGTGAGCCTGTACAAATTATAGCCTCAGTTTTCTGTTGTTATCCAACAGGAATGGCACCCAGTGTGGTGGAAAACGTATACCAAGTGAAATGGCCATCAGTGACTTGTTGACTTCCTTCCTCTTGAAGGAAGCAAAGAAGAATGCTGCTAAATAATTGGAGATAAAGTATCGGAATTTACGGAGCGGGACCACACCTCCAAACACACTCCTTCCGGTTCTTATCTATATATGTTTCCCAAGTTCTACAAGCGGTTCATTCTTGTTTACGTGCCCCACCCTCCCTTCCCTTTTCAATTAACTTCTTCACTTCTATTTAGTGCATGGGGATCTGCTAGGCCCGGGAGCCGCCCCAGTCCCTTCGAAGCCTTCTCCAAACTGCAGCCCAATTCACGTCCAAGCCATTCACCTTTATCTACTAAAACGCTGTCAAACCTAAAATGAGGACGTGGGCCCAACTAGTGAATAACACATGTCTCTATGGGACCTAATAAACTGTATTTCCAAATAACCCAAGCTTAAAGATAGTGACATTCCTTTAAGAAGCAAGGAGTTCATCACAGCAGTTAGGGGATAATAAGACCAAACCCGTCTAAATGTATGGGTAACTTTGTTTCAGTGGTCACTGGGACAAAGGAAAATGCATTCAAAGAATCACCACTCAAATCTCAGAAAAAATGCTGAAATTATGATTGGTGACTATTTCCCAAAATAAGGTTTAAAAAAGCCGTTGTCCAGCAGTTTCTACTTTAATAATGTATTCCCAAATATTTAAGAGAGCGAGTGTGTTGACAATAACTAGATTGCATCACCTCATCACTGAACAAACACCTCGCTGACTGACTCTATAAGAAAAACATTTAGTCTCTGCTATGATAATTATCTAACAATATAATCTGCCTGTCATCACATATTAAAAGCTCACATATGAGAGCTTGCTGTTGCAAGCTTATTGGGGGTAGGTGTAGGACAACAGCCATCATTGGCATCGTGGAACTCTCCCATTGACTTGTGATCACGATTCGTGTTTTTAATGTTCTCCCTCTGCTCTCCGTTCCTCACTCCCTGCAGTGGTAAATTGCATTAGAGGAGATTAATAGAAGACATTCAATTTACAAATCATCTCGCTGCACATCTTCCTATTCATCCCCCACCCCACGTTTATTCCTCACCTCCTCTTTTCCTCATTGTCTTTCTCTCCATCATCAGTGTCATCATCAGCTTTTTCACTCTCTTTCTCTTATAAATAGCAGAGTGGTCAGATTGCAGACCAGCCTAAAAGAGCAGACCACTTATCCGGCTCTGAATACTGGAAACTTGCCACAACCACAGCGAAGCACAATAAGTCTTTCTCTTACAATTACACACTCTGTCGCAGAGGGTGCTATTTAATGTGTGTGTAGGTGTGTGCGGTGGGAGGTATATATATTTTTGAGTTCCTGACACCATTTCAGTGCAGGTATAAGAGTGACAACGGGCAACTTGCCCTGCCTACTTTATCTCTGTCTCTCTCACGCATGCACGCGCACACACACACACACACACACACACATAATTATTTTGTTTATTTCACCATCTCGTTCTTCTGCCCATCTTGCTTTTTTATCCCCCTCACTACCCTCTCTCCTACCATCCTCCTGTCCTCCTTTCCTTTCTTCCTTTTTTCGAATCCTTCTCCGCCTCCTGTCCCTGCTTTCCCGTGCCAGCATGCTGCTCATATTTGTTGTCTTCGAAACCATCCTCAGCAGGGGTTTCGGTATTGGCTGTAATAAGTTGTATCTCTGTTCTGGGCCACCTGTGTCAGCTGGCACTCTTCTCTTTCCGCCTCATATCACACACTGAGCTCTTAATGCATTTACATCTCAACCGCTGGGAGGCAAGTAGGTGTTTGCTCTGATGTGCGTGTTTACGAGCGTGTGTTGTGCGTTTTTGTGTGAAGTGTGTTTGTAGGTATGCTCGCGCGCACCGGAGCATTTCATCCGCACATTCAGTCAGTCTCTATGAATTTCAATGCGATGTTATCTGTGGCAGCTGGTGACAGTTCTTGATATGACTCCAGCGCTCCCTAACCTCCAGATGCGCAATCACTTACCTATTTACCTGTTAATCCAGCCCCACATCTCCAGTTTCTTCTGTGCTGGGACATAGACACACATCTTGTCAATTTACCTATTCATACCAACAAGGTATAAAAAATAACACTTTTTATCTGCACTGTTTTAGTTTTGTCACACCTATTCCTTATAAATAAAAGGCCAAAGAAGGCACTTTATAAATTTATATAGGTTAAGAAGATGATGTAAATGGTAGTTTTTTGGTACCTTTGTTAGTGGAATAGTTTTCATTGGATTAAAAAATGTCCATAATCCCGGCTGTGTGTTTTAGACTTTGATCCAGCTGTGTTCAGTCGGTGGCCTTCAGTGTAAGTGAGGTTTCTGGGGTGAACACCCAGCAGCAGTATATCTAAAAGGCTGTCTTCATGATGAAAGGATGTGATGAAATGATGTGATATCTCTTCAGCTGATGAACTCATCGCTAAATTATGACCTGACGCAACCAGGCTGTTCCTAACCGACTGTATGATTGACAGTCAGGACATGCGGTCTCTTATCACTCCTGCACACTGACAGAGAGGGACACTCAAAAGCCATTTCACTGGGGACATACGTCAACAGTTTAGTCTGGAAAATGACACACAAGATGCATTTATCTTTAAAGTTAGCAAAATAAATTTCTACATCTTCAGTTGGAGAATAGAGCAGTTTTGTAATTTATAGGGAAACTGATGTATATGTAGATGATTTCACTGAATAAATCATATCCACTGAAATTTCTACACTTATTTTGGAATGCCAGACAGAAGTGATTTACATAAATAATCTTGAAACAATTGATGTTCTGCCAGGAAACCTTGTGGCCTGTAGTTGATTTGAATGTTAGGGTACAATCACACTAGGTGATTCCTAACATGGCTCTACACGTTTAACCCCCAAATTTCAGTTTATTTGACCAGTGTGATTGTTGAGGGCCATGTGGTCCTTCTTAAAATAGGCCCACACATGGTTTAGCTGGTCTCATGCGCAATATTCTTGTGGTGTAATGGCTATCTGCACCTGGGTGCAGAACTCCAATGACTATTAACAACAGCTGCCTCTGTGAAAATGGCCATATTAAATAATCAACAGATCTACCATATCTGTGAGAGGATATTATGTTACCAGCTCCCCAATTAAAGCCCTATTCTCTTGAATACTATTCAAGAGACATACCTCAGATACAGAGATAAACTAATGCAAACTTAGGCTGGTTAAGGGAAGTGTAGGATGGGGGAGACCACACACCTAAACATTGTTGCAGGCCATTCTTGCCTTCACATGGGGATGGCAGGAGGACATAACCTCCCCACAATTGTGAGGATTCATAGGATCCACTGCCAACATCACTGCGCCAGACAGTACAGTAGACCCAAGAGGTCTTGCCCATGCTGTGGCAGGTCAGAGCTGTTTTGGCATTACAAGAAGAGCCTACACAATATTAGTTCAGTATGGTATCTTTTACCCATACTCTGTTCTTCTAAAAATGAAAATGAATTTAATATACTCTTAAAAAAAAAGACTTATTTTTTTGGGTTTCTATAATTCAGTTCATGCATACTGATGCTTTTCGCTGATGGACAAAAGTCGAGAGAAAGCAAGAAATGAGGTCAGAGAGGGATGAGGAGCTACGTGCTACAAAGGTCCCTGGCTGGAAATGAAATGGGAACTTTTTTTTTAGGAACTTACCCCACCAGGGTACCCCAGAAAATCCATTAATAAGTATGTCACTGTTTTAAATCTCCATAAAGTAAATGGTGTTCTTCATACTGTGTTTTCCATTGTGATGCTCATAGAAATTATTTTAATTGCTGCCTTTTTGCTTAATGTATGTAAAACCCAAGAAGAGACAGATGGTTACAGATACAGGCGAATGTCTTGACAGAAGTCAAACTGCACATTGTAGTTACAGATGAGACAACTGTGCACATTTGGTTGTAACCTGGTTCACTTATTAGAAAACAGCATATTGGTATTGCTCTGTAATTCTTAACTTTACATGCAAACATGATGGGTTCTCACATTATCTCATGTACAGATGTTAACATTGCACACCTACTTACACTGTCGTAACAAGGCTCTCTACTCTTGTTAGTAGGAATATGGATGGTCTACACTTTGTACTTTGTGTCAGTGCCGCTCTAACAGTTTCTCACACTAAGTGAGCAGTGTGAGCAAAAGTGGCTCTGCTTTGTGCCAACTGGAGAACACACAATTAGATCACTGCTGCTAACTTGAACAGGCAAGTTCAATGGAGTGATGCTTCTGTGTGCTGTACTGTGTAATGTGAGGGCAGCATGTAAGGCTGTCACTATGCAAGCAAGTGGAGAAAAGAAGAGTGGAGTAGACAGAGTTGCGGCTAAAAGGGATTTCCTAGAGAGCGGTGGATGATAAATGAAATGGAGCTGAACCAGAGATATGATGATAGTGTAGAGAATAAGAATTGTTTGTGGACTTATGGAAGAACCATTGGACCAAGTGACAAAGCAGTAATGTTTTTTAGTGTTTTTTTTTTCAGTTTATTAATAACTAAATTGGCTCTGTGTTGAGATAACTCATATAGATAGAAACATGGATGAAGAGGCAGCAAGTTTTCACTCAGCTAGGATATTATTCACAAGCAAAGACCACAACCCAAACCATGCAGAAACAATATTTCTTGATGGTAAAAATATGGTCTCCAGGTTTATTGCGGTTATGTGATGTTTTCTGGGCTCGGTGGATCTCAGAAAACAGTTACAACTAAAGGCCATCACACACTGCGAGGGTTGCGAAAAAGCATCAGGAAATTCCAAATTTTCTGGATCCAAATTTGACGCATTGTAGCTTTAATGAAAAATTCATCCTCAATGCAATCAGTATTCAGTATTCGTGGATTCACCGATTCACCGATTTTTCTGTAGAACGTAACTCCAAATTATTTGTGTAAAATTCGCCTACTTGCTGACTTTTTGGTAGATCATATCTAAAATATTTACTGATTTTTAAAAATTTTTTTCTTGACTAAATTCATTTTTTATGATAAAAAGTGATTTAATCATTTTCAAATATTAAGATTAATGTAAACATAGGAAAATCTCAATATTTTTTTTCCTTCGACAAGTGATGCACAAATTCCAAACACAAAGCTCAAACGCAAAAAATGAAAACAGGCAGTTATAAGCATTATTATAAGGGTATTCATGGATTTCAGGTATTCGTGTTTGGTTGTGGTCCCTAACCCCCGACAGGGTCGGCTGTAATTCATCAGCTGTTTTCTGCTGATCTTTAACTAAATCCTGACATCTCCCCAGCAAGATTGTGCAGCATCTCTTCTGTCTCTTGAGAGTCCTCTGTCATTGCCGGTGTGCTCCAGCGTTGGTCTATCCCGAGGTCTCCTACCAGTCATTCGTGTGTGTTGTCTTTTTTTTTTATGGCTTTACTTGTCAAAAATTCTTTTTTGGCTTCAACCTCAGGGGAATCTCAGTGCAGGTTCAACTCAGTGGTTCAGCTCGAGAACAGCCCTCGTGGAGCTGTTCCATGTTCACTCATTCACACACATTTTGATCTGCTGCTTTAATTCAAAGGACAGCAGACGGCGGATACCATCTTTGCCATTGGCAGCACGAAGGCTAATTTGTTATTTAGATTTGCAATTTTCATCTATTGTACATGGTGTTCTTTGGATGCTGGATGACGGCAAAGTTCATTTTTTTCAACCCTGTTATTCTTCCATTAGTAGTGTGTGTCTGTGCGCTGATAGTGTACGATAGAGCAGCTCTGAGTGATTACCGTGTAGAGCAACAGTACAGGCTCTCTTACCACAACAAATTAAGCCAGAGAGCCAAGCCCACAGGGAGAACTCTTCATCAGAGGACCAAGGAGAAGATAAAAGAGTGCTACAGCTCAATCACTATCCAGTCACAGAGTTTAACAGGAGACAAAACTCAGTGTGACACATGCTATGCATCTAATTACTATATACACAGGTGAAGGTGGAAAAAAATGCAACAGAAGAGCCTGAAGATAGAGTTACAGACACAGACACAGTGTTATCCAGCAGTGCATCACATAGAACTGTAAGCTCTGTTTAGAACAACATGAATAATACTCTGTAAACACACAGTATATCGATGAACACATATATTACATATTCACTGTCTATTAACTATAAACACCATGAAAATATGATAACACCAGTTCTGCACATACCTACAAAGTCATTCTGGTGTATCAAACAACCATGCCAGTAGACACAAGTTCCCAAGGGACATGAAAGGCTAGGACACCACAAAGGCTAGGACACCACAACAATCTTACGATCTTACACCCAGGACCTAGCTCACATTCATAGTAGGAAGAGCTTAGAGCCCTTAGGACAGAACCCCTTCTGAGACGTAAACTCACCAGCAGTGGAGGGTAAAAGCCAAGTGGAGAGAACACATGAAATTAATGAAACCAAACTGTTTTTCAGCCCAAAGACATGAATAATAACCAGAATTTCTAAGTCTGCTTCCACAGATTTTGTTATGTTGCACATATTCTTCTTTGATAAGCTCCTTAATAGCGTTGTCAAGATGTCATATATCACTACACAACTGTTGTGGCAAAAGCATGTGACATTAATAATTATAACCCAGTACAAATGTATCAGTTAAATTAATCTTTATATTTTCTTTAACAGATGTTTTTTTCTCTTATGCTAGCATTTCTATAAGAATACATAGTACATCGATACAGTTATTTAGGATACTGTTACATGTGAGTTTTAAAACATTACACTTATACTAAAAAATACTGGTAGAGTGGTATGGTAGTGCAGAGGTTGACCATTGTTGTCTCATAGCATGAAGCTTCTGTGTGGGGCTTTCATTCTGCCTGTGCCTGCTCTGGTTTTCACTGTATACTCTGAAGGTAAAACTTAAAAAATACAGGTTCTACTGCTGTCCTCCCTGCTATATAAGCAATGGAAAGCAAAGTTTAGTTACTTTGACCTATACTGACACAGTGTGCTCTTCTTAAGACATATACCCCGGATGCAACTTCAATGGGAATGAATAAGAAATATTTCAGGAATGCAAAATGCTCGAAATCGCTACAAAACCACTTCTTCACAGAATTTCTTTCTCCACAATAATCCAAATTTGTCTTCAAATACTAGTCTCTCAAGGAGTGGGTGTACAAAAAAAAAAAAAAAAAAAATCACAAGCATAACATGCAATTTTGAAGTAGGTCAAGGAGAACTCAAAGGCAACAAAAAAACATCATTTGCTAAATGTTTTGTACATCTGTTCAGTATAAATAAGAATGGTATTAAGCTATAAGAATCTTATTTGATCTCTGTTCTTTTTCAATTAGATGTCCAACAATTAACTCACAATCCCCCAGCTGTATGTACCATTATTGTATGTCTTCCAACACTTTATTTTAGCACAACTTCACCAACAATATCCAGAAGGCCTCCTTCCCTAAGCAAGCTTCCCCAGTGGCACTGGTTCACCAGTTATCTAAACCTTTTACCACTGCTAAAAAAATCTAATACTACAGGGCTGGTGGGCTGACAGGTTTATACTATATCCTCATACCTATGCCTAATATCAAGTTGGGCTGTGTCCTTAACTGGAAAAGTGCCAGCTGATCCTGTGTTGATTGTCTTTTATATGTTATATGTAGCACTATGGTCTTGGAGGATTGTTGTCACGCTTCACTGTGTACTGTACAACTGCACAAGGTTGGAATGACATACAGCGACTTGACTTGATCAAGAGAGAAAGTCACCAAACTAGTCACCAGAGGTGGCACTTTTAAATGGGGGCAATATAGCCCCTGCTACACATGCATCTACTCTACAGTGCATACTTTGTAGTGACTATATTCTTCCATACTGCCTTGCCTTTTTTCCCTAGTGAGATGTTACATTAGTGGGGAAACATAGTAATAGCAGCTCTGCACACAGCATAACTGCAAGGAAATGAAGCAGAACCATAGATCAGAGTGAGGAGAAGGCCCTATGAAGGACAGATTTGTCAAGCATCCTTCAACCCACATGCAGATGGATTGGAAGCAGTCTCATTAAAAATAATTGTCCTTCAAATGTATGGCAATCCAAACCCTGCGGAATACCTTTTGCTCTCAGGGTTGGTAATTGAAGCTGACCACAGTAAATCAGCCCCATCGGTTGATGTGTCGACACCCTGGGAGGAGATTAAGCTGGTATCTCAGCTCCAGGAGAAACGTGGATTTACTGCACAAAATAATATAGTTACAGATCACATAAGTCACGCTAAAGGGACATGTGTGTGTTTGTGCGTGTTGATGTGCCTTCTGCGTTATGAGGAGTGTTGTAGCATAAAAGACTGCAAACTGGCAATGAAATCAACATATTAACAATACCTATAAGGGTCAAGTATAACCAAGAAAGTATTTATATATATATATCAAATCACAATTATTTTATTACTTTTCGTGTATGTATCAAAGTAGTTCCAGACTGGCTTACAATTAAAACTTTGTATTTTCTCTTGAGGGCATGTCATGCTAACATTTCTGAGCAGAGTGTTTAACATCTTACTGCGCCCCATGAAGGTTTGAGAGATGATAGTTTGACTCTAACTTCTGTCTCGTTCCAGACACTGATTACCCTCTGTGCAGTTAACTTGGAGCGCCAGCTAATTAGCATCAATGGTAATTAGCGGAGTCGTTAAGAGCCTTATAATCAACTTTTCTCCTTTACTCATTTGACTCCCTGGGGCTGTCAGGTCTGTCTGCATCAGTTCCTTTTCCTCAGCAGGCAACATACATTATACATGCTGTGTTACAGAGAGTATTTTTGTGAAATGGCAACTCTGAATTGGTCTGAAATTAACTCAATAGCAGTGCCAAAGCACTTTGTAATCATCTGCATTACTTGGCATGGAAGATGGCTGTCCGTGGTGCTAAACAGTGGAAGTCTGTGTGTGCTTAAGAGATAGCTCCCCTCAGAAGCCCCACATGTACAGTAACATCTCAGTGACAAACACAGTGACAAACTATGAGGTTCCTTCAGTGATCATCCGAATTGTTGTTCCCCTTCCTAAGTATTTGCTTCTGAGAGTTATCATTTTTCACAGTGACCGTTATAAAGACTAACCCCGTTTGCACACCCGTGTCTGTAACTGCATGAGCTGAAAATCTGAAGTGGCTGATATCGTCATTACAAATCTATAGAAAGTGGTTTGTATTTTAAGTTTTTGTGTGGTTTTTTATAGTCATATATAGATCTATATAAAAAAAATTTTTTAAGTCCAACATTGGACCCTAAAACTTTTAAGACGTTAGCCTGCTGTTACTGTGAATGCCTGTTTCCCCATAGAAAAAGAAGTTAATAGTTTAACCATTGGTATGGTTTCTTTCTTTCTTTTTTCTTATATCATTATTGTAAAACTGCTAATATAAAAACTTGCTTTAAAATTCTTCAGCAGCTCCTTTACTGACTGATTTTGTGCTGACAAATCAGCAACTGGTATAAAAAAATCTGCTGTCTTGGCTGCTCAACAAAAAAAAGAAGAGGTTAATCAGTTATCATTAATTACTCATACTAAAAATAAACATAATGATTAAAAAAAACCCCAATCAGTATGATATAATGTTCAATTTACACATTTTTTTTTTTACTAAAGAGGTCACTTTTTCTTCATCATGTAATGGAAGGCAGTGAATCGCTGTTATTCAGGCAATTACTTTACAGGCAGTGGGCGTAGGTGAGAAGTTGCTAAACCCCTTTTGGGACATTGGCAAAACTGTGCGTGTGTATTTTGGCTGCATGAGGCCTAATGTGTTGGCATTTATTCATCCTCAACTAATCATCAAAACACAAACACCTACTCACTCTTCATGCTGAGAATCACACGGTTCATGCAGACTGTTGTCACACCTGTTGCTCGTGGTGAATATGGATCAAACTGTGTGAGTGTGAGTACATAAATGCTTGGACCGATATACTTGGAGTGTGGGTGGATGGTATGGAGTGATGAATTTTAGTTAGTAAGAAAACAAGGTGAAAGATTACCAAGCTATTTTGCCTTCGTGAATCTGTAGTTTGATGTCAGCCAGAGAAAGGTCCACTGTACATTTCAAATGTATGTGTTTTACAGTACTATTTTATTTTAGTGCAAAAATATCAATGACTGCTGGTGAGCTTTTTTTTATTTGGAGAAGTTTTGTGTTTGAATTTAAACCTCACAGACTTGTTTAATAGGAATTAACTAATTATTTTTTAATCTAGAATTAAAAAGATATCAGTACACAATAAATTAAAGTGGCTGTTTTACACTTTTCCTTATTTATGTACTGTTAAAGTGGTGAATGTTAATATTAAACACTTGAACTCAACATGAAACACCATCAAAGTTTCTAAAATTAAGGTCAGTGTATGCCATCCTTGTGAGCCTGCTAAGCTGATGTTAACAGAAAAGTCTGCTCCAACTATAAAGGGCAACGCTGAAGAGTCATAACTATGCTATGATTAACATATCACCCTAGTGTTCGTCTTGTATTAATAATTGGAGCAAATGGGCTGTTACTTTAGTTTTATTGAAGTCAGCGGGCATATTCAAATGTAGCTACGTTGCTCTATGATTTTATGTCTGATTTTATGTGTTTAAGAATGGTTTCAAGTGACAGTGCAGGAAGACAGTATGCTGTCGCTTAGCAATAGCAAAAATATTTTGCTCACTATTTTATCTTTGGTTTTTCTGACAATTCATTTGGCATTTTAAGCACATTTTACACATGCAAACCTATTTACAGGGATTATCAGGGCTATTTTATACAGCTTTGATAATTCTTGTTAAGAGATTGAATTAGTGATTTTAAATTTAAGCCCCACTGGTGGGGCTTCGAACCCCACAGGTGGGAAAAATATGGACGAAAACTAAAAGAGTGTATTGTTTCAGACAGCGGATGAACAAAGGGCTTGCATTAACACCCAGTAAAAGCTAAAGCTTGTCAAGCAGTGTTCAAGAATAATAGAGTAAATTTAATTTGGCCAACAAATAATTTCACAGAAACAATTACAGAAGGAAATAACATGAAGTGGAACAAACAGTGTATAATTTCAGGTCCAACAGCCCTCAAGAGCAGAACACACTGGCCAGTTAGAAGAAAAAAAGCTTTATTAATATAAAGTCGACATCAGACTACAAAACCTCAAATAGCAACAAACTATGATAGTGGTAACATCCTGAGACCTCATATGGGGACATTCCATTTCAGCTTTTCTGCACATTATACTTAATTATCCTCAGTGTTTTATTCTTTCTTAGACAATGGTGAGTTTATTGTGTTATACTGTCAATTAAACCCATTATCACCATATGAGGACATACCTAAAAAAATCTTTTCAAAGATGAAGCCTACTTTTTATACTGATCAGGTCCAACTAATCTCAAGTAGCTAGGAGAAATTAAAAATGCATCCAAAACAAGAGCTCAACTTTCAGGAGGTTAAGTAACAGCATGCCAAACATGGGCAAAGAACCAAGGTGGAAGACAAACAAACTGGCACATGGAAAGAGGAGCACACAGACTAATCAGGCTGACAAGGAACAGATAAAACCAATCTGAGCAGAGCAGGTGGGAAAATCACAAAGACAGGAATATCAGTGATCAGTGTCAGTGCATTAGGAAAATTATGTTTTCAAAATAAAACAACAAGTCCCCACACCGTGACAAAGAATAATATAGACAATATGTGCAATTAATCATTTTGCTTAATTTCTTTATTTCATCTGTCCTCATGTCAGCCTCACTGTTTTTTGAATGCTGAGCTGTTGCCTAGATACAGTAGGTTGTTATTCAACTGACCTTCAAAAAAAAGAGAGAAGAAGAAAAAAAAGTACAATCACGCTTCTGAGTTAATATCAATAAACACAGACAGTTACTAAATGACTAGACATGTAAAGCAAATAAACAAGCTAGTCTTTGTCATCAGAGTCTAAGGCCAGGCCTTGCGTGCTTTATTAGGGCATGTTGTGGGTCTGAGTTCAAGCGAAATGAAACTGTTCCTCCACTGAATCTGCTATGCCCATCACTCCTTTGCCTGATGCAACCAGATACAACCGTCACCCTTCACTGAACCTGCCAGCCAAAGCCATTTGTTTGCATAAGGGACCTGCCAGTAAAGGGATGCTAGTGTGGCCACGGGAATCACTGAAAATGCAATAGCAAAATATATTCACTGACATGCTCACAGGCACATTCTCACACACACATATACAAAGGGTGACATCAAACAGTTCCTTTTGACGGGGTCTAGCCAAGGAGCCACTACCATCAGCCCAGGTGATAATGATGATGCTCCATCAATGCCAGGAGACAGTAGCTGGGGCAATATAAAGCACATCCATAGAGAGAAACACACACACACACACACACACATTAAAAATGATCTCTTGTCTGCCTGAATATATGGTTGTTTAATGAAGGTAATTAACCACAGTGTATTAGTCTGCATTTCTCTTCTAATAGTCCTTTGTTCCCTCACCTTTTGATTGTGTTTTGTGCACTCTAAAATCTAAAAACTACACGCAAAATAATAATAATAATGCTGGCACTATAACACGGTGTTGGTAACATGTTATAAAGTGGCCTGAAATGGAGGGATATCAATCATAATGGCTGATTAGTGGGTATTACTGGTTTGTTTCATGGGTGGTGTTATTATTATGCAGATACTGTGAATCATGATCCACAAGACCTTGGCTTTAAATGTCAGAGTTGTTAGATATGGAGTGATAAAAACATTTCTCGTGTGGTATGAACTACGGAAACAAGGTCATTCAAGGTGAAATCACTTAAAACACCAATCTAGCTGCTCTAATGTGATCAGGTTTACAGGTCTTGTAGCACTGATGTTCAAGAAGGCCTTTAACTTTAATTTAAATATTCAAGATCATTTCATTCTCATTATTTATATTTTTACTTCACTAACTGTGTGAGTGAGTGTGTGTGTGTGTGTGTGTGTGTGTGTGTGTGCTTGTGTTTGTGTGGTTCCACATTTCAGGGCACTTTACTAAATTAATTTCATATAGACACAGTTCTAGGCTTTCAGCCATCATTCAATTCATCAAAGTTTATTTTTTTGTGTGGGCTAGGGGGGTTTATTTGGTTTCATTATGATATAAATGAGGCAATGTGTGGTGATCTGCTGTATCAGGCTAGTTTAAATTAGAAAAATAATCTGCTCTTCACTGGTGTACTATAAATAAAACCTGAAGATCTAATGCAAAATAACACAGCGCATTGCAGCCTGCACCATAAATCTGTCATTAAACTGCTAACTGCCTAAATGCGTAATCGCTGCTGCATCTGTTTTTGTGGCATGAAAAAGATGACTTTGATGTTATGCTATTAGGCTTTTTAGGCAAGAATAGTGGAAGTGACACATTACCATCTCTTGTGGAGAGTGATGAAAATAGTTGAAGCTAGAAAACGGGTGTTTCTTGAAATCTCTTATTCACTAAATGGAATTGAATTATTGCTGTCAACACATAAATTACCTCCCGCCCCACATCTCATCGCACACACTAACACAGGCACATACCCTTGGAGGTTTATATCATTTGGTGAATCCAAATTGTGTGAAATCTTGCAGCACAATATGATGCTAATGCACAACTGTACCAGGATACAAAAGGTGCTTCAATCATCATATGCACCTTAAAATAAGTGCATTTAATTTCACACTGTTCCTAATGCATTCAGCATCTTAGCAGTAATTTTCAATAAAAATAAATAGCATAACCATTGTCGATATGATAGCGCTAAACGAATTAGCCCTGACCTTGTAGCCTATTCTTTCTTGCGATGTTTTATAGTACCTTAGTTGGTGAAATAATTTAAGTTCACCCGGGTTAAAATCACTCTGCTGAAAACAAACTTTAAAAAAAAATTATGAGAAAAGATTTGCACACACATGCTCATGCTCTAGAACACACGCACAGTCACCCATAGTCCCTCACATGTCTCGCCCACAGCCCTTCTGGGCTTGTCTCCATGGTAACATCAGCAGGGATGGTGTCCTTGGCAAGGATGGAGAGATGGAAAGAGAGAGAGAGCGAGAGAGATTGGAAGTAGAGACACTTGTTGAACGGTTAAAATGATCAGTTTTAATATGCATTATATTATAGTTCTTACTCCCTGTGCCCATGTCAATAAGATTTTCTTTTTGTTTCCTTCTCACTGTACTTCAAATGTGTATCAGTGATACAACACATTTTTTTTCGTAAGGCATACCTTGATATTTTCACTTTAATTGTTTTTCTTTAACAGTTTGTTTCAACTGCAAGGGAAATATCTATTTGCAGTCTACTAAGAATATAAAGCAATTTCTGTTCATATCATGAACCTTTGACCAGTGAGCTTGTTTTCAGCATGTGCACATCAAGAATTTACATTATAAGCCAGCTTGTGCCCACAGCTGCTCTAGCAGAGGGCTTTATTGTTAGTTTCGGCTTGCTTTGACAGAAAAAGATCGTGGCACAATGTCATCATGCCCTCAGGGGGAGAATATAAAAATGACAGTCTCACACTAACTAACAGCAGAATGTCGTTAATAATCAAAAAGCTCCACTTGCCATTCCCAGAGGCAGTCATTCTTTTAAATCTAAGTCATAAGACTTCTTTTTAAGTGCATTTTCAGATATCAAAAAGAATTTCTCAGAATAAATGACATTTAAACTCTGTATTAACTTAATTCTTAAATGCCCTTTGAGGCACATTTACAAGAGAGTCATGCCAGTCATGCATTCACAAAACGCAACACACCAACACAGCTGTGTCTAAATGCTTCAGTGAGGTTCTGATGGCTCCATCAACAAGTCACTACAAAAGCTGCTTTGACTGTGCCTTTGTTGTATCTGATCCTAGTAGTAAAACCGTTTGCTTAAGTGTTTATGGAAACTGTCAGATGCAAGTTTCTATTAGGCTGTAGTGTAATCTATCATAATTTTAATAGTGAGAGAGCACATCTGACGTCATCAGCCATTTCTTGGTCCAAATGCGTCTTTGGTTTCTTAAATCAAACAAACACAGTCTTCAATGAAAGTTAAAAACACTCCGCATTCTTTTAGCTCTAATAAAATGGTCAGGGTGGATACCTTACCGGGTGGTGATCCAAAGAGGATTTACAAGGTTTAGCGGAATTAGAAGTTAGCAGACCTTAACTAAAGATGATCTACCATGTTAAAGTATTTCTGAACAAACTAAAATGTACAGCTCTGCCATCTTGTAACACAGAAGGACATCTACATAGCAGCAATGTTTGGAGGGTTGGAGGCTTGCTGACATATAATGATGTGCAACCTGGTGCCTAGCTAAAGAGCTATGGATAGGCTAATATAAACACATTAGCACAGGTTATGCATTTAATTTGTCTTCAATAAAAGTTTATTTTGAAGGTCTCCAATAGGAAGAGACAAACGCCATCATTCAGCCAAAGAAAGCATCCATTCACAAAAGGTCAGTCATTAGTATGCTGTTATACAGTTTGAAGTACTCGCTATCAAAAAGCCCTGATCCTGAGCTTAATGTCCACATTGAATTTACTGTTACACTGTGATTTGCTTTTAAAAGCTTAGCTTAAAGACATGAGCCACATGAATAGTGCTAATAAAAAGACAGAATGGCTGAAAATAACCACTGATTATTTTTGGAGAGCTTGTTTTTATCAAATAAAACAAAGACACAAAGCATTAAAACACATTATCAAGAAAGATTTTAGACGTCATCACTCAACAAGCAGATACTATAAAAGTGCCTGTTGCTCTGTCATGCATTTAAACCGGCAGAAATGTCACCAGGACAAACAAGTGAGGCCAAGTGATTTTGAAAACTTGCACTCAATTGAATCTGTAGGACCAGAATAAAACTCCAGAACCAGACAAGAGGTGAAATTTTAAGCAAAGTTAGCATGTACCTGCTGTTCAAAAGTAGAGACAGCACTCACAGTGGAGCCAAAGGCCTTACAGGGTTAGAAAGGACAGGGCAGAGAATGCTGACCTTGCTCCTCATGATCATCTGTTACAGCTGGATGACTGATGTCAGTCAGTCTATACTCTGGCAGATGTCTCACTAACAAGCGCTCTCTATTGTGGCACAACTGTGTGAGCGCATATGTATGTGTATGAAATAGACAAGGCTGAGACCGATCGAGGGAGACAGAAAGACAAAGGGAAAAAGAGAGTTCTCCACTGGTGTAGACACTACCTGTCTTGATAGCAGATGGGACAAATCAGATGGAGAGACCCGTATGGTGTACAGGTCTTTCAGCAGGGGCACAGTAGGTCATTTACACACATTCACACACACACATTCCCCTTCACATTGGTAATGCATCCTGCACCTTTCATGCTTGCCCATGGGGGTAGAGAGAGGACAAAAAAAGCAATAAAAAAATGATGGGCAGCAGTGAATGATAAAAACAGAGAATATTGTGTTTGTACCCATTGCAACTGAAGTCGTGTTCAGAAACCATGAGTTCACTGCAGGTTCATATACCACAAAGTGCTGTCATGGTTTGTTTTTTTAATATGGTAATTATGTAAATAGTTGTGCAAGTAAAATAAATATGTAAATATGCAAAGCCTGAAGCCATCCTGTGGAAAAAGACGACACTAGAGCTAAAGACAAAGACCTCAAAGATGAAACCTCACTTTATCTCTCTTCTCTTTTTATCTACTGTCTCTTGTCCCCTGTTTTCCTCTCTTTCTCAGCATCCACTTGCACTTTCCTTTGAGCTACACCGTGAAAGGCCTTCATCTTGACTTGACTTCTGAGTGATTACACCTAACTGTTCCTTTCTACTAAATTCACTGCACAGGATGTATTAACTATGTCTTTGTCAGCATCCCTCCTTCTCTTGTTCTCCTTCTCGCATCTGTAAGAAAAAAACACAATCAATAAAAACAATTCCATCACTTCTTACATTGTGTGGTTTGCTTTGATTCTCGGTCTTGTCACTTTTATCCCTGCCTTGGTACATTCATTGTCCCTACTCACACTTGTCATCTAATAGATATATATATATACACAGGGGCATATGGCATGTGCTACTGTGAAATGATGGCTTTTGACAGTGACTACAATAACCACTACCTTATTCTGACAAATATTTTCCCAAACTACATTTATATTAATTTGTGTGAATGTCCTCCGATGTAGACTAACCATTTCTCATTGAAATTACACTGAGCAGGTTAGAGAACCATCTTTTCTTAAATGGAGCTTCAAAGCACTTTTTAATGGATCGTCCACAGCATGCTCATTTATTAATGTTAGCTGTCCTCTGACTCATATAGTAACTGTGGGTCAAGTGGAGTGGATTCTACAGTAAATTGTGTCGGCTTTATCATTATTGCTGACTATAAACAATTCACAAAAGTCTGTCCACCTCTTTTTCTTCTTTATATAGTATTTTATACTATATAACACACAGCATACTGAGAATAAAACTGGGTATCTATCTATCTATCTATCTATCTATCTATCTATCTATCTATCTATCTATCTATCTATCTATCTATCTATCTATCTATCTATCTGTGTCTGTGTGTGTGCATGGATACAGTTTAACATCTCACTGATACGTTGACATCTGAAATAACATCATTATTCTGCTCAAAAAACATTCGTCTGCATTAACGGTGAGGCAGCTGGCAGCACTTTTTGTTTTGTTCATTTATTTATTTGTTAGGCTATCGGGTGAACAGTGTTCTTTTAGGTTACGGAAAAACATGTTTGAGAGCCCAGCTTTTGTGTGGCTGCACAGTTTATCCAAAGCAACATTTATCTAGAAGACAGTGATTATAATTTATCATGTCTACCCTCTCTCACACATACGCAGGATGCCCTTATTTTTAAGAATTCTTTCAAGTAGTTCACAAGCACCCTCTTCACTAAGTGAGGTTAAAAATATTTCAGTGTTACACACAAACACACAATGTATTATTGCTTACCATAGGAATTATTACAAAAGGAGCACAAAGATATTTTACTGACTGTGGCTGGTTGGTCTGCCCAACTCCCAGTCAGTGGGTAAATTATTTTCCCTGTCTAGGCTTAGTTTCATTTAGACTGTTGGTAGTTCCTGAGTTTTTCAAACATATGCTCCTCAAATGCAAAATAAATATACTTTTTCATTTAATTTTAAAGTAGGGGAAGCTGTTGGATATGATAAACACCAACATATAATAAAGATAAACCACAATTGTCTGGCACCTCAGCTTATATCATGTTCAAGAGAAAGGTTTTCCTTTCTCGCTGGGATCCGGTACGCTGAGCGGCTGCAGAACCCTCTGCAAATTGTTGTCATTGTGACAATTCAAGAACCTCAGGTTATGGAAGAAGATGTCAAACTTAAGATCAAGGTCTTTGAAAAGAGGCTTGGTAATTCAAGGGATTTCCTCTATCAGCAAGTATCATAAAGCCACAGGGAATGTGGTTTCTATTTTCTATAAAGAGATTGGCTTTCAAATTGCTTCAGAAATGCTGGATGAGGAAAGATAGCCCGTGCTGTTGATAGAGTGTAAGGAAAAAAGTATAATTTTCTCAGATTTTCAGTTTGATATATTTGTTTGATATGTGATCCTACTTTTTTTTTTTTAATTCTAATAATGCTGTCAGCGCCCTATGATTGTGTTCCATAGTCTTTGTAAATTTAACAATGATCACATTAAGCACTGAAACACAACTAGCTGTGTTAAAAAATAAAATAAAAATAAAAGCCTCGTGCAAACTTCCAAATACTTTATTCAGGAAACAATTAAGCTACAGCAAAACTCCCCTTTGGGACATCTTGTTTAGCAAATTAAAAGGAGAAAAAGAAAAAGAAATAATGGGAAAATGCAGGGAATATCAACTTTGGTCTGGTAGAGTAGCACAGTCTTAAAAGAATATTATTATGCAAAGCATGCTTTGTTTGCATGACAGGTGGGTGCTGTTTCATCTTGTTCACTATTCATCTGTTTTAAAAGACACTCTAAAGAATCCGCTATTCCATTTCTCCAGTAAGTACATTTTGTTTTAGGACTGTTTTTCCCTAGCCAAAGTTAGCAACCCATTTAATATGCAGGGAATTACAGATGAACCTTCCTAAGCAAGCTTGGCAGCTTAGCTGGCAACACCCCAGGTCTGCCCTCTTCTTCAAATATGGTCACTTTAGGCTTAAAAAAAGACAAATTGCTGAGTTGACTTTAAAACAGTGGTCCATAAGCCAATGGGTGATGTCATGGTGGCTGCATCCATCTACACACAGTCTGAGATTTATACATGAAAAACAAAGTGTGTGATGGTGACTGATGAATGAATTTCCTGGGCATGTTTTCACAGTGGTCAGGAATAAAGAGAAAGGAGGCAGAGTTGATTAAAGCGTGTGCAATCACAATAGAGAAGCATAGTAAGATAAAAAAGAAATAAAAAACAAACAACATTTTTTTAGCTTGTTAGTAGATGATTAATCACAAAACGTTAAATTATGTCAGAGCTAAATTACTAGTTAAATTACTAGTTTAATTATATGTATTTGACTATTCCACTAGCACTGGCAACTGGTTTGTTTCATCACATTTAATGGGGCTCAAAGAGGTTAACAGGAACACTGGCACATTCCTGACCATGTTTGAGGACCACCTAGACACCTTTGTGGAGCTATGAAGTGAAGTGAATCAAGTCAGATTACCTTTGTTACACATCTCAGACAAGCTTTTGAACACTGTGCCAAAGGCAAGCTGCCAGATGATTAAATCGCCACAGCAATCTACTTTCTGAATGCTGGAAGTGCTGTAAGCAAAGGCGTTCTTGCTTCAGAAGATATTTAGGTAGTTTTGCAATAACTTTAAAAATTTGATTTCCTGGGACATCATCAAAAATCACACTGACAAGTTTAAAATAATTTGTTTCATCTAAGAAAAAAAGAATTAATGGGTATTGGAAAACTCCTGTCAGTTTAGTGTCAGCAGAGTGCACTCTCCCCCGTCTCTGTCTCTCTCTGAAGTAGATCTACATTATTTTATCTTGCTTGAGTAGCTCACAATATGAAGCCCTATAGTTCAAAGAGCTGTCAACACACAATACACTTAGAGCAAGTAAAAGCGAGAGCTAGAGACAGAGAGGGAGAGTGGACTCAAGAATCTGACCATAAATTGCCAAGTTCTTCAAACGCTTTCAAATCTAAATCAGCAGCAAAAAACTGGGAAAAGAGCTTAGTTGAAGGCTCATGAGAAAAAAACTGTTACATTTTAATAATTTAAGTTGATATATACCACATATAGTGCAGAAGTAATTAAAACATGCCTGCTCTGTGCACTGCCCCAGAATTCTAAATGCACGTACAGTACTTACATTTTTTAAGAGCTAACATTTGAGTGAATCTGTTGTTTTCACTGTAGTTCCTCAGTCTCCCTAAGCACATAGTTAGTAATGCGTTGAACTGATTGTAGTGGTAATTAGCCATATTTAAGTGTGTATAGTGTCCTAGCAGCAATTTGTTCCCTCTGGCTATCCTGCTTAGTGCTTAGAAAAGAATAAAACAGCTGAAGGTTACAATGTGTCTCAGCTTTAAAGGATAAAACCCCTGTTTAGAAACAGATGCTTTGGGGAAATTAAAAAAACAGAGGGAGAGTTCACTGTCTGAGATTGCATCATCATCATCAGCAGCGGCCTGACAGCATAATACACAATCGGCTTATTTTCCTCAAGCTGGCCTACTCCTTTCTAGGCAGTTAACACAAAGCATCAAAAACAGTTCTACCTGCCCCCATCTGCTTGGCTGGATTCAGGCCAAGTGCCAGTGTTTCTGGCAGATAATAGCCTGACGCAATGATCAGGAGGTGTTACTACAGGTCAAATTCTTGACTTATAAATGTCAGGACTCTTATTGATTAAAACAGATTAAAAAATGTAATATAAGTCTAGATAATGGCCTAATTTATCTCCACTTTGAGATTAGACTGTTGGGAGCCTTTTGACACGATTGCATGGGAGACAAAGCATCTACGCTTGCTTTGCATGAAAGCTCTAAGGATTTCCTTCGCAACCCACGCTACACATCCCATCTCCTCAGCCCAGAAATTACAGTCCCAGTAATTACAGAACTCTAATTAAGCCAGGAGTGGCAGAGAATGGGAAAGGCATGCTCCCATGACATTTCTTCAACAAGAAAAATGATATTCCATATTTAGCTGGGCTTTGAAGAAAATGTGGCAGTATAATGGATATAGCTGTTTGGAGAGGCTGAGGTCCTGCGTCGTCCAATAAATGCTGCATTACATCGTCCATGAACACTATAACACATTATGAAAAGTCATCTTTCAGATCATCTTGGGGCACTGCACAAAATGTTAATCTAAATGTGAAATATGGTTTGATCACAATTACATCACAACTACGCAAAGAAATGAGTTCATGCAGTGCCAACATTAACTGGGACAGAACCAGCTAACGTTGGCAATAAAAGGCATGACCAGTCAGGTCAACTGTTTACCTTACTCTTTTACTGTAGGCCATTGTGTGCCCCTGATCTGTGTACCATTGTCTTTGTGTGTCATTTTGAAGTGCAGGCTTTGATCTGTTTACCTGTTTTAATGCCTTCTGGTTCTTACTGACAGGTAAAACTGAGCTGCCCCATTGTTATTTCAGTCTGTTATTTGCCTGCTTGACTTTGTATTTAAACACACACAAACATCTATCACAGGGCAAATATCCACTCAGGCAAAATTAATCAGTTTGCCTCAGTAATGTTTCTCACTTATGTCCCAGCCAGTAATTATATGATGTTACTAAGTCTGCGAAGGAAGATGGACTAAATCTATAAGCCACAGAGGATTAGGCAACATTCAGTAAACTGTCACTTTAAAAATATGAAAATATGCAAGTTAGTAGAGGAAAGCTACAGTGCATTGGAGGTGGATGAGACTGCAATGTTTTATCTAGATGCCTATTTTTCATGTTGTTACAGGAAGGAACGAGCAAGTTCCAGGATTGATGTTTGCAGTCAGCCATAAAACTCTTCCTCTCAGTGTTCAATATAGTAATGCCACTAACTTAATCTGTGTTTTCCTCTCAAAGTAAATCCATGACCCAATGAAAAGTATATTGCAATAGAGAAAACAACTAGCCTTAATGATAATAGTGTGAGTAAGCAGTTATGATTAGACAGCTTGAGTCTGTAAACAATAATTGGACTTATTAGGAACTGTCAGTGTGTTGAACCTGTGCAAAGGAGTGTGTTAATTGTGGCTCTCACACCAACGGCATTACAGTAATCGTATACAACAAGGACTGTATGCATCAGTGATTGTGGCAACAGAAGACTTTAAAAAGGAAAGAAAAAAAAGAATAAAAAGGGATAATTCATAATTAGTCCCTTGATTTGGGGCTTAAATGTGGCAGATGTGGAAATGGTATGATCACAAATACAAAAACCATTGGATCAATCTGTAGTTTGAGGAGAAACTAGTTGTTATAATCCGCATAGGCCACACAAACAGTGGCAACTTAAACTTCAGAATCTTGTGACACCCATACACTGGCCAGAGTCTTTTTTGTGACAAAGTAATTAAACTGGTATGAGCTGAATTCCAAATAACTCTCATAGGGAATTCAACCCCGTTTTTGTCAGTCTGAAACAATATACCACCTGCCCATACACCATTTGTAGCACAAACAGAAGATCAATACATGGTGCTTAGAGGACAAGAGGAGACTTAACATTGTCAAAACTTTCTGTATCCCTCTTCCCAGAAACAATCTGACCAATTCTGGAACCCATTAACATAATCAATTAGATTGTGAGGGAGGTACAGGCTGTGCTACTGGATCATATGGCAGACTTAGCAGCCTGCACACTGCATTCCTAAATCCTAGCTCAGCTTGAATAACTGTTGCTAGCTTGTATCAGCTTGCAACTGTGGCAGTCCCTCTTCCAAGTCCTGATGCAGCTTGACACTATTTCCCCACAACAGAACTTCAGACTTTATACCCCTTTGCAGTGAGCATGGTTTGCAGAAATCTGATTGTCTTTAACATGCTTTACCAGCAGATATTTTTGATATGCATTTGTAGCTTTCAACCCAATCTTGCAATGTCGAAACAACTGACTAAGGATAGGATTCACCTGTTGAGGAGTAAATTAGGTATATAGAGACAAAAGATCCCACTATCCTCTTTGGTATTTTGCTTAATCTTTGGTTAGGCGTTACAACAGCACATACAGTAGTCCATGTAATTACACAATCTGGGTAAACAGTCAAGACTCTCATAAGGCATTTATGCAAAAGTGGGAAAATATGTTACAAGAAGTTAGAGAATTATTTGCAAATCCACTGAAAAATATCCAAAGACATGTCCATAGTTAAACTGGTATGAACCAAGCCTGACCAGCTGTTCAACTCATTCCTAATACCAGAGAAAAATCCCCAGTGTAAGAGCTCCAACAAGAAGGCACGCATGATGAATGAATAAAAAGCTCCAGGTTCTCTCAAAATTTTTATCTGTGACACATGGTCATTTGACACAAAGGCTGAGAAATCAGACAGCTCCAGGAGGCAATCAGGCCAACACAGGAAAAGAATAACACAGGGAGGCAAAGTTGACATTCCTGATTGAAACTACAACTGCAGAAGGCTTTACCTGATTACTACCAAACCCACTCTTAGCACTTGGCCAGGAAGTCAGCTTTCCAAGGCAATAGTTACATACTTTGATTAAACTATCTGTGACATTTTCTGGCTTACAGTAACACAGAAAGGCTCCTCGATGGCACCAATTGCGTATTGGATGAATCTACTGCTATCCCCTTTTAGCAGGCAGCATCCCAAGTCCAAGTCTCATCTGCCATGCAACCATATTTCATTTATCTCCATCATTCATTTATACACATAGCTCCATATTAAGTTAGTGGCAGCAAACACACAATGGATTTGCTGTCACTATCTTGCTTTTTATACACTGTGTTGAGCTACAGGTAGATCTTACAGAGAAACCAGCGGACACTCATACAGTGACTTCCCATCACTCACTCAAAAAATAGTTAACCATAATATTGCACCTCAAGGTGTCAATAATGGGGATAGTCTTTAGTCTTGGAACAGTTGTAACATGCATGCTACAAAGTGTTTCACAAAGACACCAAATCAACAAACGACCTTGCCTTTCTGCTGGCCTGTTTGTGTGCCTCGTTTGCAGGAATCGGAGGGGTGGAGTGGGTCATTCCCAATTAGCGACAATAGCAACACCTGGGCCCAGTTGTGCCAGTGTTCTATGAAAGCCATCACAGCTCAGTCGTTGTGTGGCGCTTTCCCCTGAGACACCACTTTGGGTTTTGGTTGCCTTTGGTTTTGCTCTGCACTAAACAACATTGTGTACACCATTCTTCCACCCACATGCCAGGGTTAGTGTAAGGTTTCTTTTTTTCCCTTTTATTCAAAATAAATAGTTTTTTGAACAATACTTGAATGCATATTTGGGTTTTTGTTGTGGCCCGTGTGCAGCCCGGATTGTGACAAGTTAAAAACATGAAATCAGCAGAGATATGCAGCAGTTGGGCCCTTTTCACTAAATCATCTTTTAATTTGAGATTATAATGCAAATGGGTAAAAGATTTTGCTGACACTTACACTTATAACATGCCCCACAGCTAAGGGTATAATTCCCATGTAATAAAATAGAATTTCATTGTATTTAATTTGAAATTATTTACCTTCTAATCAGAGGTGATTCTAGGTTCAAACCTTTAGGGGGGCTCAGCTCCCACTCATAATGTCATGCATGCAGTGCCTTGTAATTAACATTAATGGAATATGCTGTTTGCAAATATTATCAGCCCTTTTCACATTTGGAAACCTCAATTAAATTGGATAAACATTACAATGTTACCTTCAAAAGCAACCTTATTAGTTGGATGAACTATTGTAGTGTCTAAGAATAATTCAGAGCGAATAATCAGAGATTTCAGTCTAATCCAACCATTTAGGGTGGAGCCTTTAGTTATCAAACAAAGGCTCAGTTATTAAAGAAGTTAAAGAACTATTTTTGGCAAAGCAGATAAGATGAGAAACATGCATAACCTTATTTCAGTCTCTCAATCACCAGAGTCCACCAAATCATCAAGCACTGAAAGTATTATTTTTCAGTACAGACATTGGAAAATCACCCTGCCACTCCATAGATCTTTACACAAAGGGATGCACAACCATGTCATGTAGCAGCAGATTATTTAAACCATATATTAACCTTTATAGGCTACTCTGTATTGTCTGTAATGGTTAAATCACATTTTCTAGCTTATTTAGAAAAAGAAACGTCCACTTTAATGGAAAAACAAAAACAGCAGCAACGAGAGTCTTATTATGCTATTAATGACAAAATAGGCTGCTGAAGCAGCAACGCTGTGTGAGTGCACTGTAAAACCATGACTTCAACAACAGGGGTGCTCTGATGAAATTCGCCTAGGCTTCAAGTACTTAAAGGTAGGCACACTAGAACAAGTCAGGGTTTTACAGGAAACAAATGATTGTACTGCAAGTACATCTAGGTACTGTGTAAGTAATTCTCAGTAGGTTGAAATATCAAGGTAAATTTGCAGAAAAACAATCAGTATTTCCCCCATCTTACATTGTGAACACTTTTTGGGGCCTAGGTCGTATTTTGAATTGGATTTATTTTTGCCCTTTACACCTTTGTGTATGTGTATCATGCACATGCAGTTATTTAATTATTTTACTATGTAAATTTCATACTGAGAAAAAAAAGTTACGTTTGAGCACTCTGAAAAGAAGTGAGACATTATGAAGTTAGATAGGGTTAACAGTAACAGGAAATATTGTTTGTCTGCAGAAAGTACCAACACATCACACAGTAATTCAATTACTTGTCTAGTACTTTAACAAAACCACAAAAAAACCAACCAAAAAAACCCAAAACAAAACAAAAAACTACTTGGTTACGGTATAATTTGTGTTTCCTTTCTTGCATGAATCTATGTAATAGGTGCTACTTACATTTAATTACAGTATAAGTATTTCTTTTTTTCTGTAA
Organism: Oreochromis niloticus; assembly: GCF_001858045.2. Lineage (NCBI taxonomy): Eukaryota > Metazoa > Chordata > Actinopteri > Cichliformes > Cichlidae > Oreochromis > Oreochromis niloticus. The sequence goes on along the minus strand of NC_031972.2, from coordinate 55,280,011 downwards.
AAGCCTGACTTGTTTGAGTATTTGCAGATAAATATAATTATGATGTAAATGTACATGTTCAAATAAAATAATTGAAATTCCATTTAATTATAGGTGAATTAGGCCCTTAGTCGCAAGCCATTTTATAAAGAGTTACCAAGATTTGAAAGCAAAATTGTCTACCTACTTTACACACTAACATTTTTAAATAAATTAAACTCACCATTTCACAATTTTGAAAATATTATTTTGTTCTTTCAATGCAAAGACAGCTTTGCAGTTACTAACTAGAGTCTAACTAAGTGAATGCAACATTTAGCAACAGAAGGTAACTTTGTGAAGGTTAGCAAATTTCCAAAGGGGCTATGTCTGGCAGTGTAATAGATGGATTTCCTTTGCACACGCTGCATAAATTGTGTGTCACTGAGTGTGTTCCTGTGCCTGATCAGATGAGCTACATAGCAATTTGACACCACTGATTAATTTTCTTCTTCCTGGCAGCCAGCTGTAATCAACAGGAGCTGACTGGCAGATGAGAAAACACAGCAAGGGTCCTGCACTGTTACAATGTGCCTCTGTCAGCCTACACAGCTTTTGTTCAAAGCACGAGAGCCGTTGACTGTAGAATTCAAGAATGGAATACAGCTGTATTTCATTGTTCCCTTTCTTGTTTTATATATTTATTTAGGTGTTGTGTGTCTGTGTGTGTTTTGGTTGTGCACTCTAACAAAATTCTTAGATTTCTGTTACTACAAGAATTTAAAATGTCTCTGGATGTTTTAAAGTGTTTCATAAGTTTTAATTGGAAAATATACAGTTCTATGCAACAGTCTGAAATCAGCCATCATTTCTTTAGAGTTTGCTTCCAGCAAGGCCTTCCTGTGATTTTTATAGTGGTACCTTTTTACGAGCAACCTTTCAGAAAAACACATGATGTGTTCCGATAAATGCCAAAGATGACACAGTTTTGCAGGCATAAAATAGTAATTTGGACCAGCAAGGTTATTCCAAAAAAGCTAGTCATCAAAAACATATTTTGGCACAGTGTGCAGAGTGTCTTTAAAAAAATGGAGGAAAATGGACAAGTGGCACAAATAAAAACAGTCTCTTAAAGTCACGTTCTTCAGAAAAAGAAAAACTGTTCACTAAAGCCCCATCAGAAATGGTTTAAGTGGCAAGAGTGGCTTCCAAGAAGACATTCTTAAGGAAGGAAAACAGCGAGAAAGGCTGAGTTATGCCAAATTAAACATGGAGGAAGTTATGAGAGAGGTTCAACAGTGAGTATCAGACATCTGTAAAACACACTGGAAGCTCAGTCATGGTTTTGGGCTCTGCCAGTGGTGGTGGTGGTAATGTTATCAAAATTGATGGAAAGATGAACACAGGATCATCAGACAACCACACTGCCAATGCAGTATAGGAAATTCCTGGAAAGAAAGACACACACAGTGGAACAATATCAGTCATGGAATGGCCTCCCCAAAGTCCAGACCTCAAGTGTGACTGTGTGGGATCATCTTGACAGAGAATGAAACGAAAGGCATCTAACATTCAACATGAGCTTTGATAGTTCTTCAAGAAATTAATCCTGAAGACTACTTAGACAGATTACAAGAAAGTTCAGATGACTTTGAAGACTTTTAGAATTGCACAATCTCTCCAATGTCATGTATGTAAACATACATGGAAATACAATAAATCGCTGCACCTGTTTCAATAAAGTGCTGCACTCTTTTCCCAGTTTCTTGACAAAATATAAATGTATTATTATTATTATTATTGCTCAAGAATTTTGCACAGTACTGTAAATGTCATCGAGAGACCTCTTTTAGTTTGACTTTTTATTTGATAATCAATGTTCAGTATAACATGCTTTTACTTGCAGCTATGTGAAACATTGTTGAGTGACTGATGTACTCACTTAAATAACACAAAACCTTTTTTCATAAGTACTCTCGCCATAACAAAGAACCTTTTGTTCTCTATGCTTAACTATGTTCTCTCCATTTTTTCTCATATAAAGACTGTCATGTGTTTTACATCCCCCCATATTTTTTAAACAAAGGACTTACGATCCTTCCTTGCTTAAATACCAAGTGCCTGTGGGCGTATCAAGTAAAGTCCAGATGCGCTTTAATTTAATTGCTGACTTTTAAAACATGCATACAGTATGTGGAGTCATGTTTGCCATTGTCTCTCTTCTTCTATGTGTTTGTGTGTTTGGTATGGGATGGGAGAAACAAAGAAGACGAGAGATGTGTGATTGGATAAAATGCCATCTATCAGACTAAGAGTATTTGCCAGCCTGAGAAAGGAGGAGAGAAGGAGGAGAAATTGCGTTGCCTTGTCAGGGAAAATGTGGTTTTCAGTAACAATGGCATTCGTGGTACACAATCTATCTCACTAGGCCCTGTGGGGAACGTGTTTGTCTCTTCCTCCAACTGGCAGGGGACAAAATCAATCATGACTTATTGTTGGACTTGCCTTTACACTGTCTCTCACGTACATATCCTCAGTCTACCTCAGCCATCACGAAGGACAAACACACAGCGTAACACTGCACCAAAAAAAGAGCAGTGACTGATATTTGGCAAACCATCGATCAGTCCAGTGGAACATTCTGAAAGCTGTTGTTTGTTTTTTGAATGCCCCACTCATTTGAAACGACTTGCCTTTGTTCTAAAATCTTATGAGACATTGACATGAAAAAGCATAATATGTCACTCCTAATTTGTGCCATTCTTTAGATCTCTCTTTCTCATCCGCTATTTTATACCAGTTCCTTCTGGTACCTCACTTTGGCTTGATACCACTCTCCGACTAACATCCAAGTGAAGGTGAAATAATGTATGAGACTGGAAAAGGGGGATCCGCTACACGTCTCATTATATAACACTGACCAAGAAGCACTGAAGAAGAAGCTCTGTATTTTATTCCCATTTTACTGATGTCCTTGAATTTGACACAGGGTTTTTACATGGGCCAATCACTGTTCACTTTAATGCCACACAGGGTTGGGTTGGATTGGATGAGACAAGAGGGAGGAACATAGCAAAGGTACAGGATATAGTATTCATCCTTGAGTTAAAAATGTATTCAATTTCACTTTAACCAGTTGTTTCGAGCATGTGATATATGTAATCATTATGTAATATCACATTAACTGCCTCTTATCTATTGTTAATCGGTCATTTTTCTCTCCCATAGCAAATAGAATGAGATTGGAATCACTTAACCTTTTATTATTTTCTTTCTCTTCTTCCACACTCACACTCACACAAAAGAGGCAAAGATATACTGACCTTTAGTTATATCAAAAGATACAGTTAGGATCAAAAGGTATGATGATTTTTTATTTTTTTTATTTTGCCTCAGCACACCACTACAGTTGATTTTACATCAAACAATCAAGAAGTGATTACAGTGTAGACTTTCAAGTAGAATTCAAGGGTACGTATTATCTTTAGGAATTTAACCCAGCCCTCTAAGTAATAAGAAATTGACTGACAAGTTTTATGGAAGGATGTAGCCTGTTTTCTCCTTATTTCATGACATTCTAAGTAGATAATAGGACACGGGTTGATTCCAAGTGTGTAATGCTGGAACTCTCAGGAAGTTCCAAAGAGAATGTGATTCGGCTATCATTACGTTGAAATGACAAAATAAACCTATCATAGAGATAGCAAAAACATTAGGAGTAGCCAGATCTACAATCTGGTGCAGTCATAAAAAGAAGGAATGCATGGACCAGCTCAACAACACCAAACGGCCTGAAAGAACACAGTACAGAAAAGTGCATCATTAAAGAATTATTTCCGTTACTAAGAAAAAAGCCTTTACAACATCTAGCCAAGACAACACTTTGGAGGAAAAAGGCATATCGCTGTCAAAGCCTGCAATCAAGAGATGCCTTCATTAAGTAAATACACATTTTAAAGCATGGCGCAAATCCCTGGTTACGTTCAAGAAAACATCTAAAGGTGACTGCACAGTTCTGAACAATAAAATGAACATATAAAACCATGATTAATTTGGACTGGAATGATCAAGAGGTATGGAGAAAGACAAGAATAGGTTTGAGACTAGAAGTATATCACATCATCTGTCAAACATGGGGGAGCGTAGGCATGTATAGCTACCAGTAGAAGTGAGTCATTAGTGTTCACTGATGAACTGCCTGCTGATAGAAATAGTAGGATAAATTCTGAAGTGTACAGGGCTATACTCTTTGCTCAGGTCCAGCCACATTTTGCAACATATTTATCTACATACAAATGCTCCATTTAATAGCACACTTTCCAGATACTGAAGACAAAACTATAGGATGAGCAGGTGACACTTGACCCACTCCACTGATCCCCCCAGAAGGCCCTCCACGAACTGCTCCAGGACAATGGCATCCAGCAGCCGCGCTTCCCGGGTGCTGCAGCCACCTCTATGCTGCTCCAGAGCAGCTTTCTACCCACCCTGCACTCCAGGCCCCAGTGGCTACTGAAGTAGGAAAGGCGTGGTTAGCGTGGTGAAAATCAGCTGTCCCGGCTAGCCTTCCCTGGCACTGTCCCCTGAACCCACTGTTCCACCCCTCCCCTGCAGCTGAGCCACAACACTGGACGTACTGGATAAAGAAGACTATGGTAAATGTGGGATTACATATAGATGTGTATGTTTAGTTTAATTGCAAGAATGATGTCTGAGAAAATTTATGCTAAGTCCAAAAACTGCACCAAAGCAACATTTGTATTTTCTTGTAAAGTAGGTGAGGCATGAAACTGTTGCAAAAGGTTACAAGGTTAGCAGGCCTGTAACATGCCCAATGGCTAGCTCTTAGCACACCAAGTTTTAACTTTAACTTCCATTACCAGACCAGTTCTTGTAAAGTTTGTAAAATGCATAAACCTCGGAAACTTTAGAAATTACACCCTAAAAATGTCCAAAGATTTGCTGTCAAATCATCAGAGCTGAACTATTTTCTCTGAGGGTAAGTGTTTGAGTGCATATTATGGTTCTTGATGGGTGTGTTATTTTTGTGTCACAGATGTTTTGGAACTCTATCAACTGGGAGAATTTTATCTTTAATTTCTTCCAAAAAGATTGAGGAGTCATGTTCACAGAAAGTTGATTTGATTTGATCTATAAAAAAAAAGACTTCATAAGAGATTGTTTTGGGGATCAGATCATTCTTCATTTCTAATCACTAATTTTGTGATGACATTTTTCTCTTGATTGCTTTTTTCTAGTCTGCACCAATCTTTTTATGCAGTTCAATACAAAGATTGAACTGTCCTCTTCTTTAGGTTTATTTTTGTTACTGTGTGTATTTAGTCCCTTATTTAAACACTTTCTTCTTTCACAGCTATAAGAAATGAGAAATTGAATATTTTCCTACATTATATTTAAAGAACTCGGATTTGTTTATATATAAATTGATTTGAGGGTCTTTTATAGAGAACAATTCCAATTTTTAACTTTAGTTCTCAGCGTATTTCGTGTTTAAGAGATACTATCAACTCATAAATAACATTTTATTTTATAAAGGTAGCCAGTAATGGATTCGGGGATTACTGGTTCTGGTTGGTTTAAACCAGGTGTGCTGAAACACCTATTGACTCTCTATATATCTTCTAAAGTCAGCCTGAATCCATAAAGGTTCCCGATAAAGTGATGTGTGTTCCACCAGATCGACACCTGTCTTTCTATTCATCCAGAATTGTGTTCAAATCTCCCTGGACTACAGTTTTATCAGTATGATAAAAGGCTTTCATTTCATCATTCAAGGAGCTAACAGCTCACATTAAATCATTGTTCTGTGGGCTGATATTGTAACCATAAAGCTTGTGGATGATAAAGAATCACTCTTCTATATTCATAACCAGCACACCCTAGTGACCATTTGCATCTTTTTTTATTAGATATGACCTTTCCCGAAGAACTGTTAAATAAAATAGCAAGTCCCTCTGAACGTGAACAGTGACAGTGAAACATTATTCTTTCATCCCATTGGTTGGACTGGAACTTTATGCAGTGTTCATTTGACTGAGTTCCTTTTTGAAATGTGCTTTTAGCAAAATAAAAAGATTGCTTTTCATTCAGGATTGTTTTAAAACATGTAATATTCAAAATAAAGAAGATATAAAGATAAATAACACAACAGTCAAGAAGACAAGGTACTTGAAGTCTTCACGGTCCCTAATGGAAGCATCTGAAATGAACATTCCCCTTAAATAATCCTTTTTGTGCTAACGATAAACAACATTAGTAAATTATCTTCTTAATGAACTGCCATTTATCATCTGACATGCATGTTCAGTGTTATATAATTATATCACCCAAATAGTGTGTTTTTCTAAGCTCTACTATGTGTAGGAAAGAAAGATGTATGTGTGAGTGGTTGTAACCTGGGGTGATTTTCAGCTATGGCACTGAGATGAGGTGGTGATTGATGAAACCGCAATACAAGGCCTTTTGATCAAGAGCTCTGGCATCTCTATTCTTCTGCTACATTGTGTGTCGTGCTTCCTGTCAAGATCATTTCAGAGGCTAATTCCATCCTCCTTGTATTGAGTGTGATTCTTGGATGCTTTCCAGATTTGAAATACCTTCATCTGGCTTTTTCCTTAAGAGGGATTTTTGTCGGCCTTTGGTGGAACCATTTGCTGCCCAGGCTGCTAGAGTTGATCTTCATGCTTAACCTTGCGGTATAAGTCATGCATCACACAGTTGTATTTGTCTAGCTATTGCCTTTCGGGATATTTCAATACAGTAGTCTTAAAAACTGGATTGTTATGATGGCTGACTGTGGTCCATTTTTTGCTGAGTGGAATTCTAATATTAGTATATTACACAGTATCTGTGTCTGTATAATTGCCTGCTAGTCAAGCTTGCTAGTGATGCCTAACTGACTCCAACTTGTGATCCTAATGTGGTCACTCACCTCGGGCTCTAATAGGAAGCATATCACCACAAAGCTAAAATGGAGGCTCTAAAATGTGAATACACAAACAAGTGGATGACGACACAGTGGCTACATCTGTCATTTGCAAACAGTCTGTGATATAGATTAGATTATAGACTTGAATGAACTTACTCTTGGTTAGTTGGTAAGTTGGTTGGTGCTTCACTTGCTATGGTTTTGGCTTGTGGGAAATGGTGCTCATTGCAGTTGTTGTGTTGTGTTGTTGCAGTGCTGTACTTTTGCAGAAATAAAATGAAATTTTGCTGATATAAATCTTAAATTCTTTTTGCTGGTGCGTCTGGGCCCTTAGGGTAAAAACAAGAGAATTGAGAATGTCCACTGTGGGGAAAGTAATGCTCAATGTGCTGAGAGATAGAAAAGTTGATGTGATGAAAGGTGATATGAGGGTGAGTGGTAACAGTATAAAATAAAATCAAGATGAGGAGAGAGGAAGGGTTTGAGGGAGGCAGAAAAGCAGGGAGGGAGGGTAGAAAAACAAGAGGCAGGTGTGTGTAAATGTGTGGTGCCGAAGATATAACAAGGGAATGGGGTGACATAAAAAGAGAGGAACAAAAAGTGGGGAGGAAGCAAGGGGGATAAAGAGTAGGGTGGGGATTGTGCACTTTGAAAATAATGGGAGGTGACAGTGTGAATTACATCACTGCTAATTAATCCACGCTTGACCACATGCACTAACGAGAATGCAGAGACTACACTTTATGTACAGACTACAAAAACACACACAGACTTAGCCTAAAGAGCGCATGAACATGTTAGATGATACACAAAACACACATACATACATCGAAATTTGTTTTATCTTTCATCATAGAGTCTTGCCTTGATTTTCCCATCCTGAGGAGAGCACTGAAGCACTACAGATCAAAAGAAGAAATATCAGGCTTTTCTGAAGCATCTTTGTTTGTCATTGATTGTTGCTACACTCACAGACCTTCACTTGAATTGTAGTTGCATTTGTAAATGCATAGAACAGCATAAAGTAGACTTCAGGTCTCTTGCCACACTGACAGACCTTCACCTCTGAAGTAAAGGTAAAAGTTGCATGCAATTGCCAAACAATGAAATCAATACTTGAAAAGCATATGGAAATGCACATGTACGGCAGCACGGCAGGGGTTAGCACTGTTGCCTGGAGCTTGCATGTTCTCCCTGTGTTTGCGTGGGTTCTCTCCGGGTACTATGGCTTCCTCCCACAGTGCAAAGACATGTAGTTAGTGGGGTTAGGTTAATTGGTGATGCAAAATTGCCCATAGATGTGAATATGAGTGTGAATGGTTGTCTGTGGCCCTGTGCCAAACTGGCAGCCTGTCTAGGGTGTACCCTGCCTCTTGCCCTATGGTAGCTGGGATAGGCTCCAGCCCTCCGCAACTAAGAGTAAGAGAATATATATACAATGGGTGGATATGTAAATGATACAATAAGGAATGAAATGTGTACTGCAAAAGCGTGTGTGCATCATACATTTAAAAGAATCAGTCATGAGATAAAATCCACATCAACAACAGCAGAGGAGAGCTGCTTTATATTTATAGTTCTAGACATTCCTGTAATGCGTGTACATGATTCTATCCATTTTAACCCTATGTCTTAGGAGTCAGATATTAGCTTGGGCTTTTGATTTACAAAGGTCACTTTGACCTCACAATGTATATATCTATCTATATATATGTATAGATAGATATATACACATATCTACTGTGAAGCAGTAATTGCAGTTTCCTCTTCTCTACTGGCTGCACTGAAATGTAGAAGACTTTCAAAAACCGCTCTCCTCTGATGGATTCATAAAGTTATGTAGGTAGCATTCAGGAAATTGCTTTTTTCAGTTCAGTGGGTAATAATAATGGATATTCTTTGCTTAAACACATTGAAATGTTGAAATTAAATAAACAGTTTTTATCCTTCACACTGATTTCTTAGGTTAATATGAATGATTTAAGATAAGAGACGGGACAAGCATATGACATATTGTACTGCTATTGTTAAAAAGCACACACACTCACACTCACACATGCACATGCATGCGCACACACACTTCCATGCCTTTCCTGTATCAAAGAAGCCACCCACACCTAACAGGGTTTGGTGTTACTGTAACACTCTCATTCTAGTCTTTACTTTTACCACAAAATATCACATAAGAAAATAAAAAATATTTTTCTTTGGTGGGAACAATTTAGAGTTTTATTCATTAAAAAAATATTCCATTTAATGAAGCATAGGTGGAGTCTTCAAATACTACAAGTTTACAATTAAGTTGAAATTGGGTCCAACTATCAGATTTATTTCTCTCCATAATTCTTCTCAGTTGGTTATCAAAGTATATGAATTAACTTTCAAGCATTTCCAGAGTTTTGTATTCTGTTTGTTTACCTCAACAACTAGCAAATGTCAAGATGGGGCTCTTGTGTTGCACAGGCTCATCAGCCTAAGGTTAAACAATAAAAATGTCACTCCCACTCATTGTGCAATGCATTGCCTTGCAAACTTGGATCCAATTTGGGGTTTTATTTAAGGCCAGTGGGTTCTGCGGTTTTTAATTGAATAATAGACTCTGTCTAGCCTAAAAGGCCATGCCCACAGAAAACGCACACAGTCTGTGGCATTTATTCTGGCATTTCGTCTGTCCAGAGTGCCTGCTGAGAACATGTCCCCCAACACATAGCTGTTATACTCTATAAACGCTTGCTTTCTGCTTTCTCCTCTATTTGCTTGCGGTTATTTTTTTTTTTTATAAGAGTCATCTAATGTCTATTTACTTTCACTTCTGTGTTCAGAAAACAGATACAAGCTTGATGCGCGCTGCTCCACCCGCACGCATCACCACCTCCCAACTTAAACTGCATTTGACTGTGAGTGACATTCAAGCCTGCTGCTCCGGAGGGAAACTCATTATAGAATGCTAAACACTGCTGTCTAAAGGGCCATGCAGTGTTAATGAGTGTTGGCGGACGATACGACACGTGTGTCCTGTCTGCTTACTATAGCACCAACATACAACTCTGCCCACGACTGCAGATTGGTCCCAACACTCACAAACACAATACAACACACTACCATTTTGCACTTTATTCTGGGAGTGAAATATATATTGCTGTATTTTTTTCAGAGACAGGGTAAATGGCTGTCTGTTTTTACATGGCTTTTTCTCTTTCTCAGTCGCTGACTTGGGACAAAAATTACAGTTACTTGTGAATTACCAAGATTAAAGGTACAAAGTTAAAAAAAATACAAATGCACAACAAATATATGTTGTGCATTTGTGCTTATAGGAAAGAAAAAAATGTAAAAGATTATATAACAAATACAATTTTAGTAATAATATACCTATATTATTTAAACATGTTACAATATCAACCCAACACATATCATAACTGTAAAAACTAAAAATTATCTCTTTTAATTATGATAGCGATAACTTTATTATGCACAGCATGTTGGCATTACTACATAGAAACAAAACTATCTATGATGTTCACATGATGTTCATTGGAGTCTTTATGCCATCCTTTTCCAACATTCAGCTCTATATACTTCCTTTGATCTGCCATCTCCTGATTATGTTTTTGCTGTCTTTTCTCATCTCATCTCGCAATTTGCAATAGGTTATGTGTAACAGGTACTTAGAGGGCCACCTGAGAACATGCATGCTGTCAGTAAAGATAGTTACTCTGCATATCACCATGCTCATTTGCTCCTGCTGAGGTGAGTGTGTGGTGATAGATTACACGCATGCAGGAGAGGAAGCACATGTCAACATACGAACATTCAGGAGAGGGTGAAACGCCTTAACCTACCATTTGGCGTACAGTGCTGTGTTTAGCTTGGTTTACTCCAATTCAATCAGGACCCTCAAAGTGAACTCTTGCGTTAGAAAAAGATTATGATCAGGAAGTAGAGGACTCTCTGAAGAAAAGATCAGAAATTACTGTGAAGAATTAACTCTATCTGAGATTTAAAGTTAGATGAGCTCTCATATCGCTAACTCTCACTCACTCCCTTGCCTATACAATCTCTTAGTCTTTCAGGCCTTCAGTCATTTCTCTGTGGGACTTCAGATTCTGCACTTTTGTAAATAAAATGTAATAAATCTTCTCTGACTACTGTTGGGCACCCACACACTCTCTCTTTTGCCCACACATACACAAACACTCATTTGAATGTTCTCAGACATATATCATCAAGAATATTTTTAGACTGATTGTTGGCTCACATTGAAAACCTCGCCATCATCCCTCTCTCCCGTCTCTTTCCCTCACTTACTATATTTCCTATTTTTCTGCATCCAACATTTCAATTCGTACTTCCACATCTTTTTCTCCTCACTTTATTTCTATACACTATATTTGAGCCTTTCCTGAAAGCCGTTTGCCCATGAGAACTAATAAGCCTCACCCATTTAGAGCACAGCATATATGCTTTGCTCCCTGTCTTTTGCTTCCCCTCTCCTTAATGTCTCCCACGGGGAAATTATAGGTTGTGTTGACTGGTTGTTGCACTGATATGTGTCAGAGTTGAAAAATGAAACCCCCCCACCCCCCTTTTTTTATTTTCAGTGGGTGATAATTTATTCATTTATTTTTTTCATTGAATTTATTCTTTGGTTAAGAAGACAGGTTGAATTAAAAAAATGTATCTTTGTTTTTTTTCCAAGACATTTATGTAGCAAGTATAAACAAACCTGAACACACTTGCTTACAAAAGCAGTCGTACCCAAGGCTACAAAAAGGCTGAGAGGAGGGAGGGTAAATGGCCCAATATGAAAGCGTATAGTAGGACGGAAAAATGGAATGGCAAGGACCTTCTAATCATAGAATCGCTGGATGTCTGCTTTTTGTAGGGAATGGATGTTTTAGAGAGATCATTTAATGATCAGGAAAGTTGCACTTACTCAGACAGACACACATATAAGCTGAAGCCTCTACACTCCACCTCAGGATGGCTAATATGACGTCCTCCTCCTACTGATTTGTTGTATTTTATATCAAATAGCAGAACATTGGTGGCAGTTGCTAGTTCATATCTTTTTCCTTCTATGCATGAACTGCTTGAGCAGCAACTTTGGCACAATACTCTCCACATTCTAGCTTAAATGAAAAAGTGGGGAGTGAAAGATGGAAAAAAGTGAATATTGGTGTATCCTGATTATATTATTATTATCTTTAATTGGCCAAATGTGCATAGTTAAATTAATATGTATGGGATTCAGATATGTTACAGATATGATAATGACTCAGGATTCTGTTTCTGTTCAGTACTGAACAACTGGGAAATCACACTTTTTTTTTACAAGACCCTTTTGCCCCTCCAGCTATTATCATGATTTCATCCTTATTTTAAAAGCTCAGCTATGCTTTCAGCCAAAGGTTCAACCTAAGCATAAATCTATTAGTGGGGTAATTTTGGTTCTCACTGGAGTTGAAAATAAATTGCTAGAGGCGTGACTGGAGACCCAAAGGGAAGGGGAGGGGGATCCCCTATCATCCTACAGTCAAATTGGTTCTTGGTGATTGTTGGACTTTTTTCCTCTCAGAAATTGTGTATTACTGTGGTTTGTGCATAGTACCGGTATGTCTATGTCTTAACCATGAATCCAACCACAGCTTAATTGGATGACCACACAAGTACAACAACAACAATTATGGCTGATGTACAGCACTGTTTTTTTTATTTATATTTAGGATCACAGCAAAATTTTAAAAAGATATTAAAGAATATATTTGTTTTAAGACAAGGTCATTGTTAGTGTTAACTCTTGAATATAAGAAATGTATTATTAATGCACATAGTAACACCAGTACTTTTCTTCCTATAACAGCCCTTCTAGTATATAAAAGGATTAACCTCAAGTAGTTGTATCCACACAAAAATCTGTTTCACAAGTCGCCATCTGAAGTGTTAGATGTGTAATTATGTATTTGTGAGGATCTGAATATCCAGATGATATTGTGTTATGTTACGCTGTAGATTATTATTCTGTTTAGTGTAAAGAAAATTACAATTCCAATGACTGGAAATATTAAATATAATATAATGTACAGTACATATACAGTGATGTTTTTTCTGCTTATCAGGCAAAGTACAATTTGCCTCTCATTTTCCTCAATTACTCAAACACAAGATATTGATAGTAACACAGAGCCTTTCCTCAGAAGCATATTTTTACATAGTGAAATTTGAAACTCAACCACCTATGTTCAATATATACATGCAGCTCTAATGAAAACAGAGGAAAACTACTTTACCATATAATTTCCACATTCAGCTGTCAGCTGAGCAGCAAGGCAGTCTCCACCCTGTTTCTTCCAAGTAGCTCTAAATCTGGGATGGGCGAATGACTGGGAGGTAGATATTATAGCTTTAGGTAAGGCCAGTATTAATATTTAAGGTCCTGTGCCTCTACATTTTATTAGGTGCTCCAGCTTTGCACAGTAATTTACTCAGGGCTACAAAATATCAACTATGTCACTGTGCTTCAGTTCTAAATTGCAGAACTTGTATCCTAATTGACCTTGGGAAGAAGATAAAACAACAGCAGTCAGCGAAGGACAGCCAACACAATAAAAGTGAATGAAAGAGCAACAGCAGGATGTTAACGGTTGTTTCTTTTGCTGCTGAGTTGAATGATCAGTTGATCATTTAGCTGGCAAACTGTGGAAAACCTCAGTACTACTATAATGTTGAAAGAGACACATGGTTACAGAAGCCTCACCATTATTCAAGTCGAAAACAGGCAAGGAAATGCATGTATTGCATAAAGGTTTACTGTATGTAAATGTAGTTAGTCAACATTTAATTAATATTGGCATGACTGAATATTTTCTCTGTGTGTCATTAAAGCTGACAACATTAAATACAATAGGAAGCCTACTGTGGGCTTTAGTAAAAAAGACATTTAGTGGCTAGGATGGAGAGATGCGAGTCACCTTATTTTCCCCGTGTCTTTTTTTAATCCTTTAAAAATGTATCACCCTGTGCTGTCAGCATTGATTCAGACAAGTAACGCACTGTTTAAGGAGAACTGATGGTTTCTAAAAATTGTCTGCACTTGCTTCACACTGGAACATGAAGACTCAGCAATCATCTGAAAGTGGGTTGTTTGTACACTGCACTCTTCCTTATTCTTTTGGGGACCATTGAAACTCAATGAAAGCTATTTGCCCTGTATTGACTCCTAGGTTCAACTGATAGCTCTGGGTGATGACAGCACACACTGAATGGACCTCTGATGCTCTTTAGATTCCCAAGGGAAGAGGCTTTGTGGCTGACGTGCCAACATATTAGGCTTTTTTTTTAATATATTGATTTCCAAACACTGTTTACCTTGAAACATACCACCACATCCTAGTATAGCGAAAAAACCTAACCTAAACAAAGAGCATCAGGAATATAAATACTGGTATATTTTTCTATTTAGAATAGTTACACCTCAGTAAAATTAATCTGCATAGTGTTACAGCTCATACAAAACTTGAAAAAAACAAACAAAACCTTAAAGGGATAACTGGTCGAAAAAGAGAGGAAAATAAAGAAATCATGAAATAAGGGTTTTTCTTTTCTCTTTCTTTTTGTTGGTGGTGGTGATTTGCTGCTTGAACTCCCTGGAAAGATTGTATCCTGTTACATATGATGCAAAACTAACACAGCATTTCATAAAAAGAAGAATATCATACCAACAGTCAAACATGGTGGTGATACTGTGATGGTCTGTTTTGCTGCTTATGGACCTGGATGACTTGGAATAACTGATGAACTTTGAATTCTTCCTTCTACCAGAAAATCCTGAAGGAAAATATTTGACCATCAGGTTGTGACCTAAAGCACAATCCCACTTAGGTAATGCAGCAGGACAGTGATCCAAAGCAAACCAGCAAATCTTCCTCCGAAAGGCTCAAACAACAAAAAACAAACAAAATGAAGGTTTTGTGGTAACTTAGTCAAATTCCAGTCTTATATCCAGTGCTGCTCTGGGGCTGTTCTCCTGGCATGACCTTAAACAGGCCATTCATGCTCAGAAACCGTCAAATATAGCTGATTTAGAACAATTCTGCAAAGATTAGTGGGCCAAAATCCCACCACAGCAATGTGAAAGACTCATTGCCAGTTACTGAAAATGCTTGATTGCAGCTCTTGCTGCCAAGGGTGGCACCAGCAGTTATTAGGTTTAGGTGGCAATTACCGGGCAGGTTTGGATATTTTTTTTTCCCCTTAATGAAACAAATTATCATGAAAAAATGCATTCTGTATTTACTCAGGTTGTCTTTGTTTTATATATACATATATATATATGTATATATATACATATGTGTATGTGTGTGTATATAAAACAGAGCCCGCACTACACTTTTGTGTTTTTGTTGGACCTTGTTTGTTACTCTGAAGTGGCAAACAGAGAGATAACTCAAAAGATCACTTCCAGGATATTTCCTGTTTTTAGGTTCTGTTTATTCTCTTCTTCTCCCCCATGTCTTAAAACCATCACAGTACTCTAAACTGATTCAACGACAACAACATAAATAGTCATGAAATGTGAAACTTTGTTTTTACTAGAGCCACTAAAGGTTTGGTAGTAAAACCCCCTCAGGCCATTAAAAATAGAAAGCTCCTCTGTTCTTCCACTTCTCTATATGAAATATTAAAATGAGAAGTATGCTTCAGTGGCCTTCAGGAGTCAGTGTTTGTGGTATTTATTACAACTGCAAATGTCTGCAGACAGAAGAGTGACAGATTATGGGAAAAACTTGAACCTTTGACCTCTACTTTGAGGGAACACAATGACTTAACATTTTGCTGGAATTGTTGTGTCCACTTGACACCTTAAGGGGAACATTGACTACAAATCAATGCAAAGTTGTTCTGAGTGATCACCTTTATTATATGAAGATCAATTCTGTTAAATCTAGAATTGAATTCAAAATCCTGCTCCTCACATACAAGGTCTGAAATAATCAGGCCCCATCTTATCTTAACGACCTTGTAGTACCATATCAGCCCATTAGAGCACTTCACTCTCGCACTGCAGGCTTACTTGTTGTTCCTAGAGTATTTAAAAGTAGAATGGGAGGTAGAGCCTTCAGTTTTCAGGGCCCTCTTCTATGGAACCAGCTTTCAGTTTGGATTTGGGAGACAGACACTATCTCTACTTTTAAGATTAGGCTTAAAAATTTCCTTTTTGCTAAAGCATATAGTTAGGGCTGGTTCAGGTGGCCCTGAATCCTCCCTTAGTTATGCTGCAATAGGCATAGGCTGCTGGGGGATTCCCATGATGCATTGAGTTTTTCCTTTTCAGTCACCTTTTTCACTCAGTATGTGTTAATAGACCTCTCTGCATTGAATCATACTTGTTATTAATCTGTGTCTCTCTTCCACAGCATGCCTTCTATCCTGCCTTCCTTCTCTCTCCCCGTCCACCCACGGCAGATGGCCGCCCCTCCCTGAGCCTGGTTGTGCTGGAGGTTAAAAGGGAATTTTTCCTTTCCACTGTCGCCAAAGTGCTTGCTCATAGGGGGTCATTTGTTGGGTCATTGTTGGGTCATTGTTGGGGTTTTCTCTGTATGTATTATTGTAGGGTCTACCTTACAATATAAAGCACCTTGAGGCGACTGTTGTTGTGATTTGGCGCTGTATAAATAAAATTGAATTGAATTGAATTGAATGAAGAATCCTTTCTATTCTGATGAGAGCTGTCTCTTCAAAGATGGCATGGCCACACATATGCGGCATGGGGGGTCACTGAATGGTTTGATGAGTAGAAGGAGGATGTGAGTCATGTGTTATGGCCTTTTAAAGTCACTACTTTTCAACTCAGCTGAACAGCAATGAGAGATTTTGGAAGATCTGTTAGACAGGGGCCTCCACCACCATTGTCAGTGTTACATTTGTTACAGAACAAATGTAACATTGACATTGAAAACGCTTAATGCCTCAAAACCCTACTAA
The DNA here is from genome assembly GCF_001858045.2 of Oreochromis niloticus. Lineage (NCBI taxonomy): Eukaryota > Metazoa > Chordata > Actinopteri > Cichliformes > Cichlidae > Oreochromis > Oreochromis niloticus. The sequence continues at coordinate 55,263,120 of NC_031972.2, read as the reverse complement.
GAATTTTTATGTGGTTTTTTTCCTTAATCGATCATCCATAAGTATACTGTTTTGATATAAATGCCACAACACGATATTTCAGATTTTTATTGCATTCATTTATATATTTATGTTGAAATAATACAACAATTCATTATATTTGGAATCTGTCAGCTGGAAACTGTCCTTATACTTACATATAATAAAGAACAATTCTTCTTCTTGCTGTTGCCTCTTGCTGGTACGTTAAAATGGACAAATTATGGCCCATTACAGTACTTACAACCTACAGAGATTTTTCTGGGACTTGAAAAGATGAAAGAACCTTATATTATTGTAAAAAAAAGAATTAAGTTGCATCTGATGCATGTTATTGCTCCACAGTGTGAGGTGAGTTTGCCTTTATGGTAACAGAGACGCCCATTTGAAATAAGCAATAGTGGTTTCACTCCTAAGAGTGTCTGCATAAGAGGCATCCTTTGTGTTCACTCTTGTATCTCACTTTGACACTTTTGCCCCTGACTGAGCATGTATATTCTGAATGAAATGAGCTTAGCACAGCTGTCCCTGTCATGCATCATTCCTCTGGCCACATCCTCACTACTTTATCCATCTGCTCAAGGCCTGTGCAGAGTGTGGATGTGTGAGTGCATGTGTGCAAGCACGTGTGCATATGTAAAAGCTTGCAGTTGTAATCCTCACCCCGCTACATCAAACCAGGTCTTCTCTGTTACATCAGCAATACCGAGGGAAAAAAGCTGAAGCTGCGTGTGTTTTTGCTGATGTTGTGTCAAAGTTTGAAAACTGATGGGCTGTATTTTAAAGGGAGTGACACTAAGAATACCCAAATACTGAACTGAAAGATGAAGACACTGAAAAGGAGGAAAAAAATGTTAGACCTAATGTACTCTAAGATTTTACATAATATGCTTTAATATAAGCTGAAACTCTAGTAGGCAGCTGAAAAATATGGACAAATTCACATCAGGAGTGGTGTTAAAGCTCTTACGATGACTGAAGCAAATGGTGGCAATCACAATCACTGAATGTGCACTAAATCAAGGTAGGTTAAATGCCTAAGTCTGTGTGCTTTCCGGGAACTTGAAACCTACTGAAAGAGCACAAACTGTGCAGAGACACTGTAATAAAAGCTATAATGCATATAAATCCATAAAAATAAGAAAAACAGTAATATGTTGTTATACAGGATTGTGGACATTTTGAAACTATATATTATACTCTATGAAGCTGTGAAAAATACAGAATAACTAGAACATTTGATTAGGGCCCTTATTTAATAAAAACATAAACAGGTACTATATAAAGCAAGAATGGCAAGCATGTATCAGTTCCATGGTATGTCAGATATAGATTAATTAGGATACATTATACAAAAGTATCAATGGACAGTAGAAAAAGTACATTTGACACAACTTAGAGTATAATGTCCAATTGCATAAATTGTATACTTTGTCAAACAGACATTAAAAAAGATGGAATTATTATTATCCATCCATAAATCCATCATTTCTGCCACTTAACCAGGTTGGTATCACGGGGTCAGCAATCTAAGCAAGATGCCAAGACCACCTTTTCAGCATCTATCTCCTCGAGTTCTGCTGCGGGGACACTGAGGCATTTCAAAGATATTTCATAGATCAAATCTTTCCAGCCACTCCTTTGTGGGAATAATGTAGCTTCACTCTGACCTCTTCAAAGCGTCTTTTTTAACATCACGAAATATTAAAATATTATAAATTCACCAAAATGTTTGTAAATTCTTTTGTGAACATTTTGTGTAGTTGATTAAGAACCTGTCAGTTTAGCTAGTAGATTTTTTTTTTTTTAACAATTTTAGATATTTGTAAAAACCACAAGCATGTGATAATGAGATGATTTAATCTATTATCATATCTGCTTCATTGTCGCAGAGTGTTACTATTCATATCTTCATTTAGTACCATTTTTTTTATTTGATGTTGTCACACACTGGTACTAGATAATAGGCTAATTTGACACAGGTTGTGAAATCAAAGCAAAGCTTTGTTTTTGCATGCTAATAGTGAACAAAATCAGAGGGAGTTTATATATTACATGCAAACTGACTTAGGATATTATAAGCTACTACAATAGGAAATAAATTCATTTCATTGTTTGTTAAAAAAATGATACATTTTAAAAACTTTTTTAAAAGCAAATGTCCTTGCTTTACTACTTCTAAATCGTCTAAATGTCTAATTATCCTGTTGGCTTTCTTCTGCAACATGCGGTGTTGGTTCATACAAATGACTACTGGTATAACATATAACAAAGGGGTTTCTCACCTCCTACGGTCCAAACTTGTAGATTCTGAAATATTATAATATTATAAGTAATTAAATAATATAGAAAATGAAATATTAATAAAGTAATTCTGTATATTGTTCATTTTGCAACTATGGGTAGAAAAGACTATTTTGGGAACGAGGAAGTGGATGTCATGTGGGTACCACACAAGGTTTCTGGTGGCTTCTCAAGTTCTTGAGATTTTATGATACTTGTTGCCAAATGTAAACCACATGTACCATAACAGTTCATCTGTGGCAAAGACTGTTTTTCTTCTGCTTGACATACCTTCTCCCAGCACACTCTTTTATCCCTTTCTCTCTTTACCCTGCACACTCTCTAAGGCAATATCTTGACGTCACAACACGTCAGCACGCATGCACACACATCTGGACCTTTGCAATTTCACATGACAATGCGCACGCGCGCACACAGACGCGCGCACACACACGCACAAAGGCTTGCACAGGCTCTCACTCTCTAGCACACTCACAAACAATTTCACTTGTTCCTACTGTTCCCTGTGGCCTGTGATGGAACTGACACACTGTCTCTTTTGATCAGTGTGAAACCATTGTCTGACATCTTTAGTGGAGATGTCAGACAGGGTGGGAGGCTGAGGGATGTAATGTATGAGCGGAAGTAGATGGGAGAAAGAAGGGAGGAAAGACGAGGGCAGTAGTGACCAAAAGTGACCTAAAAGTCTTGCTGATTTCTCAATGAAGCTAAGAGGATGACTAAAGGGAGGGGCTGTGAGTAACAAGCCCCAATTTAACTGAATGTATTTTCCCCCCAAGGCATTTGATGGTCACATGTGCAGCTGTGATATATATATACACAGTCACACACACAAACAGACACTCGCCCCGCCAAGCTTCATTGGTTTGATAGTTTTTTCTCCACTGGTCTGCAGCTGGGAGGTCACAAAAATGAGACATGGCTTCAAGCTGTTTCAAAATCCAGTCACACATATACGCCTCCTAGGGCCTGTAATTTTGTGTGTGTGTGTGTGTGTGTGTGTTATATCTCTGTGTTCATGTGTGCAGTATGACAAGCTGTGCATGCTTATGGGCCTGTGTATGTGACACAGAGCATTTGCGAGGGACACTATGCCCAATGTTCTGGAAAGGATGTCAAGAACACTTGACTGTGATGTGCTACCATGTTGACCGGAGCCCAGCTGTGGTGGGAATTTAACTGGTTGCCATCATGTTAATTAGTGTTGTCATGATAATTTAAGTATCTGTCTTCGTGGCCACAGATTGCATAACAGGCCTGCAGTCTTCAGGACACATCTGGAACCCCTGATTGCCTTACAATTAGAATAAATAGAAGAACCACTGTCATCAACATTGAATTGCAAAATGTAAATAACATCTATACTGGCCCTTTGAGATGGGAAGTGAAATAACTACTTGTGGCAGAGGGTTTTGGTGTCTGTTAATTTATATAGGGTGGTATTTATTTATTTATTTATCTATGTATGTGAGAAAATAGGACTCTTGAGATTTAAATCTCTTTTATTAACGGTGTCAAGATAAGCAGCAGATTAGTCAGTGGTTGTTACAAACAGAATATGTGTTTGTGACTATTTAATCGTCACAGTTATCTCAGGGCAAATAAGGGCAGTAATGGTCAGTTACGCTCAGTTACAGCATTTGCAGCCAGATGCGACTGTCACCAAGTCATTAAAAATAACTTCTAGCACCATAATTAAGCATAATTAAATCCTAATTGAGTAAAAGCTTTAAGGATAGTTTCGAGGAACAAGTCTTGTGCGCAAAGTCAGAGACATCCTAGTTCGTGTCAAAGGATGAAGGTCTGAAAATAACAGGAGAGTGACACTATCTGAAAACAGCTGTTGAGTTTAACATGCAATCATGAGTTCTTCATGGGATGTAATGAATCTCAGTGCACTACGATAGACAGTATCCAGTATTTGTAATCCATATGGATTGTATATATTACCATAATCCAGCATAGATACTGTATGAGGCTAGCAGCAAGTCCATTTTTGTCACAACTCTCCACTGAATGAAATGTTCATATCTTTTCATTTAGGTGCAACTTTACAAAAATGTAGTAGCATTATTACTTGGATTGCATTGTCATTAGTCAAGTGCTGGACTTTCACCACAAGGGGCTGTTAACGTTTTTCTTTTACAAAGCAGCAGCAAGAAAGTATGAAATTAATGATTAACATACATGTGGAACATATATAATCAGGGAGAAAATACTTAGCTGTTGGTTGTTTGAGCATGTTTCATGTCCCCAACAAGTGTTTTTGTTAAAATTGTGAAGTCTCAAAGGCTATGTTGAGATATTTAAGTAATATCTGGTTAGAATTCGGAGGGCATAATATTTTAACCTGATGGAAAGGTTTTGGGTTTTGTAAATGAGGCATTAGCAAATGCAGTATGTTGTCATTCCATGGTAGTGGCGGTTGTCATTAGGAAACTGATTGTCCCCTAGGAAACTGTCAAAATTTTTATTCCCCAAAAAGTCATGTGTCCACCTAATTATGCAGGAGACATGCACACAGTCTAGGGGATGCAGGTGAGATTAGTTGCCACGGTACAGAGAGCAGGTAAATAACTCCAAGACATCATGTCACGCATTCTGGGTGAAAGAGAAGAAAAGGGAGATTTCTTTAATTCCTCCACCAAGGGGTCGATGGTCCATCCACCCGTGTAATGAGGTCTGTTAGCCAAATGAGCAGCCCTTCAAGTGTAAGTGCATGTGTGAGTGGAAATGTGTGTGAGAGGTGCAGAGGAAAGAGCTCACACAAGTGCATTTAAGTGCATGTTAATTTTTAATGTGTGGATGTGCGCACGCTTCTCATGTTGACGTCTGTCATAACGTCAGCCTGCACAGGTGTTCTTCATACTCACTGATGTGAAGCAGTCAACCTTACATATGTTCGCCTCATGAGTGTACGGTAAATGTTGTTGGGACTTGTCAAATGTATGAAAACATCTGCATCTGTCGTCAGGAATCGCTAGCGATATCATTAGACACAGCACTCTGCTAACATACTGGATCCATGTGCTTATGTAGAGCTAGCAGCTGTAACCAAGTGGGTGTTAAGACAAGAATTCTAATGTAATTTTGCATGAAGAATGTTAACTCTTTTAGTTTAAAATCAGGATAATTTAGGATAATTAAATTGTTAAATTTTGCTTTGTCATTCTTGTGATTTGCTCCCAAATACTAATAATTTTCCATACTTTTTACCATAATTATTTATTCAACCACTTTCTGGTGGTTATCTGGGTCTGGGTTGTAGGGGTAACAATTTAAACAGAGATGCCCAGAGGTCCCTTTCCCTAGCCACCTCCTCCAGCTCTTCCAAGGGCACTGTACGTAGTGAGGAGGTAAAATTATTAACAAGATAATCGACCTCTGTTGGAGTAGCGTTCAGATAGCTTCTCTGCTCTATGGTACAGGGCATTGAAGATGATAACAGTGGGTGGATTATATTCTTAAACTTAGTTACAGCACTTTCAGAAAGACATCTACTTTGATAAAGTCTACTCTCCACTGCTGTGTAATCAATTATTGTAAATGTAAATGTTATCAGGAAATGATCAGACAGCAGAGGGCTTTCAGGAAACACTGTTAAATGTTCAGTTTCTATGCCATATGTTAAAACAAGATCTAGAGTGTGATTAAAGTGGTGGGTGGGTTCTTTTACATTTTGAGAGAAGCCAATTGAGTCTAATAACAGATTAAATGCAATGTTGAGGCTGTCAGTTTTAGCATCTACATGGATGTTAAAATCACCCACAATAATTATTTTATCTGAGCTGAGCACTAAATCAGATAAAAAGTCTGAGAAATCAGACAGAAACTCTGTGTAAGGCCCAGGTGGACGACAGATAATAATAAGTAAGACTGGTTTCTGAATTTTACAGCTGGGGTGGACGAGGCTAAGTATCAGGCTTTCAAATGAATTAAAAGTCTGTCTTGGTCTTTCGTTAATTAATAGGCTGGTGTGAAAAATTGCTGCCACACCGCCCCCTCGGCCTGTGCTTCGAGGTTTCTGGTAGTTAGAATGACTCGGGGGTGTTGATTCATTTAAACTAACATAATCATCCGGCTGCAACCAGGTTTCTGTAAGTCGATTTGTTGATCAATTATTAAGTCATGTACTAACAGAGACTTGGAGGAGAGAGACCTAATATTTAATAATCCACATTTCACTGTTTTACTCTTTGGTTCAGATGTGGATACTGTATTGTTCTTTCTTTGTGATTTTTTATGTTTAAATTGTTTATTGCTGGTTTTTAGTTTGTTTTTTGTCTGTTTGGGAGCTGACACGGTCTCAATGGAGATGGGTTTTTGGGGGGGTAGCAGGAGGAGAGAAGCTGCAGAGAGGCGTGTAAGACTGCAACTCTGCTTCCTGGTCCCAACTCTGGATAGTCATATTTTGGGGGGTTTAATAAATTGGTCCATATTTCTAGAAATGAGAGCTGCTCCATCCAAAGTGGGATGGATGCCGTCTCTCCTAACAAGACCAGGTTTCCTCCAGAAGGTTTGCCAATTATCTATGAAGCCCACATCGTTTCTGGGACACCACTCAGACAGCCAGCAATTTAAGGAGAACATGCGGCTAAACATGTCACTCCTGGTCTGATTGGGGAGGGGACCAGAGAAAACTACAGAGTCCGACATTGTTTTGGCAAAGTTACACACCGATTCAATATTGATTTTAGTGACCTCCGATTGGCGTAACCGGGTGTCATTACTGCCGACGTGAATTATGATCTTACTGTATTTACGTTTACCCTTAGCCAGCAGTTTTAAATTTCCTTCAATGTCGCCTGCTCTGGCCCCTGGAAGACAATTGACTATGGTTGCCAGTGTCTCTAGCTTCACATGTCTGAGAACAGAATCACCAATTACCAGAGTTTGACCCCCAGCGGGTGTGTCGCCGAGTGGGGAAAAACGGTTAGACACATGAACAGGTTGGTGGTGTACCTGGGGCTTCAGTTTAAGACTATGCTTCCTCCTCACCGTCACCCAGTCACCCTCTTTCCCCAGCTGCTTGGGGTCTGCCGGGGAACAGCTAGCGGGGCCTACACTATCTTCGGCTGCACCAGCTACAGGGGACTGGCTAGCTTCGGGTGAATGAAGGGTGCAAAGCCGAGTCTCCAATTCAGTAATCCTGGCCTCCAGAGCTGCAAACATGCTACATTTGTTACAGGTATCATTACTGCTAAAGGAGGCCGAGGAGTAACTAAACATCTGACACAATGAGCAGGAAAGTGCAGGAGGGACAGGTGAAGTAGCCATGGTGCTAACGAGTCGGCTACGAGCTAAGCTAAGCTAGCGAAACAGTACAGAGACAGTGAGTGAATACTTTGGCTATAAATTAGGTAGTGAGCACACAGAAAGGGTGCTTCAGATGAAGCACGTGAAGATTATACTATGAAAAGGAATGTATCAAAAGATTTTAATTAAATTGCTAAGCAGAAAAGCTACTCAGAAACACCACTGTGTTTGAGCAGGAACAGGAAGTGATACTCTACCGCAAAGCGAGCGAACACCAAGTGACAGCGCCACCAAGAGCCACTTTCCCTCTGATAATGTCTTGTCATGATGCAGTGAAAAGACATGATCTCTTCAGTATGTCTTAGGTCTGCCTCTGTGTCTTTTCCCAGTTGGACATGCCTGAAACACCTCACCTATGAGGAATTCAGGAGGCATTATAGTCAGATGCCTAGTACACCTCAGCCCGTTTCTTTTGATGTAGAGGAGTGCTGTCTTAAAACTGAGTCCCCGTAGAATGACTGAACTCCTCCTTCTGTCTTGTAAGGTGAGCCCAGACATCTTTAGGTGGAAACTCATTTCTGCAGCTCTCACTCATGAAGAGGACCCTGAGATACTTAAACTTGTCCATTTTGGGCAGCAACTTATTCCCAACCTGGAGTGGGCACTTCACCCTTTCTTGGCTGAGAACCATGGTTTCAGAGTTAGAGGTGCTGATTTTCATCCTAATCACTTCACACTTAGCTGCAAACCCTCCCAGTGCAAGCGGGAGGTCATTGCTCTCCTCTCCAGTATCCTGGCAATGATCTTACCTGGGAGGCTGAGGAGTATTATCTCTCTGAAGTTGGAACACAGCCTGCAGGTCTCCTTCTTATAAGAGGCACCACCACTCCAGTTTGACAATCCAATTACTGTCCCTGACTTCCATGCGATCTTGCAGAGGTGTCTTAACAAGGACAGCCCCGAAACATCCAATGTTTAAAGGAACTCAGGGCAAATCTCATCTGCCTTAGGGGTCTGACTACTGTTAAGTTTATTTAATACCTCAGTGACCTCAGCCACAGTGATTGGCTGCTACTTCATCACCATCCCTTTAAATCCTAACCCGTCACCAGTGACGGTTAGCATTTTTAGCAAGGGTGGGCAACTCCAGGCCTCGAGGATCGGTGTCCTGCAGGTTTTAGATCTCACCCTGGGTCAACACACCTCAATCAAATGATTAGTTCATTACCAGGCCTCTGGAGAACTTCAAGACATGTTCAGGAGGTAATTTAGCCATTTAAATCAGCTGTGTTAGATCAAGGATACATCTAAAACCTGTAGGGCACTGGCTCTTGAGGCCTGGAGTTGCCCACCCCTGGTTTAAAGGGTAAATTAGGCTAGGGTTTAAAGGGTTAAAGTATTCCGTCAACTGTCTGACTAGCTCCACCATTGATGTCAGCAACAATCGGTCTCCACCATAAACAGTGTGGGGCAAAAACTGCTTTTCCCTCCCTGCTGACCATAGGTCTTCCTCCACAGCCTCACTGATGTCCTCACACGCCTTGGACTTTGTTTCAGCTGCTGCCTTCTCTGGGCCTGTCCATACCTTCAAGCTCTCTCCACAGTGCCATAAGCCAACCATGCTCGATAGTACGCCTTCTTCAGCTTACAGGTCCCTTTACCTCTAGAGTCTTCCATTTGGTTTGAGGGCCATGGTAGGAATCAACCACGTCCGTATAACTTCCTTAGCAGTGCAGTTATGAAAAATGGTCCATTCATACTCAGTGCCTCCCTTGTAATACTGTTAAGGTTCTGCCAGAGGTAGAAGTAGAAGAGCTCCTGGTCCAGGTCATTGCCGGATGGTCCCAGTGCACATGTGCCAAACACTTTGAATATGGGGACCCCAGTCCTCTCCAGCATCTTTCTCTCCCACCTGACCCAACTCACCATCAGGTGGCTATTAGTTGACAGCTCAGCTTCTCTCTTCATCCAAGCGTCCAAGACTTACAGCCACAGGTCTGATAATATGATTACAAAATCAATCATCACACTGTAGCCTTTTTGCCAAGTGCATTTATGAACATCCTTATGCTGGAACACACTGTTCATAATGGGCAATCTGTGCCTAGCACAGAAGTCCAGTGACAGAATACACACTTGGGTTTGGATCAGGCAGGGGATAGTTATTGTAATATCACTGATAATCTGATATCTGGGCCTTTACCCCACTGATTTGTGTGGGGTTGTTTTAAGAAGTGTGAACATCTTGTTCACTAAGATGTTAAACCTACTATCACTTGGCTCTGTTCTCAACTCTAAGTGCTCTGCCTTCTGTTTCAAGTTTCTAATTCTACAAATGGTGAAGGGAAATGCTCACTTGTTAATGCCAGTAACATACTGTACTTGCTTTACTCCTCCACCACCACTCAGTTTATAGAAATTCAACAGTTCTTGTCCAATAAAAGAGAGCTCATTAGTAGATTCTGTAATTTGGTAAATGACAGCAGGCATATCAACTGCATAAAATTTCAAGGCTCACTAGACTGTTGAAAGCTAAAATTACAGATTTTATAAAAAAGTATCATCCATGAAAATAGTGATCAGAACAGACTAAAAAGGGAAAGTGCAGAACTCCTTCAAGCCCAGTGCATTGTTTTACAAATTTAAAAGATGGTCATCTACCCTAAAATTAAAAACATTCTTTCACCCTCTTCCCCGTGATTGAATAATATAAGCCTAAGACGGCCATTATTTTGGATATTTCAAGTTTTTTTTCTTTTCATTTTAGGAGCGTGGCTGGCATCTATCCATGAATTTACTGCTCAGAACTGTACCTTTCCATAATCTTTTAGATCAGTAACCTGATTCCGACACTCTGAAGTCTTATTCAAAGTTATCATTAAATATTTGAATACGTCCTGACTAAAATTAAGTTGCTGAAGACATTTAATCATCAACACAGCACCAAAACATACTATGTGTCTGTGTAAAATACTGGAAAACACAAAGGGCATACATTTATTCTTTGTACAATGTGAATGTGTATATTTATAGATGTCAGTGTTCCCCACCTTGTATTAGTTTCTGAATTTCCGTTTTGTTTGGTCGATGTGCAGCTGTTTGTGTTTGTGAGTGTTCTGTCGAGGTAAGCAATTTGTTGTGAAACAGCAGCAGGAATGCTCACACCTACACTGAGTCCTAATGAGGATTTTACTAAACCCACAGAGTCTACTGTGTAACTATACCAGCCCCCGTGGAAGCCTGACACTGCAACTACAGCTTTGTAGTGTGTGTGTATGTGTGTGTGTATGTTGCAAGCAGGAGTTATTGATACTTAAGGGGAAAAAGACAAGACAGAAAACGAAAAGTAGGATGGAGTGTAAGATAGGAGAGGATTAGAGGGGATGGAGAGGAAGAAGTGGGATCTGTAGGAAAGTGAATGCTGGATGGAGCAGGGTTTATTAATATCCATTTGGGGGAGACTGTGCAGGGTCTGCTAATGCTTCTCTTGGCATTGACACAGTTTGGCACCCTGTCTGAAAAAGACTTAGAGAGTGCTTTGAGTAACCCTGAAACACCAAGCAAACAGCTCAAACTAAGAGGGAGAATGTCAGACTTTCATTTTAATGTTTTTTACTGGAACATTAAGTGCTGGATAACAAAATTTCAAATGCAGAGATAATAAAATTAGAGATAAACACATCAGTGTCACACTTGAACATAAGAACATTAATACAGGAATTGCTGTGACCAGTAAATGGGTACAGTAAGGCTTCTTAAAATAGCATGAATTTACAGTGCCTAACAAATGTATTAGACCACCTGCTATAAAAACAAGAAAACACTAATATCTTAGAAATTTGTCAAAAACTTGTTTAAAACTAAAGATTACATTGCTATTTATTTGGCAAATAAAAAACTGAATTCATGTTTTTATACCCAGACAGAAAACTTTGCATATTAGTAATAGCACACAGTGGGCTAGAGGCATGGTTAAGTTAAAGACTATAATTTGTATGCAGCGAAAAGAGCATCTGGTCAGCCAATTACCATCTAATGGTTGCTCTTCATCCAGTGTTAACAGTCTTTTTATCTGCACCCGTCTTAGCAACACACGCAAGCATCGTCAACCATGTTCACATGCACTTTTCATCTTTATTCAAGCCTTCTAGTTAGAGAATTGGCCTTCTCTCACCATGTGCTATGCACTGTACAATGAACCCCTTTATTTCCCCGATCAGCTGGAAGTAAAGGTTCACATCCTGCCTTGCACTTGTTCTCTATTTTTTAGTTAACCACGTCCTTACCAACCACTCCCCTCTTTTCATCTCCATAAAATAATCCTATCCTTTTTGTTATATAACTGGGCAATTTGAGTTACCCTGCTCCAAAGAAACTTCCTAAATAAAGACACCACACTGGGGAGGATTAAAAAAAGAGAGGGGAAGTAAAAGGGAGGGCTGGAGAGGGAGCAGATTCCTTGCAAACTAATGACTTATTCCTGAAGATCAAAAAGGAAAGACTAAACAGATAATTCCCAACCAAAGATACTTAACATTGCATAGTCAGTCTCCCATTCCTCAGCTAATTCGCAAGGGGGGTAATTAAAAGAAAAGCTATGAAAAACACTCAAACATGGACACACATGCACACTGGCGAGCATAGTGCTGTGTGGTGGGAGGCCTGCCACACGTGGCTTTGATAGCATGCGTCTTTTATCCCTTGGCAGCTTACTGCCTGGGTAAAACACATTTACAATGTCAATAAAAACCAATTTTAAATCATTTGCTGGGCATTTGAAAATGTACCGCCTAAGGTGCTGTGACTAACACATTTCCCTTGTCTTTCTTGCTACATTTCAGCTCTTTTTACATACACAGACGGATGGATGCATGTATGAAAACACAAGAATGCACACCTAAAGATGTACACAACAATAAAAGAGAACGGAACAAATATAAATGCTGTAAAATCTGCCTGTGGGTACAAGACTGCTCATTGTGTCATGCCGTTAATGCGTCTAATGTCTTTTACAGAGACATGGATGAAGGTCTTTATTGCTCATTTAATCCATCCAAGGCTGATGGGGGTGTAATGTAGGAGGGAAAGCAAAGATAACAGTGGTGAGGGAAAAAAAAATCCTGTAACATATTGATATTTTAACTCTCCGCAAACACCTACACAAGAAATCTCACACAGACAAGACTGCGGACCCACATAAACGGACTCACAGACAAACACACACATACAGACACCCAACTATACATGTTCCAAAATGCATGCGGAGAGCCATTTGTGCATCTACGCCTCTGCCACTCCTTGTGAAATTGATCACTAAGTGGTCACAGGAGTGTGCACTTGATGAAAACTCAGTTCAACCTGTTCTAATCCCACCTGCTACGGTGCTCTCCCACTGCACTTTTGCTAGCAGCTGTTCTCTGTGACTTTGTGTGTGAGCGTGGATGCTTGCTGTGGACAGTTTTTATGGTAGAGCACCCTTTCTTTGACTTTTGTTCAACTTGCTATTTACAGAAGAGGCGGGGAATCAAAGACCTACAGAGCAAGTTCCTCTCCTCACAGAGAGGTTTACTGCACCTGAGCCTAAAAACCCAACTGAACCTCAGCAGGGGTGCTAATAGGCCTCCTTGACAGGTGTGTGTGGGTGTGAATGCTTGAGAGAACGACAGAAGGGAAATCACGGATAGAAAGAGAGAGAGAGAGTCTTTGTGTGCTTTAACCTTTGAAAGGCTCAGAATTGTTCATGGTCTAGTAACCATAATGTCATGGCACATTTACTTAAGGCAGTAATTTCTATACCAGTCTTCTTCTCTCTTTTTTTCTCCAACAAGCAATATTTTCAACACGCATACACACTATATGGATATAAGTGTGTGACCTATGCAATTTACTCCTCTCACAAGAACCTGTGGGTATTCACAATGGATGCTAGTGTAATGGGGTTTTAAATGTGGTGGAGAGAAAAGTGGCTCCCATCAAATTAGTCTTCTATTCGTTCCCACTTAGAGTTACAATAGCCATGCCTCGTCTCCTCAGCCAGGATTGCCTCTCACAGCTCAACCACAGGCTCTGCTCTTTGCAGAGCTGCCAATGCTGCAAGCCTAAGGATTTCAAGATACGCTGCCCAAAACATATATAGAAGAATGTGCATTTAACCATTAGAGCAGACTTGACAAACTTTTAATTGGTGTGATCAGAATGCAATAAAATATTAGAAATGTGAATACAAAATGTGTTAAAAGGTTATTGTTTTTGAATGCATATCAGAATATTATAACATAAATAGTTTCTCATCAGTCTTGCTTGATATAATTTTCTCTCGGCTATACTGACTTTTCCTCCTCTCTGTCTGTCTGACCCACTCATTTTTGTTGTTTTTTTATACTGTTATGAAAATGATTGAAAAGGAAGTCAACACTGGCTTCAATATCTCCAACTTGTATTGAGCATACTGTCTGCCCAAAGTTTCTTGCCTAAGGCTCAGACTCGCACCAATCTCTCCTGGCCCTGCAAAAATTGCTATATATCCAGATAGCAGGGTACTTCAGAAAATACGGAAACCATTGGCTTGTTCTTATATTCAGTGATCAGTGTTAACAAATCATCAAAAATGTATTGCTTTCAAAAGTCACATGTTATGTTAAACTTAACTAACATTGGTATTGCTTGACATCAGAGAGCAGCATAAAATGGACTAGGATTCTTAACTCCAGAGATAGCAAAGCACATTCACATCACTTTTCAAAATAAGACAATACCACTGGATCAAGTATGGCTCTTCTCTTAGAAGCTCTTCTCTTTGAAGAGCTCTCCTTGGCTCTTCAAAGAGTTCTTACTTTCTTTATTGACTAGAGCTGCTCTGAATGAACTGTAACAGCCTAGTTATTAAAATCAATAGCAATGAGTACAATTTCTCCATTTCAGATTGACTCTTGACTCAATCAATAGATATCAAATTACCCTTCCTCTTGAGTGCATAATCTTCATCACAAAGAACAGGGTTAGACCCTGAATATAAATCAGTGTAGAACACAGAATACCAAAAATAATGAAAGAGCTCATTGAAAAATTGCACAATAATTAGTAGCTGCAGATGCATAAATCTAAAGAATGCTTTAATACAATTCATACAATTTACCTTAATGCAGTGAAAATGCTTGACGAGTGTAAAATAATGGTGGTTGGAGCATGTAAAGAGACGTGACAAACTGAAGCCAAAACCATGACAATGCCCTGTTGCCCTGTGGATGGGGACATAATCATCCAGAACAGCCTGTATGGATTTGCAGTAACGCTTCCCTCTAAGGGGTTAAGTTAGCCAAAATATTTTGGCCTAGTTTTGGCACCCAATCCTAACCATACTGTGAGTGAACACAAAAGTAAATAGCAAGTGGAAACAAAAATCCAAAGATAACACCAAAGTCAATGAAACACTTGCTGAGAATAAGGTGTGCATCTTATTTTATTACTAATTGACACATCTCTGTAGACCAGAGCTTATGGTTTTTGACACTTCCAAAATCCTATAATGTCACTGTATGTGTTACTGCTGACAGACCTCTCTTGCTGACACAGTATGCACCAATATTACCAGTCACCTGAGAAAAAGTTTTCCCATTATTTTTCAACTAACACAGTTATAGAATGTGTACTATCTACCTTAATTTCAGTTAATGTCTCTCCTAAAGATATAGACTGTACAATGCAATGCACCTTTGTGGAAATATCTCAATTTATTGTGTGTGTTTTTTTCATGTTTTGATACAGGTTTCCTTTTTTCAGTTTTGAATTTTCTTTTTTAAATTTTAATTTAAAGGTATTTTTTGTCACTTGCATATTTTTTTCCTTCTCTGGGCTCCTTAGGTTTCTAACAGCTTAGTTACTGGCATGACAGCAGTGTTACTATTCAGTAGACTGAAGATAATGTAGGAATTGAGCCAAAAACTTGCAGGGGGAAAAAGGCTTGTAAACACTTTTTGGGGACATTTTGAAGCCATGATGAAATGAGGCGAGCAGCACACAATATTTAATGGATTCAAATAGAAAAGACCAAACTGCTACAGGGAATTGATATTTTATATTTCCAAGTAGTATACTAGAAAGAAGTTTAGAGGTCTTTAATCTTTATTTCTTTTTTTGATGACAGTCTGCCTCCTTCGCTGTAATACAGTGGTAATTGTTATAAAGCACATACTGCAAAACCACAAATTGCACAACTCATATTTTGAACTGAACAATTATGTTATCAGTTTGAATTATTAAGAAATATTAAGATATGGCGGTTTATTGCTGCTTTTACTATAAACAAATAATAAATTGTATTTAAAAGATAGGCATTGCCACTGGTTTGTAAATTCCTGCTTCAAAGCCTTGACCTAAGCAGTTCTGGTCTTCTAAAACCAGACATCACAATTTTTTATCTGACTGACAACCAAGGACACTGCTCACTCAGTCACAAAGTGGCCACACTCCATCGCAGTGACAAACCCAATGCACATATAAAGTCTAGCCAAAACTGCAAGACACATCTGTATTTATATCTGTGTAGTATGGTGTCTGTAAAATGATTGATTGTTATCAGAAAAAGGCACTTTTGATCGTGCATTTGCACCATCTTTTGAAGCTTTTGTAAATAAGTTAGCTTTCACTTAAAGAGGATGTCTGAGTGGATCTTTAGCTTGATTGGGGGAATGTTAGCATTAGCTAATTTCTTCTGAGAAATAATACATGACTAGCTGGAGACGCATGACATGTAGCTGTCATTATAATTTCTATGGAGAAAAAAAATACTAATTTTTTCTTTAGGTAGTGGGTTGGTAGTGCAAGAAAGTAACCAGTCTCTCCCTTTTCACAAATGTTAGCCTTAGCTAATTTCTTCTGACAAATAATACACAGTTCAGCTGAAGCCACAAGGCAAGTAGCGATCACGAAAGTTTCTGTGGAAAACTGGTGGTGGGTTGTCTACTTCTGTGGTTAACTGTGTTTTTCTCCATGCAAGTAAATAATCTGTTTTCTCATTTTTACAATTTTTTGTCCGTATGCTAAGTACATTCTGTAAAAAACCACTATCCCCCTATCACTCCACACACCTGACCAACCATCTACCAACCAGTCTGAACCATGGTCTGAGTAACCCTCATCATTCAGGCCACTCACCTGGGCTCTATATTAAGACCAAGTCTATTGCACTATTCTCAGCCACTTTGCACACCAATGTGTACCTTTCTATTATATGTCCTTCTCCTGTTTTGTATATACTCCTCTTGTCTGTTATTTATTCTTGCTGTCCTATTTATATTTTTATTCCATGCACAGATGGTGTGGAGCACCTACAATTTTGTTGTACATGTACAATCACAATAAAATGCTATTCTAGTCCATTCTTTTATATCTGTTATCTTTTAATAACCATACATAATAGTTTCCATTTAAATAGAATAGGGTGTAGAATTTGTTCATGTACTCATGTACCAAGAGATATCCCTACAAAGTAATGATTAAAAAGTCATCATTAACTTTTTGTGAAGGTTTTCTAGTAGTATATGCTGCTTTATGGACCGGGTATACTAGAGCAAGGGTGTCAACAATACAGTGCCCGGGCGGATTAAAGCTTGTACTGCTGATAAAAACCTCCTTTAATGCAATTTATACGGCACAAAGTAATTAAGCAATTTTTCTGGCTTTTAATTGTTAAAAGCCAGAAAACTTTCTGTTTTTGACTTTATGCTATCTAAATTTTAGTTTTCTTACGACTGCAGTTTTTTTTTTTTTTTAAAGAAAAAAAAATCTGGACAGTCTGGGCAATGAGCTACCAGAAATTTTTCTCTTACACATTTATTTCTTAAAATTTATGTCGAAAGAGTCATGCTAAAGGATGTTTTTTTCTTTGTCACAGCAGCCTTTTCTTTATTATGTTGAGAAACAGTTGAATATGTAACTCTTTACACTGACAAAAAGGGGAATTTCACTGGTCTGGCCCACTTAAAATCAGAGTGGACTGTTTGTGGCCCAACAGAACTGTCTTTACCAATGTCATAGACCAAATAAGTAGTGTCATTTTCCTATACAATTCTGAACAATCAGACTGCAGGCATCGGCCCCTGCTCACCATTATAAAAATGCAGTTTAAGGCACGTCCATGTTGTGTTTACTTTTCAGACCCATATTATATGAAATCTATGAAACAGAAAAGCCTCATTTTTCAGTTTAGTTTTTGTTCCAATTTAAAACAAATCACATCTTCTAGTCATGCACTTCTTGGAATATTCATTCTCTTCTTGGCATATATGGCTACAATGTGGGTCACTGAACTTTGACACCGAATTAACTGCAAACCTTTTGTGACCTGTAATCCTATGAGACAAAATGTAATCGTAAAGGGATTTAGCTAAAGGCGACTTAAAGAAGACAGAAATATGAAGATTTATATATATGTCTATTTTTGCCTAATACCCTGTTTCAGTAGAAGGGTATTAGTTGTCTTCTCCACTAAGTCAAATTAAGAAAAATGGAATGAGTAATTGGCACTTGCAACATAAACTAAAAAGAGAAGAAAGGGGGAGAAAGAGAAAATGACTCACCATCTTCAGGATATGAGGAGTACAAAGATGTATGAAAGCCAACTGATGTTGTATGCATAATGTGCCCTGTAATTGCTGTACTTCCAATAGTCTCTTCAATTCAAGGGTGAAGAAGACAAATTAGCTTGTTTATTGGCAAATCCTATTGTTTCCTAAGAAACAACCCCATCCCTGAGAAACTTGGTCCTGGCAACTTGATACTTGCAAACCCACACTCAATACAGTCATGCAATATCTGAATGAGTTAGGATTAAGAAAATCCTGCTGCCTTTGGAATACCAGATCAGCTCAACGTGTCTGTATGCGAGTGTGTTTGTTTGTACACACATGTGCCTTTAGACGCCCATCGGGGTGCTTGTAGATAAATGGCCATTTGGTATTGACTTCAATTTAGAAAATGCTGCCTTACACTTTCCACTCTGTGAAACCCAGGGGCACCCGGGGGGAAATCCAGAAGTGATCTGCCAAAGGAAATGTATTACAGAGGGTCACTAGCTCCAGTTTAGGGGATTTACTGTACTCTCAAACACACAAGCACACACAACACACCTACATATACACATAGCACAGAGACCCTTGTCATGACAAACCCTATGATCTGTGTTGAGAACACACTGCTCATGCTGTCATTGTTGAAATACGGCAGTGACAGAGTGACTTAGTGTGACAACGGGTGACTGAAGGTTGGCCACAGGCAAATATGTCACAGCCAGTTTAGGCTTCACATCACAACCCAGTACAAGGTTTAGTTTGGCTTGTATGATTCAACTGAAGATGCATACGTGGCAGTGGCCAAGTCTTTAAATGGATGAAAAGATATAGGTTGATGCTGGACTTGACAGTGGCCACAAGCCAAACCACATAGACCTTGTGATTGGAGAGCCCAGACGGCGCCTACCATGTGGCTGGCTTCTCCACAGAGAACACAAAATGGGTGTTCAGAGAGAGAATTTTATTGCAATTATATTCACAAGAAGATAGACACTTCCTCCTCAATCTGATGTCAGTGGGGAAAAGAGTCTCCCACTGCCCAAATTTCAATCTGCTTAGATATAACACACACATACACACCGTCACACTCACGCACACACACATACACTGCATCACTTCACGAGACATCAAACATTGACAAAGTCCCTTTTTAGTGCTGCCCGTTGGCACAGTAACTCCAGGCTAACGAAGTCACACGCTGGCAGAATATTAATAACAGCAAGCCAATCACCGAGCTGCATGAGGCAAAGTTATTTGCATATGAGAGGTGCGGGAGTTGATCCAAAACACTGCCTTCATACATCTCCAGCATACTGGGATGTGTTTTTGTGTGCATACTTCAGTGTACATTTGCCACGAAAAGGGACTGGTAAAAATTTGGTATGTGACTTATTTATAAGAATGGTCTTTCTGCTTGTTTTGGCTATTGAAATACTAAAGGAACGGTCTAGTGTCACTTTCATCAAATAAGTACTAATAGTTTCAGTACACAGTGCTGTTGAATCTTTCATGGCAAATAAATTTAATTCCCTAGTCCTGCATGATGAATAACAGCTCTGGCTTTAAGGTTGTGGCCCAGTGTGCAGGGCTTTACTTCAGAGTATTTGAGCCTTTCAACCAGTGTGGCTCACCAGTCTTTTAAATCTGAATGAGTAACACTTCTGTGGGTTTTGTGCAATACACAGCAGTGCAGTTAATGACCAAGATCATCTGTGATAGCTCTAACTAAGTAGCATTTTTGAAGACATAAACTCTCACCCACCCGATTACAGAAACATACCAAATGAATATTTATGAATGAAAGCCATCAGTCTGCAGACAATGAGAGCTTTGTCCAGAAATGCACTCTTTGCTCATTGGAATAAAAATGGCTAGGGTTTATAGTTGGATTTGGCAGGTGGGGAGAACGCTGTGTTCTGGTGCAGCAATGCAGCATGAAAAAATGACTTTGTTTGAAATGAGTACTGTTATGATCTCTGTTCCAGTTGACTTGATTTTCTTTTTTTCTTTTTTTTTGTTTTGTGGACAGACTATGGTCAGCTGACCTCTGATGGGTCTGAGTTTACTACTTTTTGTGGACTTACATGAGCTGTCATGGTTGTTTTCTAAACCCTAACCAGAATCACCTTTATAAAGTATAGAAGTGGAATTTGGCAAGTGAACTGAATGAGTGTAACTGACTCATAAAGCTTAAAAGTTTGCCCACAACCAAGATTTTAAATGATTTTCCCCTGGTAGTTATACTCACAACACTATGCTTATTTTTGCAAAATTATTGCAACAAAATTATGCAAAATAATCTAAATTATATTTGAATTCTGAATTAATTTACTGTCAAGTCTCCTATATTGCCTCCTACAAAGAGCCTTTCAGTGACCATTGATACACTACCATGCCCCAGTGCAACACAATCACTGTAAAATGTACTGCAGAATACACTGTTTGGCTTGTGTTTAATGTCCTGTTTAACTTTTATATGATATCATACCATGTCTGTATGAAGTAACCAAATAACTTTGGCCGGGGTCTTTCTGTGTGGAGTTTGCATGTTCTCCCCGTGTTTGCGTGGGTTCTCTCCGGGTACTTCGGCTTCCTCCCACCGTCCAAAGACATGCAGCTTGTGGGGATAGGTTAATTGGATAATCAAAATTGTCCCTAGGTGTGAATGTGCAAGTGAATGTGAGTGTGAATGGTTGTCTGTCCCTGTGTGTTGGCCCTGCGACAGACTGGCGACCTGTCCAGGGTGTACCCCGCCTCTCGCCCTACGACAGCTGGGATAGGCTCCAGCGCCCCCCGTGACCCTGAAAAGGATAAGCGGAAGCAAATGGATGGATGGATGAACTCATCATTTATAAAGCCACTGTGCAATTAAAGCATGAATTAGGACATTATATGTATTATATTTCCAGTGAAAAGTCTCTTGCTGAGCATTTCCTACATTAAATAAATAACATAGTTTTTGTCTCCTGTTCTTTCTCTCTGTTAATGAAGCCACTACGTTAACATCTTTTCTTCTTGGAAAGTAAAGTCTTCAGCCAGCAGACAAACTGTTTTAAATTGCACAGAAGCAATTTTTTGTTTGTTCATCTTTTTGAAGTGTTACATTTAAAATTACCTAAACCTAAAAAAAGAAGAAAAGAAAATAAGTTAAAACTACTCAATTTAGGCTTCCTCATCCTGCAGTGCTAGTTAAATGCTGAAGTACCATGGATAGAACTTTACTGATATTTGTATTAAGAAAGCAAGAATTAAAGAATGTATACAACCAGGGACATGTACTGATTTAACTTTAAGGACTGTTAGACTACAACCCATAAAAATAATCTCACTTGACACTGTATTGTATTAAACAGTTGGCCAGATTTAAAACACTCATTAGTGGAAGAGGTCAAAATACTGGTCCTAATCATTTCAGCCTATTTTGCCCCTGAGAATTGGTACTGTGATTCAAACCTTACTACATCAATTGCTGCATTAATTAGACACTAAAATATAATGAAAATGCAAACATAAAAACTCTAAAATCAATATGATTTATTGAGCTGCAGTTCTGTTAATATCATCAGCCTCAGACTGGATATATCAGTACGAGTAAATGAGTCACCATTCTGCTTTCTAATTCAGTATGAAACAATATGAAAATGCAGTAAGGAGTTTAAATCACTGATGCACCTAATTTTCATTGTCAAAATTTTGTTATGTCTGATTTGTAACTCCCCGTTTCCAAAAATATTTCCCCAGTGTAAAATATGATTAAAGCAAGTTATAATGAAATCCATTTAGAAATAGTTGTAAATTTTAAGTGACATTTTTGTTTATGAGTACGCTTCTCATTTTTGTGCAATTGTGATTAAAAAAGTTGGAACAACAGGAAAGGGTTGAGCAAATTGTGATGCAGCCTGTGATGCAGATCTGTCAACCAGAGAAAACATTTAGTGCAAAAAAAGGGTAAAAATAAAAAAACAAACAACAACAAAAATATTAATTTAAACTACAATTTAGTGTTGTTAAATGTGAAGCAGCACAGTCACAATGAACTTTTTACAAATTTATTCCTGACATTAAATTCAGTATGAGCATAGGATTTTTTAAAAACCAGAACATCTTAGTTTCATGATTTCACACTGTGTAACGTCTATATTGTACTATTTAAATAAAAATAAATAAACAAGGGAAGAGATATGTTTACCCTGTTTATAAGTCATTAAGAGTTTGAGTGCAGATGTTTTATTTTTATCTTTCATTTTTGCACAACAGCCAGTTGGCTAAATTGTTCACCAAAATAATTAAAAGATTTTTTTTTCTTTACATTTTGTTGCATTTTTCCAATAGTACTGCTGACTTAACAACATAAACTATGCCTGTTGTAGAACCCATTGCAAACAAATTACCAGTACCATCTATTGGAAGAAGGCAAAGAAATTCATAAATTTATAGAATGCCACAAAACCACTAAACCATATTGTAAACGTTGTTTTATAAAATTGGCTTAAATGTTATTTTTTAATAGTGTTTTTTTAAACTAACTTACACATAATCATACACACCAGCAGCAACAGTATTAGAAAAACATGACTTGTATTTAGGATTCAATGTTTTGAAAGAAACACACTGTATATTTTATTTAATTGTATCTCTGTTTGTAGATTTCCCTTTCACAACCCTTAGTGAATGAAAAGGGACCAGATACATTTGTTAAAGATTCATATCAATATTTGAACAGCAGTAGGTGCAAGTTGTCCTGCCTGCGGGACTCCTGGCCTCCTCAGCTCCGTAGCATGTAACTTATTGTTTATCTAGTAAGGTCTTCCACCAATCTTCAATCTCAGTAAATGAAAAAAAACAACAACGTATGTTTCCACTTAATGTTTGAAATAAACTGTCCTTCAGATAATATAGTCAAGAATACATATAACTCATATTTAGTCATAAGACTGTTCATTTGCCTTTTAAGAGAGTTCACAAATAGACATAAATATATGTTGATCATCTTGCATTCCTCCAGCCTTGTTCCTCTTTCCGTGGTGTCGAATCACTGAGTGAATTCAGCCCACAGTGTGGGAATCGGTATATCCTGGTGTGAGTCAACTCTCCTCAGACTGTGGGTCGATGGTGCTGACTGAGCCAGGACAGCTAATAAATCACCTCCTGCTGTCCTAAAATGGCGGGGTTGTGATTGGGAAGGGGAAGGGAGCCGTGAGCAAGGGTTAATGAATACAGGCCACATCGATCTGCTTCCACCGGCCTTCTTTCTCACACCATCCACTCCTCTACTCTCAGGCCAAATGCTGCTCCAGCACTTTTCTGACCTGCCACACTAAGCACGGGCTGAGTTGTGAGAAATACACAGAGGTAGGAAACATCGAGCACTAGTGAAATGCAACGGTAATGGTTAATGCTAGCAGCTAATTACAAGTTTTAGCTCATTTGGTAGCTGTAATTACTAAATGAGGTAAAGCCGTGTGGTTCAAAAAGTTACATAAAAAGTTTAAGCAAAGAATTTTAACAAGAGCATTATGCATGTATTATAGTTTCTGCATATTTGAATATGCATGGGTATGCCAGGTTTCAAATAATGAGAAGCATGCAAACCTTTGCGCAGACACCAGGAACTCTCTAATTTGTTATCAGTTTGCTTTGACTGTGTGACTATGCTAGGTCAAAATATGGAATATGCTGTCCATATGAACAATAATCAAAGTAACTATATAACATACTGTGTCTGCAAATGTCTGTGTTAGTGTCTGAAGCCTTAGTTGACTGGTGGTGACTGAGGTAGTGTTAGCGTTAGCGACTTGCAGTAGCACAATTTGCATCAGCCTGTCAGAGTTTTCAGCTACAGCATATCTGTTTGGTGCTTGACCAAGGGTTCAGCTCGCAGGGACTGTCTCCATCTTTTAACCCCTGCAAAAGGAGCAACTGTTACCAGTCATCATCTTTCAGTCCACATTAAGTTAAGGGCCCTTTATAGTCTGGTAAGAGCAGCAGAGTTAATGAAATGACAGCATTGCTACAGATGACTTGTAGCACACTCAGAGCCACCTAGTGTCATAACTTGAACCTTTGGTGATGTTCAGAGAACCCTCATAGACTGATTGTGCACTACATTTACACTAAGTCACAAACACTTCTGCATCAATAATTAACGTTATGCAACAACCAGTTTCTCCACTAGGATGATAGGAAGTTGCTTGTTCAGTACTGACCTGACACATTGTTGTCATTCTGTTATATTTGCACATTCCTCTTATCTGTGTGTTGCACTCCCCAAGACATTTCATGGACTGTATCCTTGTTCTGAGACTTTCTGCAGTACTGAGTCTTGTCTGTCTTTAAACCTCGTAAATAGCTTTTTTCTCTTTGGGGTAATACGGGCCAGAAGATTGCTTCCCTTTTCCATGCAATGACTGATCGTAACTGGGTGGAGTTTAAAGTTTGACAGATCTTGCATGAGAAGAGGGATTAGCCCTGTGTATTTTTTGTAATTCAGGGACTGCCTCAACAAATATTTAAGAAAGATCTCTGACACAGCTTTAGAAACCATACATGTATGCCCAGCTGTGACTGAACACATCAGAGGATAGCTTTGTGTTTCTGGTTACTGTATGAACATTCTAGTAATGTTTCCTGCATGTTTCTATGTTTGCTTCAGTAAGCAAAAGCATATTTCTTAATCACAGTTTTTCCATGTAGTGCTGATATTACCATAAGGGGATGGTTTGTTATGGTTATGCTCATAGTTGTTTAGCTCTCTTCTCAAGATTCCTTATTTTTAATTCTTTGAAGATCTCTTTTGAAAAAGAGATTTTAATCTCATTGAGACTTTTAATTGGATAAATAAAGGATAAACAGAACAAAAACAGAAAAAAACAGCATGGTTCTAATGCTTAAGAAGATATATCCTTAAGCAGATATGCAAAATAAAATGTCTAACAGTATATGTTAGTAGTATGTTTAAAATATAAGGCTA
This sequence comes from Oreochromis niloticus, assembly GCF_001858045.2. Taxonomy (NCBI): domain Eukaryota; kingdom Metazoa; phylum Chordata; class Actinopteri; order Cichliformes; family Cichlidae; genus Oreochromis; species Oreochromis niloticus. The sequence goes on along the minus strand of NC_031972.2, from coordinate 55,238,004 downwards.
CTGACTGGCCTCCATTAAGAAAAAGAGCCTACAAAATAACAGAATAATGAAGGAAATAATGACAGTGCATGACAAAAGAGATCAATGCATCTGTGATCAGTGGGGAAATAGTATCTGATTTACACACATATTTGCCTCATTAGCCATGTCATTAATAACTACGAGCCAAAAACAGCTTAACAACTCATAGCTGAAGCAAATTATCTTGGAAAAATGGTGCATGTCCAAACCCGATATAATTTTGACAGTTATTGACCAGTCACTTATTATATGTGTGTTGGACATAATATAAATGTGCAGTGCAAAGACCTGAAAAATTTTGACAAGAGCTAAATTATTAAGGAATGGGTGGGAGCACCTCAGTGACAGCAACTTTTGCAGGGAGCTCCCAGTCAGCAGTGGCGAGAACTGTTTACACCAACAGAGATCTAAAAGGAGCTCAGCCCTGAACCAATGACAATGTGTTGGAAAATGTGCTGGGCTTTTCACAAATTGCTGTGTCTCAAACTCCCAACTTCCAGGTTATAAAGTCTCTGCTGCTTATCCAGTGGTGCCAGATACTACAGCACTCCTGCAGATGTATATTAGGTGTGGGCAGTTGTGGTATTTCTGGTGTGCACATTGTCAAAAACAAAACACAGACTCTTTACTTAATTAATTCCTGTATAACAGACCCTATCATTTATTTTAGGGTCTAAAATGTCTGTAAAAATATTCACAATCTCTTATTTGAAGGATAATAATTAAATAGATAACCAATTTTTAAAGGGGTTAGGGTTAAAATATAATTATGTTCTAACAGAGCAAGTTATATCTAACTACAGTTTCATCAGACTGCTTATGATGTACTGCACTCTGTATTTTTATTTGCAGATGGCAGTTAATTCTGGATCCAATTTCACATATTCATAGGAAGCAATGTATTCAGCAACTGTGAATGACATTAGCCTAAAAATATGAAACAATATAAACAGATAAAAAAAGAAAAGAAAAAAAACAGACAGATGACAAGAGAACCATAATGACATCAGGACACAACATCATATATTCAGTGTCCTAACTGACCTTTCTCTGGCCTCTGTAATAGCATTAACACAGCAGTTAAAACCATGGCCATCAATTATCTGACCATCCTTGTTTGCACCATCCTTAACTAATAGTTTATAATTTCCGCATGCCACTCAACATACTCTTCCTCTCTCACTATTTCTTTTTCACCTCCAAAGTTCGCTTTAAATCACAACATCTAATGGGAATAGAACAGGCGCATGAGCTGCATTTGGCACATTGTTGAAATTCTCTTCCAAGCTACCTGGCTTGTTACCTCCAGAAACACAGATGCGAGTGAGGTTTTTTTTCAGCCTTTGTTTTTTATCTGTTATTCCAGTCCTCTCAAAGTCATTCTTTGATGCATAAAACAAAGTGAGATATAAGTTTCATTTATTCCCTTTGTTGCTCATACAGTGGTTTTACTCCTAAATATTGTAGGGCGATGAAGGACAGACATGATGGTTAAGTTGATAGTATTGGCCTCACTCCTTACAATTTTGTGATGATAAAAATATAACAAATATCTATATCTATATATATATATAGATACATTTTGTTACTGACATATACACAGCAGTGATTTGCTTAACAGTGTAAACATGAATTGGGTCTTACCCACACCCATGCGTATTGTATCCATGTGCTTTCAGTTTTCTGAAATGGAGCAGATAATTGTTTTTATCTTATGACATGAAGAATTAGAATAAAACAGTTGAAACTGAAATGGATCCACTCTTTACTATTTTATTAATAACTATCCAGAAGATAAAGCTGAGCATGATCATTTATTTACTGTGATATTTTATTTATGTTTACATATGTTAAACAGGGGACCACATATAAACACAAACATTAAACCTTTAGTATATTTATGTAAATTACAGCTTGCATCCATTTAATTTATTTATGATTTTTTTCCTCATTATGTTTTAATACATGCGCAAGTTTGTCAACAGCGTCTTAACACGATAAAATGTTACGTTTATTTTCATAAATTGGAATTGACTGTACCTTTTTGCAGGTATGGTGCCCAACAGCAATGTGCATGTGTAAGGATGGGGAGGAAGAGAGAGGATGTGGTCATTAACCAAAGGCAGTGAGGGAGACTCCTTCTCCTGCATTCAAATGATGCTTAATCCAACACTATCAACACGCCTCTCGTACCTCCTACTCCTCACTCATAATCCTCATCTTTCTTTTGCTCCTGCTCTTGTGCCATTTTTCTTAGGAGACTACAGTGCAGTACTTTCCCTCATCTGTCTCCCTCATTCTTCCTCTCTATCCCTATTTATCTCATTTCTCTCCTCTTTCTATAGGCTCCTTTCCCCTATTTCACCAAGGACATGAATATATCTCCTCCTACCCAGCCCCATCTCCCCCCCACTCTCCCGGTAAGTCTCTTTTCCTTCTATCTCTCTGTCTTTCTCTCATCATTCCCAGAGATAACTGCGTGCAAGCGCTTTCATCTTTCTCCTCCCTGAAGAGAAGACTGCCCAGAGAAGCATAGTCAGCGTTTCAGTCCTTTATGATGTCACAACCCCCCTGATCCAATACCCTCACTTCCAAAACACCCACACACATAATACGTCCACACAAGTGACACAATAAGAAAGTCAAACCCATCATAAGAAAACAACTCTGTTTATTTCCCCCTTATGGCATTAATAACAAGTGAGGAAAACACTCCTAAAACTGTGCCTTACAAGATGGACAGCTGCATCTCCACTGGAAAACTCTGGTGCACTGTTTCGCTGATGAGACAGAGAGAGAGAGAGAACTAAAGAAACTCTAAAGTTAACGTAGAAAGTCTGACCATTTGTCTCTAAATCATAGATCGGAATGCAGGACTTTTAATTTTTAACAACTGGTTGTGAAGAGCTGTGTCTAGACAGATGGCAGGAGAAGGGACGATTGGCACAGGTAAAGTGATCCAGAGAGGGAAGAAAGAATGCGAGGGACAGAGCATGTGAGAAACTCTGACACAGAAAGAGAGAAAGAAAGAGAGGAGAAAATGGTTATTGTGAAGGGGGGGAGATGGGGGAGGAGGGGAGGTTGTATGTGTTAATACACAGGAACACTGCATCAAACCAATGCACTGCTCTGAGGCTGGCTGAGCAGCTATGAGGAGTGCGTCAGCAGTACATTCACGTTCCCACTGAAGGACAAAGGGAGGGGGCAGAGCGAGCATCTTAGCTGCCTGCAACACCGACACACATCGAAGGGGGGGAATAGAGAAAAAAGAGAGATTGGAGAATAAACAAGAAGAGGAGATGTGGATTAGAATGCTGCTCCTGCTGTTTCTCTGACGGTGGGCTGCCTGTTAGAGCGCTCGCGTGCCTCTCCATCTCTCTCTCACACACACACACTCTCCTTCGCACACTCTATCTTTTTCTTGCTCTTGATCTGTCAGTGGTTCTCTCATTCATTCTCTTTCGGTCTCTCTTTCCCCCCTCTTTCTCTCTCTCTCTCTTCTACTCTGGCTACTGCAGTAGTCCACCAGCCAGCCGCAAGTCTGACAGCCACACACATGGCTAACTGCCACAACTTACTACCTCAGTCCTGGAGAAAAAACTAACAAAAAAGCAAGCAGAAGACCACTGCAGGACGCAGCCTGGGGGACAAAGAGCAAGCGGAGAGAAGGATCCTCAACACCATTCTCTGCTTATGGATACAGATACGGAGCCCACTTCCACACACATCCTTCAAGCGTAATCCTCTCTGCATTCTCTCATTGCAGAAGAGGACAAGAGTGCTCTCTCTCTCTTCCGACAGCCTTTTGCGAAGCTCCAACAGTGCAGCGTATCCTCTTCTACACCCCCCACACAGCGCCACCATCTCTCCCACCACCCCCAGCCCCCTCCCCCCAGGAGGAATAGACGGATTACTGCTAGCTGTGCACACAGCAGCCTGCAGCTGCTCTGACCAGGGCCAGCCCAACATTGGGAGGAAGCAAGAGGAACACAGAGGAGGAGAGGAGAGGAGAGGGGGATGACTGTGCCGGGAGTTCTTTAGCCTTTTTCTGTCTCTCAGTCTCTGTCACAACAGGGCTAATCAGCGACCGACAAGCCCTTGGCAAAGTCACAGTGAGGGAGGTCTCTCACCCAAACAGGCGACCAGCCGGACGAGCCAACACATGTATCAGGACCTGACAGAACTGGGGATTTTTATTCATTTCACTTGGTCACTTCTTCTCTCCTCTTCTGTCGTGTTTAACTGCGTTATGGATCGTTGTGATTTATCTACAGTGCAGCTGCATTTTGGAGTCTGCTGCCTGACAGGGGGACAGTTGGTGGGGGCAGAAGGAATCTGGGCACCTGCTAAGCCTTCATGGCCTTACTGCTGTCTGTGAGTGTTTTCCATGCTGCTCTCAGTCTTTAATATCAGGAGCCATTTTGTACCCTTGGCTAATAGAGGGCCACACTACTTTCTTAAAAAAGGAAAAAGAAGAAACCATCTATCTCATGCCATTCTGTGGAAAGGAATTACACATGAATGCTGTATGTGACTGTTGTGCTTAACATTTGGAAAGAGGCAAAAAGGAGGACTTTCAAACTAATGAGGTACGTCACTGAGACTGTTACTCAACCTATTTCTTACATTGCTGCATTGCTTTTCTTCTGTTTCTTCTCTTGTATTAATCTCTCTCACTCTCTCTCCTTATCTGTCCTCCTTTTTTTCCCCTTCATTCCCTCACACAACAATTTTGATGCAGCATCTCCCTGCACTGTCGATGGAACTTTGGAGCCTTGAGTTGCTCCAGCCAGGCTAGGGTGGTCTGTCGTTTGGTGTGTGCCATATCCCCCCACCATGCAGAATAATGAGCCCTCCACACCATGAGTCCTCTGGGCCAGGTTAGTGTGCAGCCTACCTGGAATGCAGCCCTGCTCGCCGTGCTTTCCCTCATGGTGCCTGCCTTCACTATGTGCCAGTCCACAGGCCCTGAGTTCGGCTCAGCTAAGCCACAGAACTGTCCAGGTGTGTGCTCCTGCACTAACCAGCTCAGCAAGGTGGTGTGTACCCGCAGAGGGCTGATTAGGGTTCCTCCTAACATCCCAGCCAACACCAGGTACCTGAATCTGATGGAAAACAGCATAGAAACCATACAGGCAGATACATTTAGACACCTGCATCACTTGGAGGTACTACAGTTGGGCAGGAATGCTATCAGGCAGATTGAAGTGGGGGCCTTCAATGGCCTGACCAGTCTCAACACCCTGGAGTTGTTCGACAACAGACTGACAGTCATACCTAGTGGAGCTTTTGAATATCTGTCAAAGCTTAGAGAATTGTGGCTTAGAAACAATCCCATTGAGAGCATCCCCTCTTATGCCTTTAATCGTGTCCCCTCACTCATGAGACTGGACCTGGGAGAGCTGAGGAAGTTGGAGTACATCTCAGATGGCGCTTTCGAGGGCCTTCACAACCTGAAGTACCTGAACCTGGGGATGTGCAATCTGAGGGAATTTCCCAATCTTTCACCACTGGTGGGATTGGAGGAGTTGGAGATATCAGAGAATGTTTTCCCTGAACTGAAGCCTGGAGCATTCCGTGGCCTCAAGAATTTACGTAAACTATGGATTATGAACTCTGCCATTACTATGATTGAAAGGAATGCATTTGATGACATCACAGCCTTGGTGGAGCTTAATTTAGCCCACAATAACCTGTCGTCTCTCCCCCATAACCTCTTCACCCCCCTGCAGTATCTGGTGGAGCTACATCTTCATCACAACCCATGGCGATGTGACTGTGATGTAGTGTGGCTCTCTTGGTGGCTCAGAGAATACATTCCCACAAATTCCACCTGCTGTGGACGCTGCCACACTCCAGTCCACATGAGAGGACGCTACCTGGTGGAAGTTGATCAAACAACCTTTCAGTGTTCAGCACCATTCATACTTGATGCTCCAAGAGATCTTAACATTTCAGCAGCAAGGGTGGCAGAGCTTAAGTGTCGCACAGCTGCCATGAGCTCAGTACGATGGCTTCTCCCTAATGGAACTGTATTGACCCATGGCTCAGCTCATCCAAGAATATCTGTCCTTAATGATGGAACACTTAATTTCTCCAATGTTCTCCCATCAGATACAGGTGTTTACACTTGCATGGTGAGCAACATGGCAGGAAATTCCAACGCCTCGGCCTACCTAAACGTCAGCAATGCTGAACTCAATACATCTAATCTGTCCTACTTTACCACTGTAACGGTGGAAGTTTTGGCGCCCACAGTGGAGGAGACCCCTAAACCCAAGCCCACTGTCCCTGCATCACCCTCTGTATTTCAACCTGTCTTTATCTCCACACCTACTGTGCTATTTCAAAACACTCAGACTCCAAGGCAGGTATCAATTCCCACTGCCAGAGTCCCTCGTGAGCCAGCTGCCAGCCTGGATGAGGTGATGAAAACCACCAAAATCATTATTGGGTGTTTTGTTGCTGTTACCTTGCTGGCAGCTGCCATGTTAATAGCGTTCTATAAGTTGCGCAAGAGGCATCAACAGAGAAGCACCGTGGCAGCAGCCAGGACCATAGAAATCATACAGATGGAGGAAGAAGTTCCTCCTGTTCCACCGCCCACATCTGGATCTAGTGGCTCTGATGACACAGGTTTAGTACTGCCTACACTGGTGGAACACAACAGCAACACCTTTAAGCCTGGGTATGTGTCCTCCTCATCCCGCCAGGGCGGTTACGGTGCCCATTGGACTCAGAACAACTCTCTTCACCGCTCTGTTAGACAGCATCACAGCCACATCAGCACCATTGCTGATCCCTACGTCATTAAGACTACTCATGGCAAGGACAAGGTTCAAGAGACCCAAATCTGAGTAACGCTCCCTATGGATTTATGTCTGACTCTGCCCGAACCTCTCCCCTCATCTCTGCTCACCAGTCCATGCAATAGAATGCACAAAGAACAGAACGGTAACTTTCTTTTGTACAGAAGTGCAAAACAGAGACATTTTTTGTTTCTTGTACATGCCTATACATAAGTATATAAATATGAAAAAATAAATAAATAAATATATATAAATAAAACTACCGTCAGGCAGTGGTGAGACATGCAAATTATATTAGAAAAGAAAGTAATTTGAAACTATTTTCTAATAACTGGTGACTTCTATTTAAAAAATGGATAATTAATTGCTTTTTTTTTGACTGAAAAAGGAAAGTTGTGATGTCTAGCATAGGAAAAGAGGCATTTAGTTTGTTTTCGACCATATTTAGGAGGCAGTAAGAAGCTCTTTGCAAAGGCACCAGTTTCTAAATCCAGCCCCAAATGGAAGCTCCAGTTTTAACTGTGCCAAATATTATATGCAATAAAATGGTATTTCCAAACTAAGGAGTTTAAAAACACACAAAGCAAATTCTAGATAGATACAAACATTTGTCCAATAGCAGCATAATGGCACAGATAGATTGTGCTGTTCAGTAGCTATCAGCCAAATGCTTTTGGACTGCAGTGAATTTCTGCAGCTAAGGTTTAACCCTCTGTTCGCTGGAGTTCAGCTGCGTTTATTTGACAGTGCCAGTGCTTCTTAGTTGTAGCGTATCTAAACATGTTTATTTAGTGTGCACATGATTCCCCACTGGTTTAACTGGCAAACGTGGAATGCAGGCTAATAACAGTTGTTGCAAATATGTTGATCTGTTATTGTTTGCATTTTGTATTATTTTTTCCCTTAGGTTTTGACATGCTTCTTATTGGCTTGTGTAGTGTTTAGGGCTAATTTAGTAATGCATTACAGCAGTTGCCTGACTTGTCTCCGCAAGGGCTCATTCCGATGCTAATTTTTCAAAGGAACAGACATGTGGTGCAGTGATACAGGGCTTTGCTGACCATTCTGCTTTTGGAGAAAAACAAAGAGGGTTGAGGTAAAACAAAATGAATGTCTGATGATACCGGGACTTTTCCATGGACTACATCGAAACATTACTTTGTGTTTCTTTTTCTTTTAATGTTTAATTTTTAGCAACACTATTTTTATGGAGAGGCAAAGGAGGCTATGAAAAATAAAATCTTTGGTTTGTATTTCTCTAATCAGAAACACTTTCATCTAATGTTTTTCTTTTCTTCTCTCTGAAAATATTTCCATTTGTGTGTAAGTTGTTTAATCGTAAAGGCTGGAGGTAGTATTGTAAATCGTATCTTAGCCAACACCCCCATCTTACGGTCCTATGCATTTACTTAGTGTCTGCATGAATGGGTCTTTAAGTAACTGGTGTACAATGCTGCATTATACCCCACAGTGGGGCTCTATGCAGGTCAGATAGGCTGTTGGTCTTTGATGCCTCAGCTTAGTTCTTAACATTGATTTCTCAGTGACTGTGAAGGGGAAAAATACATGTATCCCACAGTTCTACGGTTCGTGGGTTTCTTTTCCTTACGCATTCATCTGCAGGTCATACTTCTTACCTGAATGTGTCATTTATGGAACAAAGAGAAAAAATATTGGGGGGTTTTAATGATATGAGTCCAACATTATTTTTCTTCAGCAAAACAAGTATTGCATTCCAAATGCAGTCTCAATATATCACTTAAAAATGAGAAAGCAGGCATATTTTTAGTTTTTTTTTTTCTTTTTGCAGATGCTGTATGTGTCAGTGCATTTCTGAGCAATCTGGTCTTGACATCACGCAGCTAAAAGGCCAGCTACCATAAATAAGCGTGGGCAGTCTGTGGTGACTGAAACGGCTTACCCATGATGTTATACTGTTGCTCTTCATACAAACACTCATCAGTCCTCCTTATTTCATACTGATTTTGACAGATGCTGTTCAACCCTCCACATTTCTGGTCATTTCAGACTTTTATGTTGCAGTGAAAAAGTGCTCCTGCTGAGACTATTTAGGGATGAAGAGGAAATTAAAGTATGACCCTTCTGATAATTATGGTGCATGTTGAGTTGACAGGAACACCAATGCTTCATTTTAAAGCTCCAGGCCAGCCATCCAAGACACTTAATAATTGGTTTTAAAGGTACTGGGTGATGTAATATATAGATACTTAATTTACTATGACATTTACACTAACGTGACTGCATTACAGTTTATTTCTGGTGCAGTAAAAGAAAACAGGAACAACAGCTATGCATGGTTTGAAATACAGGTTGATTGAGAATGAGTTTTCTAAGGATAAACTCTTGTAAAGGGAAAATTTTTTAATTATACATGTTGTTGCCTCTCATCCAAAGTCGAGCCTTTAGCCCCCTGTGACCCTGAACTGGATAAGCGGTTAAGAAAATGGATGGATGTAAATAACGCTGTACAATATGTTGCAGGTGTTGATTAAATACCTCCAAATTTTTGAAGGTTTTCTAAATTCTCAATGGACAGCGAGGTGTTTGTGTTTTCTGGCAGCACACCTGACAGTGTGCAAGTAAGGAAGGGCCTCAATAAGCAGATGCAACTCAACTGTTTCTTCAGTTTCCTCAAGAAAATGCAAGGATGATCGACTACTGAATATTCAGTTGCCAAACAGAATGTGGTGGCTGTTTTTTTGCGCTGGCAAAACAGAGTGTTCTTGGTTGTTAGAGTATGTGTGGGTTGAAAAAGAGCAGACTCTTATTATTTCCCCCAGCACAGCATGGTTCTTTGGCCGTGCTAGCATCTTCATAAGAGGCTACTGGCTGTTTGCAACGCCTTTAATGTGCCTGATAACAAGCCACATATAAACATTGACAACAACTTCCTTTCTTCTTCTTTTCTTCCTCCTCCGTCTCTTCAGTGTTAAGAGCAAAAGCAGAGAAAAGTCAGAAATTAACTTAGTACTATCAACTATTCAGTCAGTTTAAGTTTGCTTCCCTGTTGAGTGTGAGGGGCTTAGGGTGGAGTGGAATGGCCAGTGTGTTAAAACAGGGATCGGGGGATTTTAAAAAAACTTTTTTTTTCTGTATGTCGCCTTGTTGTAAATAAGATAGGAAGATGGCCTGCCATAACTGCTGCCATCTCTAACTGTTTTTCAATTAATGATTCAGTATGAAATAGATCATGTTTGAAGGTTTATAGGCTCATCTGTTTGGTACACAGATTTGCATACGTCCTTTGAACCCACTTGCTTTTTCCCTTCTTCTTTTTTATTTACTAAAGGGTTAACGATAAAACGTCAAATATATGATTACTTTTTTTAAGCCAGCAGCGTGTCACTAGCTCTTGTTCTTGCTTTACACTTGCAGGATATGGAGGTAAGTAAAAAAGAATCTGTAACTTGCCACCATATTATTCCAGCTTGATAGGATCTGCAGAGAAACAACAAGTAAAAGGCTTGGATACAGCTCTATGGCTTGCATTCTATGAGGTTGAGGGTTTGTTTGGAACACGTCCTTGAGCCCATAGATCCATATCTGTTGATGAAGTCTCTTGCAGAAAAAAAGTGTTGGTCAGGTGGCAGAAATGCTGCCACAGTCTCTCCGTTGACTGATACCTTTTTGTGCCCACAGAGGGATTGTAATGATCCATGGTACCCTTAGAAGTGAGAAATTGTCAGGACTCATCCCTCTCTCAATGCTTGATTGGACTCTTTTATCATACCGCAAAGCTTTGGCCTGTGTCTTTGTTTTTTAAACGTTTTTTTTTGGTTTTTTTTTTAACTAGGGCAGAATGTGCACAAATTCAAAAGATTAAAAAATGTAAGAGAAAGAATAACCTTGAATCACATTGTCAAAATAATATGTACAATGTTTTGCAGTTTCATTGGCTATTGGTGTTGGATCAAGGAAAAATTAATACTGTTAATACATCAAACAGAAAATGTAAATGCAAGAGGAGACATAGCAGCTTATATACATATAACCACATAAATCTACAGTTAGTTGACAAATAAAAGGCAAGTGCAAAAGTTTGATTTTCAGTTTTTTAGTTTTGCTAGACTGTATTTTTTGTTGCTGCAATTTTCTCAACTTTTTATGAGTAAGCAAAGTACTGCAGGTACATTTAGCTATAAGTAGAGCCAATCATAAACTATATTTTATGATTCAACTGCCAAGAAATTGTTGAAATTATTGATGAGCCCTCAAACCTCCACTAAATGAAAATCTGAAAATCTTCCACAAGGATATGTGGATCTGGATTTTTTTTATGACATATTAATTTATTTTCTTGAGAACACCAAGATCTCCTGGATTTTACCTTAATTTGATATGTGTTCGCATATGAAACAAAATTTCTAATTTACCCCATCTCACCTTACATTTGTGAATCATATTCCATATACTTAAGTTTTTGATGGTTTCTAATTCCTCCACGATGCTGTGTACACCAGGTGAGTGGCCTTCTTCTTTGAAATAATGAAATAATGCTCTCAGTTTTACTAAGCCACTATGAACAAATTATTCCAGGTTTCTCCTATGCACTAGAAACGATTTGAGACTTCATCAGAGAAGGACATTCACTCAGTGTTGGTCTGATTCAATGAAGAACATTAACATGTAAAGCCCTTGTGATATGTATACATATACTAAATAAGATTCCACAAAAAGGAAATAAAAAATAAAACATAAGGTAAGGTGTCACTACAATTATATTGCCTCAAAGTAGAGACGCAGTTTGCATCCTACTGAACTGCACTGTATTGTATAAGTCAGTGTCACTGGAATGTAGGCCACAGTGCTCTCTTTGAACCACTGCAGCTCAGGATAAGGGATGGCAACTGGAGGTTGTTCCTGAAGGTTTAATTCTCTGTCAGTCCATCTGACACGCTTTATATTTTTCGGAGGGGTGTATGAGTCTGTGTGTAAGTGCCTGTGTGTGTGTGTGTGTGTGTGTGTGTGTGTTTCTTTAAGTGTCTTCTATAACAGAGTCCTTCATGTTATTTTAATCCCTCTCATTCATGACTATAAAGGTAAAAGTGGAACTCATGCATGATATACTGACAAGCAATGTATGCTCACAGGGAATCCTAAAGCAACCAATAATGCTAAAAAAAATCATATTTGTGGAAAGGCTATATTACATCTACAGATATGTAGATATGATAAGTAAAGATTTGCAGGCTACAGTTTGGACACCATTTGACTGATTTAATCAAGTTGTGACTTTTATGTCTGCCACAGAAAATAGCAAGGTGTATATTACAGGTATTGTTCACAGATCCTATCTCGCTCTGAAAAAGAAGCAAAACAGTTACATCTACAAATACAGTAGATCTTCTGATATCACAAATAGAAAGCAAACTACCTGACATGTGTACCCCTAATCTTCTTTATTCACCACCAACTGACCCACACACAATGTGTGTGAGTGTATTTGTTTATGAGAGTATTAGAAACAGTTATCTAGGGCACACAGTATATTATGATTACCTATTTTAGGGCTTCAAATCACTGCTTTACGTAACTTTCCTCTGGCAGTGACTACATAGCACCGAAGGAAGAACTGGGCTGTTACACAGTGACTCAGGGATTAAGTAAAATTAAAAGAAGAATGTTTATATTTGAGATTACATCTCCAATTGAGCCCTCACAATACATTGAGATTTCAGGTACTACAAAGCTAAATCCCTTTTGTTAGCTGGTCCTAAGACTTACTGATCAAATAACTTTATACCATTCAACTTCAGACCAAGACTGCATTCTAACCCCTAATCCAAAATCGTTGTTTTTTTATCTGAAGCATCAAATAAACTCAGGACAAAGCTGGGAAATTCAAGTAGGGACACTATCTGCAGTGGCCCTTACTCACATCTATGATGGGTTCTCTCTGCTGAAGAAAAAGAAAGAAAGAAAAGTGGACTGGAGTTAAAACTCTGTAGTATTGCTAGGTCAAAGACAGTTTAACGTACAAGCCACATGAATCAGAAATTTGCGTTATCACAATGTGTGCATGCATGAAAATGTCTTTAGTGACTATACTCTAACCATAAAGAAAAGATGTTAACCATCAGATCAAAGAGTTTGTATCCCTGCACAACGGGTCAGGTAGAGACAAAACTGTATTTCCTCCTTAAGGTGACAAATAGTATTAACAGCATACCTTCATGCAAAAAGAGGGACACAAGTCAAAGCACTAAAAAATGATTTTCTTGACATAATCTGTCTTACATATTTAAAACCCACACACATACTAACAGAGATTTGTCTTTCTTTTCATTCATTTTCTTTTCATTTTAATGTGGTTATTAATTTTATTTTACCTAATGAGTTGTGTTTTTTTCTTTCCCTCCTTAGTTTTTAATTGCATCATCCTTCAAGCTATGGCAGTATTGTCCACCTGACGTTCACACCAGAACAAACATAATGAACTGAGTTGAGAAAAACAAAATGTGATAGTCCAAGCAAGACAGAGAGAGCAACAGAGAGATTTTGGAGAAAGTTCAGTTGGTACAGACTTTTTGAGCTGCACCAAAGCCAAAACGCCACTGAAACACTATCTATTTGAGCTTATAGGTTCATCAACAGACTCACTGTCACATCTTCACAGCTCAGCAACAGTTCTGGCAGTTGCATAGATTCAGTTGGCTTTTTTTTTCTTCTTTAAACTTGACTTCCGCCTCTTTTCTCTTTCATTCTATCGACCCTGCCAATAACATCCAAGGCCCCAGGGTTGCTATGGTTTCCCTGGATTCCAGTGCAATGGTGATTGGCTGTTGAGGAAATTGTGGTAGACATGGAGCTGTGTGAATAGGGAGCTTACTGTGACCCTGACAGAATGCACTGTATTCATATTTACTTTGAGGACCTTGGTTAAACAGCCACTCGAAATAAAGCTCAATGGGCCTACTCACTGGCTGGTATGTGCTGAGTTCATGTTGTGGCAGATAGAGGAGAATGATGGGAAAAAGGAAAAAAATAATTATTTATAATGTTTTTTACAAATCACAAAAGCAGAGCTCTACAATTCATTGTTATGTGACACATAATAGAAGGAAGCAATTTACCAATTTTGTTATTTTTATTTTAACAAAGTAATGACATTTACAGTAAAAATGCAACATACAACACTATAATAAAGTACGGATGTTTTCTGTACTATCTTAATAACTAAGAAAACACACTGCAATATGTGCCAGCAAAAATGGGATGTATGAGACTCAAGAATATTAAATTGTAGACAATAGCTGAAAGAGGAAAACAAAGATCTCTTTGTTAATACAGTCAAGAGTGGAATACAGCAACACACTGTAACCTGTGTTTCTAAAAGCGGGAACTCAGTAGTGCATAGGCTGCATTCTACAAAACTGGATGTGCGTACGACTATGTACTCCTGCTAAATTCTCTAAATTGTAAACTGTCATGGGAAATTGATAACAAAAAATTGCACTGTGCTTGTGCTGTGTGTTCTAAGTGTGTTATACCAGTACTGGATTTTGAATGCATTGAATCTAAACCATCTAAGCTGTAGGATGAGGAATGTGTGAAAGTGACATGAGGCAGCACTCTAAATAAGCCGAGGCACACCGATTTTGCAAAACACACAAATGAAATATATCTTGACTGTAATAACACAAACTCTAAATATCTAAAAAAGCAGCGGGTCAAATTGCTGGTACTGCACCTTGAAATATTGAGTTGTTTTTTGTGTATATAATGTGGGAATTATTTATTTATTTATTACTTACATAATAAAGTAGCTCCTGACTCAAGGACCACTTACTATTTTACGCGTATTCCTCAGTAGATACCACGGTGAGTGGTGGGACACTGATAACCACAATAATCTCATTCACCTGTAAGCATAGTTACATGTAGCATAGCCTATATGGGTGCATCAGACATACAAAGATGGCTGCTAATTACTAAAATACAAATAAATACTTGATCAGTCTGTTAGATGTACAGTCATACTGTACATGGGAGGTAGCTGTATTGAAAATGCTAAGAAAGGAATCAACATCACAAATGGTCAGGATGTCCAGTTCAACTGATCAAATTAGATGAGGTGCCTTGCAGAAAGCCACCAGTTGCAATCAAAGTAGCCTATACACTCAGCAACTTTGTTAAGTACACCTTAACAAAGTAGTTCTCAGGGTGTACCTCCCTTTGCCTTCAGAAGTGGCTTAATTCTTTATAGCATAGATTCCACAGGGTGCTGAAAACATTCCTCAGGGAGTTCATTATTGACACGATAGAAACACAAAGTTGCTGCAGGTAGTCAGCTGCACATCCACAATGCATTCAGATTGAGATCTGGTGACTGTGAGATTATCCGATCTTTGTGACGAGCTGGAAACAGCCCTCAGAAGATGGGAGCATTGTGGTGATAAAGAAATGGAATTGGTCAGCAACAATACTTGGGTAGGCTGTAGCATTTGCTCAGCCGGCTCTAAGGCATCCAAAGTGTTTCATGAAAAGATGCCCTGCATCACTACCAGCCTGCACCACATAGCACCACCACCAGCGTGAAACATTGATATAATCTTCATGCTTTCAGGTTGTTTCCGGCTATCATCCAGATGTTGCAGCAGAGATCATGACTGATCAGACCCAACTGCAGTTTTCCAGTCTTCTGCCGTCCAGTTTCACTTAGCCTGTGGGAATGGTCACCTCAGTTTCCTGTTCTAAGCTGACAGGAGTGGCACCCGGCGTAGTCTTCTGTTGCTGTTGCTAATCTGCTTCAAATTGAATAAGTTGTGCATTCATAGATGCTCTTCTGCATACCTTGGTTGTAACAAGTGGTTATTTGAGTTGCTGCTGCCTTCCTATCAGCACAACGCACTCTGACCATCCTTCTCTGACTTTTTGCATCAACAAGGCATTTTTGCCCACATAACTCCTGCTCGCTGAATATTTTTTCCTTTTGGATCAGTCTCTGTAAACCCTAGAGATGTTTGTGCAGGAAAATCCCAGTAGATCAGCAGTTTCTGAAATACTAAGACCAGCCCAGCTGGCACCAACAATAATGCCATATTAGAAGTTACTTAAATCATCTTTCTTCTCATCCTGATATTTAGTTTGAACTGAGCATGTCTACATGTCAAAGTTGCTGCCATGTGATTGGTTGATTAGATGAGGACTTGAGCAGCTGTAATTAACAGAGTGGTTGTTGAGTGTATACAGTGTACAGCATAGCAGTCAGTCTTTGTCAAATTCAAATAATTGAGTTATGAAAAAAAAAAGATGAAAATACGTGCCAACTTTTCATGAAGTTTAGAATTACCTGTAGAGACCAAAACTATGTATTTTTATTTGTACTAGGCTGGGGGTCTGCATGCAGTCATGCAACTTAACCTTAATGTGAGCATTCTTATTATTTTTATTATTATCATCATCATTATTATTAAGGATTATTATTATTATTACTAGTAGTAGTAGTACCCCACCCTGAGCATCACTAGCAATATCACAGTCAAAACTCATTTAAGTATGGATGTATGAAATAAACAGCACTTAAACTTGTAACACAGTAAAGAAAATTGCAAAAAATTGTATTAAAAAAATACAGTCAAAAAATACAGTTTATTTACATAAACACATTCATAACATGTATACTAAGCTTATTCAGAACGATTGTCAATCAGCACTGTGCATTACATACACATGCTTGAGTGCCTGTGTGTCTGTGCTGGCCGGTGTATGTTAGAGCGAGGCCAATCATTCTGTAGAATGAAAGCCTGATAAATGACAATTATGCTTGCTGTGTAATTGAAAGACATAGAACCCCAATTTGTTTACACTGAAGTAAAAAAAAAAAATATCAATGAGAGGTGCAAGCACAGGGTTTATTCTGTATGTGGGATAATTATGTGTTCTTAAGAGAAGCATTTATCTTAATACACAGAAGATTACCCTCCAAATCACTCTCACAAATTCAAGCTATCAGCTTGGAAATAACCTGCTGACAAGCACGGGGGGCATAAATGTGTTTTTATTTCAACACTAATTCTCTGTTGTGTTTGAATTACGCAGACCATTAGGACCGGCAAATGTGCTCCCGGCCAGTGTGTGTACGTGTGTGTGTGTGCGTGTGTGTGTGTGCATATTTGTGTATAAACGAGTATGTTGGAACAAGAGTGTTCAGTGGCGTGTCGGTGGTATTAATAGGAGGATGTGAAGATGCAGTTGTTTTGCCTTCTGCATGTGCTGTACATTCACTACCTTATCACTTCCAAACACTCTGGTGCTGCTCTGTCAACTCACATGAGCTAATTGCTTTAGTCTTCCACTCTTACTTATTTTCATTTTGGCTCCCTCCCACTCTTTCTTTCTACCCACACACAATGGCCGCTGACTCGCTTTCGATTCTCATTGTCCCTTACTCTCTCTCTCTCGCTCGCTCGTACAGTTTCTTAATGCCTTTTTTTAATTTGGATTCTGTCTAAGAATTGCACCTTGTCCTAATTGCCTTTGCAGCTGAGTCATAGCCCTTCTCCAAGCTATTTTCTTTGAGTGACTCCCTTTCAGCACGGCTCACCTCTTTTAAATATATTCTCTGTTCATTTTTTTTAGCGACCTTTGCAATATGTTGATCAGCTAAAACTGTAGATCTATTAAGTTCTGCTTTTTATTCCTTGCCTTTTCTTGCTCTTCTCTCTCTCTCTCTCTCTCTTGCTGAATTTCCTCTGTAGCCTCTCAGAGAGTAAGGATGGATTATAGTGTGACAAAGAGCCATGGTGCAGTAGAGGGGGATTTGGGAACGCCAAGCTCTCTGTCATCTCAGGACTCACTCATATGCCTCTGCACTCCATTATTGTCCCACTGACGCATCTGTCTTAACAGAGAGCAGGGAGAGAGTGAGAATTAAGTGAGGGATGATATATGTGTGTATGTGGGTGGCTGGGCACTAGCCTTAATTGACAGGACAGTCCTAGTATTCTTGAGTTTCTTGGACAGTCTAGATGGAAACTTTGCAAAAAGAAAGTGGTTTCTTGGACTTTTCCATAGCATAACACCTTGATATTAAGTGACATGAGATTCAAATGAAGAGAAATGGAGCAAAGTGTGGCTTATGTTTAAGTATGCACCATTCTAGTCATAATCTGAGGTAAATGTCTCTGCTTGCACAGTGATGACTAAATCACATTAACCACATTACTGCTGGCTACAGCATAGACCTCTCTTTCATATAGCATGCTGCACAGCTAGTCTCAGGTTGGAACACTGATGAGATCATTTGTCTTAATGAATTACAAAAATGATCATGCATGACTTTCAGGTGTATGGTTGATTATTATGATTATGAATATTGGATTTCACAGAAACTGAGTACATAGTGTGCTCCTGTTTGCCTGTATGCTGCATTCACCTCATTGTTTCTATCAACAGTCAGTTTAGAAAGCAGTATATCTTCAGGAATCGGCTAAATCTGATAAACTTTATACATTTGAGAGAAGACCGATATTTTTAAATCTTGTGTGCGTGTGACACCTGGAGTGCATAGTGCAATGATTTGATGCAGTAAGCAGTGGCAGAGGGACTGAACCAGACACGCACGGTGGTCTGAAAAGAAGATACCAGCACATAGTATTGTGTGTCTGTTTTGGAGAAGGGCTTGGTGGGTTGGGTTTGGGAAGCTTTCCTACAAACAGGTTAGGACTCCCAGGAGCATCAATCCTGCTGCAAACTGCTTTGATCAGTTTGTAGTCTCAATCCAATTTAAGAGTTTGCCCCAAGCAAGAGTGTGTATGTGTGCAATTTTGTTTATAAAGTGTAAACTGGTGCTTGGCCCATGGCAGGCAGTGACTGCGGGCTACAGCTGCAGAGCATGTACATATAGACATATGTATGTGTGTATGCATGCATGTATGCATGTGCTCTTTGGAGGCTGTGCTGTGGGTAATCAAGCATCATTAATATTCCAAGTTGCTTGCCACATTCAGGAAATAAGGACCAGCGCATGAAACACAGCCACCCCTTTGTAACCACTTGTATCTGTCCCACTCAAAGACACACATGCACACATCCATAAAGCTAATACACACTAGCACATCACCCACTTTTTCTGAATACGTTACTATGTTCAATATTTATTGTTCTAAAACTGCGGCTGCTCCGATTAGCATTTCACCCTAGTAAAAAAATAAAATAAAACAGTATAAAATATTCAGCTTCTGGAAGTAAGAGTCATGGGAGCCCTGAGAGTGTTTATTCATGTTGCACCCTGGGAAAGCACACAGGAGCACGTTGGAGAGAACACTTTACAGAGCACAGCAGAGCTCATCAGCTGAATATATTACTCTGCTCCTGAAGGCAACGCTGTTCACTCTGGACTCCAGCAGAGTGAACACTGCTGATCAGCAGGACACACACACTCAGACACACTGATTCTGTCTCCCATTTCACACCCACCCACACCTCAGCCTCATCTCCCCCGAGCTGCCCTTTCTTCCATCTCGTTCCTCAGCCCATAATGGGGAGGAGGAGAGGATGTTAATAGGCAAGAAAAGGTCAAGGACAGCCACTGATATCCTGCTTAAGACACAAGACCGTTGTTAACAAGAATGAAGCACTAGAAAGATTTTGTAAGGTGCAGGTACACAAAGAGACCTTGATGGATACATGGCAGTGGTTAGCAGTGTTCAGGATAGCATGTTGCAAAGTCATTACGTATCGCTGTAATGATATCACATTAGAACTTGTTCCTCTTGTTAATTTCAGAAACTGAATTAAAATTACTCAAACAATAATGTCACTTGTGTTTCATAAGTCACCTTGAGTGACTGTGTCTCACACACAATGAGCAACAAGATTCAGTTCAATAGAGCCCAGCCTAGCGGCAGTGAGAAAGATATTTTGCTTTCTTTTAAGATAATGCCGCTTCCTTTCAACTCCAACATGCAGTCCCTGAATATCTGAACATCAACGTCAGAGACAGAGATCCTGACCCCTTTGTCTTTAAGACTTTGCATGAACTATAAAATAACAGTATTTTGCTTGTGGCTCTTCAGCGTGGACATTTGGGCAGACTTCTTCTCATGAACTTCTTCTTAGATATAATTGGGTAATATGGAGAAATAATAAAAACATGAAATAGTCTGATTCATTTAGTGAATATTTTTAGGTGTATTTGATCTGTTAAAAATCACTTTACACAACACTGAAATATGTTTCTTGCCTTAAGTCGTTTGAAGTGATGCTAGAAAGGCAAAAGTCTCTGTTGTTACTACAACAAAAGGCTTTGTGTGAAACACACGTTGGACTGGTTTTCATCATCTTTGTAGTTTAATTTATCAAAAAGGATAAAAGGAAATGTGTGAGTGTGTGCGTGCGTGTGTGTGTGTGTCTTATTATTTTTAACAGGAAATTATATGACAGTGCTTCCCTAGCAGTGATGTGGAGAAATGTAACAAATAGGTAATACACTGCTTTCTAAAAAGTAAAAATAAAAACAACAACTAAAGAAACTAATGACTAATATATGTAAAATATGCTGCAACTGCAGTACTGATGATTAGCCGCCTTAAGTGGCTCTGGAGCTTGAGCAGTTGCAAATGGCACAAAGAAGTGACAGTGGCTCTCAGAAAGTGCTGATACATGTCAGAGCTTCCTGATTCATTAATCAAAGCACACACCTAACTTATTAAAGCCAGCAAAGAGTATCTCTTATTTTATCACGTCTGCAGTTTTCTCTTTTCCGCTGTGCTTTTATCCTTGATTGTCTGGCCGATCATGTAAAGAGAAAGAAGAGCAGAGAGAGAGAAACCTCGCTAACAAGGCTCATGTATCTCAATCACCTCAAACAATATCAGTTCCAGCTAAAATATGCAAGGCAACACTCCTCACAATAGCAATGCCAGGGGGCACAGTGGCTGGCATTTCCTGACAAATAGACTTAATTTAGATGTAACCCTGTTTTTGTGCTATTAATTTTCCTTTCACCTATTTACACATATATGTGCACACAAGCAAATCCAGCCTCTATTTTTCATTCATTCCCTTTGTCTTTTTGCAAGTGATAAGGTTTGAGCTCTGACTGACAGGCGACTGCATCCTCTCCCCCCCTTTTCCCTTTTCAACCTCTCATGGTCTCTCCATTTCGGAGCTTCCCCTCTGCTCTCATTCTGCCCATCAGCATTATAAAGCCCCATACCATCATACCATTCATGCACATACACAGAAACGGTAAGGAAGAAATTATGAGGAAAGGAGAGCGGGCGAAAGAAAGCCTTGAGTTTTAGCTGACACTGTCTCTAAGCAACTCTAACTGATTTTCTTTTAACTCTCTGGTTAATAATACAGATTCGACTGCTGACAGAAAAAGTGATGACTCTTCCAATGAGTTATTTTATTTTCTCTCCCTTAGTCACTTCTAGGTGTTAAACAATAGTCATATATTAAACTGACAAACGATTGCTGAGGCTGTTGGATGGCTTTAGAAGCAAAAGATGGTAAAGTGGGACTAATCTTTACATCAAATAACCCTGTGATTGTCCCTCTTTGTAGCCTCGTTACACAGAGTATTTTTTTAAGTAGTAATTTTCTACATGGGCAAAACTAGTATACAGTACCTGCCAAGAGCTGCAATAGTAACCTGGAATCTACACAAAATGCAAAAATAAGAGATGCCGACTCTTCATGGCTGCTCAAAATTATGCAAAATTATATGTGGCTGAATTTAAACGTTTACATAGCTACATATTGTTTTCATTATCATTCAGTTTGAAGAATGTAATAGGATTTTATGAAAGTATTACTCTCTTAAGGTGTTTTAGCCTGACAGCCAAAGTTTATTTGTTTGCAGTTTGTCCTGTGAAATAACAATAACAGTCCCAAAGACTACAACAACAACACCTGTTGTTGCACTGCTACACTCACAGGTGACAAACACTGGAAAATGAATGCATGGCAAACATTTGGCAAAAATTATATATTGAATGTTTTCACTGCAGTTGCTGTTGTGTTGCTTTTAATTCTTATAGCATTTATATTAATGATAAATAGCAACTTAGATGCTGCCATTTTTTAAAGGACAGAAGCAAAAGACAAGAAAACAAAAACAAAAGAAAAATAAAGAAAACGGTCAAGAAGCAGCCGTTACTAAAGTCCACTTTTAGAAAGTATTAGTAGTACAGAATTCCTCTCATATGCTGCACAGTTTTTGTTGGATAAATAAATTTATCTGGTGTCTTGTATATCTGACAGTTTTGTTTGGCTTAGCTCTTGTGTAATAGCGCTCTTCAACTACACACTGAACAGCGAACATCAAGTGTTTACTCTCGGGCTTCTTCTCACTCTGATTTCCAAGTGACTTGACTTGTTGATGGTACGCAGCAAACAGCTCCAGCCACGGTGAAACCCGCCTACACGCGAAACAGAGCTGTTGTGTGTTATATCTTCAGGTGCAAGGGGGAGGGAGAGGGAGAAGAAGGGAGAGAGTGAGAGTTTGGAGAATCGTGTGACTGTGTGTATCGTGATGACTGCTGCTGTGCATGCCGTCACTCCAAGTTCAGACTTGTGCTGCTGTTTTTCTGCTGCACTGCAGAGGCCTGCGTTGCCTCTTGCTCACAACTTTAGACTGGTTTCCCCGGCAACCAGGGTGTCTGCACATAGAGAGCAACCATCTTCCCCAGATGAGAGCTTTTGTCAGTACAGTCACGCTCACTAGGACAGAGAGAGAGAGAGAGAGAGAGAGAGAGAGAGAGAGAGAGAGAGAGAGAGAGGGAGACAGAGAGTGATGAGAGAGCACATAGTAACTCTTACCCATATATCACTTATTTATCTGGGTGAGACTTAAATTGCTGTTTGTCCAACCAAGTACTCAAACCTTTTCAAGTTATAGCAGCATAACATATCTCACTTTTTCGTCTCTCACACACAAACATCCTCCACAAGTTTTGCTGGGACTTTTTGCTTCTTTTAGGTACCAGGGAAGTGAATGTCAAATTTACAGGGTAAAATAGCCCAAGATGAAAAATACCTGAACTAGTCTAAGTTTTATTCCAACTGTGCCAGTTCATCTAAAATTTGAAACTTTTTTAGGCACTTGAAGAAAAGAAAAAATGTCACATGTGTTGAAAAACAGTACAACATTATAATGATTAGGTTTAACATAAGTTTACTAGCTAATGGCAGTGTTGATTTTGTCATGAAATTTTGATATAGTTTTAGTCAATTTAGGCAGTCATTTGGTGTTGGCTCTCTCTGTGGTACAGTATCACTTCCTGTTTCTGTTACGCACAGTGGTGTTTTGTGTAGTTTATCTGTGTAGACCATTTATTTAAAAACTTTAAGATAACGTCTTATTTCATAGCGTGATCTTCACCGGCTTTATTCAAAACGCACTCTTTGTTGAATCACTCACTATTATATTCACAGTATTCATGCACAGTGTCTTTGGGGATTTGCTAGCTTGGCTTAGCACGTAGATGAATCACCAGCACAATGGTCCCTTCACCTGTCCCTCAGCACCTACCTGATCAGTGTATAATATGTTTTACTCCTCCACTCTCTACTTTAGCAATAATGATAGTTGTAATAAATGTAACCTCTTTAATTCAATTCAATTTTATTTATACAGCACCAAATCACATCAACAGTCGCCCCAAGGCGCTTTATATTGTGAGGTAGACCCTACAATAATACATACAGAGAAAAACCAAACATTCATATGACCCCCTATGAGCAAGCAGTTTGGCAACAGTGGAGAGGAAAAACTATCTTTTCTTGGGAAGAAACCTCCGGCAGAACCAGACTCAGTGAGGGGCGGCCATCTGCCGCGATCCGTTTACAGCTCTGGAGGCCAGGATCACTGAATTGGAAACCTCACTCTGCACCCTTAAAACACATAAGTAGCCAGGCCCCTGTAGTGGGTGTGGCCACCGTTAGCAGACTGCCCCGAGCAGCCAGTGGGTGTCATCAGCTGTGTCCCCTCTCGGCGATACACCCGGTGAGGAGCAAACTGTGGTTATTTGCAATTCTGCTTTGAGACGTGACGTTAGAGACACCAACAACCATAGTGAGCAGGTGACAATGAAGGAGCTCTGAAACTGCTGGCTAAAGATAAATGTAAAAAAGTGCAAAATAATGACTCTTATAATGACACTCACTTACGTTAACAGGAGGTCACTAAAATTGTGGTATTTTAGTGACCTATGTAACTTTGCCAAAGCAGTGTTGGACTCTGTAGCTTTCTCTGGTCCCCTTTCCAACCAGACCACATATTCTCCTTAAATTGCTGTCTGCCTGAGTGGTGTCCAAAAAATGATGAGGCTTTATAGATAATTTGTATAAAACATTGTATAAAACATTATACATGCTTCCCTTATGCATTATCAATAGAAGGCATAGCATACATCTTCACTGCTATGCAGATAATGCACAACTTTATCTATCCATGAAGTCAGACAAAACACACCAATTAGTTACTGCAGGAATGTTTTATAGACAAAAAGACCTGGATGAGCTCTAATTTCCTGCTCATAAATTCATATACAACAGTGCTTTGTAATTATACTCGGCCCTAAAAGTCTTAGAAATGTGGCATTGGCCTTCTTTGAGGAATCCACTGTGAGGAATTTTGGATTCAATTTTGACCAGGATATTAAACAAAAACATTGGATTGCTTTCTTCCATTTGCATAACATCTATAAAATTAGAAACACCCTGTCTCAGGATGATGCTGAAAAACTAATTCATGTATTTATTAGTTCTATGTATGGCTGTAATTCATCATTATCAGGATATCCTAAAAAACTCTTTGAAAAGCATTCAGTTGATCCCAAATGCTGAAGCAAAAGTACTGATAGGGACTAGAAAGAGAGAGCATATTTCACCCATACTGAGCTCTCTTTGTTGGCTCCCTATTAAATCTGGAACCAAATTTCCTTCTCATCACATACAAGATCTTGAATAATCAGACCCTGCCTCTACTTGTGGTTTCTTAGTGTTTCTGGTTCTGCTGAAGGTCTCTTCCTCTTAAAAGGTTTTTCTTCCCGCTGTCGCCAAAGCACGCGCTCACAGGGACCCAGCTGGTTGTTGGGGGTTTCTCAATTTCTCAAATTTGTCGGTACATCCTCCTGATAACCAGCCTCAGGAGCAAATGTCCATTATAAAGGACATAAATGAATATTTATGTCCTTTATAATGGACATTTGCTTTGGTCTATATCTTTTGACTTTCATTGTGCTGCCCTACTAAGTCCTGATGAGTCCTAAATAGAGGACACCCTGGGCTTTCCGTTGATATCTCTTGTGTTTGGGTGGCCTCTTTTAGCTCCAAAGAGGCAGCAAATCACAAAAATAAGTTCAATGGGAAGATTCTTTTTGCCTCGGTTCTCAGGAGGATTGAAAATTGAATTGAATTGAATCTAAATTCATTTCATTTTAGTCTAGCTTTACTTCACTAAATATCATAAGATTATAGTCGACTAAATCTAAAGTTGACTAATGTATAAAGTGTAAAATGTTTATACCAGTGAGTAAAAATATACAGTTTCTTGAGGCAGGTCACATATGCATGTCTAACCTTACTGCATAAGGAGAATATTCCTCAGTGTATCACTTCCAAACTCGTCCCACCTTTTTATTTTCATCTGATTTTTATTTATTGTTGACAGTGTCAATACATTGATGTAATTGTTAATATAAACTATGAAGAAAATTATTAGTAAAGGAAATTACAGTAGAAGAGGAAGAAACTTGGTGTTCAGTGTTACAGGGAACATGGAAAGGCCAGGGATTTAGCCACTAACCCTCCAACTAATTGACATTCAGCTTTACCCTCTGAGCCACAGCTTCAGAGGCTTGTACCTCAGATCCTGGAAGAATCATCTGTCTTACACCCTTCTTGTGTGGAGTTTGTATGTTCTTTCTGTGCCGTTGTGTGTAGTCAGTTACTGAGGCCCACAATCCAAGAGCATTGTATATTATGCTATGTTATATGTGAATTCAAAGTAGGTACATAAATGTATACATTAATAGGTCTAAAAATCTGAACTTGAGTTGTAAATAAACACCTTTCAGCTCACTAAGACCAGGAAAGCATTATACAAATGTCAGTAAATAAAAAGTATCCTAATGCTGTATTAGCACTGAAGTCCCCGTGGTAAACTTCACTGTAATTAGAAAAAAAATCTTCACAAACGATAGAAGTATTACTCAAGATACTCAAGATATCTTTTTCAATGATTTGAATAATTATGGAAAAATATATTAAACAGGCCTCAAAAGGGCATTTTGTATAATAAAGTCATGTGGAAAAGTCAAAATTAAGTTGGCAGACAGTGCAGATGTACATATATATGTTATTCCCGGTCAGTACTCCAAAGTGCTCAGCACCAACAGAACGGTTACATATGCTGTTTGTATGTTGCAAGCCTTGACTCTTCTGTAGTTCCACAGCTGCATTCAAACTTCATTGTACTCCTTTATTCCTTTTAGAGACTAAAAAATCTGCAGAACAATCTACCATTTTGAAATGGTGGAATTTTCTATGCTATATCTTATGGATGTTCTGCGCATTGAATTCTACTATTTAAAGTTTGTGAAAATACCCATGAACCTCAAAAAAGAAAAGATAATGTTCTGGCAGAAACTTACCAGGGCATTTTCTATTTATTTTTTTCTACAGAATCTGTATTTATCTGTGTGTTGCTTTGTTGTTAGTCTTATTTATTTATTTTTACCGCGGATTCAAACAGCAAAATCCTATTTCTTCTGTTGCAATAATTCTTTCCTCACCCGCGCCACAAGATTTACTTTCAGGTTGTCCCTGTAGTTGAGGACCTTATAATAATCGTTCTCTGCAGAACATTAATATTACTTTCTTTTCCAACTCACTGTGCCCTCTCCATTTATTTAGCTGTCAGCCTTGATTGTCTTTGCTATCATACATTCCTAAAACAGAGCATACTGAAGGTCTGACCCTACAGCCCCGGGCGGCAGGTTTACTAGCCTCATGGAAAAAAAAACGTCAGGGTCATTCTTAGGCATATGGCACAGTCTTATGTCTAATTTTTCTCTGCTATGGCAGCAATAACTGTGCAGCATTTAGAGAAAAACTCAGACTTTGTGTATTAATTACCACAAGTACAGTACTCATTTCCACGCTTTAATTTACTTCTTGGTTCTTCAGGGTCACTGTTAACTTATTGGGCTGAGCTACTTGAACTGATGTTTGACAACAGTTTGACAACTGCACAGTATTTTCCTCTTTTAACAGCTTAACAAAATATATGAAATTTCATAAACTACATTAATCACATTTAATGCTGAAGAAAGACAAATATTGATGCTGGAATCCTGAAATTAGTGTCTGTGAATATTCTGTGTCTGTGATAAATCAAATATTTGCAAAGTGTTTGTCTTTGATATTGACTTTCATTATTTATTTTTGTCACTTCTTTTCAGGTTATCTGTTTTAACTCTGTAATGTCTGTATCAAGTTACTGAATCTGCAGTCTGATGCAACAAATATGAATGTGCTTATTATTATGACTTGCCAGGTTCAGTATAACTTTTCAAAAGATATTATTTATATTTTTGATTACTTGTTGACAGTATTTCATCAAAAGTTTAGATAGAAATCTGCTTATTGTATTCGCTCCTTTTCTTTTTCTGTGATTGGGTTTGTTAAAACAATACAGCTATGTTGACCAAAACAAAACCTGTACCGGCATTTCTCAACAGATTAGAAAACACTTTTCATTTCCAAACTTTCTACCCTCATTGTCTCACTTTTCATGTTCATTTCTCTCTCATGTCTATTTGTCTAGATGTATGACTCATCAGACTCTAAGGCTCAGCTGCAATTTAGCTTTTCTGTTTCATTCAAAACATTCTCACTCTCTGTTCTTCCACCCACTCTCAAGTTCTATTTCTCAGTAGTCTGGCCTCATCTGACCTCCACTCTAATGAATAATAATGAGTGTTCCTCTCCTTGCATTGGTCACTAAGATCCAGTCAGGGGTCATTCAAGAAAGACAGGACAGCTTGCTGTCTTTTTCATATAGTAGTGATATAACTATTAATACACCACTGTGGAAACAAGGACCCGGTGGCTGTATTTTGAATATATTATACTTGGTCTTTTGGTGGACTAATAGTGCGCTGATGTTTGTAGCCTTGTTATTGCAACCGTTCGCACGCTCATAACTCTTCATTACCACTAATAAGGACATGAGAACTTCTGAAACAGAGACATGCACAAGCACACCTCCAACAACAGTGGCCTGTTTTTGTTATTACTTTGTGATGTGTGTGTGTGTGTGTGTGTGTGTGTGTGTGTGTGTGTGTGTGTGTGCGCGCACGTGTATGGGGGGGGGACAAGTCTTCAGTCTCAGAGGAGCTTCACTGTTGTGATGAACTGTCTGAACTCTTAACTCGACTAAAATGTTTCTCCTGCCGCAGGCGATGGTTTTGTCATGTCAAAAATAACGAGGTTAAGCACTAGCTCACATAAATTTATAAATCCTGAAAAATCTCAAATATCTTCTGTTATCCGATCCATGAATACAATCTAGGCCACATTTTCTTCTTTAGCTCAGATAGGCATTATCTTGAATAGTGTCACAGAAACTAGTGGACACGATTGGACAGATAAAAATCCTCTTTCGGACATGACCTCTGTCAATGACACACACACACACACACACACACACACACACACACACACACACACACTTACACAACCCGATATATACACAGTGAGACACCATCTCAAACACAAACGTCTCCTCAACCACAAACACTAAAGGTTGTAGGCAGTGTTTACAATGTGTGAGGCACTTCTGGTGCACGCACATGCACACAAGCTACCAGACACAGCGAAGGACATATAGATTCATTCTCTATTCAGGTTTGCAGGAAGAGTATCCTGGGGCCTTTTTATCACTTCTTAGTCTATATTATTAATCTCATGCTGCAAGCACCAGTTCAAACCACTGGTTCAAACCACATCTTTTCACATCTTTAGTACCTGAATACATTTTGTTGCTGTTATTTGTAAAAAGGTTTTTTTTCTCTGTTACAGAAAATAAACACTGTTTTATGTGCGGTGTTTCCGCTAAAAAAGGTGAAAAAATATTATGTCACTGTGATGTACTTTGAACTTCAAATATGAAATAAAATCTGACCATGGCTACTTTTTTAAAGTAAGGATGGCATTTTGGTGTTCTCTCTTTGAGCTGTGTCGGCTCAAATATACATGGGTGTCTTTTAGAGCTGTCACTCTGAAGTTGTGACAGATCTAAAACAGTATACTAAGGCAGGATAAAAAGAGGCACTTAGACTTGCAGTTGTTGACATACGTAAAAGGCCTTCTAAAAACGGTCATGGGATAGGCTATTTGACAATAATGCTTTGAGCTGGTTGGAAGAAGCCCCAGTAGTGTGCAGTTGAACTGCTCTGGCTCCTCTCCTGTTGTTATGCTTATCATCCTTTCTACTTTACACAATGGCATGATCTGGTGCCTCTCTGTGTTCAGTGGATACCTAGATAAAGTCACTGAGCACTATATGGAGAGATATATTGAAGTACTACTTCCAGCTACTCCCTCAATCAAATGGGGCTTGTCATCCCAGATACTTCCCCATGTTTAAATTGGCAGACGTTTTTTTTTCACATGATATAGAGCGAATTCCTCACACTTCAGCACATTTTAAATACATAATCAGCCAATAGCCTGACAGTAACACAATACATTACGTATGTAAACATGGTCAAGACAGCCCGGTAATTTCACACTAAGCATCAGAATGGGGAAGAAAGATTATTTAAAGGAATTTGAATGTGGCATTGTTGGTGAGACACTGGCTAGTCTATTTCAGAAACTGCTCATCTACATGGATTTTCTTGCACAACTAAACTCTATAAACTAAGATAATGGTATAAAAAAAAGAGCAAATATCCACCGACTGGCAGTTCTGTGGGTTTTGATGTCAGAGAAGAACGTCCAGACTTCTTCAACATGATAGGCAGGGAACAGTAACTCAAATAATCAGTCTTTACATCCAAGGTATGCAGAAGAGCATCTCTGAATGAATGACATATTGAACTTTGAAGTAGATGGGGTACAGCAGCAGAAGGGCACACCAGTGCCACTGCCGTAAGCGAAGATAAGGAAACTAAGGCTGCCTTTTGCAGAGGCTCACCAAAAAGCAGACAGAAGATGCATACTGTGTCCATACCTTTATGACCACTGTGTACCCATCTTCCAGGACATTAACAACTGTTCTCTGCTGCAAACATGACATCAAGTCTTTCCATGTAAGTAAAGAGAATATGCTAACACAAAGGTAGCAAAGAATCCAGCCAAAAAACCTGCTCCTGAGAATCACTGTTGCACTAACATTTTTCTGTGTCGTGCTCTTATGGACTGATTTTCGTCAACTTTGCTGAAAGCTTTGTGTTTGATACTTAAACACCAACATAAAGTTTTTCTTTGTGTCTTCAAATTACCATAGGTGGTTGTGTGGATATATAGGCTCAGATCTATATAGGTAAATGCTAATTGTGTGACAGTGCATCTCAGGCCATCTTGTGGATTAAAGGAAAAGTAATGTAATAGAGTAAATATGTAACTTGTACTGTATTGTATTGCATTACAGCAACAAATATTGTATGTAATACAGCTCTTTTTGGGGCATCACACTCAGTGCTGGTGGCATAGAGCAGCGGTCCCCAACCTTTTTTGCGCCACGGACCGCTTTATGTCCGACAATAATTTCACTGACCGGCCTTTAAGGTGTTGCGGATAAATACAACAAAATAAAACCAGTACCGGTACCAAAAAAAGAAGATTTACTCATAACACATGGGAAAAGACCCAGTTAACGATAGAAATGATCAAAAATAATGATAAAAAACGATCAAAACCCTGAAAACCATAAATTTCACACCTGAGCCTCAACTCTCATGGTACCAAACGACTCACGGAACGGTAACGGTCCGTTGGCCAGGGGTTGGGGACCGCTGGTATAGAGGGAACTGACCATTGTGAGTATATTTGATTGATGACCAGATCCACATGTGGTCAACTACACCCCACATGTGCAAACCAGATCATTGTTACTGTGCATCTGTTGCAGTCAACCCCCCATAAACTTCCAAATGACACTGACGCAAACAACGGCAGAGATGATTTAAATTTCATTCTAGCAAACAGTTCTGGTTGGTGCTGCACTTTTGAAAATGTGAAGTAAGATCTAATCCTTTTATGACCCATTTGTGCCTTGCCTGCTGTTAGATATTTACCCCCTGGTGTGCATGTGATAAACAGCTTATATTAAAACAAGTGGCTGCTTTTGGGGATACAAGCTGTTTCAGGTACCACTGAGACAAGAGATACGATCCGTAGAGCTGAGGTGAAATGGCAAACCAGACACCACAGTACAGCAATTTTCTTTAGAAACCAAGAGGTCAAGATGCTTCTATTTTTTCAAGCTACAGGATAAATTATTTTTCTCCATGTCAAAATATTGATTGATATAATTCCCCAGTTGTGTTAATTCATTCAGAACAGAGTGTAATTAAATATTATATGTTCTTACTTGAAATTATCCTTAAGGGTAGTTAACATGAATACAGAATGTATCCTCTGCCCTTTCTCTGGTTTTTTAACGCCCGCATAACCATCTACTCCTCTGCCTTTCTGTGTTTAAAGGTCATATTTGTTTTGTTTATTGTGTGAAATTGTTTGGAGAGTCCACTTGCTCAATTTGACAGAAGGCTGAGGCAGAAATACACAAAACACAATTTCAGGCAAATGGTCTAAAGGGTGCAGGCTGGTCAGAGGAGAGAAGTGGACCAATGTGAGTCCTCACGTATGAATATGATACACATAAATAACGTACACAAATGTTAACATACACAAATATATAACATAAAAAAATAAAGCTTGAAGGTGAGATTTTTTCTTTTTTGGACTCCCACAAATTCCTGGATCTCTGACATGTGATTGTTGCCCTGCTAGGATTCATTACCTCTACCTCTCCTGAGTTTAGCTGCATTTTGGTCTAGCTGCCTCAAGTGAAACAGCAACATAAAAAACTGTGATAATGTTCTTACAATGTCTGAATTGTGTTTGATATAAATAGATATATCGCTTGCATTCTTGTACAAAATCATTCAAATGGCTCTACCTTTCTAAGACAATGCTGACAGGGTGCTAGTGTTTCTAGGGTCTATGTATATTCACATAGTAGGCTATTACCAAAAGCTTATGTTCACTTCTTTATTTTTTGCTAGAAAAATGTTAAATAGGTACAATGATTTATTGAAACATCTGCAAATACTCCAAAATGTTCATTTAGCTTTCTTTTTTCTTTTCTTTTTTTCTTCTTCATTTCTTCTACATTACGTGTTTTGTATCATTATTCTGCTCATTAACCCATCTGTGCTTGAGCTTCAGGCCACAAACTGATGGCCGGACATTCTCCTTCAGGACTTAATGGTATAAAGCAGAATTCACCAATTTCTGAAATAGCAGAGCAGAACCCAGGCCATTACACTACCCCCACCATGTTTGACTGCTGGCTTGGTGCTCGTTTTGTAAAATGGTACATTAATTTTATGCCAGATGTAATGGGAGACAAAACTTCCAAAAAGTTTAACTTTTGCCTTTTCAGCCCACAGGCTGTTTTCTCAAAAGTCTCGGGGAGTCTTCAGAGGGTTTTTTTGGCAAATGTGAGACAAGCCTTTGTGTTCTTTTTGGGCAGTATAGCTGGATTGAAAATGACTGAAAAGGCAGCCAAAGAAAAACTTTGAATAAGAAAAACTTTGAAGAACTAATATTCAAGACCACTTTTAAAAATTACAAGAAAGACTGGCCCCCTGGAAGCAACATATTAAAAAAATATAAAGAAACGAGGAGCAACTCAAGAGTTTTCTACAGTACTTATATATATTACTGATTAAAGGAACCTTGACTAGCCTGCAGCTTGCTCAGCTGTGGTACATGTATCTGGCAACCAGAACTGTTAGACTGTATACAGTAACTCTTAATCTTGCAATAGGTACCCAATTGGTCCCAGCTAAAGCTACTGGTGTGTAAACTATTATTTTTGTAGCAAGACTTTTTCTTGAAATATACGATACAGTTGGTGACATTTGACACCGACTGTGAGGCACCTACGATGCAGTCTTGAGATCCCTTCCTAAGTCCCTCAACCCCTACTCACATCTTGTGTCAAGTGACCTCAATAGGTCACATGATATGGTGAGGCAAGATCAGAGAAACCTCTGATGGTACGGACCCACGCCTTTTTTCATACCTTGGCACATGTGATGAGGTACATGATTACTAGTGGGTCAATGACCCTCTTGACGGACAACCCTCATTAGGGTTTAAATACCTGGAATTCTTCACCATTTGGTTTTTAAATTGAGGAAGCCTTTTAGATCAGAAGTAAGACAGTAGCTTTATTTCCAAGCTCCTCAGACTACCATGATCTGGATGACTGAGAACCTACACAGACATATGATACCACAATATAAAAGTCTATAGTCGCTTGCTATATACTGCATAAACATAACACATTGACACTACAAGTGTATCATCCTGCTTAATGAATGGCAAAGCTGCTTCTTTGATTCTAAGTCCTCCACATCGAAACTGTATGAAAACGAAGAGAGATAAGAGAGATCATTAAATGAGCATTTCTCTACTCATATCTTTCTGCAATTTCAATCAAACCTAAGTCTAAAAAGAGGCTAAACATAATTCTGTCATAAACCGGCTTCTTAAAATTGGAATCTGAGCAAATATAAGAAGGTATTACTATAAGGAGGCAGCAGGTAGGAAGATTGGGGTAAAAAAAACTTATGAGAGACAGGTATTTGGGAATGCAAGTGTTCAAGGGCCTGCACCTTTGTGCAGCTTGGCAGGCTAATCACAAAACAGGTGTCAGAGTGCAGAAAACTTCTGTTGTCTTTCACCAGGATAGGAGCCAGGGAAGAGGGACATGAACGCAGGTAGCTGTGGAGCTGTGTACTAAAACTCACTTCAGCTTCAGTCACACACAGTCAGGACTCAGTGGGGCACATGTCTACCTAGCGACTCCAGAAAGAACAAATTTGCTTATTTGTCAGAAACAGTCACTTAAAATAGCATGATAAGCTTTTGCACCCTGTGGTGGGGAAATCACTGGCATGTGACATATTTTTAGTGGTTTCCCATACTGATTTTTTGGAAGGAAGACATAAAATACACATAGTTTGGTTAGAAGCTAGCAGTGAATGTGGCTGATGTTTTAATCAATTCAGGAGTATGTTTGGCATCAGGCAGCATACAAATCAAGGTCACAAGCACTTTGTAAGTAGATGCATACTATATACTACAAAACCGCAAAGGTTGTGTGTGCCCACATATGAACTTACAATGTAGTCATTTTTACTGCATGTCCAGAACAACACAAGCATCAGTGTGAAGACACATTTCATAAATCATACAAGTGTCAACAGACAGAAAGACACAGCTGCTCGCTCTGTCGCCAGAGTTGCAATAAATGTCATCCATGTCTGTGGATGTCTGCCACTATAGTACGGGATAATGAGGAGTATTACTGATTGACCTGATTTTCCACATGCTCAGAGCACTCTGACTCTCAGGACCACCACACATGAACATGCATAAAAGATATGAAATCTTGTTTGCATTTAAAGAAAGCACAGTGAGAGCAGCAATGTATGACGGATTCATAATGAAATGGAAGTGCAGGCTGATAGAAGAGACATTAGAGCAGAGAGGAAAAGAAAGGGGTCAGCCCACGTGAAGGAAGGCATTATATATGTAGTAGTGGAGTACTGCTAAAACTGTCAGTGCATGCAGTGTACTATATATCTGAGTGAGGGTGTGTGTGTTTACATATGTGTCTGTTAACCTTTGCATTCACAACATGCAGAAGTGGCACTGTAACGAGATTGCTAAAACCTGCAGTTAAAAAGGCAGCGAGCGAGACAAAAGACTTGATGTGAATATATCCTGTGACAGACACAAACCACATTTGGAGCAGAGTGCACCTTCTGAATGCACAGCAAACGAAATATAGTTGAAAAAAAATGCTCAACACAGTGAAATATATGCAGAGTTTGAAATGACAAAACAGACCTACTTATCGGGTGCTTATTTGGAGTGCTCCAGCACAAATGCCAGAGTTGTTTTCTGCAGAGCTGTGCACATTTAAGGAGGTCTTCTCACCCTGCTTTCTTCTTAGACACATTTCGCAGCTACCAACTGCCTCCATCAGCACACACTGTGTCACTGTACAGACACACAACACATACATATCCAAGGCACACTCACACATGAATGCAAAGACACATACACACTCATGTCATCTGTATGCACATACACACACCACTTGCACACACATACACACACAAATACCCTATGGTAGCTGAATTCAGGTTGCTGTAACTGTATGGGCCATTTTTAGCTCTTTAATAATACTAGAATAGTTGTTACCTGAGATAACCCCACTGAGAGGAAAAACAATTCCAGTCTCCCGCAAGCCCTCTAGTTTAATCCTCTCTAGTATCCTAGGGAGGGAAATTACACTTCCTGTAACAATTCTTTTGGTCTTGCAGTTCAACATTGATGTCCTTTTGTGTTGGCCAAGGCCATTAGTTTTGACACATGTATAATTGATTATCATATTAACGGCTGAAATCGTTCAGCACAGTTTTGCTGAGGCTGTGGGGATAGACAAGGTTCATAATGGCTTTGAGCACACAGATCCATATTTTGTCTGGTTTACTTTACATGTTGTCATGTGACTTCAAGATTTTCAATCCATTTTTTTTTTCATAATTTCTTCCATAATATCTTCCATAATTAAACAGTATATCTGTTGATTAAAAAACAAAACTATGTAAAGTTACAGAAACTGCAAATCTTTTTATGTGGGAAAAAAATTTAAAGCATGACAAAAGCCAATTTTTTGTAAAGTGGACATCTTTGGCTTTTCTCTTAGATGAAATGCTACTTTTTGTTGCCAATCATCGACTTTTAAACAAAGTCAACATATACACTACCAGTCAAAAGAGAGAATTAAATGAGACGTTAAAAAAAAAGCATTAAATGAAAAGTCATTTAATGTTTTTTCTTTATTTTTATCACTATTTACATTGCTGATTCTCACTGAAGGCATCAAAACTATGAATGAACAGTTATACAATTATGTAGTAAACAAAAAAATGTGAAATAACTCAAAACATGTTTTATATTTTAGATTCTTCAAAATAGCCAGCCCTTGCTTTGATTACGGCTTTGCACACTATTGGCGTTCTCAGGTAGTCACATGAGAAGGTTTTCCAACAGTTTTAAAGGAGTTTCCAGAGATACGGAGCACTTGTTGACCCTTTTGCCTTCGCTCTGTGGTCTATCTCATCCCAAACTGTCTTGATTGGGTTTAGGTCAGGTGACTGTGGAGGCCAGGCCATCTGGCACAGCACTCCATCATGCTCCTTCTTGTTCAAATAGCTCTTACATAGCCTGGAGGTGTGTTTGGGGTCACTGTCCTGTTGAGAAATAAATGATGGTTCAACTAAATCTAAACATGATGGGATGGCATGTTAAAACCTAAAATGTGGCCTTAGAAAATCATGGTTTTGCACTTTATTATTTATGATAGATAAATACCACAGGATGCTGTGGTAGCCATGCTGGTTCAGTGTGCATTCAGTTTTGAATAAATCCCCAACAGTGTCACCAGCAAAGCACCCCCACACATCACACCTCCTCCTCCATGCTTCATGGTAGGAACCATGCATGTAGAGACCATCCATTCACCTTTTCTGCATCAAACAAAGACATGACAGGTGGAACCAAAGCTCTCAAATTTGGACTCATCAGACGAAAGCTTTCCACTGATCTAATGTCCATTCCTTGTGTTTTTTGAGCCAAACACATTTCTTCTGCTTGCTGCTTTACTTTAGTAGTAGTTTCTTTGCAGCTGTTTGACCATAAAGGCCTGACTCGTGCAGTCTCCTCTGAACAGTTGACGTGGAGATGTGTCTGCTACTGGAACTCTGTGTCACATTTATCTGGCCTCTAATCTGAAGTGCTGTTAACTTGTGATTTCTACGGCTGGTGACTCAGATAAATTTATCGTCAGCAGCAGAGGTGACTCTTGTTCTTCCTTTACTGGGGTGGTCCTCATGTCAGCCAGTTTTGTCGTAGCGCTTGATGGTTTTTGTGAGTGCACTTTGGGACATTCAAAGTTTCAGCAGTTTTCTGGACTGACTGACCTTCATTTACTAAAGTAATGATGGACTGTCATTTCTCTTAGCTGACTGGTTCTTGCCACAATATGAATTCTAACAGTTGTCAAATATGGCTAGTCAGCTGTGTACCAAGCTGACTTCTGCACAACACAACTGATGGTCCCAACCTCAATAAGAAGGCAAGAAATTCCACAAATAAACCCTGACATGGCACACCTGTGAAGGGAAACCATTTCAGGTGACTACATCATGAAGCTCATTGAGAGATGGCCAAGGGTTTGCAGTGCTGTCAACAAATCAAAGGGTGGTTACTTTGGGGAATCTAAAATATAAAACATATTTAGAGTTATTTATTTATTTTTTTCTCTGCTAAATAATTCCATATATCTTGCTTGATATATTTGATGTCTTCAGTATATAAAATGTAGAAAGTAGTAAAAATAAAAGAAAAACAATGAATGAGAAAGTGTGTCCAAACTTTTGACTGGTAGTGTATCATCTTACCATTATTGTACACAGCAAAGGAGTGAAGAGGTGCTCTGTTTAGAGTTATTCTGCCAAAAAGAACAACTCAATTTGGAGTTATTCTCTGCAGCACAAATGATTCTGTCAAGAGAAACACCTGTTAGCCTTGAAAAACACATTGTCTTTGTCTGGTTCCCTGCTGTGTGGCAGAGCTGCCCACAGTGCACAGCTCTTTAGCTCAACTGGAGAGCTAGTTTGAGTCTTTGGTGAATTATCTTTTTGAGTTTTTTTGTTCCTTCACACAAGAAGTTGGTGGCTTTATATAGTTCTAATTGTTAAAAGGTTAATATATAATAAACTGTTGAATGTAAACTTTGGTTTCCTAAAAGGATATGAAGCAAAGCATGGCGTTCTATCTTTGATGCATCATTTTGGAGCTGTTTTTCAACCTGGACTAAATGTCGAGAATAGGCTGTAATATTTGTAATATTTACCAGGTAAACAAAATCTTTATTATGAGTAAATCTGACTTCCAAAGCTCACCCCATTATAATATAAATAACTGATAAGCAGTCTTTCTTCTTGCAGTCACTTTTTTATGAGTGAAGTGATAGCAGACCTTCATGTGACTCACACAGCTCATTAAGGGATTATTGTCAGGGGAAATGCAAAGATAGGATTTTGCAATAAACACTAATGCTGCAAGGTGTTCACTTGTTGAAGCCTGGAGTTATCTTCATTTGAATGTAAGAGGTAAATTAATTATCCACATCAGTAACTCTTTAAATAGACATATGGAATGAGAGTCCTGCACAAATATTGGTATTAACACACATTTAATTTAGCAGATTTTCTGCTCCATATATTAAGGAAATGTTTATAAAATAACAAAGCATTGTAAGTTCTTTTTTTTCTCCCTTGTTTGAGCTCAAGTCAACTGAGAAAACCTCTATAAGTTCACATTCCTTACAACTTTCCTTAATGGCCTTAATTACGTGTTAAGTGTTTAAAAATGCATATGTCT
This sequence comes from Oreochromis niloticus, assembly GCF_001858045.2. Lineage (NCBI taxonomy): Eukaryota > Metazoa > Chordata > Actinopteri > Cichliformes > Cichlidae > Oreochromis > Oreochromis niloticus. Next base: position 55,199,434 of record NC_031972.2, on the reverse strand, counting down.
AAGCTTAGCTCTACTTTATCTCACTCACTATCTCAAGAGAAACGGCTTGCAGGACTTCCCATTAAAACACACACGATGTTGTCAGTCATCTTCGAGGTTTTAATGTCTCACAGATCTCAGTGAGATGCACTGGGGGGGGGATATTTTGACTGATTTATGCTCTCCATTTGAACTTGAAATTGTGCTATATGCAGTTTTTATTCCTGTGCTAAGGAATGGTTTTTCTGTGTCTATGGGGAGAAAACTCTACTATAGACAACATGTGCATCGGACATGCATCTGTCTGCTACATGTTACACATCATAAGTGTGTCTATCAGTGTCCAGCATATTAACAAGGGAATCTGGTTCATAAAATGTCACGAATATTTTGTTATTGATTACTATGAAAAATTGTCAATTAAACATCCAGAAGTACAAGTTTATTCTGATTATTATTTGAATATTTTTGCTGTTAATGGAAAGAGAAATGAATGAACAGGAAAATGCCATGTATACAATTATGAATGTTTAACATCGAGTAAATAAAGTTTTTTTTCGTGTGTGTGTTTTTTAATGTCTGTGTTTGAAGGTTTCATCAAATGAAATGAGAAACAGCAACGAGATTTGAAGCTGGTCCTGCTAGTCTGTCATGATAAATCCTAATGGAAGCGTTGAGATAACGCATTCAGTTCAGTTTATTTCCCTTCAGTTTTATTTATATAGCAAAACATCAAAGCATTCACTTTATATTGTAAAGAGTACAGAGAAAACCCAAAAGCAATTGGTGACAGTGGGAAGGAAAAACTCCATTTTAACAGGAAGAAACCTCCAGCAGAACCGGGCTCAGAGAGAGGCTGCCATATAACGTGAATGGTTAGGGGTTAGATGAGTGAGACAAGAAAAAGGACATGCTATGAAAGTGAGCCAGAGAATAATGATAACTAAACACACAGAGCGAAAAGAGGTGAGTAAAGAAGAAACACTTCATCATGGGACGCCCCCAACAATGTGGGCCTACTGCAGCATGACTAAGGGAGGATTCAGTCACCTGATCCAGCCCTAACTACAAGCTTTATGTAATCCTTAGTGTGTAACAAACGATAGGTTTGATTCAAACCACTGCAGCCCAGTATGCTCTACTCTCTGTTATAAAATATTATGGTAAACAGCATCAACTATTGCACTGAGGTCTAGATTGCAACTAAATTCATTTAAATCCCATTTCAATCATTCAGTTCATCTTTTTCTCCTGCGTTTACTGAATTTTAAAAAGTGCTTAAATTATTTTCATGAATACACACAATACTACACGTGTTTTACAGTGCAGAAAAGAAATCCAACAATTGACAGGAAAAGCAGTTAACTGCTTTGAATTTGTGTGAGTTTTCCTCCTTCACCAGAGTCAGCACAGGTCAAGACTGTAGCTTGAGGCATGAGGCTCTCTCCCAGACAATTTCCAGCTGCCCTAGGACCCAAAGACCCTGCGATACTCCTCAAGTCTGAAATCTCACTAAGAATATGTGCCATGCTCAAATAGTTATGTTTAAACAAATAATAGTATTGCATGCATGAAAAGATGAATTCATACATAATTTAACAGGCTGTGTTACACATCAAGTTTAATATGCAACACATTTTTATGCAGTATATGTGTGGGGGTACCCGGTTTTTATCTTTTAACAAAAGTGTCTTTACCCTGATAAACATTTAAGAGTACTGCATTAGATATTATGGCTTCAGAACCATCAAAAATTGATTGGCATTTTAATAAACTGGAATTGAATTTCCAGTTCCCTTGTGCTGCGAACACCAGGAGATTTAAAAATCAACTTAATAACAAAGTGATTCGTGAGAGGCACTGCTGACATGCAGCAATCAGAAACAAAGTACATCACAGAGAGAGAAATTAACCAGAAATCAATTTTTTGACTTTGCTGCAAAATTTGGTTTGGACTAGGACTCGTGCTTGCTGCCTTGATATTTCGATCACCAGGAGTCTAATAAGTTGTGAAATGGGATAGAGTTATCGAAGACATATTAAGATTTTTTGAGGAAAATTATTAATCCATTCATTATTAATTACTTCTAAGTATCAAAGAAAGTAATGTCCCTTAAATATGCAATATTCCTGATGAATTATAAAATATATTTCATAGAATAAAAAGACCCGTTTTAATCATTAACTGTGTAGATATTCTTCTATGTACATCCAGCAATAAATATTTGATACTTGCATTTTGCAGCTGCTCTTGTTTCTTGCATCTTTGATCACACATCTACTTTAGTGAAAGTGAAAATATCAGAATTTTAGTAGGAGCAACCTTACATATATCTTTACCTTCTTTTTCCTGTTTTACCCTCATGCTAAGATTTCAGTGCCACTCACTGTTCAACTTATGGGACCAGTTCTATAGTTCAGGTCTTTGATCTCTGCTTTAACTCAGCTGCCACATCTATGCTGTCCAGCAGGTGTGTCCACCTTGTCAGTGAACTGTTTTACTGCTTCTAAGATGGCATTGCTTCCTTTGTTCTTTCTTTTATTTGTCAGTGGGTTCTTTATTGGGGAGAAAGGGTCTGATCTTCAGGGATCTTTGTAAAAAATTCCATCTTTGGTAACAGTTTTTTTTCCCCAGTTTAAATACTGCAGGGAATTTCAAAAAGATATAAATTGAGAATTTGTAGTAATATAGTTGTATAAAGCTGGCACAGGCAAACAGAACTCCAAACATAAGTTGCACCTGGAGCCTATCTTGACATGAGTCCTACCATGCCAAACTACAGTTAAAACAGTGAGCATGCAAAGTTTTACACCTGCTTTAAAATGCTAGCATCATCATTGTGAGAAAAATGGCATTTAGCTAAGAGTATTTGTCTGTGAATTTATTTTGCCTGTTTGCAAGTAGTTTTAATCAAGTTAACCAATGTTATCTATTGATAAAGCATTATAAGCACAAAGTGGTGTGGAGTAGAAGGGAGGAGAGGAGGTCTGTGACGTAAAAGGGTAGCTGGTAGCATACATAGCTTTATCTGTGGCCTGTATCCCATGGTTACCATATGCCGAACGCCACTGGGAACCTGGGCCGGAGAAAGCAGGGTGACGCACTAGACACACACTCACACTGCAGGACAGCTGGCATCCAGCACAAATGCACGCAAATGCAAACGCACTTGTGTAATTTCACTGCACCTTAATCCAGCACTAATGTTGCTCACTCAGGGGGTGGTGTTTCTAATTCCATCTTGGGTTAGAGAGAACACAGAAGGCTAATATCTGCAGGATCTCCAACTGGGAGAGGTTATGCACCTCTATCCCCATGAGATCATCCTGACAGAGAAAGATAGAACGAGGGAGACCAGCAGAGAGAGAGAGATCCATGTAGAGAGAGACACAGACACACTGGGTAGGTGGGGGTTGGGGAACCGAGAGAGACCGAGTCAGAGACACAGGCAGACAGAACTGAGAAAAAGGTGGAAGAGAAAGGAGAGCATTATCTGTGTGCAGAGTCCTAGGAGGAACAGCCTGTTTGTAGAGTGATACCTATCAGCTCCCTGGCTGTCTTGGGAGATGTTACTGCACTGTGGTGTACTTTACCCAGATAAAGCATCCCTGTGTCGCTGATAGAAAGACTCAGACAGATAGTGGCAAGGTGAAAGGGAAAGACACAGAAAGACTGTCAGACAGATTGACAGACTAAAGATTGGTGCAGTAACAGATCACCTCTTTTAAATTCACGTTTCCGGATAATGGACAAGATTCTGCTGGATATATAATTTGGAAAAATCCTTGCATCAACACTGACACTGTATGAGAGACAGTGCAGGCACTGCTAGCATCTGGTCCCAGAAGAAATCAAATATTTTTGCTGTGTTGTGCAGAACTTTAAAGTGTATTATTTGAAGTCTAAACCTGGTATGTGTGCAAAGCATATAAGAAAATCCAAATGCATGGGATTTAGGATATAAACACACATATACTAGATATACTGTGTGTTGCTTATGTTTATTTTCTGCTTGTGTAGTTGCCCTCACATAGAATCTTGACCCTGTTTTTCATCAATGTGCAGCAGGCAAGGAGAATCTTATAATCAAATCAGAAAATGCACAAATTTTTTCATATGGAAAGTCATTTTTGATGTGAAACCTCTGGGCATAAACCTGGAAGTTAGTTGTCACTTTGAGACTTTGTGATCTCCCAGACTATGCTGTTTAATGTCCCCCAGCCTTTCCCCCCCTTCTGATGATTCACCCTGCTGCGTGTCTGCCTTCCTGCCTCTTGCTTGTCTGTCCCTTAGTCTGTCATGCTGCCTCCTGTGGTCCTGGTTGAATAACTCATGATTAATATCAGCACAGCCACTGCCTTAGCAACTGATTTACCATATCCATTGATCCAAACCTTGAGATGTCCTGAAATTGCTGAATGAATGGCATGAAAGGCTTATAAAACTACATTATCTAAGCTTGACAAAAACACTGCTCAAGGCAAAACTTTTAAAATCTGTTATCTAACAGGATGCATTTTTGAAAATCAAGTAAACATGTGATGATATGATACAATAACATTTTTAAAAAACCACAGGAACTGGAACTTATTCATTTTTAGGTCCTGGTGTTGTTAGGCCAGAAAGAAAATGCCCTGTGACTTTAACAAAGATGACTGTGAAGTGTCAAGACTTGCTTATTGAGGGACTCTTAAAAAAAGAGAGAAAGCAATTGCTAAGCAAAAATAGAGACTTAATGCTTCTCAATAAAATATGAAAGACAGTCCCTGGATATTAGCTAACTTTCCTAAAAATTGCTTTGTTGCCACACTGATTTTGCCACTGTACAGTGTTAAAAACATTTGTGATCACAATTCTGAAAACTATGGATGCTTAACTGGTTCTGATGGTCCTGGTTGTACAGACATTGTTGCTCTCCTTTCATTTCTACTGATATTATTAACACATTATTTAATTCCTCTAATGGCACTACTAATTTTAGTGTAGTGAAACTCTTCACCAATACGCTGCAGCCAGTACAAGCACTGTCTATCTAGAACAAGTCTGATCATTATGCCAATACAATTGGAAAGCCACACACACACACACACACACACACACACACACACACACACACACACACACACACACACACACACACTAAAACAGCAACCATCCCATAAAAAATGACTTTTTTACACATTCAGCAGCACACAATTGCTGCAGTATTATTCCATGTTCCATGTAAGTCTATTTTGGTTTCCACAAATTCTTTGGAGTGGTAGCTTCCTATTAGCTGCTAAATGCCTCATTGTTTTCCTCGGTTGATGCTAATTTTATCAACTGTGTCAAACTGGAAAGGCGAGGAAGAGTGGAGCTAATTTGTTAAAAAATAAACAGAACATAGGTGAGAAGTAATCAAAACTATGATGTAGGCTAGAAACTGTAACATTAGGAAGAAACAAAATAGCATTAAATGTAAAATTAAAAAAAAAATCCTTCAGCAGATGATTCCAAACATGATAATCCAGGTCAAAAATGAGCAAAATTATACAAGTGGTAAGTATAACAAGATTGTGTACTTGTTTTAAGAAGGAAAGCAGTTGAGAGAATAACACTTGACTAAATTGATTGAAAAATAATTTGTGCCTTCTTGTAGTTTGATTGCTGCTACCTCTTCTCGCTCATTTTCAAACATTTCTACAATAAGATGTGAATCAAACAGTTATTCAGTCGGTGTCTAGAAGATCAGAAGCTGAGCTGATGTGGGGAGTTAATTTCATGGGCAATGTGCTCTGTGTTTGCTGATTGTTTGTAGACCATTGTACCTGTCAGAATTTCTGGAAAACTCAATTGCATCCCATTTGTTACTGTTTCTTATATTATCTTTTTTTTAAAATGTGGGACTCATAACAATGGGAACAAGTCTGAAAACGCATCTTAAGCTGTGACAAAATATTCTTTCGCAAGTCCGTGAGAAAACAGGTTTCCAATTTTAGTAATTAAGTAAAAGTGAGCTTTTTCTTTCTTTTTCCATTAAAATTATTTGGAAAAAAATTTATTTTATTGTTCACTTTGGTGTGTATGGCTGTCCAGTGTTTGTGTGTGTGTGTGTGTGTGTGTGTGTGTGTAGTTGTGCGTGCATTTGTGTGTTTTTTAACTGAACATACTATGAAAAGTATCAGGTAGAGTTAGTGTTGGGATGGAAAGGTGTGTCATGTTACAAGGTGAAATCCTGATAGGAGAAAGATACTTTTAAAAGCTTGGATATGATCAGACTTCCTCTCTACACTCTTGTAAGCCTACACTTGGAAGTAATAATAATCTGACAATCGGAAATGGGCACACACACACACGCGCGCGCACAAGCATACTTGAATACACACAGGTATAACAGAGGCCCAAAACTGACGACTCCACAGAGAGAAGTGAAAGTGCCTAAAAAGAGGTTAAATGACATTACAAAGACAACCCAATTAGATTATGAAAGATATTCTTAACTAAATCTGAAACATAATGATCTGTAATAGGAGTCTTGTGGCTTATAAAAGCCTTTCTCTGGAATAATCAGTCCCTCTCTCATTTTCCATCTTTCTCTTCCAGCCACTCCCTCTCTTTCATTTAGTCACATACGTAACACACACATACAGAGGGATTGAGAAGCAGATCTCTGCCTGGAGTCGTCAGCCAACTGTGGCAGCATGTGAGACTATCCTGCTACTGTGTTTGAATTTCAATGGCCAGCCAGCTAGAGAGAGATAAAAGTGTCTCATTTTACTCCTCAAGTTGTCACATCGCAGCACTGTCGACAACTAATTGTTCTTTGAAGATTGATTATTGCTCTTAATCATTTTCTTTACCATATGTCTTGTAGACTGTGCTTCCATGCCAGAGTGAGCAGCCGTGACACAAGCCATGTTCAGTAGATCATTAGCCTCCTGCATGCTGTAGCACAGAGGGGGTGAGCGGGGAGGGGACCGGTGTCCTTGTGTTTATCTGCTCGTTTATATCTACATTTCCATGTCTTTCCGTTCACCCTGCTGACCTGCACATGAAAGCAAACTTCTTACACGTCATCTTCCTTTGATACCGCTACAGTATGCACTATCACAGATACTGTACTGTCCCAGCCATAAGTGCGAGTGTGTGTGCGTGTCTGTGTGTGTTGTCTCAGCATCAGCAAGCAGCACACACGTTGCAACGGAAAGTGTCGATCCCAGTGCATTTTCTGCTTGCTCCATAAGTTTCTTAATACAGCATCAATGGATTCAGCGTTTAATCTCCAGCTCGCAGTAGCCGCTCTCTTTCACCTTTATGCGTTCTATTTCTAACACTCGCATTCACACATATACTCTCATGCCCCCTCATATTTATCTCCCACTCCCACTCTATTAAACTCTGAATGTGGTGACACCAAAATTCGGTTATTTTGGTGTAGTGTTTTTTATCAGGAACAGCCAAATGGCTGGAACCAGTGGTGTGTGTAAGTATATGCCACTTTGTGTGTGCAATTGAAAGTGAATGTGGCTGTATGGATTGTGTGTGTCTGTGTGTGTGTGTGAGAAAGAGGGAGAAAGAGAGATTAGCAAGATTACAAATTCGTCCTCATAGTCTCTATGCTACTATGGTGCCATCTTCTGGTAGTGAAATACAACAACCAACCTCTGTTCTAATAATTATGCAGCAAACTGACTGCAATTATGCACGTTTGTACTCAGAATGCAAAGAATGCAACATTTAAAACATGAAATTAAAATTCAATTCACAGATAAGTAGAAAAAGAGTTTAATATAATGACAGGCATCATTTGAAAATAATGCTGAAACTGGGTTTAACATTTCACGCTCATAGTAAATGCACTCAATACAATACACATTTTATATTATAAGGCATTACTGTACAGTCTGTGGAATATAGCAGCTTGCAGAATCTTTTAGTGTGCACACATTCACACACAGACCATTTTTCTCACTCATGCAAAAATAATGTAGCTGTAAAGCCATCTCAGTCACTGACAGTAGAAAAAGAAGTGTGTCAAGTTGTTTCAAGGGCTGTTCAGTCATCACAGTGAAACCCATCACAGACAGTAATGTTACAAAGACCACATCCCATCCACAAAAGTTGGAAACAACAGACTCTGACACGCTAATATCTAGGGTGGAATTAAAATGAAGGTCTGCCAAGGTCTGAGAGTGGGGATAATTCACTCAATTCTGGCTTAAACATGCACAGGCTCACAGGCAAAAACTCACTCTCCCTCTGCACATACACGGACATAAAAAACAAACATAAAAAACAAACATAAAAAACAGACATACCGATGACGATTCAACTTTTTTTTAAAACAAAATATTATATTCTGTACAGAAAGAACTTTTGTGCACACATAAAAGGAAAAAAATACATGTTTTTCAAATCCTGTGAAGACTGGGTAACCATACACTCATTTTATTTACACAGAAAGCAAAGAGCATCTTTCAGTCAGGTGTATTGTGTTAGGAGAAGAACACTGAAGTTGCAGTTTATTTAGGTATTTCTGTTTATTTGACACCACAATGAAACAGAAATGTGGCTAAAAGCTAAAACACAGAGATAGCACACTTTGTATCCACCGCAACATCTGAGTTCTCTTATAATAGATCTATAAGACCTAAATGAATTAAGAGTGTCACAAACACACTCATTAAAATAGTATGTACAGTAAGGACCACTTTATCAAAGCTCGTCATAGTGTCCTTAACGTTGCCCTACCACTGGATAGTTTTCTAAGTGGCCCATTGACGTACTCTACAAAAGCAGCTGCTGAACCACCCAATTTGGTATTTAAAATATTCAAGTAATGCCAGGAATCAAGAGTAATTACATACACACATACACAACTATGGTGGAACTGCTACCAAAAGGAAAATGTGAAGTGGATAAAAAAAATATATACATATATGTGTATGTTTGTCTGTTCTGCTCCCAACTCAGTCAAAGCCATACTTTGTTGTTTCTTGACTTTCTTACCATATGTCTAAGATAAAACATCCATTCAAAACTGCCATCAGTGCCTTTTAGAATCAGAATATTCTTGTTGATACTTTAAATATTAAATCATAGTGTAAGTACATCCTTGGATCAATTTCCTATTGATCTGGACTGTGTAAGTATGCAAAACATATAAACCAGGCATCCTGCGTGCACCACTGGCTCTCGGTCAGATTTAGTCCCCCAAACTTTTTTCATTCTCGGTTAAGTTTCTAGACGGTGTTGGGGTAATATTTGAAAACCTTGTAGATCCATTGCGTGTAGAAGGGCACGTTAATGAAGATGCTAGGCTGGTTGGCCCGAGCACAGCCTCTGCCATGGACACTTACTCCAACAATAACCCTGATATACCCATCCTGACACACCAGAGGGCCTCCATAGTCCCTCTGCAAAAAAAAGAAGAAAAAAAAGAAATTTATAGCACATTTTTCTTTGTCCGTGGTTTTAAACAGCTAACATCAATGTTTTACATTTCTGACACTCAAATGAAATTGTTCTGTTATAGATACTATATCCAAACATGGGCAGCGCTTTTCTAAAGCCAGAAACCACAAAATCAAGTCTTTGATAGCTGATGAAATTTAGCGCAACAGTCTCCAGCTGCTCTATTTACAACTGACTGAATACTAAGCCCACGGATTCACATAACATTTGTTTGAGATTTAGATCAAACTGGGCTTTGGAAGCACTGTGTTAAACAAAGGCGCTAATACCCACGTAGATTCACACTGGGAACAATTACTTTATCCATAGGAGTAAAAGCCTGTTTTTGTTTACCAACACGGTTTGAGTGCACTGTATGAATTCTAGTGAGCACTTTTCCTTCTGATCACTAAAACAGTTATTTGCCCTTGTGTGTAAATACCAAAACACTTCTTTAGGAAAACAATACAAACTGTTTACAACAGTTTACCTCACACACTCCCTCATTCCTCTTCCCTCCTGCACAGATCTTGTTGGTGGTGATGTGAAGGTTTCCTCTGTGCATTTCTCTACACCGGTTATTCCTGACAATGGGCAGTTCCACTGCCTTTAGCATATCTTCATAGCCAGTGCCTGAAAGAGTTAAAAATTGCACTTCATTGCCTGTGTTTTGTTGTAGTAAATATAATACAGTGCAACACAATGTTAAGAAAATCCCAGGATTAACATATCGCAAGCATACAGAGCAAGAAGCTATTATTTATACTTTTGCACCTCAATCACTTGCATTTCTCCTGCTGCAGGAGAAATGCAAGTGAGAAGAACCAGAAAATAGGTATGCATACTATAACCCAATATATAATATTAGTACCTTTGGTCTCTCCCCATCCATACATTTTACATATTGTTCCTTCTGGGATGGTGCACCCAGCCACAGGTAGCTGAATCGTATGGACATTGTCTGCAGGAAGGGCAGGCCTGAAAAACATATTTGCAAAATATGATTAGCATCACAAATACAGAAAAATATATCAATATATCACTGAGATTATTTTTCCAGGCACTCACTTAGAGAGCCTTAGGAGGGCTAAGCTGGAGCCCTCAGGGCCACATATTACATGGGCTATGCTGACTTCCTGCCTCTTAGACCAGTCAGGAGCGCCCTCTCGAATATCAGAGACCCCCAGCCACACTCGATACTCGCTGAGGTTCGGAACACTGAACAGGCACAAGAAAAAGTTAATACAGTTGGAAATACTGCACAGTTATCATTCTTCAGGTTAAAACTGCTCAAATCCTTTAACTTTTTACCACCCTACTCCAAAAAAAAACAAAAGAGAGACAACATTACCATGAGGAGAAGCACTCTCTGTCAGTAAGCACCCACTCGTCTCGTATTAGTGAACCGCCACACCAGTGCATTGATCTGAGAACAGTACAAAACACAAATGTTATATTGAGGTCAAATCTATGACATCCCACAGCATACGTGACCTGAAACTGTGCCACTTTGGGGAGAAAATCTGGGGGGAAAAGCTTGTAATCATACTATGACAACCTGACAATACAATCAATAGAATCATATCACAAGCTCTTCTTCATTACATCTGAAATTTCACCAGTAGCAACACTTCAGATTTTTTTTATCAATTCAAGAATAGTCTGGGCAGGATCCTCCACTGTTCTTTAGTAGAGGAAAATGTGTCGAATGCTAAATGCCATACCCCTTCTGTATGCTGACCATCCAGCTGCCTTCTGATATGCTCACTGGACTTCCTCCTACGATTCGTGTTGTCTTATGGACAAAACAGCTCACAGAAGCGTCCTCACCTAGAAAGTCAGAACACAAATAAAATATACATTAAATTTTAGCCATAAAGACACGGTCACAGACACAATGACACTGTAGTTAACAAGGACATATATTGTTTACATAGTCACAATACAAGAGGCACTCGAGCTGCCTAATGACGCAGCTCAATCATCATCATAAGTACATTAACTGATGAGGCCGATAATTAAGGTGATTACTGAAAATGTTAACAGAACCCATTTGTATTTCGAACTCTGTATGTCAAAAGAGCAGAGGATTCGTCATTTGTTCTACAATTACTATGTGCAAAAGAGTACAAAGTAACACAGAAAGACCAACAGAGACACACAGAAAGGGAAACAGATGCCACCACAACCTCATTATCTCATGCATCATTATAGCTGGACATAAAAAGCACCCCATCAAGTTCTGTAGCCTATCAAATACAGTTCAGCAGCTGAGCCACTCGCACACACAGGCAGACAGATGAGCACAGAGAGACTCTCACCCAGTTGGATGGTGTTCTGTGAAGCATTACCTGCAGAGAGGCAAGGAGACAAGCAAGTGATCAGGGCGCATTAACTCATACAAGGTAAGAGCCAACCTCACACAGGGGTGTAAATTTCACAGTGAGCATAGAGCAACAGCTACCAGGGCCAATGAGTTTGTTTTCCACGTCATGTTTAATTGAATGCAACACGCCTTAAAAGGGCTGCGGTGTGTCTGTAGGTTAAAGCTGCTTCCTAATTTTAGATTTTTAGATGTAACAGACGCCACAAGATGCATAACTCCTTATGTTTTATTTATATACTTTAAAGCACCTTTCCCATAGCTTTAAGGTCAGCAGTCATGAATTTATGTATATTCTCATAATCTGCTCATGTCAAGTAATCAAACATGGATGCATTATTCACACCATTAATGGAAGCTTGAGAAGATAACAGATGGCAAGGATAATATATTAAACAACATATCTGAAATGTAACACAGTTATTTACAAAACAGTGAGTGAGAAGGAATCCTAAAACACAAAATACAACAAGGGTATGGTCTTGTAGTTAAAAAGTTGTGTAAAAAAGAAGGAAAAAAAAGATTCATAAACTTTTATGAGCTAGTTGCAAACATGATGCCTCTGGCTCCATACAAAAACCCTCAGGCTTCCTGATGACTATGGATCTCCTGTGAGTGTAGACAGACTTACCCACTCCAAATTATTCTAACTCTCCCTCTCTCTATCTCTCTCTCTCTCTGTGTGTGTGTTAGAGTGAGAGAGAGGAACAGAAGTGAAAACAAATCTACACTAGCTCAGTCTTTTCTCTAGAACTATGATAAAGCTTCAATTACACATTATCTAAGTGACTTTTATGTTTCTGTGTGTGTGTCAGTGCTCATATTATATGGATAGACACTCACATGGTTTCACATTGCAATAGTCCCAGGGTATGGCAGAATTGTTGGTGTAACACCAGGGACCGTGTTTGTCTTTATCAGGATTTCGACAGTAGTTTCCTTCCAGGCCAGCCGTCGGCATGCCCCTCTCACCACTGAGCAAACACAGAAACCCGAATGATCCCTTAACAAATCTTTCAACAACATTTATTAAGCCCCAAAGACAATGTGAAAACAAAAGAAACATCTCTCTCGCTTTCATTCTCTCTTTTAGTTTAAGCAGATAATTTGTCTTGTTTTGACAGTTAAAAAAAGGATTTTCTACTGATTTATAACTATGTGTAAAAAGCTGAATGAATTTAGCCAGATAGGATTTGGACCGTTAAATACACAGCTGTGTAGGCTCTCTCCCTCCAGACAAGATAATGAGGTGATTTGCAAAGGAATTACTCACTTAGACAGTATGCTCCCACCTACATTCACATATCTAATACTCGTGCAGACGTATCCCACACATGAAGCATTCTCGCTAGAATTTTAAAACCACAAACTGAATCCCTTCTCACACCAAATTCCTTAACTAATAAGGTGGTGAAATCATAGCAATCAAGGGTTTAAAATTCATGTTCTTCTGGTGCAGCCAGCTCTCTCTCTGACTTCCTAACCCCAGCTTTTGACCCATTCGAAAGAGCCATACAGTGGGGTTGAGTGGCTTTGAAGTGTTCCTGTAAAGGAGCGGTTTTAGGGTCAAGGGTGAGTTGTAAAGAGTACATCGCCCAGCCAAGTTATCTCTGGGAGTCTTTCTTGCTCAGCGGGGTCATTTTCAGGGAAACACTTCTCAAGCCATAAAAAAGCTGTAGGGGAGGCTAGGAGTTGTTTTCTCCTCTGAAAACAAGTGGCTTGCCTTGACTGACTAACAACAGCGAGACTTAAGTAGAGGTCACTTACAAAGTGCCTCCCTAAAACAACACCATGTTTCAGATTTGCACACATGGTTCTAGAAAACTCAGCTACACTTGCATAGCGGGACTGTCGTGCACAAGGTCGTCTTCTGTTCAAAATTTGTGTTTTCTTTCTTCTTGTTGTCTCACTGAGTGCCTTAAAATCTCCTACACTTTGTTGGGGTCTGTGGGTTAACATGTTGTGGGCCGGTGTGACAATTTGATGTCTATTTTAGCCAGTAGTGCTTGTCTACAGTTTTATTAATGGTGCAAGTCTGTTTTCTACATCATAGTGAAGTTTGGGAAAGTTATTAGGAAGTAGCAGGGATCCAGTGGGCCGACCTGTTGCTGTGGTCTCTCCAGGGAGCACAGGGCAGGTTTGATCTAGTCCTTGACTGCTGTCCTTGGTAATTTTCTCCAAATCTTTCGTAGCAGTCTGGATTTGGAAAAATTGAGATAGAAGAATTAGATAGACTGTCTGGACACATACTGCGTGTGCAAACAAATAAGGGCTTTAAACAAAAACATGCAAAACAGTCTCTATAAATGTACAATTATGCACGCTGTGCTGTTCAACTGAAAAGCTGGAGAAAAAAAAACTGTGAATTGAGTTCAAATATGAGCAAAAGAATACACAACCCTTAGCTGAGCTATCGTAGTTGTCATAGTGGTCCTACTTTATGCTTGGCTGGAAACACAAAAGTAATCCTTGACAATGAGAAATGAGAAAAATACCGCCATTCATAATTTTTTTAGCTGTTTGTTACCCTTCATTTCATTTACAGTATATTGTATATGGGAATGTATTGAACTCTCAAGGGTAAACCACAAGATAGCCTCAGAGTGGTTTTGTAATTCCAATTCAAGTCCACTCAGTCTCGAAAGAATATCCGTTAAAATCCCTTAGGGAATCTGAATCTGCCTACTCAGCTATAGATCTGCATGTAGAACTTCTAAATCTACCTCGAAAAGAATCTCAAACAGCACTAATCCTTTCGATCTTTTTTTCAGTGACCAGTAAGAACTGACCATCCTGAGTTGCTGTCAGATTTTATTTGTGTGATACATGGTGGTCAGTCCTTCCCACACTCTTACAGGGCAACAGCTTTCCGCTGGGATGTGTGTGGTTACAAGATCTCTCTCAGAATATGCGCATTTCTTTGCTTCCGATGGAGAGAAAATTGTCTTTTCCTTTGCTCCTGTCAAAGCCAAATAAATCTGTTGAGTCTCTCACCGCTGACAGGCCTGTTTTGGGTGCCACACTGAGGGATATTAATGCAGGACATTGTGCGGACTCTTGGGTCTGTAGTGAAGCACCAGGGGAATTCTTGGCCATCTGGATTTCGACAGAAGTTCTCTCTCAGGTCCCTGGAAAACACAAGAGAAAGTCATGCTGTAATCTGCTAAAATGTAAGTGCATGCATGTGGGTGAGTGAGTGGATGGTTGTATCATGTAAGTTTCTGACTCACTTGCAGGGGTAGGCTTCAGGCAGGAATGTATGGTTATGGGGATACTGAGAGTCCCAGCGCTGGCAGGTAAGTCCAGTGGGCGTCATATCTACGGTTCCCCTGTAACCCTCTCCTCTGCCCTGGTAACACTCAGTTGTTTCCACAACATTACTTTTAGGAGGGGTTTCTAAAAAAAAAAGCCAAAAAATGAATAATAACGCATGTTCTTAAACAAGCCAAAAGACAAACCAACATATAGCTATGATAGTATAGTATATAGAAAGCCTAGTAATTTAGGCTCAGGATCTTGTGCTCTTGCAACTAAAACGGAGAAGATGTTTCAGCATAACCCCAAAAGTCAATCTTTATTTACATACGTTAGATATACAAATCCTCTTCGATATGAGGATCATCTCTGGTATATGAGGAGAATTAAACACTACCAACCACAACTGAGGGCTAACCCAACACACATGTTTTCCTCAACATACATAATGCTAAAAAAATCGAAATGAATCCATGCGGCAATATGAAATGCATATGAAAATTAATTTTAGATGCCTCAACTACAGTGTATAAATGACTCCCAAGTTTTGAATCTGCTCAAATTTACCATTTATGATTGCACTAACACAGAAAAAAAAAGAAAAGTTTGGCCACCTAATTTACACTGTGCACAGAGATGGTGAAGAACTGATAAAAGCTTATTTAGCTGAAATGGTGTATGGAGAAATTTTGAAAACATTTGCTGTTGAGTTACAGATCAGTGAAATGAGAGCGGTAAGAGAAATTTCCCAAAGTGATGAATACTTTGTATAAATTATGGTAACTTTGAACTGTATAGAAAGTTGAAAAACGGATACTGCAAAACCTTCAGGAGGTTTTTTATTTGCCTGAAATTTGTATATCGTTCTCCATGAATGATTTTCCAGGAAGAAGTTTCAGGAACTTCCACAGGGTCAAGATTCTGCCACTGTTGTAATTTGCATTTTCACACGAAACATAATCAAATTAGTCTACCAATATATAAAAATATGATAGTCTGAATGCCATCCTCTGCAAAAAATTGGCAACTATGAACTGAAGTCAAACAAAAAGTGTGTTTGTGTAACATTGCTGTGGAAAACATTAATATAATAGATAAAATTACACTGATTAGTGTTGCATGCTCTGCCATAAAAGTGTACTTATGTTCAGAAAAGTACTGCTTGCCGATGGGGCACTTTTTGGGGGGGTTGTGGGGTAAATTGCCTCCTGGTAAATTTAGACCCTCAATACACTGTGCAGAATTCAGTCTCCCAACTGCCAACACCTACAATTCAGACTGCAACAAACAATTTGCTCTGATGGCAGCCAAATTAGTTGGCCTAAAAATGACACTGTCCTCATCCCCAGGTTTTATCTCAAAATCAGTCCCCCATCTCAAGATACATCCACTTTCTATTAGTGCACAGTGATGTCAATAATAGCAAACAGTCAGGATTATAGACGTATTCAGTGTGACAGTGTATTTGAAATGGTGCCAAATACTCTTAGTACACTGGCTATCTGACATCAACAGAATAGCTGTGGTTTTGAAAGAATGCAGTTTAGCTAGGCTGGACAACCAAGGCAACCTCTTCACGGAGATACTCATTAGATAGTGCTACAAGTTCATTAACCTGAGCATTACATGACTGTACCCGAAAATGTACAAAGCGCCAGATCTTCAAGTCTCTAAAACAGAGATTTGCTGTGCATAGTAGATGCATAAAAATAGATTTGAACTAGTTTGACAGTAAACAAAAGAAGGGGCCTTATCAAATGAACACTTTATCTGGTTGTCTCTGTGTGCCTTGTTTTGATTAAGACTAACTGGGTCGTAAACTTGGTCTGTTCCCAAAAAGCTCCCATAATAGAGAAAGAGTGAGAGAAGGGTTGAATGCCCTGGGTAGGAGACAATTTTTACAGAGGAGAAAATAAGGGGGAGAGAACAGTGAATCACTGGGTCCACATGGTGGAGTGCCATCTAGTAAACATGGTGCCAGGACTGCTGATGATTCTAGCAGGAAAGCAGGCCGGTCACAGACTAAAGAGAATAAAGCAGAGTCCAACAACAACACCAGCTCTGTTTCTGTTTTATGTTCTTGAAGAATCCAGTGTGTGACTATGTGACTTGTCACTGACTGCAGGGTGAACTCCAAGCACGTAGTGTATGCCGGTTTACTACAAGTGCAAAGACACACAAAGCCAAAGCCAGATGTGACGCACACACCGATCTCTTAGACATCAATCACACCGCTTGCACTAAGTGTATGAGGTGTAAATGATCTGCTTGTAGTGTGTATGACCCTGGTGTTGTGTCTGTATGTGTAACACGAGGTTAATGTAGAGCAGTAATTGAGACCTGTGCAGTTTGACTACCACACATAAGAGCTGGCATAGAACAATAAACAAAAAGCCAGTGGTGCAGGGAAAAAAATAAACATTCTGGCTATCAGAGAAGACATAACAGAGAGCCAACCCTAAGAGGGAAGGGAGGGGGGCTCTGCATCTGTTTGTGTGGGTGGGTGAGTGTGTGTTTGTATATTCTTTAGCATTAGCCAGGAATGGTAAAATGAAAGGTACAGGAAGCAGTACATTTTGATGCAGTCAGTCATACTTTGTTGACCCGCACTAAACAGCAACACAGCCACTAACAGAAGGGCATAGATTGCTCCATAACATGCATGACAAATGGTAATGGATTCAACCACACACAAACAAACATGAATATATGCTCACCGCAAACTGTGATGTTGCAGTACTCCCAGGGTGTATTTGGGTCTGTGGTAAAGCACCAGGGTCTTTGGCGTCCGTCTGGATTTCTACAATAGTTATCATCCAGGCCCTTGTCAGGGTACCTAATACAAAACAGGCAGAAAAAATATGTAAGCAGAAACAAGACTCAAAAGCATTGCAAATAAATAAAATATAAAACAACTATCACAGACTTGGAGCACTCCTTGATGTTAACTGCCACTATATTCTAAAAGTCCAGATGTCCCTGTCAAGAGATCCATGTTTCTATTTTCCTCCTGATTCACAAGCAGTGCGAAATAGTTGAGAGACAATTCACCATTGCATGTAACTGACACACTAATAACTCTTCTTAGCTCAGGGGAGTGAGGAAGATAATAAGTTGCACCACTACAGGTGTTCTACAGTAAGTCATCCCAAAGTCCCACATCCCTTCAGGCCTGTAGCCACTAGGCATGAAGTATCAGGCTGTGGGACCCTCTCATTACATTACTGCTATGAGCAGTCTGAGACCTCGTTTACATAAACAGTGGGATGATTAAGGATGTGTTAACGAGTCCCCACTAATCCAGACCACCTGCCATCCCACTAGCTGTCTTGACACAGATGCACACAGCTGACGTGTACACACACTTTTTGAAGATCATGCAACGAATACTAATATAGATTAAAATATATGAAACCTTTAAACAGGTATAAATGAATAACAGCTTAGGCCCAAGTCTGAGAGTTTAAAGCAATTTGGGACAATTAAGTCAAAATGAAGCATTTTCCCAACATACTATTGTTAAATACACACAAAAAACACATAAACATACACTGGATTCCAATATCATTCCTTTGGGGAAGGTTTTCACTAACTGAATCCAAATCACTTCATCACCAAAGTAAGTGCAGCTAAACTACATTTAATTACTTTATGAACCTTTTAAAACATAATGTATTCTCATGCTATAAGCATGCATGCAAGTAGATGTGATTGAGCTTGCACAAATTTTGTGGGCTGCAGAGGTAAGTGTGTATTTGTGGGTGTGCACTTGTGAGCATCACCTCTTGGGGTGGTACAGGTGTTTGTGTGGGTCATCCAAGTCCCACCGCTGGCATTCTTTTCCACTTTCTGTGTGGTCCATTGGTCCTCTGTAATCCTCACCAATACAGTTGATACACTCAACTATACAGCAGTGAAACACACGTTCACACAGAGAGACATGCAAAATAAGAAAAAGCGTCTTAGTAAAACGCTAAGTTGATCAATGAAAAATCATATATCCAGAATATAAATGAGGGGTGTGTGTTTTTTTTAGTAGGATAGCCATGGGTTGACACAGGAATAGAGTTGAAGATCAAATTGAATACACTTTAGTGTTTAATATTAGATTCCCAAACTGTTAAGCAACATTTTGAACTAAACATTTTGATAACATAATACTTAAAGTGGGATAAGCAACATTTTTTTGTTTGTTTCACTAGACAAACAAGTCGTTAACAGCCTTTCACCATACTAGATTATCAACTGGTCTGTGCAAGAACTGGATCTCTACACCTACTTTATCATGACCATCAGTTTTGGCCAATCAAAGTTCTTTTCTGACTGCATCAGGTATAAAGTAGGAAGAAGGCCATGTTTTTGTTCAAAGACTTTATTTTTGCATACTTCAGCTTTAATGAAGACTTGTTATAAACAAAGACATTTAAAATATGGATGCAAATAGTATGTATGATTTAAAAAGGCAAAGGTTTCTTGGATAAAGACAAAGTCTCATTTTCTGCCTGGTGAGTAGAATACACTGTCTAGTGTGAACAACAGCAAGGATCCAGATTGGAAACAGATGTTTGTGAGTCCACAGGCTGCACATGTATTTGTGCTTGTACACGCCATGTTTGCGTGTCTGTGTGTATGTTTCCTATTAGGACCACTTAATTTCAGGAGAAACCCTCCCAGTCATTTTTTTACTGAAAGAGCACGGGCTTTTTATCAAAACACAATGTCATTATCTTTGTTGTACAACTTGTGTCAGTTAAAGAGCAAGAAGGATTCCCATTTTGTCCTAACCAACCACAACCTGGCTCCTCATTAAAGTGATCCAGTGCCATGCATGCTGAGGAAACAACCCCTCTGACAGCATGAATCCCCGAGGATTAGATAACAGAGGTCATTATCATCCCCTCCTTCAGTGCCTGACAGTAACATTGTGCGATATAACATAAAGGCTGAAACATGCTGAGAAGGCCCTCTTCTTTCATCACAACCACATGTATGCCACAGGGATGGATATAATGGCTAACAATTGATGTTGAGTAGATGACAGGGGGATTAATATCCCGTAACATTCCAACACCCGCTTCTTCAGGTTCAAACCATTTACAAACCCTGAGCCTGATGGAATGAGAGAGGACAGTGTAAACCGAACCACACACCTGGAAACAGCTGCAGCTGGCCTCAGCAAGTAAAACACACACACACACACATACATATATATATATATATATATATATATATATATAGATAGATATCACATGAGAGCACAGTTTAGGTGAACTTGCTTAGTCCAACTATATGATTGCCTTATTTGCCACAGCTCGTTTCAGGCTATCAAGCCTCAATTGGTGAGATAATGCACATTGCAGAATGGGTATTATTTTAACATTAATATGTGCTTGTATAAACACTGATATATTTCTGCAAACGTGTGTGCCTGTGTGTAAAACCCACCCTCTGAACACTGTGGTATGCCACACTCCTCATGTCTGAAGTGTGGCCGAGGGTCGGTGGTAAAGCACCATGGGCCAACAGCAGAGTTGTCTGGGTTGCGACAGTAGTTTTCCCGGAGGTCCGTCTTCCTGAACCTCTTAGACATGAATCTGTCAGAAGCAGAGCCGCAGTTACAAAACAAACACATGTACCAAGACCTGCTGCCAAATACAGCGTTTCGGCTCGCATGCAGAGCAACTTCCTTTTGAAAAACACCAAAAGGTCACAGTTTGTGGTCTCTGGTTTTAATCTCTGACAGAATGACTTCTCCTTGCTCATTTACAAGAGTGCTGCTCTGTAAACACCACTGGTGGAAATTAACAAAAATAAAAGTTACTGATAACTATGCCAAAGGACTGAATCATCAGTGACACAGCAGTGTTTTTTTAGGGAAAACAGGTTAATACTTAAAAGCAAAGTTAGTTCTCCATGAGGTTGGCGTTGGACGTAACATAAACATACTGACAAATGACTCATAACTTTTACATCAGGGAAGCACATGGCTGTAGTCACCAGCTGTGATGATGGACACAGAAAGCATAGCTTGTTAGACAGGCGGTGTTTTTCCACATGATGGGGAAAAGATAAAGCTATGAAATAGTCCTTCACTAGATTTGGTAATGACAGGTACAAAAATGAGAAGTCTTTGGTGGGCAATCTATGGAGGGGAAACCTTACACTGATAAAAATGCTATTTGAACTTGTGTGTGTGTGTGTGTATGTGCGTGCATCCATCTGTGCTTGCGTGTATGTCAATTTCCCATGTCTGTAAGTGAACTGATAAAACATACAAAGTGCCTGGGTTTAATTACCTGATTTACAGAAAAGTTAATAACGGCCTGATAAAGCAGGTTCACTGGAGGTGCAAACGTACACTGCCGGCTTTGATTCGACACTACAAAGCCTTTCAAAGTCATTTTAAATCTCTGAGGAGAAAGGGCAGTGGGATTTTTCTTTTTTAGTGACGGTTCAACACTATTCATGTGCTCTTTGTTTTGGAAATCAGGGAATTGGTGGCTATCTTTCAATCTTGGATTACCTTTAAATATGAAATGATAAAGAGAATAATGAACAGAATTCCAACAATGTGGAAAAAAGAGGAAAACAGTTTAAAAACAAAAGAGAGAGGAGGTAGCATAGGGTTCAGCGGTAAAGTATGGCTAGTGTACAATCCAGTCGTTTTTGATGTTCAAGGAACCACATTGCGCTCTCTGCCGTTATTAAGTCTACAGTGGATCTTAGTCATATAGGCTTAGATTAATATAACTATATTGTTGCTTACTGGGTAAAAAACGATGTAACTGCATGTTGCAATGCAACCGACATCAGCGCAAATTTCACTTTTGTCATCTTTTACTGGCATCTTATTATTTTAACTTTTTTCTTACCGTGAAAAACACTCTTATCAGCAAAAATAGATTTCGATATTTAGGGGACATACCTAGAACTTAAACTTAACCAAATGTGGCATATGCCAGTAAAAGTAAAATGCACACACTTGAATTCACACACATACACATCTAGATAAACAGTAGGTCCACAGCAGGAAATGATCTGTGACTGTGTAAGGCGTTACAATGAGGTCAGTTCTGATGAATGACTGCTCCCAGGAGCCTAATCAACCCCTAATATATCATACTCGTATATACATATGCACACAGACAGACCAGCCTCTAGCTACTAGCTAATTGCATTACTAGCAGGCCAAAACTAACAGTAAGAAAGAGCTTATAACACTATTTTGTTTGACATTGTGGTGTAAAGTACATCAGATTCTTACTTGTGCTCATGAGGAACAGGAGAAGCCCAGGCCTGGCACAGGATCCCACTCACAGTCACTGACCTCCGGCCCCTGTAACTCTGACCTGTTCCTACAATGCATTCTCTAACATAGTCTGAAATAAGACAGAAACAGAGAATGATCTGGTAAATGTGATAAGTGCTTTGCATAAAGAGCCAGAACAGATAATAGAGAAAACAGACAGAAGGAGATTTTCATCTGAAACACTGATCTTAACAGAGATGCGACAATGCCAAAAGTCAAATCTGTTTTCCTAATCATCTTTAAAATCTGGACTCAGTAAAAAATATGTTACACAGCCAGCATGTTCACAGTTCACAGTTGTGGTCAGTGTGATTGAAAACGGGTGGGAATTTCCATTATTTACATAAACACCGCTTAATGACTGAAAATGAACCATTATGTGGCCCAACCCAATAAACACGACAATAGTCCTTGCCCTTCCTAGTCTTCCCCCCAGAGGGTTCCCATCATCACGGAGCTAAAATCACTCGAGCATAAATTGTTATGAAATGGATATTTTTTTCAAAAAACGTAAATCAACACAACCTCTACAGAAGCAGTGGTGTCTATTGAAAGCAAGGCTACCTCACGGATGTGTATTTTCTGAGAGTCAGAGACACTTGTTGTGTATGTATCAGCTGGGTGAGCAAAAACATGGAAATGTAGAGCACCTTTCTTCTCATAGAGTTGGTAGTTCATGTTCTGCTGGCTCTGAACTCCTGGTGAGTTCCTGTCGAAGGACAGCCACTGGCATTTCCTGTTTTTATGATCATACACAAATGCTCTAGAGAATAAAGAGGATTGGAAAGGAGGAAGAGAAAACAGGAGGGAGAGTGAGAATAATAATGGTCAGTTTTATGACATCTTGGAGTAAAAGGAAACCAGTAACACAGGGATTCTATGAGTACACAAAGGAGAGGCCTGCTAAACTAAACATCAAAATTCATGCATCATGCAAACATTAATTAAGTAGGACGAACTGAAAGCCATTCCCATGTTACCAAAGTAATATCCTGAAACTGAAAGGGTAATGACATTAGCATGGACTAACCTGCAGGTAAAGGGGAGCCTTTTGTTGCGACTGCAGGCTTTAGCACACTTCGATAAGCTCAGCTTCCTGCTTTTGGTCAGGTGGGAGGAATCAGAATGGACCATCAGTTGAATGCTGTCAGTTTTCTGGTAGTCCTGGAGAGCATTTCTTCTGCCTTCTGATACACAATTACATAATGTGGTCACGATCACTCAGTAGTATTAATTTGACATTTTACATTATTAATGAGACTCATCTATAGGCAGAGAGAGCATCATTAGGAAGGGCCTGATGCTGTTGTGGTTGAACACAGACAGATAGCTTTATGACAGTCTAAAGACTTGTCTGGCTCTACATCACTGACAAAAGTAGTCTTAGTCTGCCCATTCTAAATTGTATATATTAACACAAGGGATACTAAACGCTACTTCTAGTAATAATAATAATAAAATTAATTCATACAAACAAAGCATTTTTTGTTGTCTGCTGATGAGACTGTTTTAAAAAAAAAAAAACCTCTCAAACACATCATTTCTTTTTATTTTGCAAAGAGCCAGACTTTCTTTTAATTTTAAGTGGTCAGACTTTCTGAATATCTTTCAGGTTTTTTTCTTTTTCAAAAAAAAACTTATTTTCACTCCTCCAGTCCTTGTTCTTGATCATTTTCACAGGAATATTTTCTTTTTGTTTGTTTAGTCACTTAACAACTTTGAATCAATTTAACCATTTAAAAAAAGCACCTACACCAGGGAAAGAAACAGTATTGTGTTTACATGTAACAGACAACTTAGCAAAGAAACAATTTAAAATTGCATCTTGTGCACTCTGTAATAGTGTTTTTTGCACCAACAAGATGATTCCCAAAAAGCTTTTGCATATCTGGCTTGATGTGCACTTTAAAAAAAAACCCTGAGGAAACTGGAGAGATGGAAGACAAAAGAAGAAGTCTTAAAAACCATGGCCTTAGGGAATGAAAAAACAAAAACAACTGAAAAACTGCAAAAACCAGACACAGGACCTGAGAGATGCATTTTGGCCCTTTAGCAGATCTATCTACTGCTCACCAAAGCCTCATCTGAAATGGCCTCAGTGGGAGGTTGGCTTTTAAAAGCCATATTTAAGGAAGGGAAACAAGGAGAAAATGCATAGGTAATGTGCAAGAACTGGACTGAAAATGAGTGACAAGAGAACTCAGATCCAAATGAATATGGAGGTCAGAAGAGACGTACATTAGTGAGTGTCTACAGCCATCTGTAAAACAGATTGGATGCTTTGTCAATGTTTGGAGCTGAATGAACACAGAAAAGTACCACCAGATTTTGATCCACCATGGAAAACCTTTTGGAAAGCATCTGAGTAACAGTGGTTTCATTTTTTAGCATGACAATGATCAAAACTACACTCCTAATGCAGTAAAAGTATACCTTGTAGAAAAACACCATGGAACACTATCAGTCATTGATTGGCCTCCCCAGAGCCCTGACCTCAACATTTTTGAAGCAGCATCCATAGAAGAGCTTTGAATGACCTACAAGAAGCCTGGAGAACTATTCCTGAAGACTACTTGCAGAATTACAAGACAGCTTGGCTAAAAGAGTTCAGGCTGTGTTAAGAAAATAAGGTGCTCATACCAAACATTGACTTCAAGTTTCTAAGAATTGTGCAAACACTGTTCTTGCTTTATAAATGATATTTCCATTTATGTTTGCAAACGTTTCAATAAATCACTGCACCTATTTCCCCATTTTCTTACTAAAATAAAAAGAAATGAGCGGTGACTCAAGCCTTTTGCACAATACTTGATGTGTGAAGAAGTCTGCTATAACTGTGCATCCTATTAGGTCTACAGCGTCCAATGGGATGCACAGTCATTTGTCACTGGCCGTAAATGAAATCGAGGCTGACACACACACAAACACACAGAGAACATACAAACAAAAATCGTTGAATCACTTGAAGGGAAGACGTCACACATCAGAGTTGATTTCAGATTCAGTGTCTGGATGGTTTACGGTGTGGTAAGCAAGCTGGGGATCACAGAGTACCAGAGGCTTAGTGTTTGTCCGCTCGTCAGCTTGAGTTGACCGGCTTGGTGCCAAGGAGCAATGAACCGCGAAAGTTGCACTCAGTTACAGGGTGACTGCACGATTGATTGGATTTTAACAGGTCACTTTAGGTGACATTGGGTTAGCGTATAAGCAGATGCTTTTTTCTCATCACTTACCCAGTGTTCAAATCAGCTAAATTTCAAAGCGATACTATATAGTACAATGAGCTCTGGTAGTGAGTTAGAATGAAAAAGCTCTGTAATGGCTCTTAGCAAAAGCATCTCTTTTCACTGAAGTCCAGTCTTAAGAAATACTACCAGAGATGTGTTTTGACTCTAAGTAACGCTAACCCATAAATCGCGCACCCTCAGATTACATTAATAACACACCTATACAGAGTTAAACACAAGACGAATGTGTTATTATCCGAACATCGCATGCGACAGTAATAAAATTAGATGGATCACGGCACTCCTAACTCGTGCTTGACAGTTTGTTATGCAGGGAGCGCAAACCAGTGCGCTCACACGCTGGCTCTGGTGTCACACGTTGGGCAGCAACGCGAGCAGTTGTGAGTAGTTTTCGGCAAACTTACCAGAGCAAGAAACGACGAAAACGAATCCGAAAACGAGCTTGTAAATCCACATGGTCTCGTCACGCAACAACGGTTTCTGAAAACAAGTCGGAAAAGCTGCTTGCGTTGCTGTCGGACTGCAACCAGGAGATGTTGCTCCCACCACTGCACAGATGATGCGTCTTCTCTCTAAGTACTTCCCCGCGTCACCCCTCCCTCCCTCTCCTCCCCTCCTCTGTCCTCTCTCTCTCTCTCGGTGAGTATGCTTATCCCTCCACCCCCCTCTCTCTTTCTCTCTTTTCTCTCATTTCCTTTATTTTTAACTACCATCAATTTTCAATTAGGTAAGCACACGCATACACATTGCCATCCCTTCCGTAACAACGTTGAATAACTGATCTTTATATCAGCAACGCGCATCTGCGTCTTCAGACCCGTGGTTTAGGAAATATTACATCCTCTCTTTCTTTTTCTTTCTTTTTCTTCCTTACCACCCTCCACTGAGTGTTATTTTCTTACAATTAGAAAAAGTTTTAATGTGTAGAAGGAAGGAAAAATCATTCTGCTATTGTGGCAAATTTTGGGAAACCTTATTTGCTGTAATCCATACATTTCATAGACTACAGAAGACTTCACATTCTAATTGAAAAGCAGTGCTACCACAGTTACACATTTGGACAGACTGCAGTATGTTTTCCTACAAGTCTGTAAAAAAAAAAAAAGAACATTATTTTAAATGTTTTAAAGTGTTCTGCGGATTCTTTACCTATCTCACTCTCGCTCACCTTTTACTACTCAGTCATCTTTTTGGACCTTTTACACTCTGCTTTTTTACAACCTCACCAAAGAACACTGTGTCCAAAACAAAACAGATATCAGCAGGCACTTGTCAACAAAGATAAACCTAATGGGGATGCAAAGGACAGAGAGGTTGTTTATGCTACTTTACTTCTTTCTTCCCTCCGTCTAAGTAGTGAAATTACTGGTGGGGGTGCATGAAGACATTGCATCCATTTCCTGAGTGACATGTCTATTTCCAGTGATGACAGCACAAGACAGCAAGCATGACACTTAGCTGCCCTTTGCGTTTTCTCTAAATACCTTCAATGCAGCAGTCACAGAGCAGTCCTTGGATAAGAGCCTGATGAGAAGTGCAGTAAAGAGACATCATGTAAGTTATCACAAGGCAGGCAGGGGTTTGCTGCATTATGGGAATTCCCGGTATTTTCTTTCAAAACATACCATGTGTGCAAAACAAAAACAGACCAATAGATGAATAAATGTCTAAGGGGAGACAGACTACATCGCTATCTCCTCTTTGGTGCAATGAGTAATACTCCTGTGGCTTCCTGATGACTACAGTCATTTGCAATAATAAACAATCAGGCATGAGTCAGATACTTTCACTGGAGTAATGCTCAAGCTCCCTTTCTTTACTCTCTTTCTTTGTGTACCATATCTCATCTACATCCACATATAACTAAACCACACACTGTATACTTGAGGGAAATTGATTCCAACTTTTTTTCTCTCACTCTTTTGTCTTTCCAGAACTCACATGCACACAGATTCAAAAACACGCATGCTCACACATAACGAGCAGCAGATGACTGGATAACCTTTACCAGTTTGAGTTTCCAACAGAAAGCCTTCTTCACCACAATCTCATTACTGACTTCTCCTAGCAAGAATCCAGTGGGTGTTTTCACTGACTCCAAGAGCAACAGCTTCTGCTAGAAGATGGAAATTAGAGAGACCCAGTAGCCCACCACTTTCCTCATAAGAGTGCTGTCACCATGCAAGACTCCTGACATCTGTGGCCAGTTATTGGCAGAAACTTATCTTCATCCTGCTGTCAATAGAAGGGTGAAGTTCAATAAGAGATGGAGATGATATAGAGAGTAAAGAAGTTGATATGATGCAAGTATAAATGAAGAGTTATGTGAGAAAAACCAATTTCTTTATGAGCGAGGTACAATGCAGTGCAGGGTACTGATGGCTGGGCTGTCTTTGTGCATATTTGTGGAGTGTGTGGAGTATTAACAGACTTCCTGCAGATTTGTTTGGAAATTTTGTGTGCATTGTGTTGTGTACTATTATTTCCCTGCAAGTCCCATTATGTGGACATTTTCATCTGCAGCAAATTAGCTGACCTCTAATCATTCCAGCCTCTCTTCCAGATTACAGCCAGTCGGAATGAGAAATTAAAGGAGGGAATAGCGTATCAATAGGGTAATAGTTTGAGCAAGACAGGGAGCGATGTAAATCAGAAAAGGACTCTGTATGGGGAAATGTGGGAGTGCAGAGGGGAGGTGGCTCAGGTATTTCAGTCTAATTAGAAAAGAGTCAAATTTAGGGGTTGTGTTAGCTCTGTTGGAGTTAGTGATGACAGTGCTGGGGCTAGACTCTGTAAACACAGATACTGTGTCAAGACATCCTCCTTTAAACAAACACACATTTCCTGTTGTCAGTGCATGCGATTATAGTCACTGCTCGTAATTGTGATCCACTGACAGTTACAGGCACCACAAATAAACTGCACACACACTTCTTGTACAAACAAATAAAAAACACAGTGTGTGAGATGAAATGTGTGTGATGCCAGCCCCGCTGTCTGCCTTCAAGTTAAATTTTCATTTGATTTTTATTTCTGACTCTCATTTCAAGGGAAATGCTGGAGAGTGGGCAGCTAATAGAAATGCAAACCTAGAGTTTTAATACATCAGTTCATTATCATGCACAATAACGAACTGAGTCACCAACATATTCCTAAAAATAGCTTTAAAGAGAATCAGAAAACCATTACACTTCTAAACCACTCAATACGCTATTGATTTTCCTCATCAGTGAACAAGTGCTTTTGTCATTGCCATGGTCATACTGAAACTTATTGATCACAGAAAATAGAGACCAAAATTTTACATATGACTCATCTTAAACTGCTGAGTCATCACTTAGGTTCATATCTGTAGATGCACTATGGAAATTGCACTTTTTACTCTCTTTTATGGAGAAAAGTGATGTTAAATTGAATCTTCAGTCGGTTTCTTGTTAGACAGCTATTTTTCAAACTCAGAAACTTCTGCACTATAATTCCTGTACTGAGAAATATTACTTAAACAATTCAAGAGATCACACTCAGTTCAAGAGCACAGTTCTTGTAATGCCTTTTGTCTGTCACTTCTCCTGTGTTTATGGGTGTTGATGTGAACATTTGAGACTGAGCCTTGGAACAATTCATAAGCAAAATGGCCTTGTGAGTTTGTATATCCACAAAACCCCGAACTGTTTAAATGACACATCCTTTAGCATAGTACACAAGGAGCTTGTGACACAAACACATCAACATCCCACACTGAGTCTATTGTGCCAATCCTTTGACGGCGGATCACTCAAATGTGTGCAGCACAGAAACAAAGTGGGAAAAACACACACAAATAGGTCATGTTTATGTGCTCAGCATTTATTGTAAAGGTCAAGCTATTTAATACAATTGTCATGCTCTTTCATACACATGCTTATGTTTTTTTAAACAACCCTTTTGATCAGATGTATCCATTTCTTCCCAGTGGAACTTCGCTAATTAGATTACTCCAGAAGTGAACAAAGATGAAAATGAAATTTGTCACTAACCACAGAAAATGAATTTAATTCCCCAAGATTCAGTTTGATCAATGACGTGATTACTGTAAAAAGTAACTCCAGTTAAACAACAACAGACTATCCAAAATCTGGACTTTGAGGCAAAACACACAATAACACCAAACATCCACTCCGACCACTACAACGGAGAGTCAAAGTATCAAACTAATGACTTAGAATAGGGGACATTTGGAAGCAGGTCCTAAAATAGTGCCTAAACCTGTGTTTCCTTCTTTCTTAAACATCTGCAAACAGTCACCTTGTCTTGTCTGCTCCTCACTGCTAATTTACCCCCACGTGATTCGTATAGAACTGGAGACACACAGAGGAGGAAAGATGATCAGTTAAATTAAAGAACAGACAGAAAAGCGGCTCCAGGTCAGCAGGTACACTTCATCCCACATGTGTCTGTGTCAGACCTGTACACGTAGTCACTATGTTGTGACTGTGAACATGGGATAGAGTAGGGGAAATTGGAAGTGATCTGTAAGTCTCTTAGTGCCTACCTCAGTTATTTGCACATGAACACACATACTGTACACACAGGTAACTTGAGATATAAACATAATTCAAAAAGTCGAATGTTCATGCCAGCTCTGTGAGGTCTCTTTGCACCACCTGCCAAAGTTCTACTGCTCCCCTGTTTCTAGCAGAGGGTCCGCTAAATTGTCAGTGGGGCAACAATTATAACCAAGTGAACCAAGTGACATTTTCCCTTCCTGTCGGTCTAATAATTTTTTTTCATATGTTTTTCAGTTTTGTGAGTGATGTGCACACATTTTAGGCACCAGTTGAACTGAGGATACCTTTGACATGATTGCAGTAGCAAAAATATATGAATTAAATCAAGATGTGTTGAAGCAGCATTGCATTATATACGTTTTAAAGATACATGTTAGGTAGTACAAGTGTCTATGAGAACTTATCACGGAACTGCTGTAGGCTGTAGTCTGTCTCAGGGTAATCTATCTTTTTGTGTAATGCCAAACTGTCTTTGTGATGCTGAGCTCAAAGCTCTTTGGGACCAGTCAGTCTATTCCAGGAAATCCCATTCTTCTTTTGGCTGAACACTGTCTGTAGCTGCATGCTTTATATTTAAAGCAGTGATGCAAATCTATCTTGGCATTTTAATCGAAAGTTACTATATTTCTGCTTTTTCTTAAACGGTGAAATTGAAAATTCACAGATAACAACAGTAATTGTATTTTGACATTAAAAATATAATTTCAATTAAACAGATTATGTGTACTGATGGATTAGTTTTTATTAATCTCTGGCTCTCTTCCACAGCGTGTCTTTGTTTGCCTTTGTCTGCCTCCCTTCACCCCAACACAGCATGTGGTCTGAGCCTGGTTCTGCTGGAGGTTTCTTCCTGTTAAAAGGGAGTTTTTCCTCCCCACTGTCACCATGATGCTTGCTAATAGGTGTCATATTATTGTTGGGATTCTCTCTGTTTTTTTGTATTATTGTGGGGTCTTTACCTTACAATATTAGCACCTTGAGGCAACTGTTATTGTGATTTGGTATATAAATAAAATTGAGTTTAACTGAATTAATTTCAGTATTACAGAAATATAAGAAATGATTTTGATAACCAATACTGTTATTTACATTAGCCCAGTGCAGTCAGACAGCTACCATTCTCCTGGCAACCTCCAAACACAGACTCATCCATCAAATTTCCAGACGGAGAAACGTGATTCATCATCACTCTAGAGAACAAGTCTTCGCTGCTCTAGAGCCCAGTGGTGGCGTGCTTTAGGCCACTGCATTTGAAGCTTTGTATTGTGCTTAGTGATGTAAGGCTTGGATGCAGCTGCTTGGCCAAGGAAGCTCATTCCAGGAAGATCTCTATGCACTGTTCTAGAGCTAAACTGAAGGCCACATGAAATTTGAAGGTCTGCAGTGATTGACTCTGCAGAAAGTTGGCGACCTCTGCACACTATGCACCTCAGCATCGGCTCACCCCGCTCTGTGATTTTACTTGGCATACCACTTTGTGGCAGAATTGCTGTCATTCCCAGTCCTTCCAAACAGGAATATTTAGTAGTGAGGAAATTTCATAACTATCATGGCACCACGCTGGAATTCACTGAGCTCCTGAGAGTGACTCATTCTTTCACAAATGTTTGTAGAAGCAGCCTGCATGCCTAGGTGCTTGATTTTATAAACCTTGGGCCACTGAAGTGATTGGAACAACTGAATTCAATAATTTGAATGGCTGAGTGAATACTTTTGGCAGTATAGTGTAGGTACAATCCTTCATATCTTGAGCCTGAAGATGTACACGTATGCCGACGAGTTCTATTCTCCTCCACCTTTGGCATATTACTTACATGGTCTCTAGCCAGATATATAAAATGTAATCAGGTGTAACAGTGGTGTCCATCTTGGCCACTGTATTCAAGATAGTGGAGCAACATGGCACCTTCCACAAAGGGGCCCCCCTATTTTTAAATCAACTAATTTTAAGATTGTGAGAATCAGTTTGTTTGAAGATCTAATTACACACTAATCAATCTATATTTATGAGTAAAATATTCTATATTCAAATACTCAAATAGACCGAAAAAACGACTGTGCTATTTAATTAGTCCTGTATTGCCTGCAACCACCCCTTAAAGCTATAGTGCTATTTTTTACCTTTATGTGTCAGCTTGCCTCACATCACATTGCTTTACATCTAAGTACCCATATCTGCTGATCAGTGGAATAAAGGGAAACCAGTTGCAGAATCTGTTTTGAATGTGCAGAGTACAAGCAAAACAGGAATGAGCGTATAAAAACATTACTACACTGTGCTACCAGTGGCCACAAACTTAACAGGATACCTTTAAAAGTTGTACAGTTTCTATGTCATTCACAAAAATGTACGTTTTTATGTTGAGAGACTTATAAAAATATCTGATCCCATGGAAAGAACCTCGGTGAATGCACATGGCCCCAACAAACTTAACACCTCATGTTACCAGTTATACTATATGTTAGGCCCCACTCTAAACACAGAGAAAATCCACAAATCAAGACTCAATAGGGGCTGGAGTGGAATGTGTTATGTTAAGACCATTCACCTGGTTAGATTTTACCCGGGCTATGCCTGCCAATTACATTCAGGACACACACATGCAGATATGTACTGTACCTACAACATGATTACAAACTGAGAGGAAAAAAAACAAGGTAGGAAGAACAGACAAGTGTGTGGTCATGTTTATGGGTTTGGAAAAGACTGTGGCATTTCCTGAAAGTCCATGCCAAGTGTATGTTTTGTGTTCTGCCCGACCTTCAGCTTGTTTAACACACATCTTTCTCACCGTGTTGCAAATATTGTTGAGGCTGTCTTTGATTTACTTTGCTGCCAGCCTGTGTGCAGGGTTTCACAAGAACAGGTGATTAAAAAAAGTAAACTGCAACAGGAAAATATTTAAAGACTATTTGGGATCATTTCGTGTGATTAACAACTTATTTGACACATTCTCTCTTTTCCTCTTGCAGTGTGCTAAATCCTTTTGGACTTCCATAAACATAAAGATTTATATACAAATACTGTTTGATCCTAGCTCGGAGGGGGGAAGAGTGTGTCTCTCACAGGAAAATACAACATAAATATACGCAAGCACTCAGGGAGCACTTACAGAAGATACTGGAAAACTTTTTCTTACTACACTTCAAAACTTTATTGACCCCGATGCCCCTGCCCGGCTGAAGCCTTGTAGTGACGGAAAAACTGTGACCTCTATGTCACGGCTTACAGGAAGTGTCCTTTTTTTAATAGTTAGCAAAAAAACAAACAGTGCCAATTAAAAATGTTGTAGCTAATGTAAACCACATTATATTAACCAGATTCAGGGAAGTTTATTCAGACGTGGGTTGACTGCCCCGGGAACCTCATGACCCAAAGGCTGCCGAGAGTGTTGGAGCTAAATTTAGAGTGCCATTAAGTTGCAACACCGTTCCAAAAAAAACCCAACCATTTGCCGGTAAAGGTCTACGCAAATGGATGTTATATTACAATCACAAAAGAGTTAATGAACTTTAGAGGAGTGTACTTGATGACATGCTGATCCTTGCAGATCCAGTCACGGGTCATGGTGTTGATGCAGCATTAGTCTAGTGTGTCACTTCCTGCAATTAGTGGAACAAACCTAAAAAGGCACTCTAAGATTTTAACTTAGTCACAGATGAGTCATGGTCTTTCTTGAGGGATCTAATATTAATGCTGTTCCTCAGAAATATTGAGTAATGAAAGAAAAGCAAAACAAAAAAGTTAAATTGGATTGAAGCCACCCGATCTAAATCCTTGGAAGCAATGGATTCTAAGTGTAGTCCTTATATTATACCATGCTGATATTTGTAAATCTTCATGTGTGGATCAGTAAACCAGTAAAATGAGCGATCTTTTTAACTTTGAATACATTGTTACAGGTTTTGGTTAGAAGGAAGGTTTTTGATTTGTGAAGCATTAAACAGAGATGTCTAACTAGTTCCCGCTTTTCTTCTATGTCTGTAGCATTTTGAGCCAGGCATGTTAAAGGGTATGACCTCGTGCCTATTTACAAGGGTGTCCCGTTACAACCTCCCTACTAGATCATTGCTGTGTAGCACACATACAAAGACCTCCCAGGCTGACACATCTCTAAGAAAAACAAATATTTTTAATACCTACTACTCCAAATTGTGGCCTTACTCATTCTTATATTACGGTCAGATAAACACAAATCCCATCAGGTAAAGTATAGATTATGCTCAACTACTCACTGGTGTTAGCATCTGACATTTGATTGCTGCTTTAGGCAGAGGATAGCAGAGCTGTCTGTGTCAATAATGCTGCAACATGCATCACAAAAATCAAAAACACAGAGGCCTCTGACAGTACTCAGTGGGGCACTCTCTGCCATTCTGTTTGACATCTTACATACAGTTAAGATTTCCACCCGGAGGAGCCGCTGCCTTCCTCACCCCAGAAATCATGTAAAAATGGATGTGTATGGTTTTATATGTGTAGTTGAGGGAGGATGAAGGAGGTGGAACAAGAAAAAAAAATGTCTTAAATCATGTCTTTTAAGGTAGCATTTAAGCTTCTTTGAGTGGTCATTTGAACTGCACAATTACTGTATTTAACTTATGCTTGATCAAGTGTGTTTTCATGCTGAAGTAAATGAAGTGCTTTCATAACTGGATTCAGACTTTAGTTTGGAATGAAAGATAAAATGAAATAAAGCTGCAAACATTTACACATTTCGGCACACATCCGCCAGCACATTTAGGAAAATAATACCCAAGACCCTGGAAATATGATTTAAGCTAACCATTGCCTTCTTGTATTGATGTAGACAGGCTATTGGCTATGACAACACCCAACTGCAAATCCCACACATCAGAGATCTGGGGTGTGGTCAGACACAAACTAGGCATGATGTTTTTTAGCCGGCCAGGTGTTAAGTTGCACTTTCTTTCAGTACTTTGATAATTAGGCATTAATAAGACAACTGTAGTGTAAAGAGCTACTTGAGTAATCCCAAATCACCCACACCCTTCCTTCATACACCAACACGGACACAGTGAAACACAAATGCAGATGGTCTTTCTTTTTCAGCAGCTGTCTCTGTCAGCAGGAAGGATGACATGTTTGGTCTGCTCCCAGTGGAGCCAAAGCATCTGACCAGATGTGAGCAATAAGGAGAATCTCAGGTCATACTAATACAACATTTTTTGTGAATTTATTATATATGCACAATAACTAACACCATATTATAAACATTTTTTTCATTTGTTCCATTTTCTCTTTTATACAGTAAATAGTATTAGTGTACAAATGTATACAAAATTTATTCAGGCTAGTGAAGATCCACAAAAGAGTATTTTATGTACGGTATTAAAGCACAATCAGATATCGGAGGGACACACACATGCCTGCACATAGACAGGGGACCCTCTGGGTAAAACACAAGTCAACACATAACTTTGCTAGACAGCATAACCTGATCACACCAGTATATCACCATGAAGGCGAGGTGGAGAGAACTTTACTTTTATTCTTAAAAAAAATAAACAGGGAAAAGATGAACTTATGTATGATCTTTATGACTTACTAAAACCTAAGACCAAGTAAGGCAATGGAAAATTATCATTGGTAAAAGATTGCTCTCAAAGTTCTCTCCAGCACGCCCTGATGTTGATCGTAGGCATAGACAGAGTTCAAACACAGAACAAGCTCATCCCATGACATTGCAGCATTTCGACACTGAGCCTTCAGCGTCTGCTTCACAGCACTTATAGAGCAACACAAAGAGGAAACAAGCATAAAGAGAACAGCAAGAAAACAAAGAAACAGTCATTTTCATATGCTGATCTCATTCACAAGTCATCTTGGCTCCTGAGTCTGGCGATCCAGAAAGGAAACAGAAACAGGATTAATAAAGAGAGGTGTTGGAACCCAAGCTCAAGCCTGGCTTAGCTTTGTTTTGGCAAAAGAGGGGAATGATATTCCTCTCTCATCATCAAAGTCAACGGTTGTTTCCATCACCTATCCGTAAGCCAAAAAAATTAGAATAACTGCAGCAGATTTGGACCATTTCATAACAAATTACTGCAAGGGCTACCCTCTCTGCTAAACTGCAGCAAGCATTAGCATAGAAGCATACATGGTAAGAATACAAATCTGATGTGTTGCTTCATTCAGATACCAGACAGTTTGATTTACTACGTAGGCACTGGGAATTTGATGCATCAAACTGAAGACAACCAAAGCTGTCACTTGAACTACAAATATATTTGAAAATTGCAATATCCTAATAGATTATCACATTGGATGCAACCTGACTTCACTTATGTCTTAGTGAAATATCTATTATATCTAGCTAATATTGTAGCTCGTTTACTGATGTACACCCACATCTGAGGAATATCTCGAATTAAACTATTGTGCAGATTCTCTTTAGTAGGTTTGCGGTCATTGGTACTGTGTGGAGCTTTGGTGTCAAAAAGTCGGTGTTGTCTTTCGCTCTGTACTGAGCACATGCTGCTACAATACAACACCTAGCTAGACACAAAATGCTTACTGATTTTGAGTACAAAAATGAAATGTAGATAGGTTGGTAAAGTACATTTAAAAACAAATCAAAAGGGATACTTTTAATACTTGCTCTGGTTGCCAAAATAAACGATCCTTACAGCATACTTATTCATACACAATGAATATAATTAGCAACAAACAATATCGACAACCAGACAAATCAATGCTGTCAGTGAACATACAGGCTTCGAATGAGATTTAGTTGGCATAGTGGGAAAACTTCTTTCAGCCTCCTCAAAATAAATCAGACACACAAGAGAAAATGAGGCAGAATTAAAGGGTTTGGTTAGCTCTTACTCTTGCACCATAGGAGAATATTAAGGAGTATATCATGAAAATGAGTGCAGCTGAGCACAGTAAATGTGTCTCTCTTCTTGAAAATAATGAGGAGGTAATGAATGAGCACCCTTTGGCATTGGCAAATGGAAATGCTGATATTGGTCTTGAGAAAATAAAAATGTCTCATTGCAAATATTCTGCATACATCCTGTATGGTGCAACTCGAGTGTCTTCTGGCCTCCAGCGAAATGACTTGATGATCAGTGTATGAGTGTGTGTAAACGCGTGTAGGGGTCATGAGTGTTGCAAAGATGTGCTGAGCCACAACAGCAGCAGCTGAAACCCGAACACTGGCCAAAGGCTCGGTCTTAGACAAGTCCCTCCTCCACAATCAGAATCGTCTTCCTGTTGGACAGATCAAGTGTAAGTAAATTAGAAGCAGTCCTCTCTGACATTCAAAAGCTCTACGTCACCTGCTACCACTACTACTGCTGCTACTAACAATATGATTACACTATATCTAACGCTATCATATCCAGTTATTCTATAGACTACTGGCCTGTGTTGTATCAAGTCTTCTTTTCACACTGAAGATAGACAGGTTTTTAGAGAAGCATATTTTCCCCCTTGATACAACAACAAAGTACATACCTGCCACATTATATCTCTTATAACTAGATGGAACCGGAGATAGTTAGCATAGCAGAAATACTCAGAACTGTCTGGCTCAATCCCAAGTTGACAAAAAACATCTACCCAGCACACTGAGCGCATACAGATTATTTATTTAGATATCATTAGTTTTACCCATACAAAACCTGAAGTGTAAAAACAACAGTTTATGGCGTTATCTCCTTGTGTGTTTCCTGGACAGCTGCAGAGACAGGTTAGCTCTTTCTGTGGCTAAATAGCTATGTCGTCCAGTGATATAATAAGCAGCTAGAGCGGTATCAACATATATACTTATGTTTTATTCAACTGTCAGCAAAAAAGCAAACAAGCACATTGCCAAAATGAAATATTAATTTAAAAGCTCTGTTCAAATATTTAGAGGTGTTTTCAGACCTCAATCTTTGTGCAACGGCTTGCACCTGGTAGCTTCAGTGTGTGGCTGTTTTTTTATTTAATGGGAGTATTCAGGATATCCGTGCATGCCAAAGGCCTAGGAGAAAGAGGTGGGGGTCTTCTGTATTCAAAGGGCAGGAAAGCCATGTGAAGCTTCCTTTGTTTACTCCAGTGACAAAATGGACTGGCCTGGACACAAACTGTCTTCCTATGAGGAGCTTAGCCAAAAGTAATGGGACAGATGGGAGAGGAAAAGGACACGGCCTACATTTACTCCGTTCATCTACTTCCTACGTTATTCCTCCCCTCCCTTTTTGCTTCCCAGCATGGCCTCTTCATAATATAAACACCAAAAGGCACATGAATTGGTGGCCTGTTGTGTGTATGTTCTACTGCTTTATAGCACAATGAAAGGCAGAGTTCACAAAGATATGCCAGATATTTTTTTTCCAAATATTTAGATGTCTTATAAATTGTTCACAGTTGGGTGGTGACTCAACGAGTTCACATATAATTTATCTGCTTTGCTCTTTTGTTTTATGGATTTAGCTGATATGATACATGAATGTCTGCTAGTAACTTTTTACAATACTTTAAACATTATTATTTTATACAAAACTGTGCAAAATTATATACAATATAAGAAAGATGCAGCATTCTGCGAGTAAGGGAATTATTCAACAAAGAAAAGATCTCACCTATTTATTAAGCTGTGTTATACTTTTTTATTTATTTTTTTCTCATCAGCTATTTCCTTATTAAATTATTTTAGTGAGTATAATACCTCATGAAAATTAAAATCTTTACTGTTTATAAAAGTTTTAAAATTGCAATAACCAACATATTACATATTACAACATAATGGAAAAGTGAAAAAATAAATTAGCTTTAAGGATTGAAAGCCCATCATACTACCTGATTTACACTGCCCCTAAAAAGAACTTTGCAATCGCCAAGAAACTGTGAATATCATAGAAGTTAATATGTTAGTAATGAGCCTTCTGAAGCAGTGAGACGGCACTGACCCTGAAGTCAGAACCAGAAACAACAGTAAAGGTGTAGGGCTCATTGTAGAACCTTTGCTGACTGGGCACAAAGGTTCATCCTGCCAGACAAGAGCAGCAGCCATTGGGAAGCAGAAACATGAAAGAAGAATGAAAAATGATGAGTGACAAGAAGACAGAAAGGAATATAAACAAATGAGTGAGCATTAGAACTAAAATAAAAAGTATTAAAAACTGATAAATAACACAGAAACTGGATGGATAAATCAAAGATGAAGGAAGCTCAAAGGGCAGGTAATAGAAATTGCTTTAAATCTATGCAGAAAGCACATTGCTGATGAAAACCAGACAGAAACTGACAGAAGCCAACCGTTTAGTCTGGCTAATAGAGCTGTTTCCAGCAATATTCTCTGCACAAGGGCACATATGTGACTGTCTTACATATTCATTGTTGTCAAAGCACACGTCCGGCCCTTTGCGATATCTGGCTTTATCAACCATGTCACACGGATCTGGACCTTCAGCTGAATGGACACTCAGGAAAATTCTGACTGTGCACATTTAACACATTTTAACAATAAAAATTCAATAATGCTTATACATGTACTCAGAAACACTTCATTTTTATAGCAACAAATGACACCACCAGTCATGTCGAGGTACTTTATATTGCAAACAGTGCATCATTATAGTTAGACAGACAACAATGATCCCTTATGAGGAAGCACTGGAGCAACAGTGGAGAGAAATAACACATTTTTACAAGAAATAACTGTTAAAGTATGGATAGCAGCAATCTGCAAAGACCTAATTACAAATTACTAATTTTTACCTAATTACAAATCTTATATTCACATCTAATAGAGATTAATAAACATCATTTAGTAATATCTGCCTTAAAAATAGCTATTTTATATGAAAACACTGGAGACTGTAAGAGAAATTTTGATTATTGTTATAAGAAAAGGTAGCCTTGATCATTGATTAGAAGTATTGTTTATAAAATATATAATATTTTTAATGTGCTATGGCAGCAAAAGCGTGTATTACATTTAGTGCTATTATTACCAAATGGACAGCTCTGTAGTGGCCCCATGGTGACCTCTGGTGATGACACCTTTACTGTCCCATCAACAGAAACCTACATTAAAGACACATCTGTCAAACACATATCTAGAACACATACACACACCCCTTCTCTTAATCTTAATTTAACCTGATGGCAACCTGTAGCCCAGATGAAGTTAACCATAGAAATTTAATCTAGAAGTAATGTGAGACCACCTTTCATATGCTGTGCATCTGGTTTACGGTTCACACATGAACACTGAGTAGGGACCCACTGCACACTTATTAGGTGTGCGTCCTCGTACTGACAGGTTAAAGTGCTGCTATATATGTGGTTTATGGAGGACTGAAGAGACAAAAGAAAGTGTAAGTCTATGTTCAGTTTTTAAGCCAAGTGAAAGGATACAGGGCTGTTCAGCCTGTCGCAGTGGTCTGGGGTCACATGACAAACATGTTGCTTTGGCATCAGTGATTAAAAACACAAGGTTGGTGTTTGGCAGCTTCTCAGCACGGTACATCCTAGAAAAATAAAAATAAAGCACGTATAACGTGGTACCAACACAGCACACATGTACATGCAGGTATGTGTTCAGTTGTGCACAAACAGTGCACTTCATACCACCTCCTTCCACATGGGATTGACTTTTTATGGTAGTCATTAAAGTATCTGTGTCTACAGTTGTTAACTTTGGGGAGTAAAGCATCAGACACGTGGGACTCATAACACCCAGTAATTACAGCCATATTTAACCCCCTCAGACAGCCCAAAGTGATACAAACGTAGGTTACAGCAAAGTAAATGTTCAGCGGTCTGTAAATGTGTGTATTAGTGAGTTTGACATACAGCCAGAGTGTAAAGGAAGAAAAACAGATAAAAAAGGCTTTTTGTGCTTTCCTCTGCAATTCCGGGCTCTGACAGATCAAGGTAATCTGTGTGTGATCAAAACTCATCAGAAAGCAGCTGTCTGAAATCAGGCTGGAAAACAGAAAGAAACCAGGAAACCAGTTCTTTTCTGGATCAATCCCCACAGGCCATTAAACAGATGGACGCCCAGTAAGAAGCTGAAAATCTTCAACAACAGCCATTTAGAGTCATTCAGTGGAAAGAGCCACTAAGATGGAAGCATATGGGGAATCTTGGGAACAAACATACACATACCTGGAACAGTTTCCACAGTCCAGGACACCTGAGTAGGATTTTTCGTCATTGTCAAAGAAATATTGAGTCTGCTCTGTGATACAGCTTTCTTTAAACATGGCATCTGATATTTCGTCATCTGTCGACTCTGCTAGAAATAAGAGGGATGTTTAATAGAAAAGAGGATTAGTAAGAAAGGACATGGATTAAAACTGGAGTGACAGACCTCTGTCTCTTCAAACTAAGACTGATGGTTATACACAGTTATGTTACTTGCCTGCCTGTAGAAGGCTGGGGAACATGAGACCCAAGAAGAGCTGCTGAAGCACTGACCTAGGAAAAAACAATAAAAAGTAAAAACAAAAACAAAGTGAGTCACATGTAGGAGGCAACAAATCACCTGAACATCTCTCTTTTTTTAAACTACGTTCAACCAATAGATGTTTAGTAAAAGCAACACATCTGTCTAAAGTTAGAGTAACTGGTGATGTAAATGTCATGGGAAGTATCAGGCATTCTATTTAAAAGCTGGTTATATTGCAGTTGGACAGCTAAGCAGAAAATGATGCGGTATCATGTTGTGTAACTGCCCTTGTCTTACACTGACCCAGCCAACTTCATCCTTCAACAGCATGCAAGTCCACTCCCGTACAAACTCCCACCCTGAAATACAAGTGTGCTCCCACTCTAACATGCACACGCAAATCAATGAAACATAGAAGCACAAGCACACAACCTCTACACTCACCAGGCAGCAGTGGATGCCCACCAGCCAATACTGAGAAAGTCTGCAATGGTAGGCTGTAGAAAGACAGGAAAAGAAATGCTAGTGAAAAAATAAGCACAAAAAAGCCTCAGACAAAGCTAATAAGGCTTCATAAATCAAATTAATTAATAAATTCTGATTTTTACGTTAATATATTACTATTGCACGAATAGAAACCAAATGACATATACAGTAATGGTTTCAGTAAGGTTTCTAACCACATAGACGGAGCGGGGTCCAGCTGCTGCCTTGCTGTCTTTCTCTGGATCACAGACAGACTGATAGTCATAAGTCTTGTTCAAGGAGTACAGGGAGGTGTTGACCAGGTTGGTCATCAGCACTGGATCCACTTCACCAAAAAACTGACCTATCTAGACAGGTTCACATATACACACACACAAAAACATAACAGAGAGTAAAAG
Source organism: Oreochromis niloticus (assembly GCF_001858045.2). Lineage (NCBI taxonomy): Eukaryota > Metazoa > Chordata > Actinopteri > Cichliformes > Cichlidae > Oreochromis > Oreochromis niloticus. The sequence continues at coordinate 55,156,985 of NC_031972.2, read as the reverse complement.
CAGTGTAAAAGTAAGTCTTGTTTTTTGGGGGGATTTTTTGTAAACAAAGCACAGAGTTGCGTCCTACTTACCTTAAAGTAGCATTGGTTAGAGTATAAAAATTAACAGAAAAGGCAGTGGCGCTATTAGGTAAGTATTTTGCTTACAGCGTTGAGGTACCCTTTTTATCCCCTTAGATGTATGGGTCATTAAAAAATCATTACTTGCTGTTCTAAGTGATTATCTTTATCCGGTGAGGAAAACATTTCTATTCTAATATCACTGCATTCTTACAGAATGACAATGCCTTATTCATAGGGCACACGGGGTCAGTGAATGGTTTGATAAGTATGATAATGATGTAAATCATATGCTACAGTATGACCCTCACATAGCAGATATTAGCAGTTATTAAGTCAGCTGAAGAATTTTGAGAGGTTTTGCATCAAAATGTTAGACAAAGCTCTCCAACATAACTCTACCAACTTGAATAAGTAATCATTAGAGTTAGGGTTGTAGAATATATTCCATCATTTATCATCATTTTATATATATATGAAACTTTGTCTGAGGTTAATAGCTTTTTCCCCAGTTCAGTTATATTTATAAGTTAAAGACCCTACAATAATACAGAGAAAATTCCAACAATCAAACAACCCCCTTTAAGCAAGCACTTGGAAACACTGAGAAGGAAAATCTCCCTTTTAGCAGGAAGAAACTTCTGACAGAACCAGGCTCGGGGAGAGGCAGCCATACTTTATCAAAAAGGGAAAGTGTTCAGCCTGATCTTAAAAGCAGAGAGGGGCTCTGTCTCCTGAATCCAAGCTGGGAGCTGTTTCTTGGCCTGAAATCTGGCAGCTCTTCCTCCCATTCTACTTTTTCCCCATTCTACCTCCCATCTTGGGAACCACAAGTCACCCAGCAGTTGGAGAGCAAATTGCCTTATTGGAGTAGGGTACTATGAGGTCTTTAACATAAGATTAAGCCTAATTATTCAAGACTTTGTATGTGAGAAGGATTTCAAATGACTAGGTCATATCCTCGTCAAAAACAACTCCAACTTTCCTCATAGTGTTACTGGAGGCCAAGGTAATGTCATTCAGAGTAAGTATTTGGTAGACGCTATGTTTTAGAAAAATAACCTCAGTTTTATTTAAATTTAGAAGCAGCAATGTAAAGGTCATGTCTTTACATCTTCAAGACATTCCTGCAGTTTAACCGATTGCTGTGTGTTATCTGGACTTATGGATAGATAAAGCTGGATATCATCTGCATAGCAATAAAAATGTATGCCATGCTGTTGAATGATACTGCCTAAGTAAACGTTTGTAAATGGTATTGGGTATCTAGAAATATTATCTTGATAGCTACTGTAAAAATGAAAATGTTTTTATGTTACAGTATAGTTTTTTAAGTTTCCATAAAAAGTCGGGCAGATTGGCACTGGTATCAGTCAAATAACTGCAACATGTACTATTATTTGTGTTCTGTTTTGTTCACTAGTTAGCTTTAGGTACCAAAAGTACTTAAACAGTTTAGGAAACAAATGCAGTTTTGGATGAAAAATGTTACTTAACATGTTAACTGTAATGATAAAGTAAAAAAAAGTTTCCATATATAATATGTGGGATTGAGAATATCGTAATAGTAAGAGAATGCTCTTACTATTATGATAGCAGCAACTTTTATAAAACCACAATATTTAAATACCCTGAAAATGAGAACAGGCTCATAGGTCAGTGATAAAACCTCTATAACAAAAATGACCATTATACATGGGAATTGTTAACGAATAGAGATAAGGCTTTAAAAATTATGTGTGCTGAGGTAATTAAAATTTCATTTTATCACCTCTTTATCACCTCATCTATATTCCATAAAATTACCATTTTCTATTACAAGAAACAACGACAAAAATAAACTTACATTAAAATATTACACATGCTCAGTGATCATCATCAGGTGTCAGTTAGTTTAACAATACCTGACAATGGACAGTATTTATTTAGCAGTATTCATTGCTGTTTTAATAACTATTAATTTACAATCCATTAATCGATTTGTTAGTTATTTTTGGGTTAGTTATTGTGTAACCTATTTTTTTATAATTTTTTTATAAATTGCATTTTTTAAATTTTAAATTGTATTATTTTTAGTATTTGATGATTTAATATGTAGAGAGTTTCCATGGGAAAAAAGGTATTACAATACAAACACAGCACTTTGCAGAGGTAGATGAGCCACAGTTATACAAACATCGTAGTCTAAATAAACACATGTGCAACAAAGCGTCCTCATGACTGTTGTGATGGCAAATTTGACAAAACTGATAAACTTACGTCATTTCCTGTATATTTTTTTAATTATGCAAATACGCAATATTGTTTCAATTATTTTTTTTTTCCGAATTAAACATTTTTTCCACCGCTAGCTTTAACTTTTCTTGTAGACTTAGTACAAAATAATAACTTTGCTTGGCAGGTGAGTCGTTCACAAAAATGTAGATCTTTCCACACAAATTTTGCTTCTCTGCAGTTCTGTTGGGGATTTGGGTTGTCTCAGAGCCTGCTGCCTCTTCATGTAAGCCCACACTGACTCAGTGATGTTGAGATCAGCACTCTGTGGGGCTTTGCCATCTGTTACGAGACTCTTTGTTTTACTTGTGGCTAAAAAGAGTTCTTTACAAAAGTATGTTTGTGGCTGTTATGCTGAAGGATGAGTTTGGGACCAATCAGATTGTTCCATGTGAAGTATATGCACAGTATTGCTTTCCCATTCAAATTTTTCACAGAGGGCATATGATCTCGCTAGATAGATAGTGGTGGAAATCTCCAGTCGCCAGTTACACATGTTGATGCCAGACTGAGGTCATTGTCACAGGACTTTTTCATGTTGACCTAACCCTGTGTATCAGGTTATTAAGTGGTTAATTTTTTTGTCATTGAAACACATCTTAGGCAATGCTATATACCTGAATCCATGGCCCAGAACAAGATTTTTAGTCTTAAGGATTCCACTTCTTCTATTATAGATTGGAAAAGATTCTAAGTGAAGAGGTGTACTGTTAAGCCTAATAAAGGGATCCTTTTTCTGGATCATAGAACTACTGCCACTGCATACATTTACTTTTCTTCAATAGCACAAAAGCTTTGGCATCGTCTCTGAAGACATCAATTGTTTTACAATGTGGAAAAGAATGCTCAAAGAGAGTAAACTGTATGTGTCAGATTTTGTGATGGTAGAATGGATCAAAGACAGCAGATGTCCTATCTTGACTGACATGAGATGTTTTTGAGCTCACAGTATATCCTACAACTGACAGGCTGGGGCTGAAGGCAGCCTAAAAGAGTGGAGTTAACACAGTTGAGCGGACTTCTCACATACACAGGGGAAACAGTTCAGTACAGCTTCCATGATTGACTAAAACCCATCGGAGCCTTCCCTTTGATCTTCGTCCAGAGTCTAGTGCTCTACTTTACCAGACACATGGGTGCACTGCTGTAGTAGAAAAGTAGAGCTAAAAGCAAACAGGCCATTCTTGTAAATGAGTCATAAGTCCTTTATTTGACCCGTATATATGATTGATGAATTTCTCCGTCAAAGGTAAGAGGAACTGACTTTGTAGACAAGTAAAAAATGAATAGAAAAGACAAGAAACATGACTGCTGGAAAAGTCGCTCCTTCTGAACATGTGGCCACACATTTTTATGATCACAATTTGTAGAGAGAAAAAGGAATGTTCCAAATTAGTGAAGCTTACATGTTTGCAAAGATTGCTGATGATAACTCACCAGGGTAATGTACTCATCCTTGTTGGACATGAGAAGAAATCCTCCATCATCCAGTATCACACAGTCCACATGCTGGAGGATAAAAAGTGTTAAACAACTGAAAAAGTGTAAAAAAAAAAAAGTATTTAAATAAACTGGTAGTTTTTTATATGGTTATACCTTGTCATTCCTTAGACAGCCACAAATCTCATCTTTGCACTAAAAGGAAATAATGTGAGTGAGGCAAAAAATAGGTTCAGTAAAATATACATTTTGTAGATATTTTAAACAATAAAATGAACAGCTTACATTCAGTTTCAGTGTGGCATTCATGAAACTGTTCATCCAGAATGAGACATTGAGTTTCACTCCCACCACTACAGAACAAACCACAAAATAGGCAGAGGTCTTTTTATTTGTGTTTCATCACAAGAAGCAATCAGCGTGGTATTAGCAAGACTGACCTGCTGGTTTGAGCGTGACTTCATTAATGACAAGATCCACTGCTTTGCTCACCAGAATACCTGACTCAGACACAGACTCCCCGCTCTCTGCTGCAATTTGGAAAAAGATGAAAGAAGGTTAGATGATCTTTTATCATTGCAATTTAATTGAAATCATGTTTAGAAGTATGCGGCAGAGAGAAATTTCCACTCCCAGTGCAAAATTCCATACATTTTTATCTGCCGAAATTTACAAGAGCTGACCCTGTAAAGCCAGCACGTGTTAATCTAGTCACGTGTACTGGAGCTTTGAGCAAGGCTTCATCACTGCACTGATGTCTGTTAGAGTGATCAGCGGAGATGACAGGAAGTATACAGGACAGAAGGGAGGGAAGGTGGGGATGAGCACTTTAAGACACAGCGGGAAAAGAAGAAGGATAAAGAGAGTGATATCAGAGGGCTGAGAGCCTGATCTCTGCCAGTAGGGTTGGGATGGCGTCCAAAGGCAGAGAACAGAAAAGGCTCAGTGCCAGACCACACTGAAGATCCTCACACACAGAAATGTGCATGCAAATCCAAACCTTTCAGAAAACTTGCCGTTGAAAGATGGAGCTGTGAAAATATAAATTTCATTGTCCAGGGTCCGCTTGTAGAAACTTGACTCATATGTCTCAGGATTCTCAGTCCACTCTTCCCCAGCACTGAAAACATTAATAAAGGTGTGTAATATTATATGGGGTCTGTTACAGCCATAAAACACCAAGTAAATGTGTTTGATCTTTCTAAACAACTCATATTTTAATCTATAGCCAGTTGTAACTCATAAAAATAGGCTCACACCCTTTGTAGGGTGTGACGTCCTTATAATAAAAGCAATAACGAACTGTATATTATGTTTTTGACTGTGAGAACAAAGACTATGTGCATTCAGTTTTAGTTGCAATGTTACTGTATATTTAAAAAGTGGAGCCCCTAAATGTTGTTCAGGCAATTGAGGAGAAATTGAGGAAAATCTGCTGTATTTGGCTGTGGTTTTTGTAGTTTTAACCCCTGTCCTATACTGGTCTGGCAAGCCCTGGGAGTTCAGCTGAAAGAGTTTAATCCTCCATGTTCTGTAAAATAGCCCAGTGAAGCAAGTGAGTAAAGCAGCCAAAACCATTCAACCTAAGAGTATTACAGTCTGTATCAATTTTCATTTTACACATTTTCGCCACAAGGTATTTGGGGAAAGAATTCAGTGATATTTCCCAATGCTAATGATAGCAATGTAAATACAAAGAAAAAACTAAGAGTACCTTCTTGGATAGACTCTTGTGATTCCTCCATCTGTAGCTACAAACCTGGCCACTATCCCATCCCTGAGAACATGGAAAGCAACAGAAAATCAAACATCAAAGTCAATCACACTCACAATTACAGAAAAAGAGCATTTGTGAACTGAGATCAGACTACAGACACAAACTGTTTTATACCCGATCAATTTTCTCTATATGTCATAATGTTAAACAGATACCCTTCAGTGTGTGTAAGTGTGTGCTGGGATTATTTCAGACAAGGGGGCATACCATAAAAGCAAACACACTGACGTAATTATTTTATTTTCCCCTCAAAACAGCATCTTGGCAAAGCACAATGTGGTTGGGTGTGATATGCATTTTATACTTTGCTTTTATCATATTTCACTCATAAGTTGTGATCAAATCATCCATGGCGGACAAGAAAGAAGTGAAACGTTGGCTCAGCCAATAAACTGTGCATGAAGTAATCATCAGCTAGGGTAGTTCAGAGCAGTGGTGTACAAACAGAACATAGTTTTCCACTGCACAGTACTCTATAATTTATATAGTACTGTGCAAATGTCTTGAGTCACCCCTCATTTCTTTAAATTTTCCTTCCAACGAGCCACAAGACTTTGTAATTTTTTAAAGACATCACAATCACATTCCTTCAGGTCACACTGTCATTTTGCAAGACAATGGAGTCTCCAGATCCCCCAACTCAGGGATTCCCAGAAGGCCATTCCCTGACCCAGAGGTGCTGGGAAGCATCCGTCTCATCCACTGCGAAAACACCACCCTCTTCGTGGCATTTGGGGGGTGTACAAGTATACCCCTGGCTGGATTTAATCAGACGTTTGGCCAAATCTAGCCGGTATCATTAGGCCTCATCACTAGCTTAATCTCAGCACTATCTTAGCTTCCTTTCCCACCAGAGCCATGGCATTCAGTGTAACCAAAGCAGTTTCAGGGGATCGGACTGCCAAGGCCTCTGGCTTCAACCACCATCTGATTCATACTACACCAGACTTCTACAGCGCCTCCTATGGGTGGTGGAATAATGTAGCTCATTCACCACCAGACTTTTGCCAGCAACGTCTCCGTGGGCCTGGCTCCAGGGTGGGGCCAGTAACCCCAATCTGGGTGAGGGGCAATGTTCCCTCAAATATTTCATGTGTCTGAGCGAACACACAAACTCCCTGAGCGATCCCTTGGACCACTGTGAGCGACATCAGACGTGTGCACTGTGGTCATGCCAGCATCTAATCCATCCAAGTTACATGGTTTATTAAAATAATCAAATTACAGCATTTACATTAATGTTAGACTACTTTTAATTAACTGCTTTAGCCCACTTACAATGAAAATGTAAAAAATTCTGTTCATGACCTGTGTAGTATGTTAACACTATTGGAAGTAAAAATAACTTGAACTCCAATTTTGAAAACACAACTTTCTTTCTTTTCTTTTTTTTCATAAAGCTCTGACTTGTATTATGAGTATGAGTCTGGGGTCTGGGAGAGAGTCCTGTAACTCTCTGTCTGCAAAATACAGTATATAATGACCAATGTTGGGCAATTAATTATATAGTTACTACTTCAAAAAAGTAACTCAGTTTGGCAAACAACAAAGTTTTTTGCAGCTATTTTTTTTTTAATGCAGCCAAGGCGTTTTTTTAAATAAACATTTCAAACTATTTACAGAACAATCAGCTGTTCTGCATCAAATCTGATGCCACACAAATTATTTGTGCCACTCCAAAAAATAATTTCTGTCCACTATGAGATAAAGGAGAACAACAGCCTGATACCTGCAGGCCTGACAACAGGAGATGTATCACTCCTGTAACACCTGTAACATTCAGCAGCCGCCTCATTGTTCTGACACACACAACAAAACTATTGACTACACTACACACTAACTACACACTAACTACACAAGATTTGCGCTAAACGTCTCAAATCTCTCACATCTCAGAACACCGCCGTCACTCCTAAAAATTCCCCCCGTTTCTTAACAACTAGATGCCACGTTGCCATATCATTTTTTGATTGGTCGACACGGTACTTTTTTCGACCAATAGGAAAGGGTGGGGGGTTTTTTGGTTTTGTTTTTGCTCACAGGCGGAGAGTGCTTTCGAGCGTTTTCCTTATAAAACGCAGTTTTTACCGTTTCTTCCCGCAGTAAATATAAACAACGATAGTATTCAGGAAGAAAACCAAACATTGCAAATATTTTTATCATAACTCTGGTTTTACGTGGCCTATCAACACAATTAAAAAACTGGTATAAAGTCCACACTTTTTCCGTCAATTGTTCCGTCTGTCCTGCTCACATCTCCAATGGTTGTACACGATGTCATTAACGTGGCTTCCTGCACATCAGCTACGCCGCTTTGCTAGCTAAAACAGCGGTGTCGGCACATAAGGACGCTGTCATAGCCTGTCAACCACGTTGATTGGCTGCGTATATACGAATGTGAATCGCATTATTGGCTGGACTATGGGATAAGGTGGCATACAGGAGCAGCCAGTCACTTACTAACACTGCAAAACAGAATTGTTAAAGTTTTAATTTTAATTTCAATTCAGGTTAGATTTTTTTTGTGCGCAACGCAGATTTTCTGTGCGCAGAGACCGTGCCAGCAGTGTGCAATTGCGCACGTGCGCAGCTTAGAGGGAACATTGGTGAGGGGCCATGGTCCATAGTTTTTTTGTCCATAAGGGTTTTGTGACTCATACTTAATTTGGATGGATGGATGGATGAATGGATGGTGTTAGGCAGTACTTTCCCAGGTTTTCTAAAAGTCTTTCAAAGTTTTTCTTTAGACATTAGCTGCTTTTTCGCTCATTTTTAACCCCGAACCCTCACTCTCTAGTCCAGGGTGTCCAAACTCCAGGCCTCAAGAACCGATGTGCTGCAGCTAATGTCTGCAGGATCCAACACAGCTGATTTAAATGGCTAAATTACCTCCTCAACATGTCTTGAAGTTCTCCAGAGGCCTGGTAATGAACTAATCATTTGGTTCAGGTGTGTTGACCCAGGGTGATATCTAAAACCTGCAGGACACCGGCCCTCGAGGCCTGGAGTTGGAGACCGCTGCTCTAGTCCTTGTAGCTGAGCATTTTAAAATTAATGCTGGGGTTTTTTGGTTTGTTTTTTTAAATCACTTTACATTGACATGACTCATTCAAGCATAAAAAACGGACCAAACTCAAGGGATTAACCTGTTTCATCTCTACACAGACAACTTAGCAAATAACCTATTTTAAATTGTATATTTAGGCACATCATTAGCAGCCTATTTAAAAAAAAATACACAATTTGCTTTAACTTTTTTAGCTGAATATATATGAAAAATGGCTTGACATAGATGAAATAGTATTTTTTCACCAACAAGATTTTCAAAGTGCTATTAGCTGAAAATATAGCTTATCTTAGCTCTATATGCAGTGTGTCATTAAAAAAATTGTTTTGAGGACAAAAAAGAATTGAGAGATCTAAAAAAAAAAAACTAGCTACAGCAGATAAACCTATCTGGAAGTCATGTAATTAGGAAACAGGAAACAATTCCAGCAAACACCTGTTACACCTAGTGTTTGCTGAAGCCTCGTCAGATATGGTCTCAATGGAATAAAGCAAATCAAGATGGGAAGAAGGGAGAAAATAACACAAGAACTGGATTGAACATCTGTTGCAACAGGTCTTATGGAGTAATGAATCCAAATTTGAAATTTTTTATTCTAATCATCATCCCTTTTGCCTGAGTATCACCACATAACATTCAAAATTGATTTAAATTCCCTATCACTATTTTATTGAAGTGCAGATTTTCAGATTTGTTTATTTGCATTGCTTTCAATACACAAGACCTAAAAGTTTTGGCACTCACATGGTCTGCTCGCTCCAAAGTTTAACCAGTTCAGCTGTCAAACCTGCATCCAGGATCAGTCGACTCACAAGGGACACATTACCTATAGATTAAAGACAAGGTATATTTTGTATATTCCAGGCAGTGAAACACAGCACAGCAACAGTGCGTGACAGCTGAATTATAGTAATGCAAAAAGCAGTCTCTTGTTTACAAATCTGGGCAGGGAACATTAATAACTTATGCTTTTGGAATGTGCACCAGTAAACTGAACCCAATCAGATCTTCTCATTTGCTAAAAGTAAGAATAAAACAAGTTGTCACGAAGGTGACAGTGAGAGTCTGAAAAAAAAAAGAGCAGGTGTACTCAGCCAATGTTGTTCTCTAGATAAATCAAGGAAAAATGACAGCTGTCCGAAAACCATCCAGCAGGGAGGCTTGTGTGGCTATTGCTATTCAGAAAGCAGGTGTACTTTGTGAAGGATTGACTGTTGTATATTTAGGAGGGAGATGATGCCAAGATGCTGAGTTTAAATCTCAAAAACGTGCTCTTCAAAATGAAATCATTCAAGCACGTTTCTCTATAGAGTTTCAACACAACATCTCCTGAGTGTTGTTTTAAATCATGTCCATAACATTTCCCAATGACTCAACATACTGCATAAACAACAGCAAAAAAAGAATTGATGCCAAAGTACATGACTTGACCTTGGGTTAAAATGGATCGTGGTACATTGATCCATTAGCTGGATGATGATGGTAAGCCATACTCTGGGTGAGATCCATTAGGTGATGACAAACACTATGAGTCATTGTGCAGCATGACAGCATCAGACTTGTAGGAAACTCAGTCGATAATTCTGATATCATCCTGCTTAGGATATAGTAATCATCAAAGTCATGCTCTGACCTTGAGATCAAGATTTGCGAGTGGAAAATCTTTTAGACCATGACAAACTGTAAAATATGCAATGCATGAATACATACACACACATAGAAATGCAACATGCTGTTCTAGGTGTATATGCAATATGAGTACGAGCAGTGCAGGAAACCACTACAAATGTGTACAGTGAAATAACACTGAAAAAGATGCATGACTCACATGCATCTGGAGTGTTTCTATCAATGTACTGGTTGAAGTCGAGGAGAAATTGGGTGTTGTTGAGTGACAACTTCAGCTCTTTGCAGTAGTCCCTGAAGAAACAACATTGGTCAGTTGTAATCTCCTGTATAGTATATAGAGGATGTATAGTAAATGTGAGGACCACTCACCTTGGAGCAATGTAGGTATAACCAAAATCATCAAATCTCTCCTGCTGCAAGGTCTCCATCGCTTTTGAAAAACAAAAAACAACCTTGTTTAGGCTCATATTATCAGATATTATATTATCCAAAAATATATTTTCACAGTGAAATAGAATAGAAGCCAGCTGTGTGACGGCTATATGTGAAAGTATTCACTGTGAGATGACATGATAAGCAGACAAACAGAATTTATTTTGGTTGATACGCACACACAGGAGTCTAAATTCCATGACAAGCTCCAAAATCCATAGGCATACATAGCCACAAGAGAATTAGACAGATATGAGGTGATGGATTAAAGTAGAGAGTGTGAATGGAGTTAGAATGGGAAGCTATGAGAGAATAACTGACTGAGAAATACTTGCCTTCTTGCCCTGTTGTGACCCCAGAGAAAAAGAGTAGGAGAGAGGGGAAAGTAGGAAAGACAAAGGGTGATAAAAGTGAATTTGTCATCTGACGAATGATGTCATACCTGGGAAAATATGTTGAGATTTGTGTATATTCCCTACAGTAGGTAATGAAATACTATGCTGCACTGAAAGGATATTAGGTCTAATAGACAAACCTTGAATATATATAACAGAGATTGATTGCACTTTGTAGAAAAGAACATAACAGAACATAAAACAATGAAAGGTGGGGTAGACTGTGGGAATGCAAGGAAACAATTTGTAAATATACAACAATATGAGAAAAATTTTCTTCCAGGGTGTTACTTGCTGCAAGTCTGGATTTTATTTTAAAAAAACGTCTGGTAATTCTTATCGTATAAATGATATGACAGGCATCAATGGCTATCATCCTCTAGTCTCTTAAAATGAAGAGTTTTTGGACATTGCCTTTAAAATATATTGACTCGTGCGGTGCAGTCTGCAAAAACAATTACTGAGTGCTAAGTTTCCTCGGGGTCATGGAAATCTGGTGCAGGATGAAACAATGTCCTTCACATATAAAACATAACAAGCAGATTCATCGTTGCTGTGTCTCTATAGACTGGGAAGGGTGTCTTTATGTCCCATGGCTTTCCACACATTCATTCTTCCATATACTTTTTTTTTGCTCTTTACTTTTCTCTCATCACTTCCTCTATCACAGTATTAGGTCACATCAACAAATACAAAGTTCCAGTATATAGATAAAGAAGTCCCAGATATATTCATCCACCATATCCATTGCTTTAAAGACAATTTCTAATATACTAGAGAACAAGTGAGTGCAGAAACCACCTTGGTTTCTGCACTCACACTCTGCACTCACTCGATAAGCTGGATTAAGGTGGTGGTCTGGTGGTCTGGCTCCAAATGGAAACTCAATATGGCTGTATGGAGAACTTTAGAGTCCAATCTTCCTATCAGCGCAGACTTTGGCACTGAGGCACAGCATGCTACTTTCTTTAACAGGCCTGTAAACGTTCTGACAGCATTTATGGCACAGTGACAAAGTCGTTACGGCAACCGAGGGAGCGATACAAAGGCTGAAAGAGTCAGTCAAGATCTCATCTGTTGGAATAGCTACACCATTGCTTATGCTTTGTGGTGTTTACATCAAAGTTAGCAAAAAATTAACTAAAGCCAGATATGTGCCAAATCCAGTGTTTTTTTCAGCTAATTTTAACCCTTGGTCAAAATGAGTTAAAATCCCTGTGCATTGATAAGATGATGAACATCTCAATGCAATAATGCGAACAATAAAGAACAAAAAGGTTTATGCAATGGAAGAGCATCACACAGCAAGAAGGACACAGAGGACACAGAACAGTGAGTACTTGCCCCAAGAAGAAGCTGTAAAATCCCGGTTCAGAAGCAGGAGAAGAGACAGAAAAAGCTGCATCAGAATCAAAATGCAAGCAATTGTACAAAGAGTGGCACGCAGAATGTGTGTATGTGAGCGTGTGCCTGAGCTGAGTTTTCATGATTTATAAGCAACTATTACATTCGCTATGTTCCGCGGTGTTAAAAGAAACAGCCAGTTTGCATTATACAGAGAGCTTTTGGAGCACAGAGTGAAAAAATAAATAAATCGACCAAAGAAAAAAACGAATATGGGGGTGGTGGGAGAGGGGTATCAAGAAGAATGAAGAGTGTGAGGTGAGGACAGGTTTATAGATAAGATAAAGAGACAGAGAAATAGGTTGAAAGTCAGGAAAAACAATCCAGAGTAAGGTATGTCTGCTTAAGGTAGGTCATCACCCTGTTAACAATTTAGGAAAGAAAAGTTGGACTTAACGACAGAGAGGAAGACATAACTGGCCAAAGAAATATTTTTAAAAGTGTAATGTGCAAAAAAAGAAAAAGGAAAAGAAAAACAACCAGTTTGGTAATGGTGATGATAATGAGGAGATGAGAGGAGCCCAAATGAAGGGAGTAAAGAAGGATAGAAGAGCAAAAAAAAGAGATAAGATCAAAGGACCCAGTGCTTGGGCCGGGTATGTGAGAGGGAAAGCATGTGGAAGAGTTTGTGTGGGAGCGAAGGGTGACTGACCAGTGGGTTGCACTACAAAAGAGAAACTCTGTAGGGATTTGGCAGTTTTGAGGAGAAAATACAAAGGAGTCGCTATGGTTCCAGCTATGAACAAGCAGTACAAAGCAAGTGGGGACACTCCAAAGAAAAACCCAAAGACAGTATGCATGGGGGTAATGATTTGTTTGCATGCTGGTGTATGTCATACTTACACATGGCTTGTTTAATATCATCCCCCAGCTTAGCTTGAATGAAGTGTTCACTGTATTTAGGCAACACAAGAGCCAGGCTGCAGAAAATATGATGACAGACAGACTCAAAGGTAGCATTTATGTGGTCATCTGAATAAAATTGTACAGTAAGTACGAAATTATACATTAAATATTTAAAAAAAAAATAAAGGATGCTTTCCAAAGAGTTGTTTTTCTGGAATACATTTATAGTGGACTACACATGTGATCTCTTCAATGTATTTCTCATTCAACAGAGGCTGGTGTTAGAAACAAGAGAGTGACCCCTGTTGGCTTAAGTACAGTAGCATCTTCCAATATTTGATGTCTCAGTGCTAACTGGGTTTGAGCTTACATTAAACAGCTCGAGCATCCTTAAAAAATATATATACGATGCAAAATTTTTTGTAATATGTGTCACCTGTAGTCTGTTCCATTGACTGGTGCCCACGTGTAGGTCCTGATTCCACTATCTATATACCTCTGCAACAGATGATGCATACCAAAAAGAGAATTTAGAATTCTGTAAATGGTAAAGTTATGTATCAAGCTCCCTTTTAGTTGTGGAAAAATAAATAAATAAATTACAAAGAAACTATTTTCATCCCAAACCCGAAACTCTGTCACATCATTAGCGCCTCACTTGTGGTGCAAAAATAGTCCAAAATATCCTCACTGTAAAAGGACCTTTGTTATAGCAAGCAAGAACAAGAAATAACTTCCTGTAGCAGGAGATACAACTTATGTAAAAACATTTTTAACTCTTTAAATGTAATAAATGTAACAATTTAAAAAAGCTACATATTTATTCTAACGACTGACTTAACATGTCAGTATGGCTCAATCATTTTCAGTTACAGTACCTGTAGCATTTCTCAGTGCCTCATTCATAAAGTTAATATAATTTTGCATTGAAGATATAATGTAACTTGTGACTGGGTTTGGCGATTTTAAAAACTTCCACCAATTACTGCACTGAAATATGTTAATCCCCTTCAGCTTATTGCCTTACCTCATCCTGAGTTTTGACCAGAGTGTTAATGGTGCGCTCTCCTGTTTCACCATCAATCATCATTCTCCTGATCTACACATCGAGACAAACAAACAGCACAGTTACACTTTTTTTTTTATCTGATTGACTGATAATAACAGATAATTTTAACAGTTTGTCTCATGGCTTCATATAAACAAGTTAGTCAGACAACCTGAAAAATCACTTGCAGATACTAGGAATAGTGGCCTATAACGTGACATGACAGCATACCTATCTGTATGTTTGCATGGCAAACTTTGACTTTTGTAAGTGTTTGTTTGAGTGTGTTTGATTCGGGGGGATTGACGTGCTTCTCTATACTACACCTCTATTTTGATGTCATTCTCCAGCTCAGCATCCAGAAAGTCCAGAGTAACAGGCTCCTGAAATTTAGGATTCTGTGGAAAGAATAATATTTCACTCAGACAGAGGCACAGTTTTAGATTAACTAAGGACAGCTCAATCGATCACACTGACAGGATCAGTGTAATCAAAACAAAAGAGAATTTTGATTTAACTATAGACTTTTGATTAGCTGAGCTTGAAATAATATATTATGAGTTTTGTAATATAAAATTCGGTCGGACATATCAATTAATCTAAAGTCTACTGAGCTAATATAGAAAAATGTTCCAGGAGACCATTTTACAGTTGTTATTCATCATCAGTCTACCACAGATTCCTCTGCATTTTGAAACTTGGATGGACAAGTAAGGCAGTTTCATCTACTTCTACATCAACCTTTTCAAAGTGTATCACTAAGAGTAATAGTCACAAAAATGAATTATATTTTATTAATTTTGACATCAAATAAAACAATAAAATCTGTCTTGTCTTATACACAGCCTTCTGCAATTTCCCAAAGAGTGACATATCAAACTAAAACAATTCTGCGCAGTTATCATAGACAGTCTGCGTCACTTCATTATTTTCTGTTAATTTCCTTATGAGCAGTTTAGCTGAATAGGTTCATATTATGTCACTTCCTATTGTTTCCTTTTCTTAAAAGCTAATTTTATAGTTGTGAGCACTTCTGGTCTTCCATGTTTGAAATTTGGCTCCCACAACTACAGTACTTATGTATCAAAAGGTACTGGGTTGATGTGGTCAGAAAGGCTATATAATACATTATTTCCTAATTTTAAAAGATTTTATTCATATAAACGGCACAAAAAACCCTAACAAAAAATATTTTTAAATTACTGAAACAAATCAAATCTGTGATCTGAGCTCAGCCTATGACGCAGCTGTTAAGTTACTTTAACTTCAACTTAAATATGCGTAAATATGCATTATTGTGTTTGTGTTTAGATACTTAAACAATGAGACAACAACCCTCGGATTTTTTTACTTTAATAACATTATAAACAAAAATGTCCTTTTTAGTAGTTTTGGGAACATTTTTAGAGCACGGTTAAAGATCTAAGATTTATGAAAATTTATGAAAAAACAGTTAAACGCTTAAGTGGAAAAGAAGATGGTATAACAGATGGTGTGCTACAGTACTGGGTAGGTGGGCAGCAGATATGCATTTAGGTGTTACTAAAATGAGCGGGACATCAGTTACTTGAGATGTTCTTTTTGGGTCAGTTCATTAATTTTCCTCAACACATGAATCTAGTCAAATCTTGAGAATAAAAAATAAAGGCTAACATATGGCAGCACTTTGACAGCACATCTGACATCAGACACAGTTAAATCAGATTTGATACAAAGTGACACTGAACTCTATGAATGTCCTCTCTTAAAAACCCTATACGTCTGAGTGGCTTTATGGTGGTATAAAATAGTAGCAGTAATCTTGTGCTTCTCTATAAAACAGCAGTACATGGAATCTGATACCAGCGTGTCCTTCATAGTTCTTCACTCAAAATAAAGGGTAGTGTGGTGAGAGCATAGCAGTGTTGAAGTGATGTTTTCTATATAGATTCTTGCACAGTGGTATACATTGTGCAAGCCGTACTGCAGCTCAAAAAATACAGAATTTGACTGTAAAGTAGGCTATGTTGGATACAGAGGAATAACTTTGCTTTTTTTAAGTTTTAAAATGAAGTATGATTTACTGTGGGAAATGCACATGGACAAGAAAAGCAACTAACTAGAATAATCATTTACACTAAAGGGCATCAGTCAAGGTTCTTACATGTAAGCGAAATAAATTGAAGCAACAAAGGAAGATGATGACGGCGAAGCATCTCAGCATGAAAACGAGAAAAGAAAGAATAAAAGATCAAGAGGTACAACACTGGGTGATAGAGAATGAAACATCAAACACGAGTTAGACAGGAAAGAAAATGAAGAGAAGGGAAATGGGAACGGTGGATGGTGTGAACAGCAAAGAAAAAAAATCAAATGAGACGTAAGGAGTTAGAAAAGAAAGGATAACAAAGTAGGGGAGCGCTGTATGTCAACAATGTAGTGAGCAGAGATGGGGTGTGAGATCAGAATGAAAACACTCTAGCAGCAGGGTAGGTCTGCGTGATGAATATGAAATATGCACAAACATAATCAAATACAGAGAGAGCTGAGGCAGTGTGAAAGACAGAGGGAGAAAAAGAAAGAGAGGGCCCCATCAGTATTCATACAATCTCCCATTCAGACAATAAGCCTTACATACTGTATTTAAAAAGTGTGTGGTGGGCTGATGGGAAAATAGCTTGCCTGAATGCCACGTGAACATGAGGTCATTCAGAGAATAACTTTGATGCTTATGTATGTTTGAGTACCGCATGTGTGTTATTACAGACTGCTTTTTATACAGATTTGAAGAAATCTAAAGTCATATTGTCACGTTATTGATATAAAAAAGTAGAAAACAAGTAAAATGATAAAACAGTGTCTGCTTCTGTGTAATTGTTTACCTCACTTATACAAGGAAAGTACAAGCAGCCATGGAAATATTGGAGAATAGCAAATGCAGCAAATACACTCTCTACAAAGGTTAAAAAAAAATCATCTTTCTAATTTTTTGGAGTAACTTCACTGTATATTTTTATTAATGTAATGCTGCCATCTTTCAGTTTAACTGAAAATAGTGGCATATAGCATATATATGGTTTAAACTACTAACTATTTTTCACTTTTGTCAGAACCAGCCTTGAGACAGAATATACCCACACTGATGGATGGTGCATAGCAGCAAAAAGCAAACATATATAGCAGCAGGGCAATAATTACAAGCAACAGAATAAAGTAGAATGGCTTCCGTATAGGGGATTCAGACACAGAATTGCAAACTAGTAAAGAGAGCAGTAATACCCTCTGCAAAAGGTGATATTTACCTGTGGTTATTGCTTCTTCATCACTGAAATCTCTTCATCTACAGAAAACACTACATGACTACCTCTGCAAACTACAGTGCATCTACTTTATCTCACCTCATGAAAAGTGACAGCATACTTATTATTGAGTCTGAGCTTCCTGTTACGGATTCTTTTCTAAGAAATTTATGAAAAAAGATACAGAGATACACTTTGATGTCTCTGAATTTTTTTGAGATGGAGGAAAAGTTTTTGTTTGTTGAGACTAAAAAGAAAAAGGAAACATACACAAGCTTGCAAAACAGATCAAACAAACACTATATAGCTTTGCAGTAAACATAATGACAGAAATACATCAACATTTATAAAGATACTGAGTGCTGAGTTGGTATAACCTTTCAGACCCCAAGGTTTCCTTATTTTTCTCATGTTTACTATTTAAAATAAGTGACTCCATACATGTTTGTCTTAATGGAGTTGAGTGTGGACAGTGGATTGATAGCTCAAGTGTGTCTTAAAGGATTTAAGAGTTGCTTTTCTTAAGTTCTGGGCAGCATATTGGCCTTGTGGAGGCTCTGAGTGTGTATTAGCCTCAGGCTGAAAATAGTGAAATGCACAGGGATTTGCTGAAAAGTGGGCAGAGACCATCTGTGAGGTTATTGCTAACTCATAATGGGCCACATCTTAATACATGCCTGTGGCAAGAGGCACTAGTTCATTTCTTTGAGGAATTGTAAGATGAGTCGGAGCCTTTGACAGGTCAAAAAAAGCAGCTTGAAAGTTAGTATGCTCGGTGGCATTCTTGTTGCTTTATATGGAAGCGTTTCCTTCATATTTCAACTTTAAATATGTATTATCTAATTTTTAAAATTAAAACATTAAATTATGTATTATTGAGACTGAATGCAGTAATTGCTACTCTTAAAAAATATTCTTTGCCAAGTCTATATATCTATTTAATCCCATAAGGGGAGAGTGACCTTCTAGCCAATATCTGAGGACTGATGATAGCAAGTCATACTCTAACAGAGGGATAGATTCTCTTTATGAAGACTGATGAGGTGACGTGGTGAACATGGAAAAGTTTGAAAGAAGACTGCACCATATGCTAACCAGAATAATATTCACTGAGTGCAAACAGTTACTGTGAAACCATGATAAATAGTCACAATATAATATAATGCTTTCAGACACGGACCTACTCAGCCACACAAAGTTATGTACAGGATCAGACGCCATACCTTTGGCTGGAGATTGGGGTGCAGCAGCACATATCCATTGGGATCTATGGCAAAGTAGTAGCCATTTGGACCAATCTGATGCAAAGGAGGTACAGAGGAAAGGGAATATAATATGTGAGTCCATAAAATCCCGTGATTATGTTACATTTTTGACATGTCAGGGCACTGTACAAAAGAAGGGCTCCACTGGTCCAAAACACATGAGTACACCATGGAAAAAAGGACCAGTAACTGATAACAAAAGCAGTCTTATCTGTGCGTGACCTTTTTTAAACAGACTGGAAAAGAACAAGCCATCTAATGAATCACATCACTCACTAATTGCTCCAGAGGGAAACATCCGAGCAAGTGCTTTACAACTGAGCAAGTCGTGTAAAGTTGCTCCTTTACAACAAACGCATTTGTCTCCATGCATGTGATCACACACGGGTATGGGTGGTACACTCACTGTGAAGCGTGGTGTGAGCTTCTTGATGTCATCAAGAGACACGTCAATCGCCATTACGCCAAGAATCAACTGATTCTGGTGCTAATGGGAAGTATGAGAGAAAAGATAAGGACAGATACGAGCCCTCACATGATGCGTTCATGCATTCATTTACTATACCTCCTCGTTTCTTTTATCTATGGTCTTGGTTCTGTTGAAGACAGGCAGCGTTCCAGTGATGACGAGACCGAGCTCCTGATCGAGAATAAAGCAAAAGCCCTATTTAACAATATTCTTGAGCAGAGGACATTTTTGAGCAAAATTGGTGCTTTTTTCATTTAAAAAAACAGAATTTGTAACATAAATTGCAAAATACTTACCAGCGCATCAAGGTATACGTTAGTCCACTGGACTTGTTTGGCCTGCTTGTCTGCTAGAACCATAGGTCTTCCCAGGACATCTAGATATTCCTAAATTGGACACATAACATCATTTAATATTCCAGATTCTTTCGACTAAAACATACTCCTTCATTGTTTAACATTAAATAATGTTAAACAAAAAAAAATCACCTGTGTGTTTATTCTGATGGCTCCGATGGATGGAATCTCATAGAAATAACCTGGATAGATGATTAGGAAACAACAGACAGCGTGTAGGTATGAATGAAACACCAAATGGGAGTAAATGATGCAGGGTGTAAATCTACAGTTTAATTTGCTGCATCATAAAATGTGATTGTGTCAGCCGAGTTACCAGACACAAATAAATGGATGAAATAACTGCCATCCAGGTTTCTTGCTTGTGCATCACTGATGAGATTGTTTACTGATTAGTCTATGAAAATGTCCTCTACTTCTGTGCCATCTACAAGGCTGATTAAAGACAGCCATTCCTGTTAAGATTTCAGTCATCTGGCCAAGGACGTCCTGTGCTCATGCTGTGCCCTTCGAGCATTTCTAGCATGTTTTATGGTGTCCTTAAATATTCCAAGTTAATCATAGAATTAATTCTTCAGTAGAACATAATGTTATCTAATACTAAGAACAGATTAAGCACAGATGCATGTTGGGATCCGTGTTGTACCTTTGTTCGAGCAGGCCATCCACTGAATGGGTCCTTTGTCATAGTTGTGTTGTCCTACTGAGAAGGTGAAGATCCTAACCTGAAGCATAAGGTTAAAAAAATCTCTCCATGTTACCTCTTACAATGTTGAAAAACCAACAAAGAAAAATTGTTTCACAAAAAGTTAATGTAAATACTTGTAATTATTAATCAATTTAACACATTTGAAGCTGAACACAAAACAAAGGTGAAATCTGTCTTTGATCATGTGACTTTGAGCATCATATGTAATCTTTTTCCTGTTTTGACATGTTGAAATGTGATGCAACCTTGTGCAAATCCTTGTGTGAATAAATGAAATGAGTTACAGACCATTTAGAACCTGTATTTATTTGAAAATAGTACAAAAACAACATGTGAAATGATGAAACTCAAAGATTTTTGGAAAATGTGGGGACCAGGGAGGAATAAAATAAATAATTTGTCAGACCACAGGAAAGTTTTCCATCTTAAATGAGTTTGGACTCAAAAAAACGTTGAGCTTCAAGTTTTATTATAACAAATGTAATGATCTGGTTTTTGCATGTTAATCTAGAAGTTTACATTTTTTAGGAAACATAAAGCAGGAAATGGAAATTTCATACTTTAGCCTGGTTCATTTGCAGAGGCATTCAGTTCTGCTTTTGTTCATATTTTGCACAGCATCACAGCTATTTTGGAAACTGTGTGAGGCCTTAGTTTCACACCCTCTTCTGCCTTGTGAAGAAAATTTTCCATAAAGAGAATACGTACACAGAAAACACAACCCAAAGGGAGTTCCAAGAGGTAGCACACACACGTTTGTTGGTGTGTGTGTTTGTATTATTCATAATGTGTGATGTAAATCTCTTTACTACCACTTCCACTGCTGAACATAAAGCAAGTCCCCATAATGTTAATCATTAAATTTCAAAGTATGTCAGAATTAGTTTAAGAAAGTAAGGAATTAACGCGAGTTAACTGTCCTCTATAATGATAGAAACGTGTGTATGTGTGTCTTTTGTATACCTTTTTGTCAGCATTATATTTCTCCAATATGGCCTGGGCTCTTTCCTCTCCTCCATCAGTGAACAGCATGATAATCTTGTTGCAGTTTGCTCTGCTCACATTAGTCTATCAAAGAGAATAAACATGGAGATTAATGATTATTGTCATGTTTTTAGCCACATGTGCTGTGGGCACGCGGGTCAATTAGTCATTTGGAGAAAAATATTCAGGCATTCACTAAAGCCTTTGCTTTGCATTGTTGCTTAGATAAGATTTTATCTAGCAGTTTCATCAAAACCACCCATTTTGCATAATCAATACTCCATGCAACTTAAAAAAATTGTTAAAGGCAATCTTCTTCTATCCCAGAGAAAGCATGCATGTTTTTATACTGTTAGGAAGCCTTGGTACTGTAGGAGTCTCAGACAGGAGATTTAAGCCCAGGACCTTCTTCTTTTGTGAGGCAACAGTGTGAACCATTGCACCACAATGCAGCCCACATCTATGAAGATGACATATCTGTATAAATGAGTAGACAAATCCTATGTTTTTTTGCCCAAAGGATAAAACCTTTTGTTATGAAGATCCATCTGCTTTTCATATAGTGACATATATTTTTGCTTTGTCCAGCAGAAAAAGTCATGAACACTGCAGCTGCTTGGATCCATTGGCAGAAATTCTAAGCATCTTACTCTGAATCCTATCAAATATGCACTACTTCTAACCTGATGCATTAATATCATTCAGTAAAAAGTAAGAGATGGGATTGAATAGTCAATTTCAATTAGGAAAGTTCATAATTGAGGGAACTGTCCTGGAGGTTTCTGTGTGTTAGCTATAATAAGAGGTTTGAATTCTCTAATTACACTGAAATGTGCTTCAGTGCTTCCTTTATTACCTCCTTTGGCACCGGATAAACTGAACCGTCCTTTATGAAAGGAAATGAGACAATAACATCCCATAATTTATAGCGTCAACAAACCTGCCAAAGTGGCACAGATCATGAAAATGTTAATTAAAAGCGTTTTAAAAGCTATTTCATGCGACAGCCTACTGATAGGTTTTGAATTTTCAACAGCAGGCTGTTAAACCTACAGGTGGACTATGAACATTACACTGCTGCAATAAAATCTGCTTCTTGCCAAAGATGCATGAAGAATGTAGATTTATACAGACTCAAATCGAGATTATGAGCTATAAAATTGATTGAGGTGCATTTAAGGGTGGAGCGAATTTTACTTTATTAGGAGAAATTCTAAACAAGGAGGAGAAAATGAGTTACACTGGATCACCAAGACGCACATTTTGTAGTCCATCTTCTGGACATTATAGTGTCACATTATAAGAATAAGAATAAGAATAAGAATAAGAACAACTTTATTAAGGAGTCGGCAAAATTGCAGGTGCATTTGCTTCTCTTTTTCTGAGTTGCTATAAATTCTCCTTCACACCTTTCTTTGACCTCATGGATTTTTCCATCAGATGAAGGAAATGTGTTCAGCAAATAGCAGTAGGAGGTAATATTTGGAAATGTTCAATCATTACTGAGGTTCTCGTCATTCAAATGTAACATTGCATTATTTCTGTCACTGACCAGGCAGTTGAGTTGAGGCAACACATTTAACCAGCAGATGGCAGTAAAACACAACAATCTGAGGCTGTCAACAAAAATGGAGGCATTACAGACAACACTCATTCAAAACTTGCTTTACAACTTTTGCAGTCTATCAGCCCAAAGTCTGACAAAATAACATGTTTTTCTTACTGCAGAGAGCTGCTTAAAAGCAAACTCAAAGCCCTTTGTGTAGTCTGTAATTCCTTTAGCGCTGATGTTCTGCACGGCATCCTTCAGCAGCTTTTTGTTCCTCACGTTGGCTTGAACCAGACGGTCGAAGCACGCCGTGTTTTTCACCAGGGTGTTAAACTGGGTAACAGAGGAAAGGAGTTATGACCTGAAATTTATTCATACAATTATAACATGTGTGCAGATTCAACACATCATACAAATGCAGCACACGCACAGACACACAAACACTACCACCTGGCCTTGGCTGTTATCAGGCAGTGGTAAACAGACACATTCATCAAGCTCCACTAATTGCTTCACATCCTCAGAGCTCAACGATTTGGTACCCATGGAAACAAGATTCTGTTATATAGAAACGAGCTTAGGCAACCTCACCGTCTTTTTTTAAAGGTGAGACTTGCTTATTTCCACCTCACAGTGCACACATGCACAAATACTCCACCCCAAAAAATGAGGTATGTTTGAGTTTGCTTGAGGAGTGCCTAGGAGTGAGGAGGAAAGGCATTTTTAAAGAACTCCCAATGGCAATAAGTAAAAAGACAGAATAAATTAAATAAACAAAAAGAACTTCTAATGATAGCGCACGAAGGGCATGGGACAGCAGAGTAGCAAGCTGTCCCATTCCCAGCACATCTATTGTGTA
The DNA here is from genome assembly GCF_001858045.2 of Oreochromis niloticus. Lineage (NCBI taxonomy): Eukaryota > Metazoa > Chordata > Actinopteri > Cichliformes > Cichlidae > Oreochromis > Oreochromis niloticus. The sequence continues at coordinate 55,133,145 of NC_031972.2, read as the reverse complement.
GCAGAACTCTTCTGAAACAATACTGCACCTCATCGATCTCAACTAATCAATGCGTCTCTGTGAGATGGCCAATAGGGAGGCTGAAACACTGATGTACAAAGACAAGCAGGGAGGCAAAAAGAGCCCTGACTATATGTGGGCCTTGATCAGTATGTGTGCATGTGTGTCTGTGTGCGTTTCCAGGGAACCAGGCAGCCTTGAAGTTCCTTTTAGAATGACAATAACAGACATGCACATCTCTGCTGGACCGAAAAGCAATACAATATTGGCTATGACACACGCACAACACAAAACACCACGAACACAATGGAAGTTCACATGACTGACTGTGTAGAGCAGATGGGAATCTGTTATCACATAATCTATCTAAAGCAGAAGTGAAGAAGGTGGGTCTAGCATGTGGGATGGTGAGGAGCAGAAAGTGAGAGGAAGAGAACATGTGTGTGTGTGGTGGTGGTGGGGGGGGGGGGGGGGGGGGGGGTTAAGCACGAACGTGAGGTGTTTGCCTTTTAGAGAATAATGATCTCATAAAGGGTACATGACAGAGAATTATAGTTTTATCTGATTTAATTATTTTATTAAATAAACAAACACTGACATACAGAGACTTGTGAAATGACTAAAAAAAGCCATATTCTTTCATTGTAAGACAGCTTTTTTGGCCCTGCACACGAATGTGAACGCAGTCTACCGCAAATTCCACTATTCTGCTGTGATCCTATTACAACAGCTCTTATATGTGTGTGTGATGGTCCAGGCCTTGGGAATGGATTAGTGATGACACAAGAGAGAAGACTAATCTTCAAGCTCTAATCCCAGCGGACTGTCTTCTATTCTGGTTTACTACTCTGGCTTGCTCACTGGACTGACACTGGCTAAAAGAATTGATGCCGGCAAAACATGGCTGAGCAGGCTGGATAAATGTGGTGGAGGCTTGTGGTGTGAGAGGTGTGGGAAAGAGAGACGACAAGGGTAAAAAAACAAAAAGAGAGAGAGAGAGAGAGCAAAAAAGGAAAGGAAGAGAGACAGCCATCAGCAATCGTCTGACCTGACCAGCTGTGAAGAACGAGTGCGAGCATCTTCCGTGACCAAATGCCAACTTAGTCCCTGGGCTACTGTTAATGAGGAGGGATTTATGGGTAATATCAGAGACTAATGATTTAGTGACAGGTAACAACACCCTGAGGACCAGACATCGGGCAGTGGATATGTGTATGCACATGTGTGTGTGTGCGTCCGTGTGTGTGCATAAATGAGTGAATCAGTGACAGAAAGAAATAGATATAGAGGGTGACTGACAGAAGGAATAATGATTTTTGCTGAAACAGGAGGAAATTGACACTGAGTTACCATTATGTAACTGATATATTGCAGCAGGAATATTCTAAATCCATTTCATTTTGACTTTAGCTGTCTTGTTGTTTTTGATACCCTTCCTGTTGGTTATACTGACATTGTGCTTAGCAAATAATATTGTTGACAGCTAAAAATACAAAACTGCTAAAAATTAAAAAGTGAAAAAAAGACAGGCTGGAACAATGAAAACAGGTAGCAGTATGATATTACAGGTTGCAAAAAACCCTCAAGAATTACTGTTAAAATTATCACCCAAACTTTAGTTTACGGTCCTTGACTATATAACATAGATGTACTGCTGGCTTGTTTCAGCCACATAGTCTTAATACTTGGCTAAACTGCAACAAACCTAAATGACGTTTTTAGTACCTTGATACAACCAGGCAAGTTCTTTGGTCTATAGATTCATCATATCTCATGCACTGTACTTTTAAAGAGTTCAAGTTCAAAAGTCATAAAACTGAGTCAAAACTGAATTGGATTTCAGTGTCTCTACAAATCTCCCACCATCTAATTTTTTACACACACACACACGCACACACACACCAACAGTAGCCAATAACTGCACATCTTTGCAGAATCACAAGTCCACCATGAAACCGAATACATTATGTCCAAGACAAAAGGTCCCTCGAGAGAGGAAAGAGAGTCAGAATGGCTGTCATTTGCAAGGAGAACGAAGACAGCTCCAATCTCTATAAAGACCTGTCTTAATAAACACCTCCACAGGCACCCATCTACGCATCACACAATCTCCTGATTGGCTCTATTCAAGTGTAATCACAAGTGTGGAGAGCCTAGAATAGACGGCCAGAGAATGAAAAGCTGTAGAGGAAGAATGTAATGGAAGTGATGGGTGGGCGAGAAAAGTAAAAATGAAGGCAAAAAACAGAAGGAATAGTGAGAAGAGGAAAGTTTCTTGGCTGTGTATAGAAAAGTGGAGGCATACAGTGTAAAGGAAGGGCATTCATTGATACAAAGAGATGAATGGAGGTATATGGTGAAATGCTGACAGGAACTGCATGGCTCAGTGATGAAAAGAACAAATGATGGAGAGAACAAGAGGGTGATAAATGTTTCCTGGGGTTCATTCCAGTCAGAGGTGCAGCTTTAATTCCTTTAGGAGCGTTGGGAATGGACATACACAGCCACGGCCACATCTGAGGGCCTAGAGGTGGGGAGGGGCCATGTACTGCAGAGTTTTAATCCTGTACACCAAATAGAGCAGTGGGTATTTCATTAAAGGCCTGTTTCATGGTGGCCAGACCAGAGAGAAATCCATATTTCGTTACTGGTCATCCATCTCTCTGCCTCTCTTTTATTTGTGTGTGTATGTGTGTGTTTGTGTATGGGCATTTGTTGTGTATGTGTAAAGATGTATCTGAATGGATACGAACTGGGTGTAAATTCTCACCGCCACTCATGGACACATTTCAAATCCATATTTCACTCTCAGTCCCGTTTCTGATCACGCATCCCCCTCTCACCGTCACCTTGAATAAACAGACCACCCAACATTCAGCAAGTGGGCAGTTTAATAATACTCACACTGACTACGTTGACATAGTCATCGTCAGAAAGAGTCTCCAGCATCTCGCTGACAGAGGTCCTGATCAGTTTTAGCGTCAAGCCAGACACACTCCCACTCCTAAAAAAAAACAAGAAAGAAATACCTGACAGCTTCTCACAGCAATCTGTCTGCTCAGTTCTCGTCCTGTGAGATTTTACTCGATGTAATTAGAACTGCTTCTGCCTTGGGAAATACATCACACTATGTGGCAAAGCTAGAAAGGCATGCATTACAATCAGGGGAAATCATGATGGATGCAGGAAGGTTATGGATCAGTAAGATTATCAAACAACTCACGCATCCACGAGAATTAGCATATCTTTCGGTGAGGCGGCTCCTTGAATGTACCTAGATGGTCATAAATGAATGCAAACACATTTCTGGACTGAGACACATATACTCTGAGGGCCAACCATTTACATAATCATTTATGCTGAGAAAATACAATAACACTTTACACACTTGAGTCATATTTTCATTGTCATATTAATATAGGACTGAGCGACATGGATAAAATTATGTTAATAACTAATGATTTAAAGATGAAAAAAGGTCAAATTGGTAGCTATTCAAAGCAATCAACAATTAGCTGTTTTTACAAATTATTTTTAGAGCAACAAAAAATTTTATCACAAAATAATCTTAATTCTGCTAGTGAATACAATTCATGTGTTGTGTGACTGCACTCAAATTTATACAACCTGCACGGAACAATCAGTTAAACACTAAAAAATGTTATTCACCAAATTTGCATAGTAATAATAATCATAACGATATTTCACTGAAACTCAATAGGGATTATTTGATTGAATTATTTGACTGAATTGAAAACCCTGCTTACACATAATGCTACATGTAATTATTGCTATAAAGCTCTACATTTAACAGCCAAATAGATATTCAAAGACACATAATGACATTAAAGATGAAGTTTTAATTTGTATTCTGACTAACACTGTCATGCTTGAGCCAGTTTTCTTACCATGGCCTCCTGCGCACATCGTAAAGATCTATTTTACTCGGGGTCTTACGAGCATCCATCCAGGGAGAAGCTAAAAGACGAGATTTGAGATGTACTGAGTTTTCATCATAATTAAAGCAGGAAAACAAAACAAAAAACAGCACACTAAATACTATTTTGGCTAAATTTCTAATATATTTGACTAATATGATAAAATCATACTGTATGTAGTGTCTTATTCTGCTCAGGAGCCGTTGTGTACATAATACATTCTGTGACATAATGACACGCTTATTGGATCGATCAATTTATTACACCACCTACATTATAACATGTTTTAAGATCACTAAAAATATTTATGAGGAGGGAAAACATGCACAAATTATTTATCGGAGATGCACAGCTATTAGTGAAGGGCACCATAAAAACAAGGAAGAATACTGAGAGTGAGTGACTGCCTTTCATACATACACAAAGTAAAAGAAAGAGGATAAATCAAAGCCAATGCAAATTTATGGATATGAGACATAAACTTTTGTCATAAAGCTATAGAGTCAATGATGACAGGGAATCTCATGAATAGAAATAGCTTGGCAAAGATAACAGGCATACAAGAGGGAGCAGCAATAGACAAGTGCAGATGCACATAAAGTCAATGTGAGCTTATTTACTAAGTAGTATGTATTTAAGCACATACAACTTCAGAATTATATGAACAGACACATAAAAACCTATTCAAAGGCAATGTTTGTTTTGGGGTTGTTGTTTTCTTTCCCCTTTGTTTCTTTACCTGGATAATAGCGAGCCAGGCCAGTGGCACTGCCAAACACCTGCCAGAGTAGGGTTGGGTCATCCTCTCTATTCTTTCTAAACACCTCCTCCAGTGCCTCCGTCCAGGTTAATTCATTCAGCACAATGGTGGCTGGATGAACAAACACACATGAAAAGCTCGTTTGTCAAAAGAAAGCATGCACATAAAAAAGAAATACGTCATGAACCCACCAACATAAGCAGAATTCAGTATATTATACTGTAATTACATTTTAATTTTGTGTGCAGCTGTAAAATAAATATTTTCATGTCTTTGTGGGTTTTCTGCAATTATCGTTAGAAGGCAGAGAAATATGGACAACACAGTTTAACACATTCATTAAGATTCACACACAGGCCTCACTGTCACCCCAGTTGCCCAGCAGAGCACGACCAAATATTTTTCCAGCACAAGCAGATAGCGCTTGCATTGGGCATCAATATCAAGGAATAGTACTCAGACAAGTAATGGCTTTGCACAGACACAATTAAACTGTTTTACCTAAAACCTCCAAATACTCTGGATGACGATGTGTGCAGAAGTTTTTTTTGTGCGTGTGGCATGCTTTTGACAGATAGTGTGCGATGTGAGGGGCAACAGGCATTATGGATGTAATGACACAGCACCCAGACAGCTCAGAGCCACATTAAGACTGATGATGGATGGAGACACAACACACGCTGCCCCCAACTCTATCTGTCCTCTCTGCCATTTTTTTTACCATCTTCCACTTTTTTGTATTTTGTGCCATTGCATATATTTTTTATGCAACTCTGTACATCTTGACATGTGGCTAGAAGTATAGTGTGCATGTGTGTAGGACATATTGGTATCCTGTATTGAGTGTGACGTATCTCATTGATGTGCAAAGCAAACAGTGTTCATTTGCATCTATTTCTCTAGAGTGAAGAGTTAATGAAGCCTCGGTTGCCAGGAGTGCACGTTTTTCATTATAGAAAGGGAGAGAGCATGAAGCGTGTGCACACACAGTAATATATTTCTCTCATTAATCATTGAATTTTAGAATTTTAAGGCAAGAGCCAAAAAAATACTACTGCACTTGTTAGATAATGATGAAACTGCAAACTATATGTATAATTTTTTATTGAAGACTGATTAAGTTAGGCCATTGGATAGACAGTGCAAGCCATCTTGTTTTACCCAAACAGCTAGACAGTTAAATACAGCGAGATGATACTCACGTGTACTGGACTGACAGATGAAATTATGGCACAAGGCAACAACAAGCCTCTAACTAGTAATATGTTGCTTTTTAATGTCTCCACTGGTTGTGAATATCCCTGAGTTAGTCATAATCTTTAATAAGCTAAACTCCACTGCTGCTTCATAAGGGAAAGACTATCCTCGGGTTGCCCATATTGCCAATGACACTAATGAATTCCCTGGATACACATGGTATGCCACACTGAATCCACACCTAGTGATGACTTAATCTCATCGGGACATCGTGGGGGCAATATAATTCACAAAAATATTTAATACGGATTGGTGTATATTTTCCCTGTTTTTTGACTGCTTTAATTACAGTCTTTTTCTTATAGAAGCAACAGTTACACACTGTATAACAGTGAAATGTTCTATACAGCTACAGTACAACATGCTCAGTTAAACAGTTATTTATAGTTAGTTTAACATAAGAGAGAGATAACTATAAGACATTAAATTTCCCATCATTACTAATTAAAAGAATAGTTGGATATTTGAAAGACTATAATTTATGTCACAAAATAACCTCTGATATGGAAATATTGCTGGCTAAAAAGTTAATGCTTGGAGATGAAAACAGAGGGGCAAAAAAAGTCTTTGTTTTTCGAAGCTGCACAAAATTTGCTCACCCGCTACATTTGTTTACGCCATACAAAAACTATGGTGAAAATTGCCTTTGGATGACAGAAAAGATAGGCAGCAAACTGGAGGGATTTTTCTATCTACACAAATCTGGCACTTGAATTCCAATCATAAGTAGTACAGCCCCGAGTGTGAAAGGTGAAAGACGTCTGCTGAGCTCCCTGTGACACACAAGATGACATTACAGTATGTGTGAATTTGTAAATTAGGAATCATTTTTGCAGAAACAGACTTGTGTGAAATTGTTGAATTAAAAAAGAAAACTCGTTCCACAGTCTTAGACAAGTTAATTAACCCAGCAGGATTTATTATTTCAATCATAGCAAATGCAATGATCTCTTATATATAATAAAAAAGAAATGTACTATTACACAAGAAACACCTGGAAACAGAAAGTGATGCACTGATTATGATGGATTATTTAAAGTTTACTTTAGGCTACATTTGTGCTGAGCTCACAAGAAATTCTTCTATATGACTGGCCTATAGCCAGGAGGCATTGGGGTGTTTTTAATACGGGATCAAATTTTAAAAATCAAACAAATGTATGTTTAATATATATGATTAAAATAAAAACAAACAAAAAAAAGCTTTAAAGAATTTTAAACTATACGTTTTGTTTTTCTGGAACATCGACTGAATATAAAAGATGGACTTGGCCACTGAGACATCATTCATTGCTTAGTGAAGCATCTATTGTAAACTTTTAAGTGCTTTTGCCATATTGGTGCTTTATAAATGGACTTAAATATCAAGCGTGGATCTGACTGTGAAACCAAGGGATTCCCTCCTAAGACGATTGTAGCGATTTGCCGATCACATTGAGACCATCCATTCATTTTATTCTGCTCATTTACCTCAGGGTCACGGGGGGTGACATCACAATTGTCATATGGCAAGAGGCTGGCCAGGTCACCAACCTGTCACAGTGCTAACACATAAACCAACCCAACCATTTACACACAACATTCAGCCAGTGTCCCTGGACAGAGCCCGCATAGGATAGAACAAAGGGGCGTGAGGTGCTAGCCATCACTTCACTGTGTTTCCCTCTGCTAGGGACCATAATTTACCAAAAGAACATTCAGCTTCACTTGAAACCAGTAAGGCCATGAACTCATTAGGAAAATGATTAGTGAGATCAGGGATCACATTAGACAAAGGGTCATTTTCTTATGGATTTCTGCAGCTAAACTTCTTATTGTAACCAGCCTTGCCCCCTCTCACAAAGAACGCAGATGTAAGACAGTTAAACATTGGCTGGAAACTAGGTCTATCTTTCATATACAAACTATATTCTATAGCGCTCTGAAAAAAAGATTTTGCCCCCTTGCTGTTTTCTTCTTTGCAATGCCATTGCAAATTGCATGATATCTGACATTAAACAATGTCAAACATGTTTATGATAATGACAGTGTAACAGTATGGGACTACTTCTGGACAACTTGCCAAAAACCCACCACTGTGGTTGAATTAAAACAATTCTGTAAAAATGTTGGATGAAATTGGTCCAAAGCAATGTGATAGACCTGTTGCAATTTGCCAGCTGTCACAAACACTCGATTGGAGTTCTTGCCGCTAAGAGTGGCACAATCAGTTTTTAGGTTTAGAGGAAAATTATTTAGAGTAATTGTGTTTGAATATTTTTTTCTATTTCCATTTATCTATCTATGAAATGTGGCACAAATACTAGCTTAGCATGCTCTCTTTGCGATGTATAGTAACCCTACTATATGTCACAAAGAGATACTCCTTGAATATTTTTATATCTCATATTGAATATCTAGAATTATAAATACATAACGTTTACATTTTTATATTCAGCTTCCACTTGTATATCCACTGAATTAAACAATTTTCTATGTTGTCTGATATACTTTTTTTTATGTCCTTCAATGGACGTTTTATGCTTTTGTGATCTTTCTGTCATGCCTGTATCCTTTCCAGTACTCCCCTCACACACATGAGTCTGATTTCATAAACTTGTCACCCACTTTACCCAGAAAATCTAATTTTCTCCAGCTGAGCAAAGGCTATTCCGGGAACATTTATAGGGTGGAGATTAAATTGGAGAGTTGAAACCTCAATAACTATGAATCTTCTGACCTGGAATACCAAATACATACTCCTTCACATGTGTCCATATCTGACACAATATATGAGCCTGCGTATGCTCTCAGACATACGTTTTTCTCCATATTCGCAGTGCTTTTTTGAATACATTAGTAATTTTAATTAATTTTCTTTAGCTAGATATTCCTAGAGTTTGAAATTTAAACTTAAACCTGAAAAACAAGTCTCAATCTCAAAACAAAATTGCATGGTCTGGTTCTTCATTTCCATACCTGAGATTGTTGCCCACAGTGTACCGCCAGGTTTGAGTCCTTCCTTGTAAACACACACACACACCTAAAGTTTCTTTCATCTCGCTGGGTAGGTCCCAGAAGCTCAGCGTATCTATGCATACTCATTACAGGCTACCAATAAACAGCATCCTTGTGAGAGAAAGGCAGTGTGAGTAGCTGTGGCACCCAGCCCAGATTAAAGGCCAGATAGGGATCTCAGGGAAAAATTGACAAATTCACAGCAAGTTCAAAAGAAATGCTAATAAACGAGACTTGCATTTCCACCCACAGATAACAAAACCTGACAGCTTTCCATTCCAATCTACATTTCCCTTTTCTGCCCATGTGTCCGGGGTCAGCAACAAGGTGAAGCAGGTAACCTTGGGGCCAGACGGTTCCCCAGCAGGCTGAAGTCCATGCTGAGGAAGTCATTCCATCCTGCTGTGTCTCCAAGTCACTGCTGACGCATTAGTTTCCACTACACTGATTCCACTACACCAATTACTGAACATCTTGCCACAAACATGCAGATATCTATCTTTCACAGAAACACAGATACAAACACACATCATTCAGAATTAAACTGGAATCTTTCTGAAGTTCTTCGAGAACCTAGGCCTACTGTGGTGACACATCCTTGAGCAAATCACCTAAGGCTTTATTTCTCTCGTCGTAAGTCACACTATATTAAGGACATCACCCCACAAGTTGAATTCTAAAAAATAGAATAAAGGAAAAGCCACTTAAAAATATTACATAATTCAGACCACACTTAAGCTATTCAGCCAGGCACCCTTAAGTCACTGACATTCAACTTGAGCTGTGCTAATGTCAGAGAGACTCTCGAGATTTAAATTATGCTGTATCACTCAAGGTAAATGTCAGCACATGATGATGAAATGATCAGAAATGTACTTTTATAACAAAAGGAGCAAAAATACTCTTTAACAGGATATCTCCAAATCCATGTTACTAGTTAATGGTTTCCTCCTGCGTCGACTATTGCTGTCCAACAATACCCAACAACCTCCTCAGACCTGTTCTCACTACAAGACATACAGGATATGTGACGATTATTCACTATGAATCCGTCAAACAAATACCTGCTATATTTTTACCCTGTTACAAGTAAATATTGCACTCACTTTGTAGTATGACCTGGCAGGCTAAAGACTTTTAAAGTCCAATGTGACTGAAACAGCCCAATCAGGTAAAGCGTGAGTTTGGGATGGTATAAATAGATGAAAACAGCCATGACTATAACATAGAGCTGCTTAGGTTTTAATTGTCCTGTATCCAGATCATGACAACCAAATGTTTATTCAGCATGTTTCAGTTTTTAAGAGATTATCATTAATATTCTCTATAATCTTGAGTGTACATGATCCTATTTTTGTTCGCATTCTGAGAAACTGATTACATGTTCAGTGAACATTCACCAACCTTTAACAAGTAGCAGGTGCAGTGAAATGAAGCATGCTGTGTTTAAAAAATGCTGACAATGCAAATGTACTGATTGATATATTTCAACAGATGATATTATTGTTCCAGGATTTACACACAATCCAGTGTATTTTGCAGTTCAGTTGCACTATTGCATTCTTTTATGTGTAACAGTATAAAATACCAGTATCAAGAATAAATATAAGTGTCCAGTCAAGCAAAAATTGCATGCATATATTATAGTCAATATCTATAATATAGTCTATAGATAGTAGTGTATAACTCTAAAGAGATATCTCCTATATCTATCTATTTATATCAATCTGTTCCTAAAGACGTTCAATGACTGCAATATTCATATGAATAATACATTCATAATATGATTTATAATTTTAATAAATGTATACTTATCATTCTAGTTCTGGTTAAACAGAATATTAAATTGAAAGCTGCATAACTGCCAATAGCAAAAATATTTCTAAACAAAAAAAGAAAACATATACACATAAATCCTTTCAGTTGTCGTGCCTCCTGTTCTTTTACATTCCAAGGGCAGGCAGCTTTGTTAAGTAACAGAGTACTACAGGAGAGCTTATTACTTGTATGAGGCTTTTTTTGTTAAACCCATCTTTTAGCTAAGGGCAACTTTGCTTGAGGCACAATCTGTAAACAACATTTCATAATGGGTTGGTGTGTCAGCCGTATCCATGGTAACCACTTTGGTATGTGTGCGTGTGTGTGACGATGCACTCACAGCCATCATAGATGTCAGTGGGAATGTGGACAGCCGTGTGGTTGTAGTCAGTCAAACGTTTAAACGAGGGGTCCTCTTGAAAGTCTGGTCGAATCCTGTTCTTTCTTCCCTCTGTCTCATTTGCATCCAGCTGAAAGGAAAAAAAAAAGATATAAAACAGTATCTTTGGCTGTTTTCACCATAGGTTTAAGAAATCATAGCAGACATCTTCATGTAAATTAATGAGGCACGTTGCACATATATGACATGGTTTGTTGGTCTCCATAAAAACAAAAGACTTTACAACAGCCTGAACGCACATTCTCAACAGCTCATCGCTACCATAATAACAACATCGCTGCACTTTTCACACCCTGCATGCTTTAAAAAAAAAACCCTGACTGTTTACGTGATGATGTCTCGCTTTTTTTCATTTTATCATCTTGATTTGGGAGGAGGAGCCGGAGACACTCAGATTGTTTATGCCCCTTGTGGAGATTTATAACTCCTGCCGTGCATTTGCCAATTTACATCAATGAGAGCAGTAGAGACAGGGAGGAAAAGATGAGATACCAATGAACGAAAGCAGGGTAGAGAGGGGCCGAGGTAGTGAGGTGGTGAGAGAGGTAGAGGGGGAGGGAGAAATGGTGCGAACAGTTGCTTCCTAATAAAGCAAGAGCCTAGCCAGCTCATACATCTCATCTGTCAATTAGAGGAGAAACATGGCAGAGACCTCTTCACCTGAGAGAGGCTGGAAGGAGGGATGACAGAGAGGTAGCTACACGGGAAGAAAAGCTCCAAGAAGCAGCAAACTGGGGGCTGCAGTACAGAGGTAAGGCGATAAGAGAAAGCGGGGGTGAAAACAGACACAAATGTGGTGATTTTTGCAGGAGTAAAATGAGGGAGATGAGGGAATATGAGGCAATGAAGGCGGGGTGGGGGTGGGGATGCTGTGTAGCAAAAGCACATTCATGATGCATGTATGACCTATGTGTTTGCAGGGGCTCAAAGAGAAAGAGAATAAATTAACAGAGGAGGGCAAAAAAAAAGCACACTCACATTGTCCTTTGCATTGTAGTAGGCAATTTCATCATCCTGTAAACAAGTGACAAAGAAGCACAAAAAATGCTTTTTGGATGCTTCAGAGTGTTGCACAAAGAACCCTAACATTTATGCAACTATTAAATATTTGATCAATTTCTAAGCAGTTCTTTATTATGCCATCCATCCATTCTATTATTTCGTTAACAAAGACACTAGTCTGTGTTTTTGCTTAAACAAATAAGGTATGGTCATATTTCACATATGTCCCTCTGTCCCTGCAGCCATTTGCAATGCTCCAGGTAAGCATTTTTTGTCTGTGAGATAGCAATGTAATAACTGCCTTTGTGACAAGTATTTTTCCTGAGCATTGCTTTTTTCCCTTATATAATTGTTTGCCACCCAGGTTGTTAGAAGGCAAAGCATCTGTCATTGAAAATGAGGGGCATGTATCATAACACAGTGTATAATAAACCAGTTAACAAAAGGAACTATACTCACTGCTAATGATGGATGCTGAAAACATGTAAAAACTATTCACACAATCAAATTATTGTAGGTCTAGCAAATTCAGACTACATGCATCACCATTTGTGTATCTGTGCATCTGTAGCTTTAGTCTATACGATAAGTGCTAGAGGTAGGAACACAATATGATATTATGACAATAATTCACTCACAAAACAATAATATTATTATGATTTTTAACATTTTGCGATATGCAGAGTATTGCAGTAGTGATTAATCAACAGCAAATTATGTCCTCAAACTTTGTCACTATCAGATTTATCCAGTAAGATAAATTGGATTTCACTTCAGATATTTTTTTAAATTTAATTTTATTTATTTTTTTATTTTTTTGCTAAATGAGATTATAAAGCATGCCAACACTATCACTAAAGCCTGGGGTAAATGTTGCCATAAGATGAAGTTAGTTATCTGTCTGAGATTGAATGGGTTGATGTTGGCTGCATGCACGTCACATGCACTCCGTTTCTGGTAATGCACCAGTTAACTGTGATAAATCGTAGAAAATCACAAAATCTGTTGTTGTCTGCATAGACAAAAATTCACATTTAACCACTACACTTGCGCTCAGCAACCTTGCTGTTCTATAAATACAACCAGCTGGCAGCCAGTTGAGTCAAGTCCCCTCGAGTTGTGCTCACTGACAAAGACTCATTCAAACTGATGGCAATATGGTGGCAATCTGTCTGCATTTATAAATTAGATGTGAATTATTTGAAAAACTTTGAGAGTCTCTCTGACTGCAGTCAGTCCAAGTGAGACTGTGACTGTTTACAATCAAAAATGGTCATTAATGTGCCACACCATCAAGCTCTGGGCAACAATTAAGTCACATTTAGTTGAAATCAGCAAAGGAATGTGGAAAAATACCATACAATTACCAGGCAGCCATCAATTTTTGTTTGGTTGCTGCCCTTTTTTTACTTGCATGGCTGAGTAATTAGCCTTTTCTGAATTGGGAAGTAAGTTTGTTGAGCTAAATGTGTCCAGTGTCCAGACAGTTTTCCGTAACCTGTTAATGTAGGTTTGCTCAGCTAATGTTATCTCAGAATAATGGTGCATGAGATAAGTCGTCTTGTTTCCCAGACAGCTAGTATTCCCAGAGTATTTTAATTAATTTAATAAAATATAGATATTTAGTGTCCCTGTATCGATATAATATCCCCATCCTAAATACAGCACTACTATGCTGTATCGATTTTTCACCCATCCCTAATAGATAGCACATAAAAAATACATATAATCGGTTTTTTTTTCTGTATTGTCTCTCTCTCTGTTACCTCGAAATCATCCTTCCACTGATGCTTCATTTGGAACTCTTCAGCAGCTGTGGCCAGTTTCTGGGAAGTGAAATACGACAAAAGATTTAGGCTGGAATATACACTGGGTATCCTTCCTTCAAAACATCTCTCTCATTTTAGAAAACCTGAGCAAAAGAGAGCACATTAGAAATCACGGTGGAGACCACCCTAGAGACAAGAGAGAAATGATTATGATCTCACTTGCAGAGCTCAAACCACAGGGCTATCAAGGTCTTGCAGCACTCACTGTCCGCTAAAGGCCACGCCACAGAGTATCAGAATGTCAAAATGAAAAGGTTGTACTGTAAGAAAGTAGTGTGTGGGTGTGTGCCTGAATGTGTGAGCGAGTCAGAGAGTGTGAAACATAGCGCTAACTGAATAAAATAAGTTGGGTTCAGTGCTGGAAGAAATGATGGATCAGTGAATAAAGTGAAGAACAACTAAATTACCCACTGAAAAAGCTATCAATCAAAAAGGAATTTAAGAAAGGAATATAAATGTAATTAACCTCACTTGTATTATTATATGGTGTTTACCTGACAGTGTAAAGCCCCTTGAGGTGACTGCTGTTGTTATTTGGCACTATATACATACAACTGAATTGAATTGAAAATGTAATTAATGTCACCTTTAATCTAGTCATCTCTCCTGCAATTGCACATACACATGCTGTTTTGTTACTTCTTACAAGCACAACCTAGAATAACAACACGTCTTCCCTCTGGGAACAAACAAGTTCTGATGTGCTCCGATGTGCATCCAGAGAAATAAACATCTATCCATGATCACAAGGTCGAAATTTTATGTGCATGTCCTGATACTGAAAAATCTTGAAATATCACTTTCCAGTTGTGCTATACAATTCAGGTGATGCTTAGATTATAATCTAGCAAAGTGCAATTTCATCTTCTGCATTCTTTTTATTTGTATGGAAAGGAAGGCAGAACTGAGAAACGTGCTAACGAAAGAAAAAAAATGGCTCAAAAAGGGGACAGAGCGATAAATACCTTATTTCTACATTTTTACTTTGATTTGTGGACTAATTTAACCACGAGGCTTGCATCAATTTTTAAAACATCTTGTTCCAAGTTTCATAACTAATGCCATAGAAAAGGAAAAGGTAAGAGGTTAGAACAAAAGTACAATAAGAAATGGAAGGAAAGAGCAGGACAAAGAATCTTCCTTCACAACACCAAAGTTAAATCATGTTAGAATCAAATCTTTTTATATGATTACGAAAAACTGTTTTTATAGCTGCATCTTCGTCTGACAACCATCTGTTGGTTTGTGCAAGCATGTATAACAGGCATGCTAGATGGACACATCTTTGGATGAGATGCTTATAGTATTTTCAATTGGTATTTTTACTGAGTGTGGGCATGTATGTGTATGTGAGTCTGTGACCATGTGTCTGCTGTCGGCAATCGTTCCATTTTGATCAACAGTTCCATTCCTTTGGCCTCCAGTCCTGGGCTCTGTTCCAGACCTGTCTCTAGCTCCTATGCACTGGATGTCAACCGCTAAATATACACCCTGCTGCAGCTATACACACACGCACACACTGACCAACCCAAAACAGTGAAAAAAATGTGAAATGATTACAAGCATTGTGACTGATGTACATTGTACATAAAAATAGCATGGTCTAACACTGCATCAAGTGCTGAATTGTATTTACCAGTTAGTGGTAGCAAGCATCATAGTCACACACAGTCAGACACTGATCCCTGCAACCACCAATCACTAAAGTGTTTAGATGATGTCAGTGATTCCGTCTGCATATCTAAATCAAAAGCTCTGTTTAAAGTTACAGTTTTTGGAGTAAAATGAAAACATGTCTAACTGGCAGTTGCACAATGCAGACAAACATGTGGTGTCTTGTTATTTATTCTAAGCATTCCCACATGGTAGGGACAGCATTGCTATTTTTAACACCATGTGTTGGTTAGGCAAGTCTTTTATCGACTGGTATTTTCTGCACTGCTGATAGCTAATTCTGCAGATTGGCGTGTTCTATTCTATATTAAAATGTTAAAGTTGGCCTCTTATGCTCATTTCCGGCGGCATATTTCTTGTTCTTTTAATCTTTTTGACTCTACAGTGGTGTGAAAAAGTTTTTGCCCCCTTTCTGATTTCCTGTTTTTCTGTATGTTTGTCACACTTAAATGTTTCAGATAAACCAAACAAATTTAAAAATTAGACAAAGATAACACAAGTAAACACAAAATGCCGTTTCTAAATTAAGGTGTTTATTATTTAGTGGAAAAAAATTCCTACCCTACATGGCCCTGTGTGAAAAAATGATTGCCCCCAAAACCTAATAACTGGTTGGGCCACCCTTAGCAGCAACAACTACAATAAAGTGTTTGTGATAATTGGCAATGAGTCTTTTACAGCGCCGTGGAGGAATTGTGGCCCACTGTTTTTTGCAGAATTGTTGTAATTCAGCCACATTTGAGCATGAACCGTCTTTTTAAGGTTGTGCCACAGCATCTCAATCGGATTCAGGTCAGGACTTTGACCAGGCCATGCAAAAGTTTTTATTTTGTTTTTCTTAAGACATTCAGAGGTGGACTTCTTGGTGTGTTTTGGATCATTGTCCTGCTCCAGCTTGAGGTCACAAACAGGTGGCCGGACTTTCTTCTTCAGGATGTTTTGGTAAACAGCAGAATTCATGGTTTCATTTACCACAGCAAGTCTTCCATGTCCTGAGGCAGCAGAACAGCCCTAGACCACCACACTACCACCATCATATTTAACTGTTTACTGTTCTCAGGTATTTTTTTTAGATCCCGGCATGATGTGTTGCTTTTTGAGATCTTTTAGCCTGCTTCACTTTATCAAACAGGTTCTGTTTAAGTGATTTCTTGATTCAACAGGTCTGCCAGTAGTCAGGGCTGAGTGTGTTTGGTGAAACTGAGCTCAGGTTTTCAAAAAATGCAGTTCTTTGCAATTAATTCATGATTTAATAAGAGGGGCATTTACTTTTTGAAACAGGACGAGGATAACTTTTTTCTCTTAATCAATGAAATCATCATTTAAAAACTCCATTTTGTATTAACTTGGGTTATCTTTGTAATGTATCTTATCAAAATAAGTTTGATGATCTGAAACATTATGTGTGACAAATAAACAAAACACCAGGAAAACAGGAAGGGGTCAAACACTTTTTCACACCACTGTATGTGTCAGTCAGTGGAAGTTGATTCTAAACTGCGCCGATGCACTTGTAAAATCATCTTGAGGTCATAGATAAGTGTGACATTAGTGCCCCTGATAATGTTGCTTAGCAACAGGGAGATCCCAAAATGAGACCATCACTTATCAGAGAAACTTGACTCGGCTAAGTTTGACATAAATGCCTTCAGCAGATACGCTATGCAAAAAATAGAGCATTTTTGATCTACTGGCGAGATTTGTGAGGTGTCAAATGTCAACAGTGTAGCATCACATCAACCCAAGTACACTAACTGAGCTATATCAGATAAACAGAAAACCAGGCCATTGCTCATAAAATGATAAGCTTGCATAATGTCAGTGCAAAAAGATACAGAAACACATATTTAAGGTAGTCTAAAAACATACGGATAGGCATTACACAACTCTCCTTTGGGTTTCTCCTTCAGCAAAACATTGTATCAGATATGATACTTGCGTATAACCAACAGCTGTTCAACTCCTGATACATCGTACATCATACTTAAGCCATTAGTGTGACATTCATGGATTATATAAGACTTAAATGGTTTGTGCGAAAATCCCTTTTTTTGCCTGACTGTATATGAACATGCACATGCAGAAACCACACATCTACACACGCTTCCTAAGAGACCAACAGGCATGTTAAAAATTCATGACAGGGCTTTGACGAGTCTCCACTCCCCCCTGGGAGATATGGGGGAGGGTGAGAATGAGAGTGCGAGGAAAGATACCTAATTACCCTTCTATTTTGCTTGCATCCCTCTCTCTCTTTCTCTCTTTTTTTTATGTCAAACACATACAAAGGTTATCAGTCTAGCCAAAGAAAGCAACAACACAATCAAATGTGCTTTGCACTGAGGGATCTAGATTTGAAGAGGCTACTCAGTGAGTGACAGCTAAACTCTCTGAATGAGCACAACAGTTCATTAGAGCTGCTGAAAACTGCTGTCTCTGCCAATTGATCAGAAGCCACTGTTACTCCGCTAAAATGCACAAATTTGCACTATAATGGATTACTCTCTGCAAAACGCCCGACCTAATGGTTTTTTAGTCTCACTTTCACTAATTGTGAAAGTTGGACACCATAATGAGCTCACTCTTTCAGTTCATGACCACTGGAGACCTGAGAAGAGCTATCACTCCTCTGCAATTGGCAGCAGAGGGTTGCAGGGGTACCAGGAGAGTGAGAATTGGGTATATGATTCTTGGGAAGAGAAGTTGTTTTCAGACTCCTACTGATAAAAATTTTAACTGGTTAAAAGTTTAAAAGACATCTAAATATACCTAAAAACCGAGTTACATTTCATTCATCGTGGCATTGAAATTGGGTCGTGTTCTCCGGGGGACGAGGCAGTTCAGAGATTTCAGGGAGAACAGGGGGAATGAGAGAGTTCACAAGAAAAATGCAGTCTATGACAAAAATCTTCAATAAAATCTACAGGCAGCGCAACTGAAGCTAGTTAGTAGTGAGCTCTATCTTTTTTCCCAGATGAACATAAAAATGACCTCATGATGACTGCAACAACTGCTGTGCATATTAATATTCTAAGAGCCCAATAGGGCAGATACAGCTTTTAACTACTTATACTCACTGATGTATAGGATCATTGTTCTACTGCCATTGAGAGCTGACCTGAGTGCTGGGTAGTCCTGCTAGTCCCACAGAGTGATATTTCTGCCCTGCTCTCACCACTCTTAGTTGTCATTCTGCCAGGGCCGCCCAGCAGCCCACCATGCATTTAGTGAGAAAGCAGAGCACAGCTTAAAGGATAGACAGAGAAGATGAGACAGGCTCTGCTAAACCTCACAGAGCATCCCAGACACCCTGTGTATATGTGTGTGTGTTTGCATGTGTGTCTAAAGGCTCCAGACACTGAAATCAATAGGCTGTTCAGTGCACACTGCCCCACTCCCACAGACAACAAAGCAATACTTACAAGAGTAGTAACAGTCTAAATGATCATTAACACCCACATTCGCTCTTATCTTACTCTTTCTCAGTTCTGATGTGTCCACACATCGTGTTTTTTACTTGCCATAATGAGCTCCGTCTCAAATGGATGGTAAGAAAGTAAAAATGGGGGAGGTGTGAAAAAAGAAATAAAAAAGAAAGAGATGACTCTGAAAAGGGAAGAGGGAAGGACATAATTAACGAGCAGATGTATTAGCACAAAGGACAGTCTAGAGAGAGGGAAAAAAACAATACTCTGACTCAGCATGATCACTGCCTTCAAAGTAAACTCATTAAAACAAAGCTCATCAGAATGAACACTAGAATGAGGAAAACATATAGCTGGGCGGCTTATGGATGATTTACCGAGCAACGGGTTGGTTTCCGTCTTTGGAAAAGGACAAACAAAAACACCTTCATCCGTGTCAAATAAATACTTTACGTATATGCAGGAATATACATAAAGGAGCACAAAAAGAGTAAGAAAAGAAATGACTCATATCATGGGAAAGCAAGACATGGAAAGCAGGGCAAAGGACAGACAGACGGGATAGTAGTAGTTTAAAATGAAAGCTGCATGGAGAAAGAAGAGATAGATGGCAGAAGAATAGAGTGAGTGATAAAGCAGTGAGAGATGTCAGAGGAGATAGCCAAAAGGTTGATTTTAAATATCAGTTTGACAGAGAACCGTGACAAAAGGCCAGGATTTGAACAAAGGGGAGACAGCACTGGGTGTACTGGAACAGAGAGTTGACAGAGAAGGTGGGAGGGATGGAAGTAACCACAGAGAAGAAGGTGAGATAGGTAAAAGGAGGAAGAAAGCATGAGACAGAGAGACAGACCTGAGGTATCTGCAGCTGCGAGAACCCATGGGAGAGCCTTGCTGATAGGAACAGTAAATGTACACCTGCTCCCCATTCCATTTAATATTCTGGCTATTTTTGTTGTCATGCATGTATCTGAGAGATGTATCACTAAGTGTAACTATATCCCCTACATGGACACCATGGATGGATAATTGGTATTAATATACTTCTTTCCAGTCCACTTGGAGAATGCCATGTCCTTGTAGGGACAAGGATATGCAGTCACAACTGTTTGGAGGGTCCCCCTGAAAGCCTCTCGTACAACCCCAAATTGTTATTATGATTTACAAACACTCTGATCTAAAAGAACCCCGCATACTTACCACTGCACAACATGGGAGTCAATAATGGCTCTCTTCCACAGTGTTTACTTTGTCCTGTCTCCCTCCCCTCATCCTTAACCAATCATGGCAGATGGCTTCTACCAGAGGTCTCTTCCTGTTAAAAGGGAGTTTTTCTTTCCCACTGTCACCAATCAAAAACTCCTAGGGGGTGTCTAATTGTTATTGCATGTGCTTTATCGTATAATATAAAGCTTCTGACATGGAGAAACTGTAGCATTAGATATGCTTACTGTTTGTGCATAGATTTAGGATCTACAACATATTTATACCTATTATTTACTTACCTATTTCGTCAATCATGAGTACAATGCTTACCATACTGTTCCAAAAATCCCAGTTTTATTAATGTTCATTTAATTAACACTTGAGCTTTTATATCTTCTTAAATGCTTTAAAGATGTGTTTGATGTTTTCTATTCAAATCAGAGAAAACTTTATGTACAAAACTGTGGCATAAGCATACAGAACACCATGATATGTAGGAAAATATACATCATTGTCCTTTATACACCACTATCATATGTGGTGACAACTGCAGTATTTAATTTTTTCATGTTTCAAATCTACATTAAAAAAAAATCTTAGTATTAAAAAAAAAATTATTTCATTTTTTTTCTACTCTTTGCAATTTTCTGACTGCTCAGTTCAACTCTGGTTGTTTCCCAAGGATATAAACTCAGACTATGCTAAGGATTTACTATCCCTGGTTAGACTGATTCATTTTATTATTATGAAATATTATTATTTCAGTTTCTATTGGTTAATTACAATTAGATTACAGACATTATATAACAATCTGTAAAAGAATTAACATGTGCAAAGGAAGCATGGATATACTGTTTGGTAGTAATTGCAGCTGAGAGCAGAACGGCAGAGAGACACTCATGCTAGTGTAAGAGCTGATCCTAATTACCTTGTTTCATCTCAATTATTGCAATAATTACAAAGTATGGAAATGCTGATTCTGAAAAATGCTACATGCCATATTTAATTGGCATTGATCAGTGTTAATTTTGAAGGAACAGTATCTTTAGACCACAAAAGGCTGTAATACATTTTGCAATCCACTAACACAGTTTGGATTTCATCTTGATTAATGTATTAGGCTATTGTCCCTGGCCTACTATAAGTCTAGTTAGAATTCCCTATTTGCAGTGCTTCCCCCCTTCTCTTTTCGTTATCACACAAACAATAAATATAAATGTATGCTCACAGAAAAAGACACACACGTACACACACACACAAAGACACCGTTTACCTGCTTAATATGATCAGCGCACAATTGTGATGGGATGTAGAGTAACATCTGTTCTGGAGACTAGAATATCTCTGATCGTGTCATAGCTGCTACTCATTGCTGTACACTGGTACACAGACACACACACACACACACACACACACACACATAAATGCGTCTTCTGCTCATTATTATAACATTGTGACAGCAGGCAGCAGATTAATAAAAATATGGTCCAACACCTGGGGTACAAAGACTCCATTAAAGAGATCTACAAATACCACATTAAACACTTAACACACATCTCTAGACAGAGGGAACTGGATAATTGAACTTTGCAGCATTACCCTGGAAATCTTGAGACTGACACTTTTATAGATATGACTATGATTTTTTTCATTATTGACGTGATTGTAATCTAAATGTTTTTATTACCATATCATGCTTACATTATAGGGAAATTGAAAGACAGCTAGGACATTTCTTTTCTCTTAATATGCTTAATACGTAAAATATATAAATATGTAAAAATATATAAAAATAGCACTGCAATGTTATGATATTGTGTTGTTTGTCTAGAACCATAATATGCATTTGTTCCCCTCTTTTAAGTGAGGTCATCAATGAAAGATCTTGCACAATCCAGATTTACCTAATACCATGTTTTTGGTAGTGGAGACTACTTGAAAAATATGACATTTTCACCACTTTACTGTTTATTCTATGTCTACTTTAAATAAACTTACAGAATGTCAAAGAAGTCAATGAGTCATTGATTTGCTTGTATTTTGGTCAGTCTGACAGTCAAATAACCAAGACAAAAACCAGTTTGCATATCCAACAAGGTATATAATCAAAGACAGTGGGCTAATTGCGTTAGGAAATTCTAACAGCAAAGTTTTAATCAATGTATTAGATCACATCAACTTGGCATCAGAATCAGGATTTTGTTTTTCCTTTGTATTAAGATGAGTTTTACACATAAGCTGCTGGTTAGCATTTAGCTAACACTGTTAAAAAATTAAGTGAACACTTGATCATTTCAGTGTAACACAAACTCAGCTAAAATCTTTCCAGTTGGAAAGCATAAACCATTGTGAATTAATTTGATGCACAGTGACAACAGTTGCACTGCAAAGACAACAACAATACAGCCCCAAAAGTGGAATGGTTTTGCAGGTGGTGGTCACAGACATGACTGATTCTTCCTCTGGTTTGTTTCTTATCTTTCTCTTCATGAGTGCAGGTTCACACTGAGCACATGTCACAGGCATGAAAGAGTCTGGAGAAGCGGTGGCAAACATTACAATGCCTGCACCATCATCTGCAAAAGCAACTGCGACCAGTGGTGGACCTGCAAGCTTTAATGTTCTCTAGCATGCCAGTCAAGCTGCATGATGCTGGTCTGTGAGCACAGGTCCCATTAAAGGATGCTGACTCCTCATACCACCTTCAATGAGTCTGAGTTTGACAGTTTGGTCAGAAACATGCACAGGAGTAGCCTACTAGAGCTCACATTGTAGGGCTTGACAGTGCTCCTTCTGTTCCTTCTTGTTATTTCTATTTCATAACAAGCCATAAAAGGCCAGCAAGTAGAGTATGTGCCACACACTGTGGCTTTTATATTTTCTTGTATCCGTTTGTAGACTGCATTAAATTGAAGTAATAAAATCAATATTTAAAAAAGCAAGTAAAGTATTTTATCAACTTACTGCTAAATGCCATTTTGTAAGGGAGTTCCATGATCACGTTGCCAACATTGTAAAATTAAGATAATTTTGCAAAGACACGTTAATCCATGTACCAACACACCCCATTTTACAGCGCAGAGTCTCACACACCACCACCACCTGTGTCCTGTAGACTTTTTTTTCTTTTTTGTGTGCTGCAGGCTGAGGGATTACTCTAAGTAATGCTGTGGAGTGGCTCATTAGTCACTGGATAGAGCCCTTCACCTCAGGAGAAAAGAGGAATTGTGCAGACACACACATACAGTACTGTAGACACACACATTTACCCCATGCAGACTGTTCAAGTAAAAACAAATAACTGCGGCTGATATGTGGTTTCTGGATGTAGGGAACAACCCATTCAAAGAGCAAGTGTCTAAAAATGTGCCAGTATATTATTTAGAGTGATAACTCAGCCTGCAACACCAAAACTCAACATCTGGTTTATGTTATATTCAGTTCAAGTGATGTTATCAATGAAGCAAACCTCACATGGACGTCCAAAAAAACTGTGGGACCCCACACAATCACAAGGCACTTGTGTGGATGGTAGGTATATTAAAGAGAGAGTTTGATGTGTGAGAGTGCATCAGTGTCTTTCTTCGGCGTTTATTTAGTTTATCTTTTGTAGCACAAGTTTAGCTGTATCAATAATTGAGCCTTTAATTACAGTGTACTTAGGCATTCAGGGAAAGAGACAACAAGCTGAAGATGTAGGAGGGAGAGATGTGATGTGTAAGTGAATCAAGCCAAGAGAGTCTCACACAGTTTCGCCGAGTGGTCAACCGTATTTGACATCAAGATTTTCATTATAATATCACCCTAAGCAGAATTATTTACTCTAATGACCCTTTCACAGTTTCATACTGTTTTTGTGAAGGTGTGATAGCCATTTATTCAGTGTAAGAGACAAGAATTTTCTTGGCCTTAAGATGGTTGAGATAAACCCATTATAATGCAAATCTGTTTAGGCATATGGACTATGCTCTCTGTATTATAATAACAATAAAAGTAACAAGAATAAAAGTAAGATGAACAAGATAGGATTCTGGAAATCAACAGTAAGTGGTCTGAATTTAAAGATACAAATATGCATTCATTACCATTTATTATAAATTTATAGAGGAGTTTTTGGTACTTTGGCCCTTTGGCTCATGCTTGTGTAGGTGGCTACATTTCAGTGCCTAAGCTCTATCAAACTACTGTCTGCCAATATCCCCTATTGAGTTTTTTATGGAGCAAATGATGTATAGTGGGTGGATCAGTGAGTGGGCAGGTGGACAGTCCAAACGGTGAATGTTTCCACGTGTAAATGTGTGAGTGTTCCCCATTGGGCTTCGAGCCACAGTATCCATTGTAAAACCTTTGATAAAGTGATCTCTCCTAGCAGTGTGCAGCCAAGTACATATTAATAATGCATGCTACATTCTGCCTCACACTTATTTATGAAAGCATGAATAGGCACACATAAACGGACACTTATTTCACACACCTGTGGCTAGGTAAGCTGCGGCCTTTGGAAGGCCATCCATCACGTGGAGTTAGATATCAGATAAAGAGAGACAGATAAGACACAAGAAAGAGAAAGACGAAAGCCAACGGGAAGATGAAAGTTTGAAAGCACTTGTCAAGTAAGTGAAAATGGCTTGAGTGCCTTGGGCAATCTCCAATTATATTGACATTGCGAGTCACTTCCAACCTCATATCAAAGGCACTGAGCAAAAAAGGAAGTCCCAGTTGCAATGAAGATTCGCTTCCTGCATTTTGCCTAATAAAGTTTAGAGCAAAAAGCCCGCCTTTGACTTAGAAGATTGGTCAGCAAAAATCTCAAAGCACAACTGAAATCTAGTGGGACAGTTTGCTTCCTGTATACCATCTTCTGGTTTGACTTTGCTGGTGTTTATTGTCACTCCTACTGTATGCGGTCTGCAAGTATTAGAAAGACTATACCCAAAAGGGAAACCAGTCACACTATTCGCTAAAAGCCTTCTTTATTTCCTCAGCTGCTCTCACTATGATCCTTTGCTCACTGTCTATCTGTCCATCAATCCACATAGCCATTATTTTCATGTTGACCTGCCCCTCTTTCCCAGCATGCATTTATCATTTATCTTCTCATCTATACATCTCATGACAGAGAATCCAATATCAGTGTGCCTTGAGGTTACTCATAAAAGAAGATGAGGCATAATAAAGAGTGAGACGTGATCGATGTGTGGAGGTTGGATCAACTGTCAACATAAAGTTGATGTCCCACCCACCACCTACCCTTATGAACTTTTCACATAGAAAATACACCGTAACATTGCCCAGTATTACAGCCATTTCTCTCTTCTATTGCTTTTCCATGCAGTAGAGCCAATACTCACTTTGCTGCTGATGCATCTCGTGGCACCAGCACTCGGAAAATTGATAAGAATATGAGTGTCTTTACTTAACAAACAAAAGACAGACACTTGGCAGGACACATGTTTATGGACATTCATAAACACTCCCTTTCCATTACTAATTAGACAACAATGGTAAGGCCTTAAAAAGGCAATGTAAGGCAATTTGCTATTCAGACTCCTAGTGGAGATGAGAATCTCTGCCCTAAAAATATATTTTAAAAAAAGAAAGACAGAAATTGGGGGGAAGAACATCCCGAGGGTCGAGGCTCTCATTATCACATTCAGTCCAAAAGAAGAAAGATCTCAGTCCCTGCTTTCTGCTCTTTTAAGTATATGCTTCACCCACTGTTCCTTTAGCATACAGCATCTATCCTCTACTATGGAGCCAAATTAGATTTATAAATCGTCATACACACATAACTTTATAATAGAAACATTAGTTGGCTAATAAAATGCCCATCAAAAGTAATACGCACTCCTCGGGTTTAGATTGTGATAACATACAGACCTCCAAAAGGTTGTTCTGAACAACTGTTGGGTAGTTGTGTACCTTAAAAGGACTAGGAGATCCCATTACTAGACCACTCTAAAATGTTTTGAATGATACTCTATTTAAAGGCTTTGGACTACAACCAAAGAAAAAAGCAACCACATTTGGAAAACTAGGCCAGAAAAATATGCAAACAAACAGATAATGTGCAGATGGTGTTAATGTAGAATTATGTGTTACGTTTTGGGCAATAACTTGTGAATTACTCAACTTACGCTTTACACAATAATGCTGTTACAGTTATATGTTGTGTCCTACTTAAGGAAAAGCAATCATTCAGTTTGGCATAAAAACATAGTTTCTCCCCATAAACTGCTGTGCTGGTAGGTGTGATTGTTAGATATTCAACTAAACTTCATTTTACTGTATGTGAATTATAGATCAGTGTATGTGAAGATTTCAATCACCAGTCAGGTGCATACAGTATATGCATTACAGCTACACATAATTCAGCTACCTTTATTAAATTTGCATGCTATGTAGAGATTGAATTTGCTTTAACTTTTTTTGTTGCCTTTAATAACACATGATCATGACTTTGCAAGTTTGTCAGATTTTGTCAGTTTACATCTTGTGACAGATGCAGCTCAGAAAACAAAAGGCTTTTGTATCTAATTGCTTTTAGTTTTGTGACTGTCACAAAATCTACACATAGCACAGGGTGTCATGTTTGTTAAAGACAAATCAAACATAAAAGCAACTGAAATTTTTATCATCTTTTTCAGATTGCTTTTATCCATGTTGACAGTTTTCATCCCTGGTCTGAAATGAATTAAATGTACCCAAAGTGAATTCCTGTTCCGATTTTGACTTGAATGAGAAATCGGTTCATCTGCTGTTATTTGTATTACTTTTACAATGACTAAATACCACAAACATTCCCGTGTCACCAAAACCTAATGCACTCCAGTTTATCTTTAGGTTTTTATCATCACATTCTGATTATTTAATATCCTTGGTGAAGACTAAAAGAAGAACAGATGGAAAACTGGTCGCTGTCATGGCACTTGAAGAGTTTGTCCTGCGCAGCATCAAAAGCTACAAACAAACTGCAAACTGACAGTTGGTTCCTTTGAGAGGAGTGAATTTTACCTCCAAGGCAGCAGACCTCTTGCGTAGCAGCTGCTCTATGTTCCTGGCTGCTCTGGCCACTAGCTCCTCTGCATCGTTTTGCTCCACAGTGTAGAGGTGCTGGTTTCTCAGAAAAATCTACATGGAGAGAGACAAACGTAATTGCCGTTTTAATACAAAAAAGACTTTCAGACATTCATTTGTTTAAATTATTGTTAAAACTAAATATAATTTTCACAGGAAATTAAGAGTGAAAACATTAGGGGGAAATATACAAGGGGTTGACTTAAATTTTAAGAAAGGAATAGGATTATGCTCTGATTTTATGCATGTGTGTGTATATATCTGGTGTTTATACCTGAGTGAGGCTCTTCCCAGCTGCGGCTGTGTCTGCCAGGGTAACAAGCTCTTTCTGCATCTGATCAACCCATTCTTTAATCCTATGGGACAAAGAAATGCACACAACCAATCCTGTAGCTCAGATATAACCAGTTTAGAAGAGACGTTGCATACATTTCAGTTAAACTGTCTGTCAAGCTGTCTTATATCAATCATCTAAAAAGACCAACCAAGTCACATGACGCAAAAACAAACAAGGTCAAAGAGAATCACTCTTGTGGGTCGGGCAAAATGTCAACCAATCAAACCCAGATCACCAGAAACAAACACGATGTCATCTAATAAAGCTTGTGTCACTGCATGTCAACTAATACAATTGCATTCAGAGAGTTCAAACATGAAGTCAACCATTCAGATAGGTGCCAGCTATTGTTGTGACTAGTGACAGTGATGTGAGTGGACAGGCAGGAGGTGGGCGGTAGCTAAGACCAACATGCTTTTCTATATCTCAAAGAGCTTTAATCATTTCCAGCCTGCTGGTGCCATTGATGTACGAATAATAGCAACCAAACAACAGACTCAATGATGGTACCCATTCACTTGAGTGAAAATTGCTCACCTGATGCTTGCCTTTTATTTTTATTTAATTTTTTTTTCTGTGTAGTCACGGTACATCAGTGCCACACACTGGTTTATACATTAGTCTCATCCTCCTCCATTACTCACTATGTACCACTTGAACAAAGTGGCCATGGATGATGATGATTGGGAAGAGGAGAACCTAAGACATTATGCACGATGTGAGACAGTGACTTGTTAGGATAATCACATGTTGTCACTCTACACATGTTGTCAGGTGATGTGAGGTTGTAAGAGAGAGGTGAAAGTGACACACAGGAGCCACCGGTCTATGAATAATCTGACTTATAAAAAGTATGATTTAATAAAAAGAAGTTGTATCAAATAAATGATTGACAAACACAGTTTTTTAAAGAAAAGTAAAAGAAAGTATTCCTCTGTATTTGAATTAAAAAGGGATTATGTTACAATGAATGTTCATTTGAGAATCTGCTAAAGACAAATCTAACTGAGGCAGAATTACATAAACTGAATGAAACATGAAGTGAATTATATCCATATGTGACTGAATGTTTAAATGTGATGGGATTTCTGTGTTAACAATAACAAAGGAAATTTAATGAAGTGATTTTAAAATTTAAACTTTAAACTTTGCGTTAAATCACGTAAGTCGGATAGATAGACAGAGATAGATAAGGTGTGGGTGGAAATCGGGTGATTAGATGTTAATAATGTGACTGGATGTTCCCAGAGGTGAGGTTAGATGTCATCTCAGAAGATGTGACATCCAGTAAGAGAGGGGAGAAAGGGTGAATGTAAAAAGTTAAGTGAAGAAGAGATACAGGGTTTTTCCCCTTTGTCTTATGTGAGATGAGCAGCTCAGAAGATTGGATCTGAGATGTTCACAGTTGAAAATTACAGCAGAGACGCTAGAGGGATTGACCCAGCCCGACCTGTGGACCTGCAAATTGGTTGTATATTTTTGGCTTTCCTCTCTGCTCATTTTGTGTGTGTGTGTGTGTGTGTACAGCATACTTCCACTGAATTCCCAAGGGATACTTATTTCCTGTTGGGTGATTATCATCAACTCGGAACACGGGGATAAGTGCATCTTTAGGCCTGGTTGTGCTCACCCTTTCTCCAACCTCTCCTCACCGAACATAAGAACAAAATCAGCATTAGCTTAGCTCAGAGTCAGTTAATTAGATAATTATAGTTCAGGTGATTTGATTGTTGTTTTGTGATTATTACTATTTGATTTTGCTTTGCTCCTGCTAAATTGCTTTAATAACATTTCCTGCAATTATTCTAAATTGTAGACATTCACATTTTAACCTTTTGTGAAACAGTAAAAGTAAAAATCTGAGTATCGTTCTTTACTAGTCCAAATAACTCTTATAGGTTACTCTAGTCATTTGAATGCAACACTCCCTTGGGGCCTATTGTCCTGGCTTTTAAAATCAACCCAGTTATTAACAAGTGCCCAATTGAGAGGGGAGCTGCTGTTTAGTAATGAGTGGGGCTGATAAAGCCGATCCTGCAAGGCTACTCGGGCATTTTTCTTATCAGATGACGACAGTGGAGGACATTTGGACGATTACAAGGCAGTCAGAGGGGTGAGTCCCCTCACATACATTGGCTCCAGCTGAACTCTCCATTACTTACTGGGTAAGAGACTTATAGAATCAGAGATTTGGACTTTTTAATCAGAGAGCTGAAACAGACTTCCCATAGGGGTCGTGGACCCTGCAGATCAATGATGTAGAAACTTTTTTTACCATGTATACTGTATGAGAATGATGACAAGTTTATATAGCATAGAGAGGTTCTCATTAACATCCATTTCACAACTCGGCTGCCTTGAAGCAATATGCACACACACACACACACACACACGCGCACACACACACACACACACACTCACACATACTGGAACAAACATTGAAAATCAGATATTCATACTCAGAAAATACTTTCAAAAACTGTCATTGCAGCGGTGTGTTGAAAGTCATTCAATTTACTACGTGAAAAACATCGACCGTGACATTTAGTACAGCTGAGGGGGTTGGCAAGACAGAAAGGTTCAGAAGATCAAAAAGCAAGGAAAAAAATGCATCAGGGATACAAAATCCACAGTGAATGAGGAACATTCAAAGCAAGCACACTTGTGGAGAAAGATGAGACACTTTGCAAGATAGGGAATACCACAGGGAATAGTGAATGTGAAATACAGTAGTTTAGGGAAAGCTTTACTAGTGTAAGTCAGGAGATTTTAATCTTTGCTTCTCAATCTCCAACTTGAAAAAAGTACAGCTTCTTAAACTCCATAGTGATTTGAGGAAAGTTGAACTCTGCAAATATTATTACTTGTCACATGTAGGTTGCTTATTTCCACTGAACCTATGGCCTATTGGCTAATACAGATTCTAAGTGTTATACTGATGGGCCTGTTACCCATATTTTGTGTTGATCTATTGCTGTCATAAGTTGTTAATTTTTTCATAATAATAATTGTCAATTAGATAACCTTACCAAGAGATTAATAATTTTCTCTGCCTTGTAAATTTAGCAGTATGGGCCAGGGTTTGTGTGACTTCTTTAAGTATTTTGTGACCCTTTTTAATATCCTATTTTTAACTGGGTATAACAAAACTGTACTGTTTACACACTGTGTGTGTTTATGTGGACCTTAGCTCTTGAAGCCTGAAGCACAGACAAGTCAACTGTGACTTAGAGTTTATGTGTGTTTCCAGGAATTTGGCATTCAGAAAGGCAGAGGCACTTTCACCTGACTTCCTGAGTTTAGCTTCTGTGGAATCTTATCAGTGTAAATTTCTGGTTGTAATAGTTGGCTATGTGTGCATGTGCTGTTCTTCAAGTACAATATGGGTGAGTGGAAATTTTTGGTTACTCACTTTGTTTGGAAATCTATATGAAAAGCTCATTTGTTTTATGTATACACAGAAACCAAGCACTGCAACATGCAAGGGAACTGGTCTTAGTAGTACAGACCTCACTAGACTCATGCAACAGAGGAAAATAGTATAGAGCAATGCTACACCCCAAAGCCATATCTGTCAGTTTATATGCATATTTGAAATCAAATATTCTTTCTAATTAGGATTTACTGCAAATCAATACAAAGTTGTTCAGATTGATCACCCTTTCCCTATGAAAAAGTATATCTATCCTGATGGAAGTAATCTTGTCTTAGATGACAATGCACCCAGCCTTGGGGCACAAGGTGTCACTGAATGCTATGAAATTGGTGTAAATCATATTTTATTGCCTTTGCTGCTTCAACCCAGTCTCATAAATGGAAAGTTCTGAATTGATGTTTTCAACAGCATTCTCCATCACCATCATTAAATGAGGGTACGTCTTTTGAAATAATGGTGTTGCATCTATCCAGTAGACTTTCAGACACTTGTAGAATCAGTGCAAAGTCACAGTCAAGCTGTAGTGGTTGAACATGGTGTCGTTGGACCTTATTAATGAATATATATATATATATATATATATATATATATATATATATATGCTTTCTCATATTCATCATCCATCTTCTTTAATTTGATCTATTCTATTTCTAGATCAAAAAGGCAAAGTACACTGATCTGTGTCATTTTATCATCTTTCACAGCGCTAGCACTCTAGCACTCATCATAAGGTGGGCTGTTATCAATGGCTAAATCAAAAAAGTGATCCAGAGATGCCTGTAATAAACATTAATAAAGTCGATGTTATTAAGCTGAGGTAGCAACATTTTTCTGCTCTGGTTTCTGGGCTTTGATTACTGCAGCCTGTGGTACAATGCTGGATAATTAAACACACATACGCAGACACAAATGCATATACCAATGGCAACTGGGTCAGGCACTGCCCTACATTGTTTTACAGACACAAGAAGAGCAAAAAACAGAAAGAGAGGAAGAGAGACAAGGCAGGAAAGAGAGAGACAGATGTTGTGGTACAATCACTTTGGAACTAGAGAGAGTAATGAGCTGGCCCATGATGTGTATCTCGGTAGGCGGCTGTATTAAACCACAGTCTAATTACACATCATTATAGAGGCAAAGACTGAAGCAGGTCCAGTCCAGACAGAAAAGCAGAATGAGGCATGGAAACACCAGCTGCACCAAAACAACCTGCAGTGCCTGCTCTCACTCTGAAGCCTCTGACACCCAGGTGGCCAATTCAGTTCCTGTTCAACATGACCTAGATAATAAACGTTGCTTTAATGTGAAGTTAAGGGTTTGAACATCAAAATAACTTGACCACCTCATGACCCTTAATCGGGGTTTTTTTTTTGGTTGTTGTTTTTTTCTACAACCATGGGACAAACAGTAGAACTGTGAAATATTCCTACCACAGCCGACATGGGTTCACAGTAATAGATTCAAAAACTCCCATGCGATGTCTTTAAAGTAAGCTTTTGCCCCAGTTTTATTTTCTGTTCACTTTAAATAGTTGCTGAAGAGAACTAAGGTAATGTAAAATGTTTTGTCTCCAGAGTGGCTACTTTAACAACAGAGCTATTTAGGATTGACAAGAGACAGAAGAGCAGGTGTTTACACTTTGCCAGAACAGCTTATCCATAATGAAAATGTTTTCTCTCCATCCATTTGATCAGTGTAATCCAGGAGGATGCACTTAATAAAACAGAGTGTAAAATACAGTTAATTTTAATATCTCTTTTGCTCATGATGCCTATGTTCAATAATTCTATTATATCTCGTTAGCTCGCACAGTTCAAATTTAAAAAAAAAGGAAAAAAGAAACT
This sequence comes from Oreochromis niloticus, assembly GCF_001858045.2. NCBI lineage: Eukaryota > Metazoa > Chordata > Actinopteri > Cichliformes > Cichlidae > Oreochromis > Oreochromis niloticus. Next base: position 55,100,146 of record NC_031972.2, on the reverse strand, counting down.
TCTTTAGTTTCCCTTCTTTCTGGAACTATTTTCATTTATCAGTTATTTCTCACAAATATCTTCAATGGTAATGTGCCGTGCAGAAAAGCATGCAAGGACAGTCATGTTTTTACTGATCACTTTCATGCTTACTGTTTGCTAGTTCATTTGGCAAGAAAGAAGTATGAAGAATGAAGACTATCTGGTCGATAATTTGTGCTCTAAGACATTTAAAAATGAATCCCCACAGCATCCTCCACTTTAAGCAAGTATACAAAAAAGAGGAAGGGACAATAAGATGCAAAGGTGATGAAACTGAATTATTTAATACAGTGTTTAATATAGATGGAGAATTTATTTGTGGTGGGGAGGAAGAGAAACAAACAAACAAATAAATAACTTAAGCAATATAATCATATGCCATCTCCACTCAGTCTCCAGCTCCACCATCTCCAAGAGCAGTTCTTCACCTGCTGTTGATTCTGGTTAGAGTGGCCCTCTACCTCTCAGTGCATCTGAGCCAAAGGAGGACTGCTGCTGTTCAAGAAGGTGGAGCTGGAGTCTCATCCTCTTTTCTATAGACAGGATGAGCTCTTCTCTGCAGATGAAGAACAAGCTCGTCTCTAGAGAAGAAGCTGAATGACACTGAGGACCGCTACAATTGAAACCTGGCCAGTTTGCCAGCAGGTCTAAAGAACACAAGACAGAAAGGGTATGGGTTAGCAGTAAATGAAGTTTACAAATAAGAGCGAGGAGATTATCCACAATGCAAATCAAGCATCTTGAAAAAAATACTATTTTTTTAAACTGTACAAAAAAAGTGAAGCACATTTCAGTAAGTCTGTTTCAAATGAAATGACTTCTGGATTTTCTGGGCACTTGCTGTGGGCGCACTGATCACTCTTCCAAGGTAAAAAGTGCAGCGTTACTAAAAATCTAAACAGACCAGAGCAGTTTAGGCCAGTGAGCATTTCAGCAACAGTTTCATCTTTTCTGTAGATAAGCATATGATTATTATTAGTTCAGTATTATATGCTCTGGCAGCAATGCAATACTGAAATTAAACAGCTTTTGAAAAAAGACTTGGAATTATTGAGATATACTTTTTTCTCCATATTTGGCTATTTTATTACTGGGGTAAACCGGTGTAAGATACCCTCCACCACCCCACCACCTCTCTACACCCCCCACCACCGGAAATTTCCTTTCTGACAAGTATATTGACTCATTCACGTTTCATCTTTCCTTAGAAGATGGTGGCCTGGTCATGTTTGAATAGCGCAAATATATTTAATATAACGAAACAAATATATAACAAAAATATTTTTTTAAAAAACGAAACGAAAAGAAAAAAATAGTTTTGAGTTGATGTAATAGATTAGCCTGGGGGCTGTCTAATTTAACATCAAACAAAAATATTTTTTGAAGTAAGTGAAATTACATTTTTGAGATATCAAGGAAAAATGAATGTCTCTCAGAGGCCTTCCCCTCTTGTGAGAAAAGAAGCACCTTTTACAAGATTTTACTTAAATTTATAATAAATTATCAATTACAATTTAAATATCCTGTAAATGATACTTAAGCATAGTTTTTGTACATATTATGTTGGTAATCCAAAAAATATTCGAAAAGAAAATAGGGGCGTTTTACTCCAGTTTACAATAGCGAGGGACAAACCTCAAAGGGTAGAATAACCTGGTTCTTGGCCAATAAGGGGCCCCAGAAAAAACGCCAACTTTTATCATTTATTATTGGCTAAAGCAGCAGGACCGAGCAAAGCCACTCTCCTCTAGGCTACAACTTCATAGAAGAGCTGTCACGGCTCGCCAAGCCACCGGTGACAAACTGCTGATTACGGTAACCAACATTAATCAGCGTAACAACGCGAGCAGGCAGAGGTCTGAAAAAAGCTGTCTTGATCAAAATGACCACCGCATGAATGGAATGACCTGCCCACCCTACTCTCACACCCACACACACCATGAAGCCTATACACCCATGAGTGTTTCATTAGAGAGAGAGAGAGAGAGAGAGAGAGAGAGAGAATAAAAAAAGAGAAAGCAAAAAAGCTCCCTGAAACAAGGTCTCTGCAAACCAGAACATCAATTGATCGAAACAGGATTACAAGAGCTGTAGCCTACTTACATGAGCTGTGTCGGAAACTGCGATGCCCAACAACCGTCCTGCCACAGCAGGAACAGAAACACCCAGGCTCGTACCCCGCAGGAATCCATTGTAAAAAAGAGGGGAAATTCCCCGATGGACGTCAATATACAATCTGCTCCACTCCCCTCTACCGCCGCTGAATGAACCGACGTGCGAAAGCAGCGCGTGTAGCCGCCTGTCGCTCCCTCACAGATTAACGAACACTGACACCTCTAATCTGATCACTCGGCCATCCAGCGCTCTAACAGGTACTGGAGCTGAATGCGATGCCAGACTCTCTCTCTATCGCTATCTCTCTCTCTCTCTCTCTCTCTCCCTCTCTCTCTCTCACTCACTCACTCACTCTCTCTCTCTCTTTCTTGCTGTTCCCGCTCTTTTCGACTGCCCCTTAATTAACCGGATGCAATTACGACAAACAGTAGTTTTGTAGGCAATAAAAAGAAAAGGTATAATTATGGTGTCACAAATGATAACTAAAAAGCATAACTTTAATTGCTGCTTTTAATCATTAGTTATCGTTAATCTCTGACTCTCTTTCACAGTGTGTGTTTGTCTTGTCTCTCTTTCTCCCCTTTAACAGGTTTCTTCCTCTTAAAAGGGAGTTTTTCCTTACCACTGTTGCCAAGTGCTTGCTCAGATGGGGTTGTTTGACTGTTTTTCAGTATTATTGTATTAGGATCTCTGGCTTACACGATAAAGAACTATATAGATATATAAATAAAAGTGAATTGAATTGAACTGAAATGAAATGAATAACTTTTCTGGTCTTTTGAAATAAATTTTGATAACTTTTTTTTATTCAAACAGGCACCATGTGTGTGCTTGCTCTCGGGTGGGCAGCTTAAGTAGCAAATATATCATTTTTTTGTTCTTTTTATAACATCAGTTTGAAAAACAAAACAAAACAATGGAAGGGACTAACTGGCATACCACCCACACAACATATGCAGGCAAATATATACAGGTTCAGGGTTTTCTCTTTAAAATACCTCAAAACCTCTCATCTTTCCTACAATGTAGTATTTGTATTTCTATTTTATTCTATTGTATATATTATTCTATTCTATTTTATTCTATTGTATATAGTATTTTATTTTATTTTATTGTATTTTATTGCATTCCAGTGTTTTCTAATTTCTGCTACATAACTTTGCACTTTTGCTGTAACAAAACAAATTTCCCACCTGTGGGACTAATAAAGGCCATCTTATCTTATCTTATGTGGAGGTAGGGGAGAATTATTGCCTTTGACTGCACAGTCTTTACCAGTTATCCAGACAGCAAGCAGACTAACTGTCCCACATGAGAATGAAGGAGAATACTCGGCTAGCAGCTGCATTGATTTCACACATATAGTGCACGAGTGAAATTACCAGCAAAGTACAGTATTAGAGCCCAATAAATCTCAGTATCATCCATCACGTTTTATAAAATTGAATTTCTAAAGATGTGCTGCACATCGCTTCGAATTTTAAAAGTTGCAATATAAATTCAAAGTCTTGCACAACTGCAGTAATGTTTTTGTTGATATTTTAAGATATTAGTATCATCACCCCTGTGAATAATTGAATAATTAAAGCAAAACCATTAAACCTAATCTATCAAAGTGCCTGTGTGTGCTTGTGCATGTGTGTGTTTGTGCATGTGCGTGTGTGTGTGTGTAATTCAAGCCTGGAGGGAGGGCAGGGCGGCACAAGCACGGTGCTTGGGGATTTGGTTATCAATTGTTGCTTGGCAACCACACACCATCTCTCTTGTCCTCTCACCCTCCCCTCCTCCCATTTTCCCCTTTCTCTCTTTGTTTCTCCCTCCCCACCTATCCATTGCTCTTACTGTACTACACTGTTGCGCCGGCCCTTCAGTTTTTCCACTGTTCTGATCCTTCACACCTTGTGACATCACCTTTCCCAAATTCTCCCCCTACACCTTTTTCCACCCTCATTTCTCCAACAAGAAGAAAAGAAGCAGATGCGCCTGATGATGGGATAGGAACGAATAGTGAGAACTGGACAGGAGAAAAGAGCAGTGCAGAGAGGGAGAAGGAGATGGAGAGATGGTGGCCTCTTCTGCAGACAATCCCATTCAGTACTTCAAGGATCTCAAACTGCACCCTGAAAAGGAGTCACTGCTACATACCTTCTCATATAGTCTAAGAAATGATCATTGGAAAAAGATGAGAATAAAATCTTCTGGCATGAGTCAGACAGGCCATGGAAGTCAGTTTTTCTCTATCCGTATACTAATGTGCTGTATTCCATATAATGCAGTTAGATGATTAGATTGATTAAAATACATTCCATAACAGGAATACATACAATAAATAATTTCCCTTAAAATGTATTTTTGTATGGGTTTTTTCTTACTCCATATGAGGAATTTACTGAAAATATCTGCACAGAGTACAGAATATTTATTTTGAATATTAACCTCAAAGTTAATACTGACATCCGAGTACAACCTGGAGATTTATATTATGATTATTAGTGAATAATGTGTTGAACCATAATTGGTTAAAGAGCAGCTGTATTGGGTGTATTTGACAGAGGATACTGCCACCTATAGGTAATCTACGAAAATTACTGGAAACATTAAAGAACAAACCAGCTTCAGTACAGTCTTTGTTTTTTTTCTCCTGTCTTTCTTTTCTTTTTTCTGCATCTATGCAGTAGCGTGCAGATATCATAACAGCTGTGTTTAATATATGTGTTCATTCCCATGCACATTTAAATTTGAACATAGATGTAGTATCTGACCACCTGGGAGAACATCATGATGCATTTCATCAATTACATTCCATCATTTAATTAAGGGAACAGCTAAATGATACACTGGATCTTGATGAATGAAAGATTCAAAGTGGAAATATTTACCTATGTAATGTAATTTAGTGAGAAATAACGAAGAAAAATAAAGTGAAATAAATGCAATTAAGCATCTTAATTTTAATATCTGTTCAAACATGAGGATAAGCATTGAATGGGTGAACTAATAGACACATTTAAAATATTTAAAAACAATTATTTTGACCACTCTAAAAAATTATAACAAAAGCAAAAGCAGGTTCATTCAGCTAAATGACATATTTATAAAAATACAATTCATAATAAGTTAAACTAATGATTAAAATAATGAAATAAAATAACTCAAAAATATATACTCCTCTGTACTGTTTCAGTATTATTATACAAAATAACCTTGTATAAAAAATATTATATAAGGTTATTTTTCTACCTTTCTGAATTGTATTGACTTCACTTTGTAAACAAGTAATTCTGTATTTCTATTTGCAGAGTAAAACTAAATTGGAGTTTGTTTCCTAAGACCTATTTACTCATAGTCGTCTTTCATCTTTGAAATTCTTGATGGTCATGACCCAAGAACATACATTTCTTTTGTACCATGACTGAGACTCATTCTGAGAATGGTTCAGGTGTTATTGAAGGGCAAGATCAGAGAGGCTAAGGACAATTACAGGAGAAAGCTGGAGTGGAAACTCCAGCAGAACAGCATGAGAGAGGTGTGGAGTGGCATGAAGACAATCACTGGATTCAGGCCATCCAACAGCAGAGGAGCTGGGAGCAGTGAGGACAGAGCGAATGAGTTGAATGTGTTTTTCAGCAGATTTGACACTGCAGTGAATGCTCTCCCCCCTAGTGACTTACCTGTGGTCAGCCTGCAATCCACAGTCACGCCACTCTCTCTCCCTCTCTCTCCAAACTCAAGTGAAAGTCCTGACACCCCTCCCCCACCTGTCACTTTCACTCATGACTGAGTTCAGAGACAAACTCTTGAGTCTTCTTGAGTCTTGAGTCAAATGAGAAGACTCCACTCAGGCAATTCTGCTGGTCCAGACAGGGTGTGGCCCTATGTCCTCATGGCCTGTGCCCCCAGCTTTGTGGAGTCTTTCATAAACTGTTCATGATGAATCTGAGTCTTCGGAGGGTCCCAGTGGTGTGGAAGATGTCATGTCTCATTCCTGTACCAAAGACACCATGTCCCAATGCCCCCCAGGATTACAGGCCTGTGGCACTGAACTTCCATGTCATGAAGACCATGGAAAGACTCATCCTTTCCCATCCCCAACTTATTGTCAGGCCACGTCAGGATACCTTTCAGTTCTCATACCAGCCTCGCCTCAGAGCTGAGGATGCTATCATCTACCAGCTCAGTTCTGTCTATGCCCATCTGGAACAGCTGGCAAACACGATAGCCCCTTTTCCATTAGTACCTACTCTATTGACTCAGCATGGTTCACCATGGTTTTCAGGGTTTTCCATTAGGTCATAGTACCTGGTACCAGGTACTTTTTTAGTACCTGCTCGCCTGAGGTTCAAAGCGATCCGAGCAGGTATTAAAATGTGAGCTTGTCAGACTGCATGCCACTGATTGGCTGGTTAGTAGCATCTCTCAGTGAGTCATGTGGTAATAAGGTCAATGCTGGACAGTACCTCCCATCCACTCCATGACGTGCTGCCCAATCACAGAAGCACGTTCAGTGAGAGATAGAGAATACCCAAATCCACCACCGAACCACACAGGAAATCAGTCCTACCTGTGGCTATCCCCCAGTACAACTCCTCCATCTAATGCATAGCAGAGTGCAATAGTTGCACCCTTTTGCACATGTACAGTGAAAATTAGAAATAACCAATGACAAACAGTGTATAGTAAAATGTCCATCATATATTTAGCTCTGTAATTTTTTGGATATTTATAATTGAGCTATTTTGTATATTTTGTAACTTTAATATACTGTTTTATTTAATTTAATCAGTTACTGCACTGTCTTGGAGCAGCTGTGACCACATCATTTCCTAAGGGATTCATAAAGTATTCCGATTCCAATTTTTACAGCTGCAGTCTATGATACCAAGTGGCTCATCCCCAGATGTTAATGTGAGTCAATTCTGCCTCACAGTGACCATGCCTTGAAATTACAGCCAAATAAAGGATCGGAGGCTCTACCAAAGCCATTCATCATCCCAGTTCCAGCTTCTGCTGTCATAGTAAAGTTATGTAAAATATACAGTCACCAAATATTTAGATAATGTTGAAGCTGTGTAGATGGTGATAATATTTTCAACTCCTAAGAAAAGAGACAATTTAAATAAATAAATTTAAAATAAATTTTTAAAAGAAAAAATAGACAAAACATCTTGTATCGTCTTGATGAGAATAAACCATAATGGGATGTTGAAAACAGGTCGATATCATAATCACAAACACGGCAAAATGGTACAGCGATTATGTGTTCCACTCCAAACTCACTTCTACTAAACAATTTTTAAAGAATCACAGTGCCTTTTTTATAGATTTTGGCACTAGGATGTCAGCTTGTGCATACTTAATGTAGGTTTTTCTTTCAAGAGCAAGTTTGCAGTGTCCACAGGGAGCAGACGGTCAGAAACTGAACTCATGTGTCCTTAGGCACGTCTAATTAACAAATAATGATTAAACTGCTCCAAACACGGAAAGCGAGTTTGTTCCTTAAAATAATTAACAGAGCAAGGCCTATTATCACATTAAAAAGTTATTTTTTAAGTAATAATAAAGAAAGCTGTTAACAAAACAAAGCTCAACTCCAAATGTGCAATATAACTCTTCTTAATATTTATTCTTTTAGACTCAGGGGAAACGCTGATTTTTTTTACAGCACGATTTGCATATCTCAACACATCCTGTGTACAACCACAAAACCATAACAGTATATGCTTTGTTTTTACACTGAGTGAAAAACAAGACAATTTTACAAGCATATTTCTTTACACTCAGCATACAGATAAATCTATACATATTCTCTCTCTTTTTAAACGTAATCTTTAGGCAAAATATACCGACAAACCATCAACAAAACATGCAACATCCAAAACATAAAGTTTCAGACAACTATTGAAGTTGAGTAGATTTTTTTTTCCCTTTGTGTTGTTTCAGCAGTTTACGGGACGTAGTTGCACACATAGTCATTGGTTGACAGCACAGGTTTTGATTACACAGTCAACTCCCCTTTTACAGCTATAGACATGAATTGCTGTACAATTATATGTCTTTTGTGATTTTTTTTCAACACTCACATGCTCAAACTTTGGACAATATAAACATTCAATCTTTGTAGAAAATAAACACTTTATGTACACATGTCAAACAACTTGAGTCACATTCACACCCCTCAGAACAACAACAAATGAATGGATTCACGATTACAGGCAACAGCTGATCTAAACAAACAGTATTTAGCTTGGGTGAAGTCTAATGAAACACAGGGGTTGAACAGTCAAGGCTGAGCATTGAGATAATATGTCTAATTTACTGTACTGTGTACACAAACTTTTTAAGTACACTGAGAGCATGATGCAGTTTAGAGTGATATTTATCCCCCCCAGATTGTGCATTACGTTTAGGAACCCCAGTGTGTCTGCATGTTTTTTCTTTTTCCACATAGATACAAAATGCACACCACAATATTTCCTGCCATCACATACACCATGACTCAGTTCATTTCAGTGCATAAACACAAAACACGTAATCCCGGATGTCATGATGGAACAAATGAGACAACGCAATAATAAAGTGCACAAGATCCATGTAGATGTTAACAGCCGTTAACATCAATATATATTAAAATCAGTAAAAAAATCAGAGTATTTCATATTTTCTTTCATCGATGTACAAATTAAAGTTATTTTCTTACATATTTTAAGAACATATGTTCACAGATAAAACATTTTAATTTCAAAAACACAAATGCATTCAAACGTATATGTTGCATAGAATTACTTCAAATGAAACAATGGATCTGGAATGTAAAAAAGAAATATAATTGTTAAGAATTTAAACATAAATCACGGTTGGCACAACAAAATAATTGTCAGCATTGAAAAATTAACCTTGTTTTCTCCCTCACTGTACTCTTTTTTGTTTGCTTGTTTTTTTTTTTTTTACTTTGCAATTAATATAGGCGATAAGTGACATCTTGCTCTAAGTATGTTTGTAGCCTCCAGTGATATATTCTAAATAGTTGCATTGGCTCTGTGATGTGCCTAAACACACTGACAGTAGTTCTGAGGGTCAATTTTTCATTCTGTACAGGTAAAGGTGACAAAACATTGTAAGACGAATACAGATAAATACATGGGTCACCTACTCACACCTTAGTACTGAGACTAGGCCCCATGCTTTCATTTGATCCTATACATCACTGTACGCCAGTGGGCCTGAGTGTTTTGGTTGCAGGCAGTGAAAGAGGCTGGTTCAATGTGTTGTAATGGGAGTCACTGACACAAAATAGTTAAGTGTTTTACAGTACAGCCAGACACACAAAAGAACCTTGACATTTGAATGGTAAAGCATTTTTTTTCTTCCTTTTGAAATAATTTTCAGAGAAAACTCAGACCAGAGGGACTTACTAACACAGAGACAGCAGGGCTGTCATACTGAGGTAATGACAGTTGCAGATCTACAGAGGTTTTTGACACATCTTGTATGAATTACATGTCTGACGATGGACTACACAGAAAGAAATATTAGCAAAATCTGAGCCACTACAACAATCTTAAAGCAAAATGTTGTACACTTGAGACGGATGTGTGAAACTCACCTTCCACAGTTGTAACATTCAACACAGCAGATGCTGTTCATTGTTAATTTTAATTTTAATTCTAATCTTTCCTAACAATATCATGCTAGTAAAATAGTAACCTGCCACTAGAGGTTGTCATTGACCTTGGATTTTATTTTTATTCTGTCACAGCCCTGTTCGATATAGTGGTGCATTAGTGTGATCAGAGAACCAAGGGAGCTACTGAACATGATTATTAACATCCTTGAGCTCACATAGGTCCACATTCACATAATAGTTATTGTGACTGCCTACACCATAGATTACTGGATTGTCAGTGCGCCACTCACAGCCTCAATCTAACAAAGTCTGTGTATCTGTACCATATTATATATATTTATATATATAATCTAGTGACTAGAGAACAACTCTTATACTGTATTTTATATTTAGATATATTCTGCATCTGATATCTGTGTATACTATATAAACGTCACACTGTACAATGTGATTCTCTGATATGCTCTTATATTTGCATGTGGGATATCTACAATCAGAAGTGCTGTACATTTAATCTTCATCCCACAGCAAAGGTCAACTGTCTGACTCAGGCCTACATAAGCTCTTTATTGTGTTTTTTTTTTTCTTTTTCAATGAAACTGAAAGAATATTGTACAAAAAATGTATGCATTTCTTCATCAGTTAATATTCCAAGACCACTTAATTCCACACACGTCACGATCATAGCACAACCACGTCTCTCATATGAAGGAAATAAAATTAATTCCATGATTCTATTTTTCATCTTTCCCTTTGTTAGATATGTTTGTTCGGTAGTGCAGAATCACATCTCGGCATCTCATGTGGATTATGGAAATAGAACTGTGGTAAGAAAGACGTCACTGCCCTCAAAGCCATATTGCTGCTGAGTGTCTATCAGTGCCAGCTTTTTATGTTTGCATGTTAAATCCAAAACCAGCAGAGACTTGAAATGGGAGGAGGTGGATATGTGCTGGCAGTGTTGGACTGATATAATTGCAATGTTAGTAGCACATAATAAACCTTTCTTTTATGATTTATAAACTGAAGCAACAAATTAAAGGAATCTCTTTTCTTTGCTCTTATTCTCATTCTCTTATTCATTTTTTGTCACATCTCTGAACTATGCACTTTGCATTTAGTGTTGGCTGATCTGCTGCATCTGGATCTTTTTGGTGTGGTGTTCAGGGGTTGGTCTGAGTGGAACTGACGAACAGCTTGTGCCAGCTGACCACTCTCTTCCTCATGTCCACCTTGTCAAGCCAGATGTAGGCTTCACCTATCAAGGTTTTCTTCATGAACTTCCCTCCATTAGACACCAAGAAAAGCTGGGAATGCATGAGACAGACAAAAACAATTTGTCAGTTAGTTATCTATATGTGCTTTGCCAGCTCAAAAAAATGCATGTTATTCAGTATGATTATTCATAGTTGCAAGCATGTTGTTACAAGTATATCGATCAGTCTAAAAATGAATGCATTTTATAGACCTGGGAATTTTAGAGCCCATATTAGGTATTTACAGCAGAAGAAACCGCTTTTAACCATGTTGTGAGTACCAGAGGAAACTCTGCAACTTCCCTATGTTTGGAACTCTACAAACACGGTTTGATGGCCGCACCTGCAGGCACACGCCTCTGCAGTTGGGCTGTGTTATATATTGAAGTGCTGATTGGGCCATACCAAGTGCAGCTCTTTCATAGGTGGCAATAAATATGTAATTTATTTTTAATATTGTGCCTTTTCTTTGATTTATGAATTGTCTACTTGCTTAGTCTTCTGCTGGGTATTATTGATTTGAAGCAATTATTAAACTAAGTGTTGCTTTGTTTGTTTGGTGTTAGACAATTTGTTATGATTTGTGTTCCCCTTACGTATCAACTTGTTCTGATCAGCCCGTATTTAAGTCCCCTTTGTTTCTTGCTGTTAGCTCAGTTCTGTTTGCTGAGTAGTTAATTTGGAGATATGTGAAGTTGCTTTTTTTGGATTGAGTTTAGTTCTATTCATTTGACTTCTTTTAAGGGCCCTCTATTGTTAGTTCGTCTTGTATATTTTTTTTTTTTACATTTTTTGGGGGTAAATAAACCCACTTTTTTCTAAATACTCACTGTGTCCTCGTGCTTAACCAGCTCAGCCTCTCACACATGGCAACAAACAAAGTTGGGAAGAGTGTAAACTAGTAATCCACAACTTGTTGTGCTAATAAATAAGATTATTTTTAAACAACACTCTCATATTATCGGATGTTTGTGAGTCCTTGTCACTACGCATAACAAATATTAGGGAAATCTATTTATGTTTTGTGTGTCTGAAAGAAAAAAACCCTTCAAAAGTATATTGCCAAGTAAAATGGATTTTTAAATCATCAAATATCGGTATCAGTCATAAAAATTCTTTATCAGCCGGGCTCTAACACAATCATGCTTTACTAAGTTTTATTCACTCATCGTATTTGAAAAGTAGCAGGGGTCTGAAAGTTATTTAGATGCCTGTTGTACACTACCTGTATTGAGTGTCCAGTTGGGTTTAGGGGGAATCTGAAGGTCTCATTGAAAGAAGGCTCTCTATCATGTCGACAAATTCTCGTCTTCTTCTTAATGATCCTCTTCTGGGTGGCCACATTCACCACATACAACTTCACATACAGATCTGGATGCAAGTTGGATAAATAATAATATGAATTCATAAAAAAAGGACTATTGAGATTAAAAATCAAAATGCATGTACATCAATAATGATTGGTTCCACACCTGGTAGGTGGTCTGGGCTTTTGAACTTGTAAGTGATGTTTCTGCACTGAAGGATCTCCAAGACCAGTTGGTCCCCTTCTGTTTTCACCTCCTTCTTGAGAGCAACCTTGATCTCCCCCATTACTTGTGTTTTACCAGCTAACACACAAAAAAAAGAGCACAATCAAAATCACATCAGGGAATATATTGCCAAAGTTTCACGTGTATCTATGTCCTGAAATAATTAAGAATTTTACAAGACAAGCTGATTTAAACTTGGTAAATTAGTTGTCAGGCACCATGGAAATGACCTCCCGACCTTCATCATTGTAACAGCTGCCAGGCTATACCCTAAAATGACCCTCTGCTCTTTGTAACAAATTGAAACTAGAGACGGAAGGGAGGCATCGTGACACCTGAGCTACATGAAATGTGGATATAACAGCAGGTGGGATAGCATGACAACCACTTCTTTCAAGCCATGCAGTAAGTCATTATTCGGGTTAATATTGTTCAGGGACAATAAGCACTTAGCTGACAATTTGACCTCGCAACTTAATAATGACATTAGCAACACCATTTAGAGGCAGTTAATTAGGTGGCTTGGTTACAAAGAAATTGGAAAAAAAAACCCACAACAAAACCGTCATTGCACAAAACACTCAACAGGGGGGAGCCCTCTGACCAAGAAAGCAAACATTTGAAAAAGTGACATTTCTAGAGCTTGCCTTCATTTTCTGCAGTCTCAAGTTGGTTTTTGTCTGTGCCATTAGGAATAGTCTTACCGCTGTGAGAAAAAACAAAAAACAAATGAATTTGTGAACACTGTTTTATATATTTAAAAGAGTATAACATGTACATTAACAACCATTAATGCATAATATGCTTGTATGGAGCTACAAATAGTCTTACATCCGTGGCACTTGAAAAATGGCACTGTCCACTCCTGTGCCTGCTCCATCTTCACTATCCAGACCTCCATAAGCGTCTCCAACCAGGCTCGGGGCAGATAGTACCACTGACCCTGAAACATCACTCAGCCGGTGTCCTGGTCCTGTGGGTGGCAACACTGAGTGTGATACTGAGGAAATCAATCACTCTTTTTTTTTCCTTCAAAATAAATTATTTGCATAAAAACAAACAAACAGAGAATGTTAAATGACCCAGCTTTGACCACACATGCATGGATGCCCAAGACATGTGTTGTATGTAACAAAACACACACCCAGCTATCACTCATTGACAGAGGCACTCTCCATCACACATAACTTTGACAACTTTGACTAAGCATCACATAACAGGGCATCGCTGTAAATGTCAGCATCTCCTTGCATTTACGTAACAGTGCTGTGTAAAATCTCTGTAATACAAAGCAAATCCCTACATTAGAACTAAATGAAGGTCACTAAATTTAATTTAAAAAATAAGATTAATTCACATGGCATGGCAGTTTGTTCATACAATTAAATATTTTTTTCTGGGCTCTGGCTGGTTACTGTTATGCTTTTGCAGTAAGAAAGAACATGAGAAAAAAGTCACACATTCGGTGACTTCCGGTGTATTTTTGAAAGATGATGTATGACCACAATGTGTTTGAAACACAGTCTGTTACTGAAATGCAATAATAAGTCATTCTGTTCCTAATGAAAATGAAATCATTTGATAATAAAAGCAACACAAAATAAATATATAAATAATGAAATAATATATAAAATAAATATGTGCATTTCCAGACATTCATAGTGCTACATACAGAAAATAATTCCAACAGAAATATCAATATTTAAACATTCATTTATTTGGAAGGCTTAGTTTTAATTATTTAATTATAATTATAATTATTATTAGTAGTAGTATTTTTAGTTGTTAGCTGATTGATACGATTTATTTATATATTTATAGAGTACATTTTTCCTATGTTGCCTCACCTTCCCTTGACATTTCTGCTTCCCTCATGGTTAGCTGACCACTCACTGGCTGGTGAGTGCAGCGTGAACCTCCTGTTGACTTTTGAAACCTCTTGGTGTTTCTGTGTTTCCAGGTTTGACTGGGTCATTTGTGCCCCCCTTTGTTTTAGGTGGGAGGAATAGGGAAGGACTGTGCAGGGCGAGAAGACTGTGTGCCATACCTGTGTCTGCCTCTGTGTGTGCTTTTCTAAGGGTTAATTCATGTGACACACACATGCACATACACAGCAATATTGCAGCTCCACAAAATATTCAGTGGCCAGGAAATAATAGTTAGGGAATCTACAGTTGCATGCGTACAAAAAAACCCCAACAATGAGTTTACTTTCCTTTGTAAAGAAGTAGACCATTAGAGTTCATTTTGAGGATATCACATTGAGGATTATACAGAGGTAATGGATGTTGTTTAAGTCGTGTTAACACAGTAGAACATACAACATGTAAGGGATTGCCATCCTAGCTTGGTTTCTGTACTGGGGTTGGAGATCTCCACACTGGGGTTCTGTAGAAACCATATGCTTGGGATTGGCACATGCACACTCCATGTAGAAACAGAGGGGTCTGATTTGGCTAATGATACTAATACTACTAGTTAAAATAATCCATTAATTATGTTTGTAGTTTGTTAAACTATTATCCCATTTTGTTAACTATTTAAGATGCCCAAATAGAACACGACAATATTAAACTGGTGAAAAATATCAGAAACAACACATAACAATTTAGTAAACCGAATGTGCCACATCTCTAAACATAAGATTTTAGAATTACAGAGTGTATTAAATAAGTTTCCACAGCAAGTTTATTTTTATGTGTGTACTTATTTTAACCTTTTCTCTTTTTAAAATTCTTCATTTGCCTTGCTTTTTGTTTAACACTTATATTAATCAGATAGATCACTGTGACTTTGCGCTGACAGAAAAGCAAGATGAGATGAGCAGAAGGCAAGGTAAACTGTTAAGGAGATGAATGCAGAGCAATTCAAGGCTTTATCAAACAATCTCTACAAAGCTTGCATGCAAGGGGAAAAGGTGCATTTCGAAGGTGGTTTATCAGGGATAGGGGAAGGATTTACTTGGTTGCAGGCAGGATTGTTGCACGGCAGCTTCAGCAGCAGCAATTGCTATTCCAGCATCCTCAAGGTGGGCCTGAGTCACACTGCTCTTGCTTTGGCTTCGGGAGGGGCCATGGGAACGCAGTTGGCCATCGGAGGAAGACTTGGAACTGCCTGGGCTACTGTGTGACTTTTCCAAAGGCATCATTTGCATGTCTAAAGGAATATTAAATGAATGGTTACAAGTGCCAAAGAGAAAACTGCAAAATAAATAAACCAACCCCTCTCAGGTGCAAATAATATTTCACAGTCATCTGATTGTTCCATGCCGTACTGATATGTATGTATTTACAATGTTCAAGGTATGGTTATGAATGCCGGTCAAGAATATTAATATTATTTATTGCTTAAAACTACCTATATGGAATTAATTGATATTTAGCAATCATTAACTGTAAGAATGAGGTGATTCTTTACCTTTAGCTGGATCAGGAAAGATTCCATGGCTTCTGCTCTTGATTACAGAGTTTTTAGGTGAATCATGACTCCCATCTCCCTGCCCTGGTGCTAGACCCTGACCCATTCCATGCCCCTGTGCAGAACCTGAAATGTGGCCCTGGCCATGTCCCTGACTTGACCCAGACCCTGACGGACCTTGGGCAGCATGGTGGGCTCTGCTGTGTTCAATGCTTTCACTCTGCTCTTTCAAAGGCAGCCAGCGAGGAGTGTTGTCCAGCTGGGAGGTATTTGACAAGTCAATCAGTACCTGAGTGACAATAAGAGAAAATAAAAGAGAAAGAGAGAGTGAGAGCGGGAGACAGTACAAAATAAATAGGAATTTAATATATATAGTTATAGAAGCCAAGTTTAAATTTGGTGTTTGTGTGACCTGAGAGTTAAGAAACGCAGGCCCACCAGTATAACAATAAAAATAAACCAACATAAATAAAAATAAAATAGCAAAAACCACTTTAATGAGGTAAATTGGTAAAAAAAAAAAAAAAAGTGACCTAAATTTCACATTGTCAGATGGCAGACTCGGCTTCACAAGCCACTTACTTCTCCAAGAAAGTCATTGGAGGAGGACCTGTCATAGTCCCACACTGTCACCTCCAGCGTTTTTTTCTTCAGCTTCAAAGAAAGAAAAAATAAGTAAAGAGAGGGTCACAGATTATGGTGAGGCGTTGAGGCGATCGTGTGAGGGAACAAAATGTGTGAGGTGTTAGCTTGTTTGTCTGTGCGAATGTGGGTGGATGAAGGACAAAAGAAACGAGCTCGTGTACACTGAATGAGTCGTGCCTAAATGAGTGCAGCCACGAATGCTAATGAGGGGGGTAATTTAATCAGCAAGGAAATCACGAGTTGTTAAATGCATGTGTGCAAATAAGTGGACGTGTATAGAAACACTCTGAAGCATGTTGGAGGACATAAAAACATACACAGATATACTTATATAAGTATGCACTGCGGATTTTTTTTAAGGCTGCAGTAAGACGATGGTGGTGTCTGTCACAAACAACACAAGCAAACACAGATGGCTAAGAATAAACACAAGCACCCATATATACCTCTAGCAGTCACAGATGAGCACACATGGGCATGATTACCTAACACTCTTCTATTACTCTTTTTGCTAAAAAGGCATGCAGTTAAGGTGTCTGTGTTGACACTGTGTAAGAGCAAGAATGTCGGTTGTTAACTTGAGGTTTGCTAGTGCTGATAAGAGGCTGCATAGAGGATACTGAAAACAGCCCTGGGGAGAAAGCATGAGGACAGAATTCTAAGTGTCGTATTAGAGGCTGAGGCTTCCACATTGCCCAAAGTGGATCACAGCAAATACAGTAACTACACAAGAGTGACTGTGGGAAGATGTTTGTGTGCATGTGTGTTTTAGTGTGGGACAGGAAGAGAGGGTCTGCACAGTACCTGCTCCAGATGAATGTTCTTGTAGATGACAGTCTGATTCCATTCTGGGTTCATGGTCTTCTGGGCATACTTGGTCCTTCTCTTGTTATCAGCACTGATAATTCATGACATTCAGAATGATTGGTTGTTAATAATACATTATTAACAATCTCTCCACTGCTTGATCCCATGGCAACATTCACAAAACTGCAATGCTCAGTAAATGGGCTGAATAGATGCTGCTTGGAAAATGGTCAATATCCTTATTTGGAGGCACCAGAAAGATCGCAAACAAACTGAAATATTTTTTGTTAATTGTCTGCTCTGAGTAAGATACTTTTAATTTTTTTTTTTTAAATGAGTACAGAGATAGAAGCTGAGGAGAGTTCAAAGTGAGAGGCATGGAGAGAAAATGTAATGGCAGAAGTACTCTTAAACACTGTGAAATAGAGCAGATAATTGGACGAACAACAAAGGCCACAATAAAAGGATGGAAAACCACTTTGGATGGGTAAATTACACAAAGAAAAACATAACACCAACTAAAAACAAAGATCAGCACCACACTACCTTGCATTCTGGACAACCATGACTTGGCTGAGGGAGTCCAGAAGAGGAAGAGGAGGGCATATATCACAAACAAGAAAAGCAAAAACACAAAATAACAGTCAGAGAAGCTCAAAGAGCTCAAAGAAAAGGCAGTAAAGGATAGAGAGCTGAGGCAATCAATATTCTCTTGAGGGTAAATCACTGTTTTTGTGCCTACACAGTAGATATGACTCAAGACCAAAAAGCCTCACAGTGATTACTGGCTCACAGGTGAATGAGAAATTCACTACTCTGACCTTTTGTTGAGACACTGCGGCTGTAAACTCTTTTGCTAATGTCAGACAGATGCATTTCAAATATATTCTTACAATAAAGCAGCAGTACAAAGGTGCTCTCAACGAGCTTACATTTTTAACCTATATAGCGTGTAGGTTGAGAGAAAGAGTGCATAATCTAATAAACAGGCCTGATGGAGGCATTATCTAAGAGCAGATATTGTTACAGGGGAGATAATGGCTGCATCGATCCTCTCTCTTGCTATTCACAAGCTCTTAGGAAGACAGTGGAGTCAACACCGATAAGAAGAGGTCTCAACTACGGACAAAACCAAAGCACTCGCTTTAGCCAAAAGTAGAAAGAGTAAGAACATGAAGTTGACCATTTGGACTCTCTATTGCCAGCTAATTTGATACATTATAATGCAGCAATCTGGCAAAGGACCGCCTCTTACAGCTTTATGTAAAGTCTAACACAACTCACTTTATTCATAGACTAAAGCAAATCGAATCAAATTACTGCAGAAATGACTGCCTCATATCATCATGTCCTGTACCATTCTCTCACACAAACTTAAGACGTTAGTCAGTGGGATACAGCAGAGTCAGTACAAAGTCAGGAAAAAAAAATCAGGGAGAGAGAAAACAATACAGACACAAAGGCAGAAAGGCAGACACAGAACACACATTAGTTAGCACTAAAATACTAAAAGCTCACCCTCTCCCAGGTAAAAGGTAGACCTTCACAAAAGGGTCAGAGTAGCCATCATTATCCCTTGGGGCCAGGTTTCTAGCTTGCAGGACGTGGACAATAAGATTTCCTAGATTTCTGTCATAGTTGATCTGGAGCTGTTTGAAACAGAGTGTAGAGGAGGCTCTATGAGAGAAACTACAGGGGTCCATCTTTATGTTGTTGGGGGTAAATAGTGATATTTTCTTAATGTTTGTTTGCATGTGTGTGTTTTTTAACCTGAATTTCTCCTGTGATGGGATGAGGCGTCTTCATCACCTCTGTTTGCTAAAAAAAGAACAAAAGCAGAGAGGTCAGGAGGTGGAGTGGTTCTAGATTGATAGTTTAATGATTTGGCAAACGAATTTGTCTGGCCCACAATAACAGACTTTAGCCATTAACCTGGGATTAAGTTGCAGTATATATTATTAGAGTACTGGTGAAAGAGGTGCTCTTGCAGAATAGATATTAACATTTTTCATTGAATGTATGCACCTTGTGGGGGACACTGACTATCTGATTGGTGTGTTAGAATGGAAAGTCTGTCAGTGTAGTGTGACACCGTTAATTAATTTAGTCAGACATCTCGCGTTCAAAATGATTTCTTTATTGCAGCATCAGACTTCGAAATTGGGGTCTGATAGGTAATTATCCCCCTTGACTCTACATGCGGATGTTAGGATGGTCAAAGCAGCCAGCCGCCCTGCACAGAGGGAGAGACGAGAAACCCAGACTCTTAAATAGAATGCCCAATTGAGAGGTTATGTTTGGTATATGATATAAGGAGAATGTTTCATTTGTCTGATGCAGTGCAGCTCGAGTTGCCTGGCTGAACTTGCCTGCGGTCTTCACTTCATTTATTTAAAGCAAACACATTTCACAGAAATGTCAACAAAAGACTAATTTGAATAAGAATGTGTGTGAGGTAAGCCACTAAAAAGCATTTTAATGGATGAAATCCATTACCTTGTGTCGCTGCTTCTTGCTTATTGCAGGGGATGCAGGCTGGCCAGGGCTTGGCACCCCACTGGAGGCAGCTGATCCAGTACCAGAGTGGAGGAGGGCAGAGCGCTCTAATGCAGACAGGACCGCCAAGCCCCCAGCTCCTACACCAGCCATACCAGGTGCCTGCTGCTGGGACACTTTCTGCAGTTCTGCAGCTAACTGCTTAGGATCCACACCGGGGGAACGCTGTCCACCTACAGAGACGAGTGTATATAGTGACTCACATTGTATTTATGTGAAACATGTACACAGGCGCATGCACGCATGCAGACGTAGCAACAAATTCTCGTACATACCAGCCTTAAGCTGGACATGGTGCTCCAGGGCTTGTGGGTGCTCAGGGTCAGACAGCATATTTAGGTCGCTGTTTGGATCCATACAGGAAATTTATAATGGAATAACAACCAGTGCGTTGTAGGAGTAATTAGTTACAGAGTGGATATTTGGCAGATGAAGGGGTGTGGGATGAACAGAAGGGGAAGGAAAGACGAGAGAAGGTGTTCATGGCTGCAGAGTCACCATTTTGTGACTAAACATGTAGGAGTTTCAGTGGGATAGAGGGATAAATGATGACAGATGTTACTCACAGTCTCACACAAAGCTCCGCCTCTGCACATGTCTGGCCCATAATAGACTGCACTTCCTCATAAGTCTTTCCCGTTAGAGGGACTCCGTTCCACTCCAACACCTGCATTCCTGTAATACGATGAAGGCCAGCATGCAAAATGAGTGACTGCCCCTCATCTCTATACATGAAACGTGTTAGAACAGAGAGTGCAGTTTTCATGCTCACAAAACAATAGTAATAGCAAACAGCACTTCAACTGAATTAACTCTGTCTTCATTCTTCTTTATTCTCAGTTGGGTTTATGCATTGGCTTTGTTCCATTGTTGAATTACACACCCAGCACAAAAGCAAGAAAGAAGAGTTTTGCCGATGATTATATTAGATGTTTTTTTTTCTCACACAGAATAATGCAGAAAAAATAGCATATTAGAAGTAAAAACACAGCAACAGCACGAAAAATAACCACTAATATGTGCATACTTATGATGTAATACACAAAACAAATCACAGCAAACTCAATTTTTCCACCCAGGGCCAAAGCAATATGAGGCCTCACTTACACAACTGAAACCTGGTCTTCAGATTAGACTTCTGCTTACGAAGCAACTCACCAGCTGCTGTGACAGTAAAGGCTCACATTAATAAGTGCGTATCCTCATGCATGAGCCAGTATTTCTTCTTAGATTATTCCCTCTGTTCTCTGTGTATAATCTGTATCCTCCCCCACTTTATTTCACACTGCACCTAAAGGCATGTTCTGCTGCCATTTTCTTTCAACAGAACATAAACATATGCATAGCATACAGCACACGCTTGAAAGTAAACCAGCCAACCTACTGTCTTGCCCCTAAAAAAAATTATTTTCTTGTTCAGCAAGACAAAAAGGGAGTAAGCTATATCAGAATTAAATGTAATAATCTATTTCTGAAGAGAGAAGCTAGAACCAATTATCTCATTAAAAATACTGATGGAACTGCAATCAGTACTCAGGCGCTTCTCTTTCTAAACAAAGATTAGAGCATCAGTTATTTGAAATTCCAGCAACTACAAGAACAAATTGAGAAGGGATTGTTGCATGGTAATTCACTGTGTGTGTGTGTGTGTGTGTGTGTGTGTGTGTTTATCTGTGCTTGTCTGTCTATCTGTATCTGTATGTTTACAGGGACGCTAAATATAGTCTAATGACTAACACAGCCCACTGATGTGGAGGGTGTGTTTGCGCGTGATGTGTTGAGGAAAGAGACATGACAAACCAACACACAGTAGGCTACAGCCGCCTGTCACAATTCCATCTGGAGTGATTTAGGCATGAATTTTTACTGAAGGCATAAACGGCCCTAAAATCATTAACACTTAAAAAGCACTGTGATCATGACTCTCCTGAGCCTTGAGAATCGTTTTCATTCTGCTCTTACCCTCCACAACTTTCCCCGTTTGTTCTGCCACCCCACCAGGGATGACCTTGGCAATGTACGCTCCGATCTCTCCACGACTCCCTGGAATCTCCTTACCACCTACCACACGAATGCCAAGTCCATTCCCTAAAAGGTAAAAATAGGGATATAAATCCTAATTACAAAATCAGAAGTAGACAATCTTTATGAGTTTTATCCTTGTATGATAACTGTATGTCTGCATTTTTTAATAGTTTTATACCTGACACACTGGGGTCCTTCATGTCTCTGTTAAGCTTGATGCGAGTGTGAGGGAAGGCATAAGGCACAAGTTTCATCTGAAAATTCACAGCATGAAAAGAAGCATGTTTGTCAGCAGAAAACATTCCGGGTTTACATATTAAAACCAAAAATAAACATAAAGTGGAAAAAAAGGACCAAGCTGGATATTATTAGCTTGAATCGCACCTGTCTCCTGTCTGACACACTCCCGCTCTGAGGATGCCCTTCTCTTGGCTTATCAAACCAGTCTGTGTCCTCTCTTCTCAGGTGGTAGGCTAGACAAGGAAAGTATCTCATTAAAATCCATGCACACAGATAGGGACTAGAAGCTTTGAGCATGGAATCAAGCAATCTCTTTTTTTGTATTTAAGAATAATTGTCACACATCCACCCAGATTTTCTAAAAGGCAGGAAGATCTCTGATCTGTCCTGACTGGATAGGTGAAAGCAAAGAAACAGAAACTCTGCTCCATCCTATCCACAATTGTGAGATCAGATGGCTACTACAAATACTAAATGGAGTATGAATAATTTCAAGTTTGATAAAAATTGATATGCTTTTAATGTATGGAATGTTTTATTTTCGTTGTTTTATTTTACAGGACTGTGTACTTGAAATCTCCCACAAACCATCATCATTTATAAGTAACAACTGGAAGAAACTGACAGTCTTGTGCTCTATTGTACCATCACCATTATAAATCAAACCTTTAAGAGTAAAAATAATCAAAATATTGAAAGCTATAGTAATATCTCAACTTTGAAATGCTGCTTTGGTGTTAAAAGTAAGAGAATCCAAACAAGGATAGAATTTTCTATGTATTGGCGAGCCAAGCCCACAAACAGAAAATAGACTGCTACATATCTTGTAAATATCTTGAAAGCATTAGATCTTCTCAATGTAACAGTGCGTAAGAACATATGAGGAATTGGTATATGGTGGCAGCATTTGTTTTCAGAATTCTATAAAAGATCTTAAAATACTTTGATATTTGTGCTGTGAGTCTGCATGTTTTTGGTAACACTTATGCACAACACACATTTTTTTTAGTGCATGGACATGAATACTGGAAATGGGTCTGATATGTTTACAAAACCACAGTGCATTCCTGAATGACATATAAATTAAGTCTCTGCAGTATATGACACATAAAAGATATCGAGTGTCATTAAGATGGGGTTCATACCAGCATGGAACTGACATGTCAACTACTAGAGAGTCACTAAATGATATGTATTGTATACGACTGTGAGGTGGGTCATTCCAGAATGAATCTGGTATGTTTACAAACTCAGCCAGAGAAGTGAACCATTCATGATATGCGGCATGGAGGCATACAGTCTCTAAGTAACTACATGAGAATTGCGATGCCGTCTCACCTTCTATATTCCAGTTTGGGCCTCCAGCTGTGGTACAAAGTTATATGTTTTTTTAAGAAATTTGTTCAACATATGTTCATTCTTCTATCAAGCTACAGGAACTAGAGTGCTAAGACTAAGATTTGTACTGCAAGTAGGCTAAAATTCAGCACATGCACTGAAAGCAATAGTAAGAGAAGCATGCTTTACTGCATTTACTAGCCTGACAGACAGATCACAAATTTAAGCAGAAGCACTATGAAAAAAACCCCAAACAAAACATATAAGATGTTTCTTTAGGAGGGAAAGCCATATCAAGATTGAGCCACATTATCATGAGAGGCAGTAACTTTAACTATGCTGTAAGATACTCTACCGTGTCTGATACTTTCATGAAAGATTCTGGCATCATCTCTGTTCAAAGCCAACATGGACTCACTTTGTGCTGCAATTGAGGCAGATGAACACTTTTATGTAAGGTCAAGACAAATGTTTCCGTCTCAACAAGAATGTATTTACATTGATTCCTCATAATTGGCCTTGAAACAAAATTAAAGTCGCTTAACAAATTCTTCTTCGATGGCACTGTGAGTGCTTATCTGACAATTACATCAGACCCTGTTTTGAAAAAAAAATCTCACCCTTCATGCTGTGCTTTTTAATGCTACTTATTGCTACTTCATATACAAGATACTTAACAAATGAAAAATAAATAATTAT
This sequence comes from Oreochromis niloticus, assembly GCF_001858045.2. NCBI lineage: Eukaryota > Metazoa > Chordata > Actinopteri > Cichliformes > Cichlidae > Oreochromis > Oreochromis niloticus. The sequence goes on along the minus strand of NC_031972.2, from coordinate 55,075,871 downwards.
AAAGGGACTGGATTTACCTAAGCTAATGGAACACTACCAATCCCACCCTTATGGAAATGGAAACAGTGCATGTCAATATCTGCTGTGAATCACCGGGGAACACAGACATCTCACACTACAAGGAGACATCCACAGCAACAACCAACAAGCAGAAAACATTAATTTTATTAAGATGAAAATGGAAAACAGATGTACATGCAAGGATGAAAATAAGACCAAATTAGAAACTGAAAGATTACAGAATCAAAGTTTAACACAGTTGACACAATTTGTAGTATACACAACGACATCGGCTTTATAGAAAGCTACTGCATTACATCTTTTTTGATCTATATAAACCATCCAGCAAATTTGAAAATGTCTAAATTGGCCTGGCCTGGCTTAGCAATGTAGTTAGAATGAAACAAAAATACCTGTATAATCTGCAGAACATGTATATCACCATGATTCAGCAGTATTCTTTTAAACTTACTGCTGTTGTTTTCGAGCAAAACTAAAGGAAGAACCTTAAAAATGTATGCATTTCTTTTTCTAGAAGTTTTCCGTGCCACTGAAAAAGGGCTCCAGTGTAGGCTGTTAAATATTGTTCAGATTTTTAATTAAATTTATACAAAAAATAAGGCAGCTGCATTGTGAGCAGCATGTTTGCTTAGCATATCTCTTTATAGTTCATAAACAAATAACATAGATTCTAGAGAGGATCTAATCTAACATTTTTAGAACTGTTGGGTTCTAAGAATAAGGAAGGACATAGAATAAATTAAACTTAAAAAACAAACAAACATCAAGCTGATGAAATGACACAGAAAAGCATGGATAGACGTGGCATACATAAACAAAGAGTGTTATGTATCGGTGACAACGATAATTAAAAGAAAGGAAAAATCATGCAAACATGTGACTTTACATTTATCATGACAGAAGGAAATATTGTAACAGACAACAATAATTATCTGGCGCACTGATAACTGAGAAAGAAACAGTTAATCCACAAAGTCAATAAGACCACTCAGTATTAGCATGCATGACAAGCACGTCGATATGGTCAAACTGTTGAAGCAGTCTTAGGCTCCATTTACCTTCACTGTCAGACATGGCACCTTGCAAGTCATCCATGATGAATGCGATGTCTCGATCATAGCCACGAGTCCGAGATTCCTCTCTCATATGTTGCTGTACCTCTGGGAGGGAATGGCTTGACCCAAATTGGTCCCTGGAGTCAGCAGAAATTGGAGGGAGAGGACCAGCTGAAGCTCTAGCCATACCCATTGGTTGCCCCACTGGACTCAGAGGACTTTCCTCCTCTGAGTTCTGAGCAACAATGGGGATGCGTCCACGGCTTTGGCTTATAGGTAAACTAGTGGGTTTTGCTCTGGCCACCCCAGGGGCAAACGCTGCATCCAGAACCTCTCCCTCTGATTTAAGTCTTAGTGAAGAACTGGACAGATCCCGTTTAATAGATAGATCCAAACCATAGACTGAAGAGGGTCGGGAGGAGGGGCGAGAACGGGTACCACTTGGGTAGGTGCCATCATCATGGGCAGTTGCCCTGATAGTAGAGCCAAGTCCAAGAGACTGACCAAGATTAAGAGAACCAGACAGGTTGGCCCCCAAGGAGGAGCCTAAATATTTTTGTTGCTCAGACAAGTTTTTTCTTAGCCCAAATGTAATCTCATCCTGAAGTAGCCTAGCTCTAGCAGCCAGACTGGACACAGAGGACGCTCCAGATCCCATGTAGCTACCATATTCAGGCTCAAGGTCCCTACTCTCCTGAATTGGGGAAAATTTTGTGATGGCCTTAGGGTCTATAAGGGCCTTTTTGTTCTTCATCTGTTTCTGGTAAAGCATAGCCGCTGGGAGTTGTTTTGCAGCCTGTTTTTCAAGAGTGAGCCTGCCAATGCTATATTTCTCTCCTTTAGGGAAATGGCGAAAATTGCTGTCACTGGGGAGATATTGTGGTAAGCCCAGACCAGTCAAGTGTTCGAGTCCCTCAGTTCCTCGTCGGAATTCTTGCTTGATCTGCTGCTTCAGTAGCTTCAGCTCATAAGGTTCTTCCATAGTATCATCTTCTCCTTTACCATAACTCTGAAGCCGAGATGAGCCTAAAAATTCTGCCACCTAAACGAATTAAAAAATAAAATTATACAACACATGTTAAGTGTTATCTAAACAGTAAAGTGTTTTGGCCACTTAATTAAAAGGGCTATATCAGTCACACTGTTTTCTACATTCATGTAAGCCTAATAAAATAAAATCAGAGAATCAGCACTTCAAATTCATGAATCTGTTTTTTTTAATTAAAGACCAAACAACAAGAAACACTAACATTCTGGGCTATAAGTATTTGTCTGAGGGGATAAAGGTAGCAAAAACTAGACACTAAGTTAACAGTATGGGATTTACCTCTGCTGTGCGCCTGAGTCTGTCTGCCTTGGACATCTCCTTATCAGGCAAGTTGAATCCAGAACCCAAGCCAGTATTGCTCAGCCCTGTTGACGCCTTGGTGAGCTCCCCTATGTCTTCTATCAGCACATAATTCCTGGCATTATGGTGGTCAATATCAGCATAGAAGGAATCAGCAGAAATGCTCGACATGGGACTAGAGGCCATGCTCCTCTCCTCAAGTCCTAACCTCAAGTCCAAGCTTCCATACTTTCCCCCTAGGTGAGCCACCCCATATCCGCTTTCTGTGGAAGTTGGCACAATGAGCAGTGGCTGGTTGCGTATCACCTCATAGTTAGTGGTGATTTTGGGCTCTAAATCAGACAGGTTTGTTTGTCGCTGCTTCCCCTGCTGCAAGAGCAGAGCATGTTGGTAGCTGCCTTGCTGAGTCTGGGCATGGGAGAGGGACATGGTTGGGTAAGGAGACACCTGTTGGTGGTAAAGTGATTGTTGCTGATACAGGTTCTGTTGGGTGTAGTGGCTAGTGGTTTGGGTCTGGGGAACATACTGGCCATAGTGAGAGTAGGGACTAGTCAGTGTGTTGTACTGGGAATCAGCTTCTGTCTGTGGGGGGATGAATTGCTCAAATTCCGACTGGGGAGCTGTCCGTGGTCTCTCAAGACCATCACCTCTGGTCTCTCTGATGTTGCTGACCTCACTGTCAGACATGTAGTCTCGCTCCTCTGCCACACCCTGAAGATAGGCTCTTTCTCTCTTCTCTCTTTCTTTCAGCAAGGCCTCCTTACGGCGGTTGATACCCATCTCCAAGTACCTGGAATAAATACATGAAATGAATACTTTTTTTTTAAAACAATTTTAGCACTCAAAAGTTCAAATAAAAATCGAGGGGGGGGGGGCAAACAATATTCTGTTTTCTCGCACATTAATACCTGTTACTATGTGTGAGTGTTGAGAAGTCTCATTGAGAGATGTCAAGGCAGCCTTTTTGCCCATAAGCTATCAGGGTAAGAAGGGAATCATGCAGATGAATTAGGAAGTTTGATGGCATGGGATGCAATGACTGATGCAATGGAGTTAGCTTGAATCATTTTCTGAGGTATTAGTTATTTAATAATTTAATACAGTAATACAAGTATAGGTAACTTTATATCCTAAACTGCGATGATTTAAAATAAATTAAATGTGTCTCACCGTAGCTTGGCATCAATCTCTTTTTCTTCTTCATCTAACTCAGCCTGTTTCTTTCGAAGTTTAGAAGATTCTCTCTCCACTAGATCAAGCTCCTTGTCAATGTCCTGCAGGATCTTTGCCCGGGCCATAGTTGTACTACGTGCTAGACGGCGTCGAGCAGAGTTGGTGCTGTAGCCTGACCGTCCTGTGAGAGAGTCATCTTCAGGAGGGGGATCTGGTAGTGTTCTCTTTACCTTCTTACCTGTACTAGAGGGAGAGCCTCGGCTCTAGAATAAAAACAAACAAACAGTCAGTTTGTCAATTCAGACTACTATATGACGGCTCATATTTTTCCATCCGTATGTGATATGACTTACAGAATAGCTGTCTGCATAGTATCCACCCATCCTGTCTTCTGTGGAAGGACTAAGGGACTTAGGGTCAGATAGAGATTTTTGACCAGCCTTCAATATCCGAGGACCAGAAGAAAATCTGGTTGGGTCTGCAGTCAACATTCTCTGTCCTCCAAGTGACTTTTCTGGGGACAGTGGGGAAACTGCAGTATAGAAGGTTTTGGACTTAGCGGGGATGTCTGCTGAGAGGTGTGTGCTGTAGCCCACCTCAGTGGGTGCATGTCTTCTGTCTGAGTCTGTCTGACAGCTCAGACTTCCACCTCTCTGAGAGTTCTCTGGAGCTGATATATGTTTAATGATTTCTACTTTTGTGTCCATCTGGACATTAGGTCGCTTGATAGTTCCAGAGTGATCAGTCTGAACAGATATCTCTGCCACTGTCTGGATAGCAATGCTAGAGACCTTGGAGCCATGTTTTCCATCACTGCTATGCTTTCGAGAGCGTCGCCGAGCTTTTGTTGGAGCATCCCATTCATCTTGGTCCTCATCGTCAGTCTGAGCTGAGCTATCAATGTTTCTTTTATTTTTCTTTCTCCTTCCAACGTGTTGTTTCTCTGCTGAGTCTTCATCGTCTGTCTGCACCCCACTATCAATTATTTTTTTCCCTATGTCCTGATCAGCTTGAAGCTTTACTAAATCTTGACTTTCCTCTATGTGTGTCCCAGCTGGAGTTGTAGACTCATCTCTGACTGGCCAGTACTGGCCACTGTCTCCTACGCCTGCATATTTAGCATCTAGAAGATTTCCAGTGGGACCAGTACTACCATAGTGCTCGTCTAGCTGCCGCTGGAGTTGCAGTTGGAGTTGCTGAATTTGCTGCAACTGCTCTTTCTGCTGTGCATAGGTCTCCTGTTGAGCCACCATGTGGGCATGATGCTCCTCTTCTTGCTGAAGGAGAAGCTGCTGTTTCAGAGCCTGAAGTTCCTCAAGCTCCCTTTGGACCATAAGCTGTTCCTGTTCTCGATATCGCTGGATTTCTTGCCTTTCCCATTCCAGCTCTTCTGCAAGACATAGTTGCTTAAGCTTCTCTAGCTCTAGAAATTCCCTCTCCATCTGATACTGGGCCATTTTGGTGTTATCTAAGCCAGGGAATATTGGAGAAGAAGCTAGAGCATCCAGAGAAGCAGCAATAGCTTCCAGGGTGGCATCTGAGTACATCTCTGGATAGCCAGTTATGATGTCAGCCAAAGCTGTAGGTAGAAAATCTTTAGATAGCCCAGAGTCAAAAGGAATTATCTGTCCAGGGTCTGTAGTGGGAATAAAGCCATATGGGTGTGGTAATGGCTGGCTGTGGACTATTGATGTGGGTGTTAAGGTTGTGCTAAAGATAGAACCTGGCTGAGTCGTAATTGCATATGTGGATGGAACTGGGGCAGCAACAGAGGAGTAAACTATTCCATCTGATGTCCTTAGAGCACTATTTACACCAAACCCAGCTGCAGGGATCTGGGAGTATTGAGCAGTAGTCATCAAAGGGTAGACTCCAGTTGCTTTGCTAGTGTAGTCTAGTGCTTTACCTGTTGCAATAAAATATATATTTTATTCTTCTAAAAAACTTTTATTTAAAAAACAAAACAAATGAGTCATGCAATTTGGATAAAAAAAATCTGCACATGCATATCTGAAGTCATTTTGACTAGCAAGATGCGAAACCAAAATACTGAGGGAGCACACGCAGGCAAACACATGCATCTGTATGAAAAAAAGGAAAAGAAAAGAAAAACAGGTTAATATTTAATGAAATCATGCATATTAAACAGCAAAGCAAATTAAATAGTTTCCAAAATAGTTCCAAATGAAAACAGAAGATATACAAATGATATAAAACATTTTATTAGAGAAGTGTAGAAAATGTATAAAATACTGGTGATTTTTTTTCAAAGAAAATGTTTGCAAAATGCTAAATACTTCCCATTTTTGCTTGAAATCGAATTTTAGCTGGTAATCACTTCAGGGAATTTTATGTTAATTTCATTGTGTGCTAAAGGGTGACGGGTCTCGCCTTCGGGCAGCAGGCTTGGACTCTTTGTAATACATACAGAATTTTCCATTATCTTGCTGATATAACCAAGCTTCTCACTGACAGAATCATTGTTCAGCATTAATGGTGCCTCCAAAAAATTAAGTTTTCCATGCTATGTGCATCAGTGGAACCTATAACTATACAGATTCTCATGTGTCTGCTGAAAACAAGCCAGGTGGTCAATTGCTGCTTTAGCCTAGAGTACACAACATCTACTTTTAAGATTGGGAGTAAAACTTTTCTTTTTGATAAAGCATATAGTTAGGGCTGGACACTGAATCTTCCCTTAGTTACGGTGCAATGTCTAGGCTGCTGGGGGCTTCCCATGATGCACTGAGTGTCTTTCTTTACTAACCTTTTTACTCACTATGTGCCTATACACCATTCTGCATTTAATCATTAGTTATTATTAATCTCTTTCTCCCTTGACCCCCCAGTGGTCGGGACAGATGGCTGCCTCTCCCTGAGCCTAGTTCTGCTGCTGTATAAGTATAATAAAATGGAACCGAATCTATGAATCAATATATTTTTTAATTTGTGAAATTACAGAACACATCTGTATCTGTATGCTCTTTGTTCTTTGTCTATTTCTGCCATAAAGGTAAAGGGGATTTTTTATCAATTTTTCCCAAATTATCAGAATCTTCTAATGATACCACAGTTGGTAGAGTTATCTTTTTTGCCCTGACCGAATAATAATTTTCCTAATTTGTTATGAGATATTCCTCAAATTATGTCCTTCCAGCTTTCATAAAGCATGCTGCTGGCATGAAATTTTAAATTGGCATATATGCAGTGTTGGGGAGTAACGGAATACATGTTACGTATTTAAAATACGGTGGAAAGCCAAACGAAACACACATTAAGAGGCTCTAATGCCTGTGTCTCAATCTTGCGGCCCATGTCACCCCTACTTGCAGCCCGCATAATGATTTGACGAAATATTTTAAAAAGTTATTTAATGTGAAGGCAATAGGCAGAGTGTTACAGGCATAGCCTTAAAGAATGTAGCCTTATGGGCAGTGTAGCCCAGTTGTAAGTAAGCTATTAAGACTCGACTGTACACTGTGTTCGTGTTCTTCTCCGAAACAATAAGTTCTGTTGGAGCAGCCTTTCAGCGCCTCTCTCTGTCTCTCGCTAGCAAAGTTGACCCAGACAACAAAGTAAAGCTAGTTTTCGGTTACGAGCCCGACATGGAACCCAACGTATAAGCCAGAGGTCCCTTTACTACAGTTTTATATACACGTGGAATAGTTTTCTATAGGAGATCGCTGCAAAAAGTGCAGCCTTACCTAATGTCCACTCTACTGTTACTCATTTTATATTAAGATTTAAAAATCTAGTTGCTATTCTTATGGCGAGTATCCTTCAGTAATGGTAATAAATCACACAGCAATAGTACATTCATGTAGTTGTAAAAAGCTTGATAATATATTTAGTAATCCAAAGTATTCTGAATACATTACTCTTATTGAGTAATGTAACAGAATACATTACAAAATACATTTTGGGGCATGTATTCTGTAATTTGTAGTGGAATACATTTTAAAAGTAACCTTCCCAACACTGCATATATGTTTTAAAAATCTGTTTCTGTTTCAGCTTTTGATATGATCCTTTTGATTAATAAACTGAAAGATATTAGTACAATCGTCCCCTAATTATTACATTCTGCTTTCATTTAAAACCTACACAGTGTCCTAACTTTTTTGGAAACAGTGTGCAAGCAAGCATGAAATAATAAACTTCAAGGAAAAATGAGTATGTTTATCTTCAGAAAGAACTGAACTGTAAAAACATACTATTAGTCACAGCAGAGGTATTTTAAAAGCTTGATTCAAGCCAATGGAAGCCCACTGTGCCCTTCAAAAACAGAAAACACCGAGGTAAAAAAGACAAAACATGCAGAAGTACTCTCATACTCACCAGCAGAAAGTTTAGCTGCAGTGAGGTCTATAGCGCCATCTGAAGAGCCACTGAGGTAGTCATAGTCACTTTTAGGAACCATGGAAAACAATCCTGCCTCTGTCAAGTTCATTTCAGACACTGATGCTTTTATGCCATTGGTTCCTTTGATACTATACAGTCCAGCATTATCATATTGATAGTGGTCATCTCTGTAGCCAAAACGGTTGTCAGGCTGGCTTGTAACTGGAGGCTGTGTTCTGCATGATCCCGTGAATGGTAGCTTGTAAATTACATCACAACACACACTCCGCCTTCCTGCTGTAAGGTCCATTGGGGTCCCATCATCCTCTACAACAGTGGTCACCACTCCTGGACTTGTACCAGACAATGCTACCACAGCTCTCATTGGTTTGTAGTTTGTCAGATCCATGGCCTCTGTGGCCTCTAGAGAAAGGACAGGCCCTCCATTGCTGAGAACTGTGGGGACTGATGTCAATTGCTGTTTTGCTCCAGAGGACACAAGAGCTTCAAAGGAAAGATTAATTGGTATATCTTGAGCTGTGGATGCTACAGCACTCACCATGGGCTGGGTGCTAACAGGTCTGTATACAATCTGTGCTAAGGGCTCAAATGGTTTGTATGTCATGAGGGGCAGTGGCAATGATGTAACGGGACCTTGCAAATCAAGCGGTTTCTCTGCTGGAGTGTTGCTATATGAAGCAATAGTAGCTGTGCATGTGACAATTGTGATGCTGTCAGTGACAACAGACAGTGTGGTTGCGGGGCTAATTGCTGGACTAAGATTTACTATCTCCGGCTGTACTGCTGTAATTTGACGGCCGCTAGAGTCACTTGAAAAAGACTGTCGACATGATTCAGGTGGAGTCAGGTCCATACCTTGCTCAGTCATCTTTATACCAACCTTCATTGTACGTAAATCAATAACATCACCAGGATATATTTTACCATTCTGTTTGGGCACAGGTTGGACTTTAGCAATGTCTGGTTGTATAGTTATTGCTACACTAGGTGCAGGGACCTGTGGAAGTCTTTCATGGACAACAGAAACAGTGGTCCTCTGGACCTCAGTGGTAACTACTTGAGTAACTAGGCTAGGAAGGCTTTCAGGTGGCTGGCCTGAGGTGGAAATTGAAGATGAATACATATGGCTCATACTAGAGACCACCTTTTCTGCTCCTCTAATCTCCTGGCTTTCAATAGACTCTTGCTGAATTTTAGTGATGGTGACTGGAGCTGCAGATACACTCTGTGGAATGTCTTGCACTGTAGGCCGTGAGGTCCTCGCGGTGTATTCCTCAGTGGTTATTAGCTCCACAGGGTGATCATATTCTGATGAATAAGTCAATGCATGTGATTGGTGTTCTGGAATAGATTCTCTTCTGTAGGGGAGCTGAACAGCATAACCATCATTAGAAATATCTTTTTCAGCTGGCAGGTTTACTACCTGTGCTAATTGGTATGGTTGCTGCATGGTTATGGATTCTCTTCTGGTGGCAGCAAAGGCTTCAGCTGTAACCACTTGTCTGGGAATTTCATACTCTGTAGAACAGGTAAATCTTTCAGTTGTGGAATATGTTGGCTGTACTATAGAAGATATGGATGTCCTCCTCTTATGGGTGGTTTCCTCAGTTGTAATAACTGGCATTCCAGGCCCTGCCTGAGGTTGTATCATGGATGATGATATTGAAGAAGCTATGACATCAGCATCCTTAGTTATAATTTGTGTAGGAGGCTCAAATTGAGGTTGCAATGCCAGTGGTGGCACTGAATGTGTCATAACTGAGGATGTAATTCCTTCACAAACCTTTGGAATATATATATGAGGAGGTATATTTGGATGTGTAACTATGTGTTCAACTTCCATGATAAGAGGTGATGGTGTTTCCTCAGCAGCTGTAGGAGATATCTTCTTATCGTCTATAGTTAATGGCATTAACTCAACAGGGGTAACTTCACTTACCACAGGTAGATGGTGAGGTAATGGATGTACCATTGCTATCTCTGGTATTCTAACAGCTGCATCAGTTGTAATAACTTCTGTGGGTACATCAGACTTGGTAGGGAGGGAAACCCCTTCAGCTACAAGAAGTGGTTGCTGAGTAGGCAGATGTTCTGTCACTGCAGGCAGAACTTCTGAAGGTTGAATAGTTTGTAGAACAGGCGAGGGTTCAGAAATAGTCCAGCTATAGTTAAAACCTGTGGCCAATTCTTGATCTTTCGAATGAGTCATTGCTTCAGATACTGTAAGTGGATGTTCAACAGGGATTTGCTGAACACCTGGCATTAGTGATCTTAATGAAATTGCTTCTGCAACAACGACATCAGTAGGTACATCCTCGTCTGTATCTGGGATTTCAATTTGGGCTGCAGCTTGTGCATCAAAAACAGTTGCAGATGGTCTATCTTGGGCTACAGGTTTGTCAGAAGATATTCCAGGCTGCAATGAAGTAGAAACAACTTCAATCAGAGGCTCTGGCTGGACAGGTACCGTTGGTTTGGGAGCCTGAGGAACCAGTGCTTCACTTAAACTTTCTGATGGAATTGTTATGATCTCTGCAATTGTGGCTTGGACTGGATGAATAAGAATTTTTGGCTCTGGAGACATTGTGATGACCTCAGACATTGTTTTAGGTTGTGACAGTGGTGGAGTCATTGATTGCTCTTGGTGCACAAATGGTTTCTTGATTGGAATAGGCACAGTATGTGCTTGGACAGAAGTTTCCTGAGCTGATGGCAATGTTACGATATCAACTACAGGAAGCGATGGCTGCACTACAGATGGCATAGTGTCTGTTTTAGCTTGGACTTCAGAAACTACTACCTCAGAAGTTGTCATTTGTTCAGGGACAGCTGAAGCTACAGATGTTGGAGGTGGATGCCTTACAGTAGGGACTGACGCTCTCCTTACTGTAGCCTGTGCTGAGAATACTTCAATGGGTGCTTTCTGCTCTGATGGTGTTGTCCGTATTCCTGACACTTTTGTGGAAGGGATGGACCCTCTTCTTACAGGTGCTTGGACAGTTATGGACTCTGTTGGTGAACCAGGTTCTGATGGAAGCGTTATCACTACATAGGTTTGTAAACATTTCGCATGTCTAGGAGATACAGGTGATTTAGGAGATGTTGCACCCAACTTAGACTCCACAGGTCGTGTCAGGCTAAGTGATAGAGCCTTTGGAGGTTCTTTTGTCCTGGGGAGTGTTGCTGCTTTGGGAGCTACAGGAGGAGGTGGCTTAACACTCTCTCCTGGTTTATGACTGAAAACCAGTCCAGCTGGAATTGATACAGGTTTAGGTGGTATGGGTGGAGGAGGCTTGGTAGTTTGACTAGGAGTAGAAGCTGCAGAAGAAACTGGTGTGAAATATGCTTTAGCAGTTGTCACTGGAGTGGGAACTAATTGCTTTGGAACAGTTGGTTTGGGTAAAGTGGATGGAGGTGTTGGACTAGAAATGGGTACTTCTACTGTGTCTATAACTTTAGGTGAAATGGGTGGAGCTTCAACTTCCTGCACTGTTGCCACCTTAGTAGGAAGTGAAGATGTATCTGTACTGCACACATCTGAAGCAGAATGTGGGGCTACCTGACTACCATATGGAGCAGAAGGAGTGTAAGATATTGGCCCTGTGCTAGGTATATCTTGGTTTCTGGCTTGTTCAATCAAAGCTTTGTTCTCTACACTGGGGACAATGATAACTACATGCCCCTGTCTATTTGGTGTTACTAACTGAGGTACAACTCCACCATCTGATTTCATGGCTTCCATTCTTGGTTGGATATCCACAACAACAGATTGCATTGGCTGTCCAACAGCTGTGGTTCCCATAGCTGATGTAGTCCGGATGACATGCTCAACAGGTTTTACAAAAGGAACATCTGTATTAGTTTCAGGTAATGATACCGAAGTAGATCGAGGGGGAGGAGGAGGCGGGACCTTCTTTTTGACTATAGTAGTTGAAGCTGTTGCTGCTGAAGGCATCTGGGCAGTTTGAGCCAGAGGTGGGACTACCACTGGACTCACTGATGGGATGGCTGATTGTACAGGGACTGAGTGTACCACTTTAGTTTCAGCTTGAGCTGGGGTAGTAACAAGTGCTGAGACTGGTAATGGGGGATGTGTTGGTATGGGAGCTGTGGTTGAAACCAGGTCAGGCATCTGTACTATGACTGGTTCAGGACATGAAACTAGAGTGACAGAAGTGGAAAGAATGGGAGATGTTGGAGCCGAGACTGCAACAGGTTGGGCTGCTACTAGGGTTGTAGGATGAATGGAGACAACAGAAGGTGCTGGACTTGGTGCTGAGACCTGTGAAATAGCTGGAATGTTGTCAGGCACCTGAGATGGAGATGAAACCAAGTCTGGCATTTGTACCACAACAGGTGAAATGGAAGACATCCCCATTAGGGGTGTAGTTATGGCTTCCACTGTAGAAGTCTGAACTTGAATGGCTGTAGCTGTTTGCGCTTTGGATGGATCAGACACAACATCTGGTATTGTAACTATAACTGTGACTGGAGAAGAAGAGACTGAGTTTTCATTAGATTGTACTCCTGCATCTGTGGCAGGCACTGGTGAGGAGATCTCTGGAGGTGATTGTGTTTTAAATGAAGCAGAAGGTGTTGGTGTAGACAGTGGAGTTGAATCTGATGAAAGAGGTGTTTGAGCCTGGAATGGAGATGAAGATGTAGCATTAGAGGCCAAACTGGAATCTGGACTAGCTGGTGAGGTTGGAGGTGACACTGGTGATACAGGAGAAGGTGTTGTAGTCAGTTCTGGAGCTGATATTGGAGTTGGAATAGGTTTTGGCTCTGGAATTTCACAGACTACACATATAGGATCCATCTCAACAGTTTCAGACAAAGATGGGCTTATGCATGGTTCTCCTTTAGTCTCAGAGTCATCACTGGGAGTAATGTCAGAGGAAATACCAATGCCATAGTCATCTGCAAAACTGTCATCCTCTTCTTCCCCAGATGAACACTGAGTAATCTTGAGGTCTGGTATAGGGAACAATGCTTTCCTTAATGCAGGATCTTGTTGAATCATAGGCCTAACAAAAGTTATGGCCGCACTAGGAGTACTAGGGACAACAGTTATGTCAGGACGCTTTGGGGGCTCAGAAGGGCGTGGAGGGGCTGGTCGCTTCTTTTTCTTTACTGACATGTCACTTAAAGTTTCGGTTTCTATAAGAAGCATTTCAAGTTTTTCAGTTGGGTATGTCTCTTCTATAGTCACTACACAAGTTTCAGCAAATGAGGGAGGGGAAGTGAACTGTGAAGCGCTTGAGGCAGAAGATTCCATGGCATTTTGTGCCTGTTGAAATTCATGCTCTATCATCATCAACTCTCTCTTCTTTTGCATCATCTCCTCATAAACCTCCTCAGGAGACCTGAGTTTTTTGAGAGAATCAGAGCCAGTATCATTTTTGGGTTCTTCCTGAGATTCACCCATTTTAATTTCAGGTTCCTCAACTAAGGATTCATAAAGATAGTCCTCTATTGCCATCCCCCCATAGAGTGGCTCAATATCAGGTGGACTGTCTCCTGGAATAGCTTTTGTCTTCTGAATAATTTCCTCATATGCTTCTTCTGCACTCTTTAATGATTTTGTCACACTGTCCTTTTCTATAAATGGATCAGAAGGGGTATATGGTATGACTGTTGGTGAAGGTTTACGTCCTCTCTGTACAGCTTGAGTGGCCTCTGATTCTGATTCTATACTGGCAGAATACTCGGAGCCAGATGTTCTATGAGTTTCTTTTATAACTGTGACTTCTTTCAGATCCTCTGTGGAGGAAGAATCTTTGTGTGGGGACAGTAGCTGTCCATGGGGCCCCATCTTCTCTTCCTCAGAGGAGTCTTCAATGGTAGGAAGAGGCTGAGTTGGTTGCCTGTGCTTACCTTTGCGATACTGTTTGTCTCCACTGGGTTTCCTGCGACTAGGGCTGCTATCACTATCCTCTTCCAGGGAGGAGGCTGATGTAGGTGAAGATTCTGGAGTAAAGCTGGATGCTTGAACACTAGATGAACCCTTTGACACAGATTCTGTGATGCTTTCTACTTCTTCATCTGTGCTTTGTCTTTGTCTCATGACTGGAATTGCTTTCTTGAAAGTAGTTCTGGGCAATGTTTCAGGCACACTTTGATCAGTCATGCTGTCAGTTTTTGGGACTGCTGTGTTCCTGGCTGGGCTGTCTTCATTATCTGTGCTACCTTTTCTAGAAAGTGGTTGGACTGTCACCGATGTATTATCAAGGTCAGTATCCTTTATAGCTTGTACATTCTCCAAATTCTTTTCTTTCTCATCATCTGATACAGACATTTCTTCTTCATCACCCATACCCATTATCTGCTTGCGGATGAACTCTTCGTCTTCCACAGAGGAGTCAGCACTCTCAGTTTTGATGTCCTCACTGCTGGATGAAATATTGCTCACCTTTAGTCTCCTCCTCTGGACTTTAGGTGATGGTGAGGGTGTGAGCTCACTTTCACTGCTCTCATCCATTGCTTGGAAACTCAGGCGCCTTCTTTTAGCATTAATCTCCTCCTTTGCTGGTATAGAAGAATCTCTACCATCTTTGCTTGCACCACTCACTATTTCATCGTTCAATTCATGTAATATGGGTAAAATCTGAGGTTGCTCCTCATCATGACCCTCTGGTTTGGATTCGAGCTTAGTAGCTGTTACAGGGACATCTATAGGAACCTCCGCAGTGGAAAGAGAGTCTTTTCGGCTCTTACTGAACTCTACTTTGTCTTCATCTTCATCCTAAAAATATCAAAAGGAAGACATATCAGTGTGTCTGTGATTACATTTCTTTAATAAATGAAGCTGACTCTTAATGCTGTGGAACCCAAGATCTGTCATGAGCTAACTTACTGCAGAAGACAGACCAACAAGCTTAACAAGATTCTGGCCTTTTGAGTTAATCAGTGTTACCAAATGGAGCTGTAATGTACAAATTTCCATATTACTCCATATACTCACAAAAATGCCATCACTGATGTGAACAACTTTAAAATTCTTATAATTTGAAAGATGAAAGACAAAGTTTTCAAGATTAGCAAAACAAGAGTTTAGAATCTGATGTGCTTTGAATATAAAAAGACATCTAATCTTATACAGGCCAAGACTAAAGAACAGAGAGAAAACCTCTTTGTTTTATTTTTTATCTCTTTTAGATAATCTAGATTTTATTTTTTTTCAATAAACAGGATAAACTCTTACTTTTCTTTTTGGAGAGACTGGTTGCGACTTAATGGTTGAGATGATGTTGGTAATTTTTTCAGCGGAGCCATCAGTAAATTCTTTGCTGTCAGTTGCTGTAACTGCATCTCCTTCCATAACCACCTGCTGCTGTTCTTTTGACTCTGGTTGCACCATAATTTGCTGCAAAGATTTTGATGAGTCTGTCAGGATGGTGCGATCATCAGTGTCTACCACCTTAATAATCCTCTCTGCAACAGACAGGTCTTGTTTTGTCTGAGCCTCTGGAATAACTTGAGCCACTGCAACCTCTGGAGTGACAGGGGGCGCAGAGACAACTGAAGCATCAGGAACTGGAAATGAAGAAGGTTCAGCTACTCCTGCTTCAAATTCAACTTCATGAAGATCAGTTTTAGACTCTTCAGTTTTGCGTAATTTTGTCGTGCTGAAATCTGTTTTTGGTACCTCTTCTTTCTTGGTAACATACGTATCTAGAACGTCAATTGTTGGTGTTACCTCTGTCAAAGGTTGCTTTAAAACCCCTTCTTTGGTGGATAAAGGTGTCGTCTCAACCTCAATATGTGTAGACGCTGCTGTAAGCGTTGTTTCCATTTTGACAGATGTTGATTCTAAATTTGCCTTTATGGCTGAAACTGTTGGTGCTGTCTCAACAGGCACGGGAGTGGGTTGTGATTTTGTGGTCTCTGACTTTGTTGAGGTGGTTTTGGGCTCTGCCTTTGTGGTTACTGGTGTGGCCTGGGTCTCTGACTTGGCAGGTGCAGGTGAAGGTTGAGGCATTTTTCCTGAGTCTCCCAGCTGTCCTGACAAAGCCCTCTGAGTTTGGCAGTTTAAACACAGCCATTCCTTCTGTAATCAAGCAAACACAACATAATTAGGAAACACATTAAGATAAAAAGTCACAATACCAACTGAGAGCTACTGTAATCAGGCTAATTATGGTCCTTATCCAAGTAATTTATTTGTTCAAAAAGATAACTGAAGCATTATGCCAGAGTTGTAAAGTCATGAATGAATCAGCTTCTTTGTCATGCTTCACACCAGTGCTTTTTATTTAGCTTCTGGACTAGTACCTGATGATATGTAAATGGATGGCCCTGCATAATGATTTCAAATCTTGAATTAGAGCCTACTTAAATAAAGTATTATACCTTGAATTATTAGTAATTATTAGTACTTGGTATTTAGCTGGGATGTCTCCACGTGTGTACCAAGGCCACAGAAAAACAGCGCTCTAAAACCAAACTAGCAGAACAAAGGAATTGTTGAGTAATTGTTTGGCTAGCCCATTGAGATGTTACACAAAAAAGGATATCTATTCTGTAATATAAATAACTGTGCCTAACTAATTATTAGCCCATTGCCTTCACTGTTTAAGAAAGAGAATTATATCGGCTCAAATGACAACAGACGAAATCTGAGCACTGACAACACTAAACTTGATAACTCATGATAATCCAACTTTGTTACATGTCAGGTGCTCATTAAAATCCTGCATTAAGATCACAGTAAATTACCCCACTGTGTGCAGAACTCAGTTTTTTTGTGCATGCATTTTTCTGTTTTCTGTTATGACGACACAGAATCTTGTGCTTTATATGTCATTTCATCCATACACATTCAAAAAAAAAAAGTCCACGGTCATAAGTAACCTGACCAGGCTGAATTAGACAGAAAGGTTATTTTTCATACAAAGTGGAGCTATTAAAGAAAAAGAAGGGCTTATGTAAGTTAAATCAGTATCAGTCTCATTTTATAAAAGTCTCGCCTCAGACTTTATTTCTTTTTAAACTGCTTTCAGAAAGACAATTTGCTGAAAATAGTGCCAAATTACTTGAATGACGCTGCTTTATGTCTTTACTGAAAAGGAAAAGCAAAAGCAAAGAAAAACAATGAATAAAAACAACAGGCACAAAACAACAAAAACCAAAATTACTTTAAGAACTCAGTTGTGTGATGTCTAGACTTTTTCCTGTTAAGTACGTTTGCAAGTAATAAAAGTTCCAAATTATGTGTTTTAGACTAAGACATGATAATTCCTGATGGTTTCACATAGACAAATATTATAGTCAATACAATACAGTTTTGGATGCTGAGTAATACCATAGCACTCTAAGTGATCTAAATTCAGTAATCAGCTATTGATGCTGAAAAAACAGACATAGATTTTTAAACTTCTTAATAAAATAATATAAACATGCTCAGTACTATTACAGTAGACCTTACATTACACATGAAAAAGCAATAGAATGCTTACCTTGCAAAAAAGCTAATCTCTTTTTATAAGGAATGCTATTACTTCAAAATATACTCCTCTGAAGACATTTCCTATCACATCTAAGCTCCATTAATGGACAGTGAAAGAGGACAAAAGCCATAAGCTGTCAATACATTAAGCACTGTGTCTGTACTAGCAACCTAGCAAACCAAATCACAGCAATGCGCCTGCCTCTGCAGAGCCAGGGAGAGCTGCTCTCATATAGGACAGGGGGGGAGTTTATAACACACACATATCCTGTGAAACACCACAAAGTTTTAATTGCTTCATCCATGGTTTAATGTATTAGACCCATACTACATATACTGTTTAGTGTATATACATTTAGGATATCATAATTATGCTAATACAGTGGTCATATATGCATAATAATGCCCATGTAATTCATAAACTAGTAACACAGTTACTTTGTTTTTTCTCTTTCATTTTACTTGTGAAACTGAGCTTTTAAATTACCCCTCTTGTTTGTATATTTTGTTCTACTAAATTGTATAATTATTGCTTGTAAATTTGCAGATCTACCACTGAAGACTGATAGCGTACATCTACTGCAAATAGAGCATGCAAGGAAGTGTTTATATTCAGAAAGTGTAGGCAGCAGTAACACTGCAAGATGAATATGATAAGCTGCATTAGCGTGTTTTGTTTCTAACTGAGAAATATTAATTGAAAACAAAATTACAGCCAGTGAGAACACATTAACATAATCTTTGCTAAATAACGCCATAAAAAATGGGGAAAAAATGCTAGACTTAGAGGAAAATCTGATACTGATGCATTCAGTTTGCCTGACAGTGAGATGTTTTTGTTCAGTGAGTCGTGATTCAGTCAGGAGGATGATAATCCTATTTGTTACCAACAGTAACAAATAATACCTCATCAGCAGAGTGTATGATGCTGATAATTGTGTTAAACACAAAATGATTTGAGTCTCAGTTTCGTGTGATCTGATGCGAGTTCAGCATCAGTGATGTTTACCTTTGAAGTTGATCAAACACTAACTACCACTAGGTTCATCTAAAACCCACATTTTGCTGAGAACAATTCATCAAGAATATATAATATATGTGGAAAAACCTTTTAAGTCTAAAGGTTAGGGTTAGTTCAAGTATTCTAATATAATCCCAACATGTCCTTCCATGCTCCACATCCTTCCCTGTCTTGCTTACAAGATGTAATCACAGCTAAGGTGGAAGATGCTCTTCTTGCCTGTGCATGCTAATCAGCAAATTCATGTCACTACCAAGGCCATTCAGAGGATAAATTAATAATCATAAACTTCCGCTCTTCCTGTTTGTTTGATCATCTTGTAGACCCATTACAATATGGTCTGATGGGAGGCAGCTGATTATCTTTATAACTAATGTATACTAAAATGAATACAATTTTTCCTGTGTATAAATACCTGTGCCATTTGTCATTTTCAAGGAGATGAAATCGCAAGTAGTCATAAGCAATCTTAACTTTAGTTTGAAGATGGATATAAAATCAGATACATTTTACAATCACTGATTACAGGAGATGTTTACAGTTGTAATATTTCTGATATTGTATTAGTCAGCATCAATTTATTAGTTACCCTCTGTGGATTGTCTTTAGTGAAGATAACTGCAAACTGAAATTAAAACATATTCACAACACAGAGGTTGTGACAAAGCTACTTGCCGACAATCTAATATGGTTCACGCCACCTTCAGGTAATAGTATTACACTGGTCTGAATCGTATTAATTGATCTTTTTCAACCAAAGTGATGAATGCATGTACTGAGAAATTGCAGGAAGAATGTGAACAAAGCAACTCAATTTTGCATTGCGTGTTAAATGGTGGACAAGGCAGCTGTGATAAACAAGTGCACCCCTCATTGCACCAGTCTAGAATCTGATAAGTCATTTAACCTCCTAATGCAAAATCTGACAGCAAGGCAGAAAAAAAAGCACTTCCGTCAACAAAAAAGACCCTATCCCTTTACATCCCCCACTAGCGCCAGTCACGGCTTCAGAGCCATGCATCAGAGCCACAGGGCTTGGAAAGTCGCCATCGTTCTTTTGTTTAATTAAATCTATTTTATGAGCAAAGAGCAGGAGCTTATAGCAGAGAGCTGTGGGAGAGACTGCTCCACACGATTAGCCTCTGAGCTGGATTATCAGACCTTGACATTGACAGCAGTAAGGAAAATAGGCTCTTGACACACAGGTATGCTGCATTAAGCTAGATCTGCTGAGCTTACGAAATCATTTCCCTGTTCAAATCATTTAAACAAAAAGATAAATAAATTATATATATCATTCAAAATGTGAGATGTTAAAATACTTTTACTGTTATTTATGTATGTTAAATAAAAACATTTGCCAGATCTCTTCTGATAACTCTCAATGGATCCTCAGTACTGTTAGTCTGTGGTAGTGTTGGGGATGAGAGGTGACTGATTCAGCAAAGAAACATTAATCAAACTGCTCCAAAGACCAAAAATGTTTCAGTCTTGCATTTTTAGACGAATGAAACAATTTTTTAATATTGTTTTAATAATGAATATTATTTGTCACTTCTTAGACACCTATCATAACTTATCGTGGTGGTGCTGAAATTTATCTTAACATAGCTAGATTCAAGGACTCACTATTTCTCGGCCTTTCTTCTGTGCTTTCCTGCTGATGTGTCGGATCTAGTAAGGTTCTTATTGATTTTCTGGCAAGCACCTTTAGCAAAGGCTATAGCTTGCTAATATACTTGGCTTCCAGCAGCCCCCACAGAGCAGGGCTTCTCATAAATCACGCCCTCTGATAATACAGAATGTTGACCTACTAATCTGTAATAAGCACAGTGACTCACTCTAAAGACAATGAAATATGCCCATGCTTTTTCCATTGTGACAACTGGTGCATCAGCAAAGTTTCATTGGATGGCAGAGTGCAGTGGGGATGAAGACTGTTGTGGGACCAGTGGTAAGAGGGTGTGCCAGCATTAGAAGGAAATGTTACAAACTAAAGCTATAAGCTACAAACACAAATAGATGAATAGAATAATATTTTTTAAAGCAATGAATAAATGCAGGCACAGAATTACTGATACAGAAACATCAGTGTTTCCAAATTCCAAATATATTTTCTATGATTCTTGTTTATAGAAAAGAATTAAAGCATCTGAACTAAAGAAGCTCTTAGAAATGATCATATATTAACATATAACCCCTAATCACTGACAGTACAGGACAGAAAACGCATCTTGAGATGATGTGGAATTTACAAGCATTTCGTTCATGTTACTTATTATTCATTTCTATATTTATATTTAGATACTTTAAGCATTAATACAATTTTTATTTATTAACTAACTCTAAACTAACTCTGTAAAATGAAATAATAACAGGTTATGTAAGTACAATTTTGAGTATTTGCTTTCTAACATAGCACCAAGGAGTTAAACTCTCTCTGTGTTTTGTAAACCAAGCCTTTCCTGTTCAGTGTTTTCATAGCTACTTTTACAACTTTAGTGCAAGTCCTTCCCTATAATTTGCAAGCCAGAGCAAAATAAATAAATAATTACATCTGCTCTCTGTTTCACTGTGTGTTAGTGAATAAGATACCAACTAACACAATAGTAAACATCATCAGTTTACCTGCTCTAACATATCATGGCTGCTCACTGTCTTTTATAGAGTTGGTGGATGTTTTTTTCTAATAGTTGGTCTTCTGATTGTCAGTGAAATGCAAAAGAAATGTGAAGGAGCAACTGAGATGCATTTACTTTGCAATGTGACATTCAGTGACTAATTCAATACACCCACCAGCGATTACTCTCGACACCTGACATAAACCAGAAACAGCCATCACACCTCCAGAAGTTTAAATTTCCATTTAAGTTCAAATTTAAGTGAAAACCATTTTTTGATGGTTGCCAAGGGTGGCACATGCACTCCAACGGTGGCCTTCTTTGATAGATGCTGGATCTTGTGACTAATTTCCATTGCTTCAACTTTCATGAATTTAAACTGGGAAACTTTTAAAGAACATTCAACAGCTTCAGTGTTTACAGACTTGTTGTTGTCACCTCTTTAATGCTGGACCGCATCGTTAAGCTTATGCATGTGAGATTTTCATACATGAAGTTATGCTGACATAATATTGAACTACCCCCCAAAAAATAATAATTTAAAAAACATTAAGTAGCCTGCTGACTGATTACTTTTTAACACCATAAAATTGGGAAATCATGCAAAAATAGCTATATATCACACAGCTCTTTCTAGAATGATTTATTTTTTTCTTCCTATTAGCTGAAATGTAGCAATTTAACATAGCAATGTCAAGGTACTCCTCTGTACCTTGACATTACTGTCGTACCTTGAGGCAACTACTGGATCTCATAGTAAACCATGGACAGTAATAATGTTGGGCTTTTGTACTGGAAAAGCTGAACAAATATTCTATTTTAAACCAGTGGTAACACAGAAAATAGAGGAATCATCATTCATACTGTCACAGCTGTCACACTCTAAGCTTTAGCTAGCAAAGCACAGCACACGTGTGCCCTACTTATCAGACAACAGTCACTCCCAGGCTTTTGATGGCATCAGCTGAAGCAGAACAGGCAAACGGAAAAAAATGAATAGACTTGCTGATAGCACTCACTTTGCCTCCTCTTCTTCCAAACATTACCTTTTGATATTTTAAAAGGGGGCTAAAACCCCCCAGATAGTAAACTGGTGAGCACACCCGTTTTGGACAAAGCAGGTCATAGGACAGCAGCAAATATGGCATCCTATCATCCTATCCAGTCATACTGAAGCTTTTTCTGTTTTCATCACATATTTGGAAGAAAGCATGTGCATTGTACACCCACAGCAGCAAACTCTGACTCACCCCCCCAGCTCCCGGAACACAATCCAAATTCAAGCTCCAGGTTATTACCATTTTGTTGTGTCAATGAAAAAAGTGACAAGTGTCAATTGCATAAATGGCACGTCATTCTAGGTTATCTGTCACTGGGAAAATGAAAGAAAAAAAAAGATTCAGGTCTGAGTGTGCCAGAACAAATTACAGCATCAACTCTTAAATCCACATCTCAGGAGATTAAAAAAAGTGGCGTGGTATTTGTTCACTTAAATTATAGTAAAGTCTAGGATTTCACAAAGAAAGAGTAGACAGCACTGCACATTTCATTCAGCTACACGTTGGATGTGTGTGGGTAAGTCACAAAGCAGGTACACGTGTATATTCATGTCACCAAAACGAAGAGGAAATTGTTGAATTACATGGAGCCACGGCTGCGTGTGAGATGGCCTGATAAGAAATGTCTGCTCTTCTGATGTACTGCACTGTGTTTTGCTGGACTTAATCTGTTTCAACTCTACTTATTGGCATATCACAGGGCTTTGCCATCTCAAATCTCTCATGGGGGTTGGAGATTCCCTGGACCCTGGTCTCCTATGGCAGTAGATCCCATCTCGCTAATGCGGTTGCACAACCGTCAATCACTTTAATACATTTTCAGTGCTCCCGGCCAGCTGAAGCACTCTCCTCATGAGCAGTTATGTAATAACCCTGGCATCTTCCGTGGAGAGAGAGCCACAGCAGTTAGACAGAGTGTAGTTTTAGTATGCTTTGTTTTACATGGTAAGTATTCCAAACACTAAGACATAATAAACTGAATGGACACAGACAGCAGTCTGAAAATACATATAAATTGAAGTTCTCATTAAATTCTAGCTGCTGTGACACTTTCATCTAATATTCTACTACACTTGTATTTTATTTTCTTTGTCAAGAAAATCAAACAACAGAGCAAAATGCTGCCTCGGGTGTGCTCTATTTTCAGAAGGAATAAAAGGCTTTATGACAGTCAGTCTCTTAGTTTTTCCACCCTTTACAACAGAAAGGAATATTGCTCAGAGTAAAAATGTGCTAAAAGATGTTGGTGCAGCCTGAACACTCCAAACCAATATTTAATAGCACAAGAAACACCACATAAACAGAAAGTGTAGTAAGGAATACGAACTTACTGTACTGATAAATCACAGCATTAGGACTACCAAACACTTGTAACGTCTTTAACATGCTCAGGTGTCTCAGATGCATTGCCAAAAAGTGAGAGTTCTTAGATTTTACGCAACTTTTACATGAAAGCCAACAATGTGCCTGACCAAAACTTTTGTACTGGAACCATTTGTTTTATATCAAATAAGAAGCCACTGTAATAAATTATATTGAAAAGTGTGCAAATGGAGCAACATGGCCACTTCACTATCACTGTGGTGCTCTTACTCATGTTTGGCTCCCCAATGGAAACACTGAATATTAAAATAAGGTGCTTTTGTCACATTAATGCAAAAAGACATGATCATGATAATTATCACTCCTGCCAGTTGAACACAAGGCATATCAGCTGACAAAAAACCTCAATTTTTTTTCTGTAAATTGTAACTGAAACATTAATATGTGTATTCAAGAGTATTTTTTGTACTTACTACTGCTGTATGAGGCATGGGGTTAAATCCACAAAGATTGCAGACAATGTTCTTGCATTCAGTACAGGTGTTGTAATTGGGTGGCTCCTTCGTTCCCACATTGAGTTTGACCTTACAGAGCAGACAGGTTGACAGACCTTCTTTAGGAGCAACCTGAAGCACTTTGTCCTGTGCTAATGGAGTAGCTTTGGCCTGTTGAAGTGGCTCTGATGTCTTTGTTGCCAGTGGTTTACTATCCTTTGCTAGGGGCATCTTAGGAGAAACCGGAGGTGTAGGTTTAGGGCTGACACTTGTTGTAGTGGACATCTTGCGTGAAGTAGGTGGTGTAACTTTAGGTTCATCCTGAACTGCCGAGGTTATCAATGTAGATGCAGAACTTAAAATTGATGAACCAAAACCAAACATCTTCCCAGTCACTGACTCAGCAGGCTTTGGAGCAGTAGGTTTAGGGGCACCAAAGCCAAAGAAACCACCAGACTCCTGTTTCGCTGGTTGAGCTGGTGGTGGGGCAGGCTTGGGAGACTGGGTCAATGGTTTTGATGGCTGTTGTGGTAGTTTGCCAGCTTCTTGTTTTGCAAGACCTGACTTTACTTCTGGCTTTGTAGGTTGTGAAATCTGTCCTTGCGGAGGTTTTTCCACAAGCTTTGGCTGGCTAGCCACATCCCGAGCATGTCCTTGTGCCTTTTCCACAGAATCTTGCTGTGCTTTGTCCATCCTTTGGACTGCAGCTGGCACTGGAGCCTCACCTTTGAGAATTTCTTTTTTGGGTTGAACTATTTGAGTAGCCTCTTTTCGGACATCTGCATACTCTGCAGGTTTCTCCTTCTGGACTAATGTCGGTCTGTCCTTCTGTTCAGAGCGAGGAGGTGTAGAAACCTTGCTTGGCATGGGCTGGGGTTTCACTACAGTAGGTTCAATGGCTTCAGATACTCCAAGGGCTCTCTGCATCTGGCAGTTTAAACAAAGCCATTCCTTTACCTGGAAAAAGTGTAAATGAAAGCATAAATCACAGTCAAATAAAAAAAAACAAAACAGTGTTCTTAAATCACATGAAGGCGCAATGATTTTAAAGCACAAAGAATATCCAATGCTATCAAGGTTACTAATGTAACATGCATATATTCAAAGGGGATTCATTCATACAAACAAATCATGATCATTGTAAAATAAAATGTGTTTAATTTCTCAAACTGTTTTACCAGTGTAATGTAGTTTTTATTTTCTTTTTAATGTAATTTTAATAAGGCATAACTATAACAAAAATCAGAGGCAAACTTTTTTTTCAAACAATAGGAACTGTGAGAGCTCCTGTATTGGTTTAAAAGCTTTTCTATAATGCCCAGCTTTGTTACTTTTTAAAATTTTTGACTCGCAGTAGCGTAGCTTTTATCAACTCAATCTGACAGTTCTTCTCCAAATGTAAGTTTCAAAAGTTACGGTCTCAAATTGGGGTATGCAACATGTTTTTGATGTCACTTGAAATATAAAACATTTATATTTTAACAAATTATTTCTCAAATTTGGTGTTCAAATTCTTCCTATAATTTGTGCACTTTACTGGAGATAAATGGCAAAAATTAAGCCAATTCAGGCAATTTATTACCAATAATTTAGATTAAGTCTTTAGATTTAGATTAAATTTAGATTAACATCAGTTAAATATTTAATAAAGCTGTTATGGCTGGATTGTTTTGTAAATCAAGTAATACTTGATTTAGTAGGTCTACCGGACCCACAATAATTGAGTAACAAAAATATGAAAACTACAAAAAGGGCAACCATAAATGGAAAGTTGCATACCTTTGAATCATCTGGTACTGGATTAAAGCCACACTGATTGCAGACAGTTGTCTTGCATTCTGTGCAAGTGTTGAAGTTACGAGGATCTGTGGAGCCCACTGTAAGTTTCACCTTACAGAGTGGGCAGACAGACTGATCTGCTTTTGAAGCACCTTGGGTGTCTATTGGCACCTTGGGGGGCTCTGATGGAGCTTTGTCCACTTTGGCTTGAACTGTTGAAGGAGTCTTATCCTGCTGTGGTTTCTCTGTTTTCTTCTCCTCCGTTTTCTGGACAGGCGGTGGTTTGGTGTCCTTTGCAGGTAATGTTTTAGGAGAGGCTGGTGGTGTAGTTTTAGGAGTGACACTGGCTGTGGTGGAGATTTTACGTGGTGTTGGTGGTGTAGTTTTAGGAGTGACACTGGCTGTGGTGGACATTTTACGTGGTGTTGGTGGTGTAGTTTTAGGAGTGACACTGGCTGTGGTGGACATTTTACGTGGCGTTGGTGGTGTAGCTTTAGGCTCATCTTGAACAGCTGATGTTATTAAATTGGATGCAGAGCTTAAGAACGATGACCCAAAGCCAAACATCTTTCCTGTCACTGACTCAGCAGATTTTCCAGCAGCAGGCTGTGTTTTAGGACTGCCAAAACCAAAAAAGCCTCCTGATTCCTGTTTTGCAGGCTGAACAGGTGATGGAGCAGATTTAGCTGGAGGGGTCGCAGCTTTTGGAGGCTGTTGTGGGGGTGGCTTTCTTGCTTCTTGGTCTGATGGAAGAGGAGACTTAGCTAAAGAAGCTGCAGCTTTTGGAGGCTGTTGTGGGGGTGGCTTTCTTGCTTCTTGGTCTGATGGAAGAGGAGACTTAGCTAAAGAAGCTGCAGCTTTTGGAGGCTGTTGAAGGGGTGCCTTTTCTGTCTTTGAATCAGGGGGAGCGGCAGGCTGAATTTTTGGAGTTTGTTGCTGGGGTGTGCCTGGCTGTCCCTTGGGAGTCTCTGCAGAAGGCTTTTGCGAAACATCAGTCTTTATGATAGTGGATGAAATAGTTTTATCAGGCAGTGAAGCAGCTTTTGGAGCAACCTCCTTAGTTAGGTCAATATTGACAGGGGAGACAGTTTCTTTGGTTGCAGGAATGCTAACAAGGTCACCTTTGGGTACATCTGGCTTAGAAACATCTTTCTGAGAAGCTGTCAAGATGTCTGTCTTCTGTGTGCTGACAGGGACCTCTTTGCTTGGTGAAGGTTGTGGTTTTATCATCGGTAGGCCTGGAGGTTCAGAGGCTCCAAGTGCTCTCTGCATCTGGCAGTTGAGACATAGCCATTCCTTTACCTGTAAAAAAAAACCCACACATGAGTTCTGTCAATCTCTCTCTCTCTCTCTCTCTCTCTCCCAAGCAAATTCAAACCAATACTAGAACTATGTCTAAATAGGCATTCCACATTGATAAAACATTTAATTACCTCTGTTACATTTGGCATAGGACTAAATCCACACTTGTTGCACACAGTGGTCTTGCAGTCAGTGCAGGTGTTGTAGTTTGGAACATTTTTGGAGTCCATGTTGAGATCTGCTTTACAAAGTGGACAAGTAGAGTGAGCCCCTTTGGGAGCAGCTTCTGGTTTTGCAGACTCTATTGGGGTTTTACCCACTATTGTCTGCTCTGATAGAGGAGCCTTGACTGGCTGAGGTTGCTTCTCTTCCAGTTGTGGTTTCTGAGCAACAACTTGGTGTGATTCTTTGCTTAGGGGTTGTTTTTGCTGTAATTGATCAGAGGATATAATCAGTTGTTCAGCTGTTTTCTGAAGTGTTTCAACTTTATCCTTTTCCTTTTCTGCATCTTCTTTAGGTAGAGGAAAACTTGGTGTGAGATCACTTTTCTTCTTAGCTGAAGTTTCAGCATCAGTGGTAACAGGTGCACCTTGGGAAGGCAGTTGTCTTTCTTCGCTTGGAGGTGCAGTGATGGCTTGAACATCCTTGGCAGGCAATGAACTAACTTTCTCCTCTTTTGCTTCAGCTGAAACAGTAGCTGGGGTGTCTTTTGCAGGTGGAACGATGTCTGGAGTTCGATGTATGATATCCATTTTCTCTGCTGGAGCCTCTGGTTTTGGACTTTCTTTCTGAATTTTCTCTAATCCGTCTGTTTTTTGTGTGGGAATAATATCTTTCGTTTTAGTCTCAGAGACATCTTTTTGCGCAGGTGTGGATGCTTTGCTGGGTGATGCCTGAGGTTTCATCAGTGGAGGCTGTACTGATTCAGCTGCTGTGAGGGCTCGTTGCATCTGGCAAGTCAGACACAACCACTCCTTCATCTACAAGGAAAAGCATATTATTTTGAGTAAGTGTGTCTTTAAGAACTAAATTTTTTAAATAAAAGCATAAATCACCACAGTTAAGAAAACATAACATATATATTATACATAACATACATTTTAATAAGTACATTTTTGGTTTATTTACCTCTGTTTCATTTGGTGTTGGGTTAAATCCACACTGGTTACAGACAGTTTTCTTGCATTCAGTACAGACATTGTAGTTAGGCAGATCCTTAGACCCTATGTTGAGCCCAGCCTTACAAAGTGGACAGGTGGACGGGCCTTGTTTGACGGTGGTTTGGGAGGCGTCACCTGTTTTTGGAGGTTCTGATGGAGCCTTGTCAACTTTGGCTGAGACTAATGGTTGTGTCTGGATCAGCTGGGGTTGTTCAGCCTTGGTTTTCTCCTTGGTAGCAGGGGATTTGATCTCTTTTGCAGGGGATATCTTGGGAGAAACTGGTGGAGTCTTAGGCTGGTCCTGAACAGCTGAGGTAATCAAAGTGGATGCAGAACTGAAAATAGAGGAACCAAAGCCAAACATTTTCCCTGTCACAGACTCTGCCTGCTTTTCAGCATCAGGTTGAGATTTACCACTGCCAAATCCAAGGAAGCCTCCCGATTCTTTTGGTGGTGGTGGAGTGGCATTACTCAGCTTACGTTCAGGCTGCCTGATTTGGTCTGGTGATTTGTTAGGAGCTGATGTTTTCTGGGGCTTCTGTTGTATTTTCTGAGAAGAAACCGGGCTGGCCTGTTTGTGAACCTCTGACTTGACATTAGTCTCAGATGTAGCAGGCTGTGCCGTTACGGATAGTTTCCTCTGAGGTGACTGCTGTGCTGATGACACCTTCTTTTCAGGTTCAGCTGGGCTGGTGACATCTTTCTTTTGGGGTTTTGCAGGTGTCTGAGAGTTCACTGAAATTACTGATGGAGGCTCTGTTACTCCTAGAGCCCGCTGCATCTGGCAGGTAAGACATAACCACTCCTTTGCCTGAAACAAAATTAAATAAAATTAAAAATTATATACACACACATACTGGTGATACATTAGGTGATCTATTTATAAATACTGATTGTTTCATCATTATTAAACTAGTTATTTTTATTTTAGTGTACTTTTCCAATGCTGTAATACATCTAGTAATACATAGTATTTTTTCATTATTTAATATTCCTTAATCCCAAATGAATATTCCTTGAAATCCTGAAATCTAGGTCAACAAGAAACATTTCAAAAGTATAAGCTCTGCTGATATTAGTTAAATACAAAGTGTCAATAATAACATGTTTTGTTTTCTTCTTAGTCTTACCCCAGTTCCGTCTGGCATAGGGTTAAATCCACACTGGTTGCACACAGTGTTTTTGCATTCAGTGCAGGTATTGTAGTTGGGCAGATCCTTGGAACCAGTGTTAAGTTTGACCTTACAGAGTGGGCAGGTAGACTGATCTGGCTTGACAGCTGCTTGGGAAGCTGCTGCCTTTGCAGTTTCTGATGGCACCTGTCTTGATGCTGGTGTTTTGGTCTGCAGGGATGGCTCAGTTAACTTCTGCTGCTCCAGCTTCTGGGAAGCAGGGGGCTTCATCACTTCTGCTTTTGACTGGATTGATGGTGGACCCTTTACCTGCTCTGGTTGATCAGATTTCGTCTCCTGTTCTGGTTTCTTTACAGTGGGAGATTTGGTTTCCCTTGCAGGAGACATCTTAGGTGAAACTGGTGGAGTAGTTTTTGGCTGGTCCCGAACAGCTGAGGTTATCAAAGTAGAGGCAGAACTGAAGATTGAAGAACTAAAGCCTAACATTTTTCCACTCACTGACTCTGCAGACTTTGCAGCTTCAGGTTGAGGCTTAGGACCAGCAAAGCCAAAGAAGCCTCCCGACTCTTGCTGTGTTGCTGCTGTGGCATTACTTTGCTTACGTCCAGGTTGGGTTACCTGATCTGGGACTTTTTCAGGAGCTGTTTTCACTTTTTCTTCTGATGTTTTACGTTCAGGTGCTGGGCTAGCCTGTTTCACAGATGCTGTTGATTGTTTTCTTTGTGGGGAGACTGCTTCTGAGGTTTGCTTTTGTTCAGCTGTGTCTGGACTGTCCTTTGTTTGAGGAGTAGTCAATTTTGAAGATTCCTTCAACTGGACTGTAGCAGGTAAAGAAACTTTATTGGGTGACATTTGTGACTTTAGTGACGGAGGTCCAGTAAGCTCAGAAGCTCCTACTGCTCTTTTCATCTGACAATTAAGACACAGCCACTCTTTTACCTAAAATATAATAGACACTTGGTTAAGTGATGCTTTAAAACTACAGATTATATCATCAAATGTATACATTATGCATCAAAACAAATTCATCAAACCTCTACTTAAATATAGTTTAATACCACAGATGACACATCTACAAATAAATTGCATTAAAAAGCAACTTTTAATGATTGAATGAATTCAAAAGGCGGGTACCAAAGAATAAAGTCACCTACACAGTATATGGCCAAAAGTGAAATAGGATTATTATATTACCTCTGCTCCTGAGATAGAGCATTGGATAATGGCTTGAAAAATGTTTTAACTTCTCTTTATAAGACATCATCACTATATCTTTTAATCCTATTAGCCATTTATATTAAATTTTATAAGAATTATCATCTGATTTATTAATTCTGACAAAAGGCATATTTTCAGCTCACAGTGGCATTGACTTTTGATAACTAGTAGTAGTAGTAGTGTTTAGTGTTTGGCTCAAATTTTTTTAAAAATCACATGGAGTGTTTAAGATGTTTTCAAGTCTGACATGCACAGATATGCACACAGATGACCACAAAAACATGCCTGTGACTATAACTGCTGCCAGCATGGTGGTATTTGATTATTTTGACACTACAGGCAATGTGGAAAACGGACAATATTTTTTAAATCTTGTATTCATGTACTTACCTCTCCTATTGGCATGGGATTAAATCCACATTGGTTGCAGACAATGTTCTTGCACTCAGTGCAGGTGTTATAGTTAGGTGGGTCCTTGGAGCCTATGTTAACCTCAGCCTTACACAGCGGACATGTTGTCTGGCCTGCATTAGGAGCCATATGAGACACTTTTGCTACTTGTGGTGGAGCTTTATCATCTTTGCTCTGATGGGATTCATCTGGTTTCTTCTTTTGTTCTGGCTTCTGAGGAAGAGTTTTGGGCTCCCTTGCTGGTGACATCTTGGGAGAAACTGTTGGTGTACTTTTTGGAGAACTCTTGGACGCAGCAGACATCTTCGGAGAGACTTGTGCTGGCGCAGACATTTTTCGAGAGCTTGGTGGTGTGGTCCGTGATTCGTCTTGAACTGCAGATGATATCAAAGTGGATGCTGAGCTGAAAATGGAAGATCCAAAGCCAAACATCTTTCCACTGATGGATTCTGTTGTTTTTGAAGTATCAGTTACGATTTTACCACCCAAGCCTAGTGGGTTTCCAGACTCCTCTTGTGTGACTGTGGTAACCTTACTCTGTTTTAATCCAGGTTGACTTGCCTGGTCAGTTGGTTTCTCAGGGCCTGATGCAACTGAAATATCAAGAGGCTTTTTCTCACCAGGAGTTGGGCTAGGATGTCTTTCACTTTCGGGTCCTTTAGCCTCCTTAGATGAAGGTGCTACTGCTGTGGACTGTGTCTTTTGAAGTATGTCAGCCCCTGGAGTCTCCATCTTAGGAGCTGCATCTGATTTTATTTCCTTTTTAGTTTCCACTTGATCAGTAACTATTGCTTTCTGATGTACAGCAGATGGAGACATTTTTTTATCTCCATGGAGATGTTTCACAGGAGGCCCTGTGGGTTCAGCTGCACTAAGAGCTCTCTGCATCTGACAGTTCAGACATAACCATTCCTTTACCTGTAAAGACAAAGTATATTTTATTAAAATATGAAGCATTTAAAATAATATTAACATATAAATTAATGTTGTAATAATAATTTAATTACAGATCTATATATGTAATTTTTGCCGTGTATTTTATTGAAGTTTTATTAAAGTAAAATGAGTAATTAGAGCTTCTCTTACCTCTGACACATTTGGCACTGGATTGAATCCACACTGGTTACACACAGTGTTCTTGCATTCAGTGCATTTGCTGTAGTTTGGCGGTTCCTTTGAGCCAAAGTTGAGTTTCATCTTACAGAGTGGACAGGTAGATTGGCCTGCCTTTGGAAGAGCTGGTGAAGCTGGCTCTTTCTCTACTTTGGCTTGTATTAGGGGAGAGGTCTTGGCTTCTTGAACTTGCACAGGCTTCTTCTCCTGCTCCTGCTTCTGAACAAATGGTGATTCACTAGCCTTTGAGACAGGAATCTTAGGAGAAACTGGTGGTGTCTTTTTGGATTCATCTTGGACAGCTGAGTTTATTAAAGTCGAAGCAGAACTGAAGATGGAGGAACCAAAGCCAAACATTTTTCCACCCCGTGATTCACCAGGCTTAGTAGAATCTGACGGAGGTGTGGAACGGCCAAATCCAAAGAAAGCTCCAGACTCCTCTTGTGTAGTCGATGTAATACTACTCTTTTTGATTTCAGTTGGATTTCTCTGTTCAGGTGGTTTCTGAGGTCCTGTCTTTTGGCTCTGCGGTGGCTTTTCTGGTTGCTCTGCTGGTTTTTTCATCTGACAGTTGAGACATAACCACACCTTCCCCTATATTAAAGCAAGGAAAATTTTATTAAGATATAGATCAGGGTCATTTTAATGCAATAGAATATGTTATTATTAAACGAAGTTCATTGACAAACATTTATATATGTAATATGTATAGGTGATTGTTCTTCTTTTTCTTACCTCCTTAACATTTGGCATAGGATTAAATCCACATTGGTTGCAGACAGTGTTTTTGCACTCAGTACAGGTGTTGTAGTTGGGAGGGTCTTTAGAACCCACATTGAGTTCTAGTTTACAGACAGGACAAGTTGACTGGCCTGTCTTAGAAACGACAGGCAATGCAGGTGCTGTCTTGGATGGCCCTGCAGGAGGTTTGTCTGCTTTTGGCTGTACTGATGGTGAACCTTTGTCTTTTTGTTGTTGCTCTGATGTTTTCTCCTGTACTGGTTTCTTGACAGCGGGAGACTTGGAGTCACTTGCAGAAGACATCTTAGGAGACACTGGAGGTGTCTTTTTGGATTCATCTTGGACAGCTGAGTTTATTAAAGTTGATGCAGAACTGAAGATGGAGCTACCAAAGCCAAACATTTTTCCACCAAGTGATTCAGGGGTCTTTGCAGAATCAGGTTGGGTTGTGGAACTGCCAAAGCCAAAGAATGATCCAGATTCCCCTTGTATCGATGCTATACTACCCCTTTTAGATCCCGGTTGATTTATCTGATCTGTTGGTTTCTGAGGACCTGTCTTCAAGCTTTGCTGTGCATTTTTCTGACCAGAAGCTGGACTGGCTTGCCTCTGACTTTCAGATCCTTTCACATCTTCAGTCTTTGCCAGCTGTTCTCCTGGCTTTTGCACTTTCCGCTGAGGTGAGCTTGATGGAGAGGGCTCCTTTAATTTAGATTCAGCAGATGTCACATTGTCTTTCTTTTGAAGTTTATCCACTGGGAGAGTTTCCATCTTTAGGGCACTGTCTTGTCCAGTGACTTTACTTGGTGAAGCCTGTATTTTCATCATGGGAGTTCCTGGAGGTTCTGATGCTCCCAGTGCTCTCTGCATCTGACAGTTGAGACATAGCCACTCCTTCACCTATAATGGAGCAAAAATATTTAAAAATTCAATCAGTAGTGCTGCAGAATACATTTTAATGTTAAGACATTTTAAAGTGACAACAATAAAATAGACATAATGTCACAGTTATTGTTCAAATAAATTGTTATATTCTACATAATTCTTCTTAACTTACCTCCTTAACATTTGGCATAGGATTAAATCCACACTGGTTGCAGACAGTGTTTTTGCACTCAGTACAAGTATTATAGTTGGGAGGATCTTTAGAGCCCACATTAAGTTCTAGTTTACAGAGAGGACAGGTAGACTGGCCTGCCTTGGAAACAACTGGTGAAGCTGATGCTTTCTTTGGTTGCTCTGATGATGGCTTGTCTGCTTTTGGCTGTACTGGTGGTGAGCCCTTGGCTTTCTGTAGTTCTTCTGTTTTTTTGGCCTCTTCCAGCTTCTTGACTGGAAGAGGAGATTTAGAAGTGGGGGGTTTAGAATCCTTTGCAGCAGACATCTTGGGAGAAACAGGTGGTGTACTTTTAGGTTCATCTTGAACAGCTGTGGTAATCAAAGTAGATGCAGAGTTGAAAATGGAGGAACCAAAACCAAACATTTTCCCTGTCACTGAATCTGCAGGCTTTGCAGTATCAGGCTGAGTTTTAGCACCACCAAAACCAAAGAGGCCTCCGGACTCTTGCTGTGCAGTTTTAGTGGTGCTTTCCTGCTTTCCTGCAGTTTGATTCATCTGCTGCGGTTGTGTCTTCTTGCTCTCCTGAGATACTGTCTGACCAGGAGCTGGGCTGACTGCCTTTTGACTGTCTGGTTCTTTAGTCTTTGCTGGCTGTGGTGCTGATGTTGGTACTTTTCTCTGGGGAGAGCCTGGTGCATTAGTCTTCTGTGGTGTAGGCTGTGCGGGAGTAGTCTTTTTGAAAGATTTGCCCAAAGATGTATCAATTTGAGGTTCAATTCCTCCAGCAGCCCGTTTCACCTGGCAGTTTAGACATAGCCACTCCTTCCCCTTAAAAGAACAGCATAAAATACATTATAAATATATTAATCCTAAAAACACAAAAACAGTCTTATGGGAAAAAAAACACAAAAAGAGAAAAGAACCATATAAATACAGATGCGCAAAAATCACTACAGTAAGCAAGAACTGTGTTGGTCCAAATATCAGCTTAAGATTGGGATAGTACTTTATGGTGCTATTTGTAGCACCAAATATTTACATGAGACAATGTAATGTATTTTAACTGTATCCAAATAAATTTGGTTTCCAACTAAATAGTTGGAAATAGTGCGGCAAGACAAAAGCTTAAAGAAGGATTAATCACCAATAACTATTTGCTTAACTTACAAATTAAAATGCTGAGAGCAATAATGATAGTATTATTTTAGTTTAAGGCAGTATCACAATAGGCAACCTGACACAGTAGGTACTTTTGTCATTTACCCGCAAAGGCGTTACTATGATTCAATTCAATTCAATTTTATTTATATAGCGCCAAATCACAACAAAAGTCGCCTCAAGGCGCTTTATATTGTACAGTAGATAGCACAATAATAAATACAGAGAAAAACCCAACAATCATATGACCCCCTATGAGCAAGCACTTTGGCGACAGTGATGTATTTTGAAAACACCTTTAAAAGTAAATGTCTTTGTCCAAAATCCAAGAACAGGAACTTGCACAGTATGAATGTGAAAAAGCAACAACACTGTTCAAGCATTACTGAGCATTTTCATTTCTTGTTTCTGTTATATAACCATATAGGAGTGGTAACGTTATTGCAAGAAATAAAATGCCACTCCCTTTTACTTGAAAAGAGATGTAGGTCTAATGGAAAAGACTGCTGCTTGCAGGAGTGTGAGCCTTCCCCCTGCTCAGCATGATTAAAGGATCTGACAAACAGCATTCTCAGTGTGACTCTTAGTCAAAGTATCAGACGTTCAACAGGATTGCACATGAAAACAAACAAAAACAAAATAGCTTTCTCGGGTAACTTCTGTGTTCATAAAACTTTGTGAAAAACCCTCAAATGTGACAAAAAATTTGTATGTCATCTAACATGTAATGGTTCTTTGATAATAGCTCTCCAGTCTATGAAACAACATAAAAAGGGAACTTAACAGCTTCAACAACCTTAATTCTTAAGCATGCCTCAGAGGTCTAAGTAAAAGACACTTCTGAGAAATCTGTAAAATATTACAGCAAATAAATACACTGACCCTCCGAAACTCCAAAATTATAAAGATATACATTTCATTTTAATTTTAGTTCAGTAAACTGCACCTCTTACCTCATTAACGTTTGGCATGGGGTTAAAACCGCATTGATTGCAGACAACGGTTTTGCATTCAGTGCATGTGTTGTAGTTGGGAGGATCCTTCAAGCCCATGTTAAGCACTATTTTACAGAGAGGACAAGTGGATTGGCTTGTAGTAGGAGCAGTGTGGGAAGTTGCTGCTGTCTTTGGAGTGACTGGCAGGGATTTTTCTGCCTTTGCCTGTCCAGCTGGATGAACCTTTGCTTGTTGAGGTTGTTCTTGTTTCTTGTCTTGTTCTGACTTTTGGATAGAAGGCGGTTTGGTCTCCTTGGAAGATTGCATTTTAGGAGAAACCGGTGGAGTTGTTTTAGCGTCATCTTGAACAGCAGAAGCTATCAAATTAGATGCAGAACTAAAAAAAGACGAACCAAAGCCAAACATCTTTCCAGTCACTGATTCTTCTGTCTTTGCAGTTTCAGTTTTAGTACCTCCAAAGCCAAATAAACCTCCTGACTGCTGCTGCGGTGCTGAGGTGGCACTGCTTTGCTTGCGTTCAGTCTGACTAGTTTGGTGTGGCCTAGGAGACCCTGATGCTCTCTGGGCCTCAGGTGTGCCTTTTTTTTGAGCCTCTGGTCCTTTAGCAGCTTCTGCCTTTTCTGGCACTTTTGTTGATTTAGACTGGATTTTCTGCGGTGAACCTTGTGATGATATTTCCTTTTTGACAGGCTCAGCAGCTGATGGTGTCTGTTTTTGAGGACCGGAAATTTTGTTAGGTGTGGGGTTTTTCATGGGAGGTCCTGGCAGTTCAGAAGATCCTTGAGCTCTCTGTATTTGGCAGGTAAGACAAAGCCACTCATGTACCTGTCCAAAAAAACAAAGACAAATAAATTTATTAAAAGACAATGTGCACATACATGCACATAAGGTGAAAGAAGAAAAAAGTACATTTCCCCAAATTATTCAAGGGACATCACAACTGAGTTCTGAAACTTTTGAAAATAAAAAATTGTACAAACTAGTGATTCAAAAATGGTACCAGATTGATTTAGCTCTACCAGTGCTATACCCGTGTTAATTCAATACTAATTAAACACAATCTAAGAACAGTTTTCGAATACATGACATAAAATTTACAATATTTGTAATAGTACAATATTTCATTTTGTAAGAACTTTGGGGTCGCCAAGTAGCTTGCCCACTACTAGCACGGTAAGGGTTCAGTGTCCTTTGGTAAGACATTGAACCCAAAGTTGTAAAACCCCTTGTGTGTGAATGTGAAAAGACATTGCAAAGTACTTTGAACAACTGCTAACACACATTAAGTGAAATATTTCAAGCCTTTGTTGCTTTAATTCTTCGATAAAAGATAGCAATTTTGATTATAGCTTATATCTCAGGAAAATCAGAAATCTCTATCTCAAATTATAAGAATATCAATCAAAAAAGGATTTACAACACAAAATATCAAACCTCTGAAAAATGTGTTCATTTATACACTCAATGCTTGATTGGATCTCCTTGAAAACAAACTATTGCATATGTTGTGTTGTGACATGCAGCGGACCAGCTTGCTAAGGTGTTCTTGAAGATCAAGTTGCTTTGACAGCAGCCTTCAGCTTGTATAAATTTTGGGGTCAGGTGTTTCTCATTTTCCTCTTGACAATACCCCACAGATATTTTATGAGGTTCAGGTCAGGTGAGGTGGCTGACCAATCAAGCACAGTGACAAGATAGTCAGCGAATTATTTGTTAGTAGTTTTGGCACTGTGTGCATGTGCTAAATCCTGCTGAAAACGGAAATATCTTTCTCCTCAGCCAAGATAAGACAATTCCGACATTGTCTCTGGGTCATGATTGTTTGGTATGATTGATAATAGAAATTAGATAGTCGTAGACCCTTTCCTGAAGCTGTTTGTGTGTAGTGGTTCTTGAAGTTGAGTGCTGTGCAAAAGTCTAGAGTGAGCCCTCATTTCTCTTTATTTTATTTCCTTCTTGTAATTTTAAAGTAGTTGAGCAAGAGTTCCTCAAGCTTTGTAAGGTCTTTCAGTGATTTTCTTTGGATATTGGCTGAATTTTCACTCATTTTCAATCCAGTCCTTGTACCTAGCAATTATGAATGGGATGCTTTTGCTTGTTTGTTAAGCCACTTAACACTGGCCTATGACTCAATCAAGCATAAAAAGGCACCTAACTCAATGAATGAACTAGTGTCATGTCTACACATAACAGACAAGCTAGCAAAGAACCAATTTTAAATTATATATTTAGGCACTTTTGTTACCAGCAGCACATCGCAAAATGATATAATTTCTTCTGAAGTTGAATCAATGAAAAAGGCCAAAAATAACACAGTTTCACAGGCATAAAATAGTTAATACAAGTTATAGATATTTTATTTATAACTAGCTATAGTTAAAAATTGCTATAGTTATAAATTGTTATAGATATAGATTCCCAAAGAGCTTCTAGCTGAAAACTCTGTATTTCTTAACATGTTATACAGAGTTTACTTAAAATTTTGCAAAAATTTGACAAGTGGAGGAAAAAGAAAAAGTGTCAGGACTAAAGAAAACCATCAATAGGATGTCTGTGAAGGTTCTCAGTCATCCGGGTCATCATTGTCCAATGTAGAGTGTTCCTTGCTACACTGTACAGCAACACTGCTGTACAGTATAGCGAGGAATGCTCAGACCTCTACTGTACAGCAACACTGCTGTACAGTGTAGTGAGGAACACTGCTGTACAGTTTAGCGGGGAATGCTCAGACCTCTACATTGGAAAGAGCAAACAGCCACTTCATAAATGCATGGCACAACATAGAAGAGCCACCTCGATGGGACAAGACTCGGCGGTCCATCTGCATTTAAAGTACAAAGGTCACTCCATCAAGGACACCAATATTCACATTTTGGACAGAGAAGACAGATGGTTGGCTGATTGTGACCTACACCCATTTTCACACCTTGGCATGTGTGATTAGGTAGAGCAGGGGTAGGGAACGTTAGTCCTTGAGAGCCGGTGTCCTGCAGGTTTTAGATCTCACCCTGGGTCACCACACCTGAATCAAATGATTAGTTCATTACCAGGCCTCTGGAGAACTTCAAGACATGTTGAGGAGCTAATTTAGCCATTTAAATCAGCTGTGTTGGATCAAGGACACATCTAAAACCTGCAGGACACCGGCTCTCGAGGCCTGGAGTTCCCTACCCCTGAGGTAGAGGATCATTAGGGGGTCCATTGTCCCTCTTGGGGGGATACTCCCATAGGGCTTAAATCTGGGACTCTCCATCATTTGACCTTAGAATTGAAGAAGCTTCTCGGATGAGAGGTGAAACGTGTTCAAGCAACTTAAAGAAGTCCAGATGCTTTTCTTTCCCATCTCCTTAGACCATCAATAGGATATGAGTAGTATCTGACAGTCACGTTCTTGAGAAATAGGAAAAAATTCAAGCAAACACCTGACACTGGTCCTTAAGTTGATCCATGTACTGTTCAGTGAATCTTGAAATGGTCTCAGTAGAAGGGTGGCTGTAAATGAGTTAATCTTAAGGAAGGAAAACAGGCGGGGGAAGCTGAGGTTTGAGAGGTAAGAGGTGAAGGTGAAGTATGCCAAACTACTCCAGAACTGGGCTGAAAATCAGTGGCAAAACCAAATTTAAACTTTTTAGTTCAAATCATCATCAGTACATACAGAGGATGTCAGAAGAGAAGTACAACAGTGAGTACTGTGAGTGTCCACAGGTATCTGTAGAACACAATGGACACACTGTCATGTTTTGGGGCTGCATTTCAGCCAGTGGTAAAAAGAAATCTACCATCAGATTTTCCACCAAGCAATACCAACTCAAAATTGGCTGATTGGCAACAGCTTCATTTTCAGCATGAAAATGATCTCAAATACACTGCCTAAAGCATGCCTGCATAGAAAAACACAGTGGAAGACTGTTAGTCATAGATTGGTCACTTCAGAATCTAGCATTTAACATTACTGAAACAGTGTGTGATCATCTTGGGATAAAATGGAATAGAAGGCAACCAACATCCAAAGAAGAGGCTGAACGTCCTTCAGAAAGACTGGAAAACTATTGCTGAAGACTACTTAAAGAAATTACAAGAAAACTTGCCTAATAGATTTCAAGCTGTGTTGGTGAATAAAGGTGGTCATACCAAAGACTGACTTCCATGCTTGTCAGAATTATACAAACACTATTTTTGCATTCTACATTGCATTTCCATGTAGTTTTGCACCTGCTTCAATAAACAGCTGAACATATCTCGTATTTTCATAGCAAAATATAAAGAAATGAGGGGTGGCTCAAGATTTGTTCACAGTATTGTACTAACATGTTACTCCATTCTATGCAAAGCTTTTCGGAGTTCTTGAATCGATTTGTCTTAACAGTCCTCTCAAGGCTGCACTCATCCATGTTGCTTGTGCACCTTTTCCTACCTCACTTTTTCCTTACAGTCAAATTTCCATTAATATTCTATGATACAGCACTCTGCAAACAGGCAGCCGTTTCAGCAATGATCTTCTGTGGTTTACCCTCCTTGTAGAGGGTGTCGAAGATCATCACCTGAACAGCAGTCAAGTCAGCAGTCTTCCCCATGACTGAGGTTGCGTGCACTGAATTAGACTGAGGCATACACGGCATTTATACTGTTTGAGTAGTAGTTTTAATCTCAAACTTAAATATTCGAATAATGTGAGACACTGATTTTTGTATTTTTATGAGCGGTGATCATCAAAATGAAAACAAAAAAGGCTTGAAATATTTAAATGCACGTTAAACATTACCTTTTTAAATTAAATGACCAAAAAGATGCATTTTTCATGATATTCTGAACTTTTAAGATGCACTGATAGATGCAGATGAATAACCATTCAACTCCTGGCCATTTGCCTTCAGTGTCTCAGGATATCAATTAAAACTACAATGTATTAATATGCATTAATTCTGTAAGTGTAGTGTACCGCAAAAGTATCCAACCAAAGAAAACTGCTTGAAATTTGTAGTATCAAATAAAAGAACATTTGCATTGAAGTACAGTTACGAGAATGCATAAAATAGATCACATAAAGACAAAATTAAACCACTACTTACATCAGAGTCTGGAGGGCTGAAGCCACACAAGCTGCACACATCCATTTTACACTGTGTACAGGTTTTATGGTTAGCTGGTTCTTTTGTAAGTTGTGTTGTTTTACACACTGGGCAAAGCTTTGCTACTGCTGTTGACTGAGATCTTGCTTTGGCTGTTCCAGGTGATGAAGACCCTGCTTGTGTCATGCCAGTTGGACCAGGTCCCTTACTCCCTTGCTTATCAGAGGACTGCTGTTGGGATGTGGCCCTGATGCCTTTCTGCTCTGGTCCTGCCTTAGACGAGTCATGCTGTTGCTGCCCAATTTTTGGTGATGCCTGCTGTTGTTTTCCAACCTCAGGCCCAACCTTTGTTGACCCTTGTGCACCAGTCTTAGCAGGGTTTTGTTGGTGCATCCTTGTCTGTTGTTGAGCTCCAGGTTTAGGAGAAATTTGCTGTATAGGTTGGTTTTTGGGGGGTTCTCCTTTAGGCCGGACTTCAGGTTGAGCCCCTGTCTTTGAAGTTGTTTGTTGCCCAGCAGGTTTGTTTGAGGGGCCAGTTTGTCCATTTCCATGTAGCTGTGGTGAACCTTGCTTGGGAGGTTGTTGGGTCTTTTGCATAGGGGGAGACTGGCCTGGTTTATGGGGATGTGGTTGCTGTTGATGGTCTTTTCCAGGGCCTGCTGTTGGCTTCTGTTCTCCAGATTGCTTTTGCCCCTGCTGGGGAGGTGATTTTTTATCCCCCTCACCATCATCTCCAAACAAACCAAACTTATTTACAGCAGAGGACACGGCATTGAGGGGGTTTGCCCCACTAAGGAATTTGGAGGAGAACATTGTTGGGTCTTCCTCGTCCTCCCCCTCTTCCTCCTTGCAGGAGCTGGACTCTACAGGACTGTCAGAGTCAGAGTAGGAACTGTCTCCACTTTGACCCGGCTCTCCCACAGATGCCTGGGGGGGGCTGGACCTGTGGAGAGGGCATCTACAGCCCCACTCCTGCTGCTGCTGCTACTGCTGCTGCTCCCTGGGCTCTCCTCTGGCTCAGCATCTACGTCAGACTTCCTATATACATGACAGACAAAGAGAGGATGTGTGAGGTGACAGAAACACGGGAGGGATAATGAAAGAGAGTAAGAAAAATTGTGGAGCACAAGAATGTAGAAGAAGGGATAATATAGTTTCACCCATCCACTCAACATTAAGATAAAGTTGCCTTAATCTAATAACTCAACTTTGAAGACCATCAATGCATTACATAATATATAGTTAACACGATTTAGACAAGTGTATCCTTATCTGAACCTATTAACTGCATGGTTTTCAAAAGAGGAATTTACATACAAATATTTTGTAAGAATCTGTGTATTAGACACACCGGTGCTTGATAAATGATATTTATTTCCATTCTGGTTAGAATGATTGTTATTTTTCATTAAAGCCATTAAAGATTCATTCTCTTTGATTTACTCCACACCGACTGTTGCTTTCAGTACCATGGACGGGGTCAGAACCGCTCTGCTGCTTGCAGCCTATACAAATCAGAGAGATCCCTTTCAGCCAGTTAAAGCCTACGTTACAGCCTAATGTGCAATACAGGAGGGGGATGTCGCTCTCAATTGACCGGGCTACTACAAATCCTATTCAAATGACTATTGAAGGTGGACTCGCGGGTCCAGATCACCATTTTTTTCACGGTGACAGAATTCGATTTTCATTATCCGAATGGCACCGATTGTCACGGAGTGAAAAATGCCACGCAAGACGTGTTTTACAGCAGCCAGACGAGTAAACACAGGAAATCTAGCGCTTTCACTGGAGAAACTGCAGGCACATCCGGGTAGCGGCCCAGCAAATAATGCATGGGAAGTGAATACTGATACTTTCTTGGACAAAAGCAACATCAAGGGCAATACAAGTCTGTGATGACCAATTATCTCTCTAAATAGGCAATTACAGCTGCGTTCCGCGTTTACTACGCAATGCTCACTTGCAGCTCAGGTTCACTCATACGCGGTGGATCTGACGTATCCACGGCGCTTAACCGAAATGAAAAGGCATCATGCATAACCACCAACCTCTCTAAACCGGACAACATCCTAGTCCGCAGAGGGTACGAGGTGATAACAGCCCAAGCCCATGGGTGAGCGAAAAAATGGAAAACACATTCTCACCTTTTTC
Organism: Oreochromis niloticus; assembly: GCF_001858045.2. Taxonomy (NCBI): domain Eukaryota; kingdom Metazoa; phylum Chordata; class Actinopteri; order Cichliformes; family Cichlidae; genus Oreochromis; species Oreochromis niloticus. Next base: position 55,032,693 of record NC_031972.2, on the reverse strand, counting down.
TTGTGTCCTTGACCAGGCGTCTTAACGAATATTTTTATACTTCATGTGTAGTCTACTGTTCTAGATTATTGTAAACCAGCGTAAAACTGTGACGAAACCCAGTAACAGCCCTGTCATCCCTGTGATTTCCCGAAATACCATCTGTTATCCACTCCGCGCCCCCCGCTCACCTCCTCCCATCCTGCAACCAAGCATCCTTCACCCTCCACGGTCACAATGTCAAACACTGAAGCGCAGAATTCAAGAGAAACCGAAGAGAAACAGTACCTTCATCAACAGCTGATCTGTCTCCCCATCCTGCCCAGCTTTCCTGAGATATCCCCTGTCCGTGTCTGTCTGATCGCCGGGGGATAGAGAGCACAGGGCAGCAGATAGAGAGCGATCAGCATCCACTCCGCCTCCCACTTTAGCGCGCATGCGCCACATCTGACAGGTGATCACAATATATATCACGCACGGAAATTGAAATTAAAGGGGACAAGCGATTTATTTCCCCTGGAGTCACGTGTGATCAGACCTGAAAATTTACCCTCATGCTCAACGTCTTCTCAGTGGCCGCTGACAGATTTGATATGTCATTGCTGTGATCGTGAGTAGCAGTATAGCTGGATAATATTTTATCCAGCTATGCACCGAGGCAAAAGAGCAGCACTGGATAATTTCACATCGCTTTAAATGTTATACCCCATTAATTGCATTTTCTAGACAAATGACGCTCCCCTGTCATGTTCACTTATTTCTCTTGTTTCTGAAAGCACAGTGGATTTAAATCAACACTGAGCACAAGGAAGGCAAATAATGCTATATCTGCTTTATGTGTATGCATAGGTCCTCTTTTGGATTTGCAGTGTGAGCATGCCAGAGCACCATTAAGAAAGTGAGCAAGCTATGGCCCTCTGTTGTCTGAAAGACAGAATGATAGAACTTTCCCCGGCTTATATATTGTAAAGTTCAGCTTTAGGCTCTGTCTTAGAAGAAATTAGTTCATCTGACCTGCCTCTAAGCTTCCTTCTTAAAGTGCTCTCTGTCAATTTAGTTAAGGTAAATGTTCCAACCAGCCTTGGTTCCGGATCTCTTCCACAGTAATAATGGGCTAGGTATAATCCACACAGCCTCCATTATAGAGTATCAGTTCATTTAGTTTCATTAACAAATAAACATGCTTAGTAAAGCAAAATGCACGAGCAACTCTGTGCACAAGTAGCTCTTGCTGTTTTATTTAGCTCATACAAAGGAAATTCACACCAACTGCCACTGTATATTAGTTCTTCCATGGTTCAGACCTGGACACCCGTCAAGATTTTGACTGCATAATCTCCTTTTTTTTCCTTGCACTGACTTTCTTATCTCTGTCACAATTGAAAGAGCAGATGTGAGGAGAAGAGAAAATTTGGACAATCATATCTGGTCCTGCTTTGGAAAACTTTTCCAGTTCAAGGAGGTTGTATATCATGATCACAGCTTTTGGCAGCTCTGCAGAATTTATAATTGTATACGAAACAGATAACCCTGTAAATGCAAAAATGCGTATACTATTGAAATATTCAAATATGTAGTTTTCTTCCTGGCGAACTGATATATGGAATATATCACAAAGTTTAGCAAAACTTTTGCTCTATTATTTATCACTTCTGCAGCATCCTGCTACCATAAAAGAGGAAATTCACCAACAGTGATTACTCACCACCACAGTTCATCATTTTTGAGCACTAATATAGCTCCACCATGGCATGCATGTTTACTCAGTCGTACAGTCAATAATGTCCTACTCAGTGTCTGGTAAGCCTGAGGAAGCTCTGTGGGAAGGATAGAGAGCAAGTGTTGTGTGGGCGTGTGGAAGAGTTACGTCATGTGTGATGTGTGAGCAGCAGAATCGCTATGATCTCTCTTTGGAACGCGCCAAATCTGGCTTCACTGCAGACAAGCACACATACACACACAGATACGCACACAGGAAACATGTAGCACCATCTCCATCTGGGGATATAGGCTGTAACTTTTCCGTGTCCTCCTACCTGGGCTGAAAATCCATTAAGTAATCTCAAAACTGCTTATGTCTACCTCATCCTCGCAATCTGGCGCTTCCTTCTGTTTCCTCTTTCTGTTTATGTAAAGTTTTAGAACAGAAAAAGAGTAGAACTAAAATTATGTTAATGCACACTAATACCTTTATGTGCCATTAGGTAATGTCTTAGGTCATTGTTGTATCCTGAGCTTTAGGGCTGATCACGAGATAAATAATATGATTAGCCTTAATATTTAAAGCACATTACAGTAAACAGGCTGTCTATAATTTAGTGTTTATCATTAAACAGTTTACACTCTTCCTCACAACAGATTTGTTTGTCAGGCAATATTATGTAAGACAGCAGGAAATCACCAGATGTGGGACGAACATGTTCTTTTCTTTTGATCCCTCCCTACTTGTCAGTTTAAATACAATAACCAAAATCTCCACTGTCACCATCCTTTTTTCTCCCACACACTCTTTGATAAGGGCAGACCAGACTTTGCTCTCACACAACTAAGACATCGCAGATTTTTAACTGCATCACTCACATGTTTACCAGCTGACCTCAAAGTGAATTAGAGTCTCTCATGTGTATCGAGGACTGAAACAAAAACCAAATTGCTGATGGGGAAGCTTTGAAAGCTCACTTCTTTTCTGTGGCTTCACATGTATAGAAAGTACAACCCCATTACTAACAAGTTGGGACATAAAATTGAAGTAAAAAACACAATACAATGATGTGCAAATCTTATAAACCCATGTTTTATTCGCAGCAGAATGTAGAAAGCATAGCTAATGTTTAAGCTGAGAAAATGTAACATTTTAAGAAAAAATAAGGTGACTTTAATGATATGGTGATGGCAGCACATCTTAAAAAAGTTGAAAATGGGCATGTTTACCACTGTAACATCCTCTCTTAACAACAATCCTGGGAAACATCTGGGAACTGAGGAGACCAATTCCAGGACTGTCCCATTCTTGTCTGATATATAATCCTAGTCCTCAACAGTCCTGTGTTTTTTTTTTTAATCAAATATTTTTAATAGGTGAAAGCTCTAGACTGTAGGCAGATCAGTTCATCACCCAGACTCTTCTAGCACAAACCACACTGTTAGAGTAGTTGGCACTAAGCAGTTTACTATTGTCTTGTTGAAATACACAAGGCTTTCACACAAGATTAGATAGAAGATACACAAGATTTTGCCTGCATGGGAGCATATGTTGATTTAAAACCTGTATATACCTTTCAGCTTTGCTACTGCCTTTCCAGCTGTGCAAGCTGCTGATTTAATAGGCATTAAGTCACTCCCACACCATCAGAGATGCAGGCTTTTGAATGAGCACTGATAACAAGTCAGGTGGTCCCTCTCCTCTTTAGTCCAAAGGATGCAACATCCATGTTTTCCAAAATGAAAATTAGTCTGACCACAGAAACATTTTCCACTGTTTTCAATTTTAAATGAACTTTTGACCAGAAAGCACAGCTCTGTTTCTGAATCTTGTTCACATATTGGTTCTTCTTTGCACGACAGAGCTTTAACCTTTGTTTGTGGATGCCATGGTGAACTGTGTTCACAGACACAGAAATGTTCTTAAGCCCAAGCCCGTTTCCATGACAGAATCATGCCTGGTTTTAATGTAGTGCTGCCATAGATCACAGGCATTCAATACCGATTTCTCCAATTTGTCATTTGATGATATGATGTACTGTAGATGACGAGAAGACAATTTTATGTCGAGGAACATTATCCTGAAATTGTTCCACAATTTGTAGATGTAGCTTTTTGTCTATTTCTACAAACCTTTCCTCTTATGTGGTTTTTATATCCAGCCATGTTACTGACCTGTAGCCAATTAACCTATTTGGTTTTTTGTTTTTTTTGTTTTTTTGCTAAATGTTCCTCCAGGTGTTTTGGGGGGGGTTTTTTTGTACCACTTACTTTTCCAGATTTTAGTTTTCCCGTGTTTTTACCATCACATTCAAAATGAGGTGATATTTTTTTGTGAAATATGAATATTTCTTAGTTTAAACATTTGATATGTTTTCTATTTTGTATTGTGAATAAAATGTGTTTTATATGGTAGTTTGAACTTCAGACCTGCTTGAACAGGGACAGAAGAGCTTCTTGCTACTTTGCTTATTTGTTACTAGTCCAGTAATAAAAACTATAAATGTGTCTTTTAGATGAATTTTAAATAACAAAATAAACAGGATGGTGTGACTAAGAAGAGTTGACCAAACACATCTGTAGTTCTCTCTCATGTAGTACCGCTCTTATATACACTTGTATTCTTCTCTCCACAGTTGATCCCAACACCCACACACCCATCCCTATTTCTCTCTCACTGTTTCTCTATCAGGCTGTGTACACAAACAAACTCAAACAGATTTGAGAGGAAGTACTTATCTGTCTCTCATTTTAATTAAGCAGACACTGTGGAGCATTATGCTGCCTAGCAGTTTCTAACTCCCTTAGCTGCAATTCTCACATATGAGACTGCTACTTCCGCAGCAAGAACAACAGCCAAACATTCACTTTTTTCGATAATCCTGGAATAAGTTTACAAAAACACACACCTCTGACGTTGACCCTTGAGGAATTCAAAGCAGTTTTTTCCCGGCATGGTTTTCTCGGGAGCAGAGCCGGAGCAAGGTGGAGTGGTAACCTGCATCGAGGTGTATTGCTGTCCTCTGTAGGTCTCTAGGTCTCTGTGCCTGAGTATCTGGCAGGGTCACAATGTAATCTATACAGTAACCTGATCACACACACTTTGCCAGCATCATTAAATTTACATATCTGCCCCTGGGAGGGGAAAATATGGACTTGCAATAATACTCTCTGAATGGAACCAAAACACACGTGGAAAGAGCAAAAATGACTAATATAATATTAACAGCAGATGAAGATGTTCTGTATTTCAGGAATCTAGTTCTATGTGTAATGTGATCTAATGCAGGCTGTTTATAGCCAGAATATAAATATAAAGCCAGAATATAAATCCTTATATCATTGAAGGGACTGGCTCAACAGTGGACAGGAAAAATACACAAAAATTGCACACTGTTTGTCATGAGTTGTTTTTCCTGTTGAATGCATTGTTTACAGTTGGACTCAAGTACAAACTGTGTCACACATAAAATATGTTCCAAACAATGCAACTGACTGACCGTTAACTTGATTGTGTTCGAATGTGCATGAGACACAGGTAGAGTTACCAAGCACTGGCAGTCTGATGTGTGTCACTTGGGAGAATGGTTTGTGCTTTGTGCCTTCCTCACTCAGCATCGTGCTAGAACACTGAGCAAGCCTCTAAAGCCACCCAGTCCTTTTTCCTGATGAGTGACCACTGCTATCTCCCGTACTAAAAATACTCTTAAAGAGACAGCACCGACAAGACATCTGTATGGGCTTATTACTGCCCCTACTACTCTTATCTTGCTTTTCACACCAGCCCCTCCCTCTCCCTCTGTCACAGGAGAAATTTGAGGATAACACAGTTCACGCCCCCAAATCCTCCAAATCAGGGAGCACAAAATCACTGCTGATCAGAGTCAGACTGGCAAAGGCGAAAAGGATGGATGAGAATAAAAATGAGTCTTTATTTTCGAGTCTGACAGGAAATAAGCACTACCTTAATGAATATCTTACAGGCGAGAGGAAAAAAGTCAATGACAGGTGTAGCAGATGTAGGGCCAGGTAGCATGAATTGTGCGTCTAGAAAACCCAGTTTGGCTGAATAGACTCACATCAGCTTTAATGCTAATGGAATTGCTAATGGAATTGGCAAAAGCCTTAAATAAGGCATTTTGCTGTCTTTCTCGCATCAGGCATATCTTACTGACATTAATAAGCTTCAATAATAAAAGGCATGGAGAGTGTGGATATATGCTTTGTGTTTCCAGATCTTACAATATCATACTTGGCAAATCTCTGAAACACACATTTCAACCATGTGACAGCAATACACCTTTGTGCACCTCTGTTTAGGTAGCATGTAATCACACAAGCCCTGAAGCGGCCAATCTATAATGGTGTTGGAACCTGAATGGCATCAGAATGTTAGTACAGGTTCTGTGATAAGGTCCAGACAGCCAGCTGTATATAATTGAAGAGGTGTAAAAGAAGATGGGGTTTTAGACTACAAGGAGAGTCCTGCACTACCAGTGTACAGTGTCAGAGGTAGCCTTTGTTCAGCTTGCATGCAGGCATTTTAACTAAAATGTATATTTTGCTTGCAAAGAAATCCAAATTGAATTCAATAGCATTGCTACCAAATGTTTGTAAAAAGAGGGTTTTTTTATTAGTAGTATTAGTATTTTCAAATTGCACTTTCTCCTCAACCATTTTCAGTGTATAAGGTACTTACATACTGCATGCTGCAAAATGTGTGTTAAAATAAATATATTCTGATCCTGATTGATATAAACCAATGGAGATGTGCACTTCTTGCACTAATTGCTCATTTTCTCTGTGTGTTTGGCTCGCTTAGTATTCAACTCTTGCAGCTTGAAAGCCTCTAGTGAAAAAGAGACGATGACCTTGCATGTGTGCGTAGTGCGTGTCCTGATGATTTCTAAGATGGACACCGTGAAGAGTGAGAGGCATCACTTTCTGGTGTATTTTTCATCAGGGAGTTTTGCAGTATACTCTTATATCACCTTCACTGGCACTCGCTTAGCTGCTGAACAGCAGAGAAACTGTACCACCTGGTGTATGTGTGTGCATCTGGGTATATCTGCATGCGTGTGTCTGTGAGTGCTCGTCTGTGTGACTGAGTATGCACACTGTACTCAACCTGCCCAGGGAGAGGATCTATTCTCTCATCAAATATTCACCAGCAACCACAGGCTCCCAGCTGCCTGCTGCTATAATGCACACACATTGCTATGTTATTCAGTGCTTGACGAACATTCAGCTATCAACTGAAAAAAAGTGCCTCGTAAAGTGTTTGAACAGTCCATTTTGGGAATCAGTTTTCAGTGTCTGCAGCTCCCCTGGAAGTGTACACATAAATCGTATGTTTAAAATTTATTCACAGCCATAGATCAACTCAACAATGTGTGGCATTTTCATGAAAAACAGATCATTAAACGATGCTTTGAAAGCAATTCATGCATTTTAATGCTAGCATTCAGGATGTTTAATTTATACTAAAAAATATAACTGGGTAACTCTAAGCTGAAAGATGAATAAATCTACCCAGTAATACTGGATTCTACTATTCTATACTTTAATAAACTAATGCATATTAATAAAGAAATATAGTAACGCTATTGGTTTTATATATTTCAGCTAGCCAATGTTAGTTTCAAAGCTCAGACTCCTCCTTATGAACTGTTGAGGCACATTTGCAAAGTTAAACTGCATTTAAAAGTGTGGTTCATGAAAGAACTGCAGTGTGGCAAAAGTAAAGCTGTAATCACTTCCAAAGTATTAGTGTACAACACGACGCTTTGAAGAATATCTCTGAAAGTGTCATGAAGTGCTGAACAATCTGCTTAAGACTACTAATTTGATCACTCATACAAATCCGTGTATTTTCTTTGGATGAAACTAACAGATGCTGGTACCTTACAGCCTTAAGCACTTTCTGTTTTTCACTCAGGGGCCCTTGGGTCATTCAGCATTGGGTAAAATATCTTCTTCCTCATTGGTTTCCTCATCTTTTCTCGCCTCTCTGCAGCAGAGGATGCTTTATATTTATCTTTACTAAAACACCACACTTAGTTTAGTTACGTTTGGTCTCCTGAACCGTAACTATTTTTTTCATTTTATGTTTGTTCTCCTGAGTATATTTCACAAAGAGGCCAGAAGAAAATCACATAATGCAAATAATAATGTCCAAGCGTCATCATAATTTTCTCTTGCTCCCTCCCTCCCTCCCTCTCTCTCTCTCTTGCTGTGCATATTGATTAGATGAAAGGTTGAGAGGCTTCAACAGACAAGCAGGCTGAATGCCTACTGTATATGCTTACTTAACAGGATGCAATGCCTTGAGTACATGCATTTCTGTAGCTGGGATCAACAATAAATATAGATGAATTCTTGCAGCTCCATAGTATGTCTGAGACTGTTTCACCTCTCTGTAACCAAATAATAATCTCCACATTTATATATAAATCAAGACTTTTCATTTTATTACTCCTGCATATAAAAGCCAATACGGCCTATATGCACTATTTGTCTGTGCGTGTTGTTTGGTGTTTAACAGCCTTGGCCAGCTGTTGGAGCTGACACGGTACAAAGGTCAGAGTTATGTAATGAGCAAGACGCTGGGATAAAGAGATGGATTAGAGGAGAGAGCAGCCCCCACAGGGACATAAATGTAGTGATTACACCCAGATTCATGACACAGTATTCATGCATTACCTCGCTAAACAGTGCACTTTACTGAATAGAGATGTTAAATAAAGCTGCACAGATGCATTTTTTTTTTTATTGAAATTGTTTTCGGTGATTTTTTTGTTTATTGTGTTGTTTTCCAATTTCCTGACTGTGTTGTTGTTTTAAACTTTTCTTCTTCTCTCTTCAAGAAAAAAAATCATTTCATATTAGTATCCAGGCATCCTGTTGGTAAAATATACAAATAAGTGCCAAAAAATAATAAGTTGTGCTGAGCAGCATTACAAATTTTAACCTGTCTGTCATGCACCATATTTTAGGGCAACCAAGTTTTCCCCTTGCATCTGGTACCTCTCTTGGAAGATTTAAAGTTCAGGTTTCCAGATGAGGCAGTAATATAATTCAAAGTTTGTTATCCCTGGAGAGGCAAACCCCAAAGGTGAAGAGAGCACAGAGCTCCCCATCACACACCTCAGTGGGTACACGTTACTCTGTGCTCTCTTTTCTTTCCTTTTCCTTTTCATTGCTTTATTCACTTCACAATTTCCCTATCTCTCTCTGACTCATTCTGCTTTCTCTGCTTTCCCTTGCCTATCAGTCGGAAAAGCCAGATGATCTACACTTCCCATCTTTCTCACTCACTCAGCTGTCCTTTCTAAGCCTCTTGTGTCTTCTGAAGTATGGGCGCTGTGGGAAACATCGCAGCTCCCATACTGATGGCTGGTAGATCCCTACCACCCATCAATGTGATGGCTGGTAGGCATCTTTATTATTCACAAAGTCATTCCTGGGATCAGAGAAAAGCACACTGACACATGAATCAGAGTGGATCCTATTGAATGCGTAATTTGAGTTTTCATGTCTTGTATAGGTGACACATGTGCTATTGAAAGCAATATACAAAAACAAAGCCCAGTCAGGGGTCAGTACAAGCTCTCTCACTTTGGTTATCTAATGTAGTGGCTGCTGGGGAAAAATACTTCTATGACAGCTATGTCATTGAGATAACACTGGGCAGCATAGCACATGTTGTCCTGTTGCTGTGTGTACAGTGTTTTCGTGTACATGTCATTTTTTGTATTATCATCCATCATACAACCTCATTTTCCGAAAAGTTGTCACAATATGAAAAATTCAAATAAAACAGAATGATTTTAAAATCTCATAAACCCATATTTCATTCACAACAGAAAACAGAAAACAGCACATTTTTAAACTATTATTATAAGAAGAAAGATAATGTAATTTAGAGTTTTATGGGAACAACCTGTCACAAAAAGCTGGGACAAAGTCTTGTTTACCACATCCCTGTTTTCTTTAAAAAACGGTCTGTAAACATCTGTAAACGGAGCAAATATCTGGACTTTTGGACTAGAAATGTCCCACTCTCGTCTGATATACAATTCTAACTGTCAACAGTCAAACATTTAGCGTATTTTTCCTTTTGTGAAACAAATGTTTTCAGTTGGACTGCAGACAGGCCGGTTCAGCCCCTGGACTCTAACACAAAACTGTGTTGTTATAATATACATGCATATACCTTTCAGCACTGATGGTGCCTTTCCAGATGTACAAGCTTTCACGTCCATAGCTAATAATTCATTCCCATACCTTGACAGATGCTATAAAATACAAAATAAAACCAAAATATACTAAAATATAATATACTAGAGAGAAAACTATGAGCGCTATCTGTTCATATTTGCTGGGCACAGCACAATCAGTTGTTGCAAAAATGCACAGGCATTTGTACAGTATACTGCACACGACATTAAAGAGTGTTAGTACTTGTAGCGGATCATTTACCATTTGTTCATTTTCCACTGCCTGATAACCTCCCCCTTTTTTCTGTGGCATTTTCACTTGTAATCAAATACAGTGGATCCTGATGGAAGCAGTGCTGTGTGGCAACAACAAAGACAACAGGGGGAAAAAACGGGGAGATTGCAAACAGAGGAAAACACTGAGCATTATCCTCAACAAAGCCAAGGAAGAGTATTGTTTTTATTACAGATCCCTTTGACTGTTGGGGTCTTTGTTGGTTTACAGATTTTTGAGCACAATTAATTTGCTTCTCATTCCTAAAATGCATCATTAATATGAGTTGTTCCAGATTTAAACTTTTCTTTTCCATCTGTTTTCATCTACTCAGATGGAATCCATGTGTGGGATCAGAAGCCAAATTTAGGAGGTGATTTAGGGGTTCAATTCCATAAGAAAGGAAGGCACTTTGGAGCTTAACTAAGAGAACAAGTTTCATGTAGTAGAGTATGATTTATGAGTGACCACAGGGACCACTGGTTACAGGGGCCCAAGGAACAGTGTTAAAAACTTGACAGAAAGAGAGAAAAGGATTCTTTGATGAGGAGGTGAGCTGAACTGCTTCAGAGTCTGTTGCTATGGTAGCCATGTGGAATAAATCAGCAGCATGAATTCCATTCTGAAATGCCTTCAGCACCCCACTGACTCAGGTAGACCCAGACAGAATGTGAATGAGTCTGATGTCCCAGTACGTATTTCACTCTGGAGAATAAAAAGAACCCTGAACAGATGTTATTGGTTGCCCTAGATATATTTTTTCAGTAACAGTGACATTTTATACATGCAAATACATACTGCACTAATATAAATGAAAAAAAAAATGTGGGGCTGTGGTTTATGGGCAGCCTTCTCCACTTTGAACTTAAGGACATCAAGTTCCAGAAGTTTTGTACTTTCTTCAGGTGCAGCTCGGCAAACCTAAACTATGCTACCACATTCTTTTAATCGGGAAGCAGCCTTCTCTTGGCAACACTTCAAAACAAGCCATAGCTGTCCAGTCTTTTTCAAACTGTTCTGAACTTTAACATTTAATATTTTTGATTGTTGCTTCCAGAGTCTGACATGTAGCTCTTTTATGCAGTTTCTCTGAGCATCCTCAGTCTGACTTTCTGATGAATTTGCTGGGATGTCCACTCTGGGAAGATTGACAGCTGTCTTGAATGTTTTCCACTAGTGAACAGTCTTCCTCACTGTAGAATGATGGACTTCAGATAGCTTGGAAATGGTCTCATAGACCTTCCCAGACTGATTAGAGGCAACAGTTACTTACTCTCAATTTTTATGGAAGCAGTAAGGGTGTACTAATTTTTTGCACACTTCTTCTGCATGTTGGCTTAGTTTTTATTAAATAATTGCACAGTGTAATATGCCATGTGTTGTTTACCAAATTTTAAGACCTGCTATGCTGCTATGGACCAGGTGATTTTTATGATGCCCTGATATGTAAAACTTTAGAACTGACAGATGGTGTGCTACCATGCAATAGCATACAATATACATGCAGCATACAATACACACAATACTGTTGGCACATTTGGTGTGCTTTCTTTTTAGTAAAATATAGGAAAATCCTGCTCTGATCATTTCAATCATTTTAATGTTGATATTAAAAATGAAGTTCTACTTGCTGAGAAATAATAGAGGTAAAATAATTATTAATATAATAAAAATATTAATATATTCTATATTATATTATATTAAAAATAATATATATATTATATATATTTGTTTTGTTTTTTTTTCATTTCTGTTTTAATCATATGACTACTGCATAACCACTTTCTCCATGTGTTTGTGTGTGTGCTGTTACACACACTCGGAGAATGCTTTGCCATTATTGATTGCTTAACCACAGAGGTGACACCAGGGAAGGATGGTCCATCTTTTTTTAATGACAAGAATTTATAGGGGGTATAGCAGACACAACATTTTATTCCAAGTCTCAGATCAAGAATACTCAAGGTGAATGATAAGTGACATTAAGGCCTGACATAGAAAAAGTGGCTGTTTTTATCACATACCACAAAGATCAAAACAATGTAGAAAAGAAAAGAAATAAATAATAAAGAAGAAATATGGTCCTCTGGAGTAATTACCACGACAACCACAGTGTACGTCACTGTAAGATAATTTTTTTTCTGTCATTTCAGGATAAACTGAATATACATAAGACTGACTCATCAGTTTTGCTAATGATATGCTTGGATAGTGACCCTATCATTTATTTGGTGTTTTTCTTCACAGAGAAATTTGGTGATGTCCGTTGCTGTTTATGGTAAAGCCCATCTACAGCATCACTCGTGAGAAACAAAATCATAACGTGGCATTAAAGAGTGTCAAAAGGAGGGAAGAGAAATAGTAAGAGAGAAAATAGAAGGCAAACAGGTCAGGAAGCAGAGAAGGATAAATAATTTTTTGGAATACACAGTTATAATGATCAGATATGCACATAAGGACCACCCTGAATTTTAGAGAAATACAGCATACAATACACACAATACTGTTGGTACATTTGATCACAATAGTAGACACATAATAAATGCAGACACAGAGCAACAATGAGATCCACTACTAAGATCACTTTTCATCCAATGTAAAAACTTTTAGAAGTGCTTAGATAGTAAATATTTTCATCAAGGGTGCAACTGTAACAGAAACATGCCTCAAATGTCTATAACAGTGGCATCACAACAGGGTTTGTATTGTGGTCATTGTAACTACACACCCCAAAGCCATGACTGCAGTCTAATCAAAATAGCAATATCATAATGCTCAAATTATTTTTCATTGTACAAAAACAACTTATTCTCCAGTTAATGACACCTAAAAAGCTTAAAGTACTCAGAGAAAAAAAAACTACGAAAATAAGTTACCGTAGTAACAAATAAGGTAAAAAGGTAGTTGTTCCCTCTCATGGTACTGTAGATGCTGTAAGAGTTTGCTGGATTTTACCGTTGTATTAGAAGTAAAGCAGGCTCTGTGTGCGCTTCAATTGACAGCTGGGATGGGGTAGACGGGATCAATCCAAGGGAGCGGATATTAACATATGTCTCTTCAGATTTGAGGCAATGTTGCTGTTGTCCATTTGCTTCCAGGTCACTTTCTCCATACTGACACTTAAGTTTGTAATGTTGATCGGCACCAAAAATAAGTTTATACGACAAAAAAAAAAAGGCAGAGTGTTTTTTAAACAAGAGGAAACAACACAGTCAAACTACTCAGTAATAAATGTAGCTACAACAGCGAGGCAGCTTGCTACTGTTCTTCTCTCTTTTTTTTTGTGCTGCTCTTGTCAAAAGCAAAGTGAAAACCTTTTACATGGTGCAAACACTGAGCGAGTCTGACCTTTAGACTGTGTGTGAGTGCATGTATGTATGTGCAGTGAGTCTCTGTTCTCCTCAGGTGTCCAAGGTGTGCCTGGGAGCTCTGTGGGAGTTCTCCCCTCCCTTTCCTTTCACTCTCTTCTCACCAGCCAGAGGAACATACTTTCTTTTAGTCTTTTTACGTTTCTTATCAGAGCACCACACTCTCTCACAGTACTCTTCCACTTTTTGAGCATCCCCATAGCCAATCAGCTGGAGGAATTCCTTGTACCACAGCCTGGAGTGGGAGCCTGATGCCAGGGATGGTGCCAGAGATTTGGGGCTGATGCTGGGGCGTGGTAGGGGACCCATGGAAGAGTGACACAAAGCCACTGCTTTTGCCCCATCTCCATCATTGGCCATGCGGATTGTTGATTCCACCCTCTCTCCTCTGAGCACATGTAGAGTGATACGTAGCAATGTGTGCACATATCCATGTTCCACCGTCTGGCATACGTACACACCAGCATCTGAGCTTCTTACACGTAAGAACAGCAGCCCATGTGACGTCACAACAACTCGTTCATCACCTTGAACCTACATGAAGCAAGAAATAAAAAAACTTTTTATGCCGCTGATGTCGTCATTTTATAAATTAGGTTGACAGGATGTTAATATTTTTAATAATATGCCTAACTCAGGGACTTTTGTTTTTAAGATGTTTAGAAACATAACCTTTCTGAGTTTCTCTACACTACTGAATTAGACATTTAAATCTGTAACAACCTATGAACCTTGTCATCTAGGTAAATGTGACAACTTGTTTATCACAATAATATACTTAATACAAGTATGTTCGTAGTATTTTAAACATGCACCAGACTTACCTGATGCTTCTCCCCTCCTTTCTGGAAGAACCAAAGGACCTTGGCTTGAAGTGATCGCGGGACACATTCCAGTAAAGTGCTATTGCTCTCCACCCCGTACACCAGCCTGTCTTTAGCTCTGTGCCATTTTTCATCTACACACCAATACGCACACATCATAAAACACAGTGAGGCAAGAAAAATGACATTGAGCTGCTTTGACCTTTCATTAGTTGGTAAATGTACAGTGAATTGTTCATTGTTCTTTTGGTATAGCACAAGTGCACCAATCACACAGAGTCTGTTTTTTTAAGTGGTTTTTGTAACATGTAACCATATTTGTCTGACAACATTTTTAATATTCTAGTAAATACAGGCAAGTGGCCACGCACACCCACACAAACATGCACATCCCACAGTTCTTTTATACACTAACCATCAATTTGCAGCCCATTGCACAGCTGGACAGCGTTGCCATGGCGCACATCCTGCCGCCTGAATCGTCTGCTGAAAAGTGAGAGAGAAGCAAAAAGGGAGTAATTTTGAAAATGTGATGAAAGTGCAAGTGATGGGTGAAAAGAAAGACAGAGAGAACGTGAGCGTGGGGAAAAGAGAGCAGGAAAGATGGAAAGAGGAAGGGGGTGATCAAGTGCATACTGATTGGCATTACATAACATCTGGCTGGCATGTCTCTCAGTGTCTGTGATAATGACTTGGGAAACCAGCTTCACAGCATTGTGACTTTCAGTGCAAGACCCTGAAATGGAACCCGGGTGGGTCTACTATTAAAGGTGCAAACAGATGATAGCTCTTACAGACATTTGCGGTAAAAAGAAAATGACTCCTGTACTGAAGGGTGTGTGTATATGCTGTTACCTCCTGCTGGGGTAGACTCCAGCAGGGTAGTATCTCGAGCAGGTGATACCATCCCAGGCACAGTAGGGATCTCTGGCCAGACAACAGTCAGCACATTCTGAACCATAGAGGTCACACTGATGCAGTCTGACTTGAGCCACACCCACTTCTGACCCAACATACAGCTGTTGCTGTGAACAAAAAAAATGTGGACCATTAAAATTGATTTGCAGGCTAATTAAAATGAGACTTTGCATATCCATTCTGTCTTTTCCTCAACCAGCAGATCTACTTAACAACGCAAAGGCAATCATGCAGATCATGTCAATACAGTGTTATGCATACTGTCACAATGTTATCATCTTGTGGCTAAACAGGAGAACTGCAGAACTGCATTAGTAACACAAATAGCTATTCAGATTATTGTCTTACCCTTTTAGGTGATATTAGAATCTCTCTCACTGGTGTTTTCTCCTGCAAAAAAGGGAAACACTTTACTGTTATTTAAGAATAAAGCTGAATAAGTGGTTGGTTCATTGTATGCTATTAAAAAACATAGCTGAAAGCCTCTTGTCATTCTTCTCTCCATACCAAATCAGCTCTTAATGAAAACAGCAGCAACCACTTCTTGTTGAGTAATTTTCAGATGTAACTGATCTTAGTAGAGAAGAGCTAATGTATTCATGTTATAATGAAGATCTCTCAGCTGTCAGGTTGAACAATCACACTTGTACTCTGCTGATGATCGAAAGCAAGCAAATCAGCAAATCATTATCCTATCACTGCAGCAACTAAATTATGATGTGGACGTATTATAATGCAGAATTCACTTGGGAACAAAGTCTACTTTGCTTTTACATTCTGGTGCAAAAAAAATATGGTACCTTGAAAACTTCTAGCTCTTCCAGCAGCACCTCCTCCATAGTATCTGTGTCTTTGTTGTAGATGGTGATAAATTTCAACACCACTGAGTCATCTAACAGAAGGAGAGATAAACATTACACTGTTGCAAACAAAAGCAAACAAAAAAGTTATGTGTGAAATGGTAAGAAAATGTTGTTTTAAAACTATTTATGCAACAACTTTGTGTTTGTGTTTACAGAACACATATTAAATTTCTTAGGTGTTTTTATGATGAAATACTCATTACTTGCACGTTTTGCATGGATTTATGCAGTCCATTACAGTGCCTATACCTGTGCCAATGTAAAGAACATGGTAGTGTCCATCTTGGGCTTGGACTCTGTCAACTGCAATCTGGGTCAACTTTCTTCTGCCTGGTTCTGTCTGTAATAGGACTGGTCTATGATGTTGCGGAAGGACTGGATTATACATCACTGGGTGAGAACGCAAAAACCGCAGGACCTCATCAGGGAACTCCTTAGAGCTGGAGAAGCCACCACCGTTCACTTTACTTGCACACTGTGAAGTAAGCAAATAGAGAAGAGGATGGGACAAAGATAAGCAAAGACTATTAATTGCTTCATCACTGCATAAGTTGAAAAGAAAAAAGCCGACATGCATTAGTCATGCTCAAGCTGCCCTGGCATGACCTGCTGAGGTAACTACAACAGTGCTGACATTCACTGACACTGCTCTGCATTCTTTCAGCACTCTGTATTTTAAAGGACATTCACTCCGAACAGACTGGATGGATAGGAGAATAGGAGAGTGCCCTCGATAAACAATGCTGGTGAAATTGATCATTAAATCACATAAAGGTGATTTATTTAAAATTTGAGTCTCACAGATCCAGGTCGAGGATAGGGGACTCTGTCCTCATAAGGTGTCCAGTGATGCTCAGGTCTCTCTCTGAAGGCGAAAGGCCCATTAAAGGCTGCTCTGATGTCATCCATGTGGTAGACACAGACTGCATAACCTTTAAACACCGTACTACAAAGAAAGGGTTCATCAGTAAATTTGATACAGAGCGAAATTCTTTAATGAAATGCTGACATCTTTATTTCTCACCTTGTTGTGCTAAAGAGGCAAAAGACTTCTGGGTTTTTCTCATCCTTGTTGTTGAGCACAAACACGTCCTCTGAAACACAAAATGTATCATTTAGATTTAGTGTATATATTTTCAAGCGCACATAAAGCTGACATTTTTTGTCTCTTATCATTGCCATTCTGAGTATGTTAGCATGCTGGCATTAAAAGTTAGTTCAAAGTTTTAAAGAAAGGGTTTTTTCTTTCATGCAGATGGTTAGATGTGTCTTTAATGTGTCTTTGACATCTCCAGTAAAGCAGTAGGAGTTGTTCATTTATTCTCATGATTTCTCATTAATCACATTTTTCCCTCTTAATGGGATAGTTTGTGTGGCAAAGGCAGCAGTAATAAATGAGACATTGACACACAATGTGATGAACATCTGAAACTTGTAAATGTGGATGGATGCAATATAAAAAGAAGAAGAAGAAGAAGAAAAACGATCATTAGATAACATGGCTTGTAAGGCTTTGTTGTTTTTTTACCGAGCTCGTCAAAATGCGTATCGATGCCATTGGGTCCAGCCACAGAGCAGATGAGCCGAGTTTTCAGGAAGGAGGTCCATCTGTTCACCAGCATCCTCTGTCCTCCTTGGTCATTCTGAGAGATAAAGGCATGTATAGGTTTTAATGTCACAGTCAGTATAAACACTTTGGTTGGATTTTGTTTCTGTAGTATTCTCACCGCACAGACTCGTCCAATACGGGAATAAACGGCCTTGGTCACACCTTCGGCATCCATCTCTCGCTCAGTGAAGAAGAAGTAAACTTTATCATCACCTCTGTCATCATTGTCAGGTATAACTGCTGACCCAACAAATTTGGGTTCTGTAGGAAGAAGAATTGTTACATGCAGTGAAACATTTAAAAAAAAGTGTTATATGAACAAATTCTTTAGGAAAATAAATGTGAATATATGATTTATTAAGAAAACATATAATAAATATGAAAAAATCTCAAGGCTAGTACTCATTAGCACAGTTACACTGATCAGCCACAACATTAAAACTCCTCCCACGCCATAAAAATGACTTGACAGTTCACCTCAGTGCACCTCCCCAGCAAAAGTGTCTAACAATACAACAAAGAGCGCATGCCCCTAAACTCTGGAGGTCCAGCTGAGATTGAGTACCTGTGGCACATGCCGGCACAAGTCAGATCAAGAGGCCCTACCACACAAACTAGTGGACCCAGTGCATTTGCTGCAAATGCTCATGAGCCAAAACCACAGGACACCCAGGCAGCTGGTTTTGATGTTGTGGCTAATCACTGTATATTGACTTTAATTATGTAGTGTAAATCATGAGCATCTTTTTTAACATGATTATAAGCCTTGAAGCTATGTTTGAGAAGAAACATGTGTGCCAGATAGTTAATGTCACATTCGACACGAGTAGGAGGTCACGGTCTGCACTGCCACGCCATATGGACATATTTGCCCTTTGCATTCATAAGGACATGTTATTACAATCCTGTAATGTACACCAACCATTTAGCTGGGATCTGTCGTTTCTTTCTGTGCGTGTGTAGGTCTGGTTGTTAAGTCGACACAAAGCACCATCGTTCTCCCAGTAGTCAGTGTAGAGTCCAATATAAAGCTCTCCTCCTAATGTACACATGGACAGACACAAAGTAACAACAGTGCTATTAAAAAAATAACAGCAGTTTCTTTTAATGTGAATAAAACTATATAAAGTATAATTATTTATTAAAATAAATTAAATAAAAAAAACCACAAGGTGGCAGTGTTTACTGGCCAGAGGAGATTTACATGCTTTACCATGGAACTAAAATGAAAACATACTTGGTCATTTCACAACTGAGCCTTTAACTTTTAACCTCAGATGGGGAGGTGTTGAGTGATAAGTTGAGCAGTTCTTACTGGATAACGCTGACGTGCAGGAACTGTTGGGGTCATATGGACTTCGTCCTCTGCCACTTGTAACACTCTCTTCTTCAAGAGCAAACAGCCTGTCCTGAGGAAAACATGCAAACACTTTGATATATGTGTAGTTATTTTCACAGGGATTCACAAATCAGGGCTACAAACACAAACTACAGAGTTACTCCTGTGCAAAGGCTTTGACAGCACCCAGGCAAATCCCATAAGCTGATGTGTAGAGGAATAAATCGAAAAGAAGTGGAGAAAGGAAAGATCAGAAAATGATGGATTAGAATGAGAGAGGAAGATAGATGAGACAACAAGTGATGGATGACCAAATGGAGGACTTCTGTCTGGATGGGTATAACCAGCTATTCTCTACTCTTATTTCATAATGAGATCACCACTTTTACCGTTCAGATGCAAACAGCTGAAGTATGCACACACAAACAGACCCGCACATACTTACAAATACAGATCTGAACTCCCTATAGAACCACAGCTCATATGCTGTGGGCCACCAGTGATTTTAACAGTCAATTGCAGTCCGGGGGAGATGTCATATACTGCGATGATTTATGAGCAGCCACAGAACCCTGCTGTGAGGTGACTACCGCCCTACGCATGACTGTAACAGAAGCCAGTTCTGGGGTTAAACTCATTCATCATAAGAAGTGGCCTATCAAAACTAAATGGAAAATAGCAAAAAATACATCTAATCAATATTACTTCCAGTCTGTACTCTGGTATGTGATTTGTGCTTTTATTGAAACATCTGAGCCACCTGATATTCAGTTGATTGGCCATTGGTTGGCATAATCAATTTCAATAGTATCTATTAATCTAGGTTTTCCTAGTGTATACATTAATAAGATCAAAATTAAAGGTAACTAAAGACTGAATACAATCTCACTACATGCATGATTTCAGGAGGCAATTTGGCATGTAAGTTTTCTGTACTTACATAAATCAGCCATATCTGAGTTTTGTGCTCAGCTATGAGCATTCCAATGACCTGAGTGATGACTGAGTGTGGTTCCTGTCTGGAAGCTATCCCTGGCTTGGTTGACCTACTGGACAAGTGCTGGAATGCAGGGCGGAAACCTTTATTCCTTCTGCTCACTAAATTTATAAGCAGAGAGGGTCCACGTGGACGCTCACGTGCACAAAGCCTTATGCTCTCCAAAACCAAAGCTTTACATCTGCAGCAGCATGTGCAGTGTTTAACAGCAGAGCAGACCCAGGGCTGAAACTTTATCAAAACACTCTATGTCCATATCCATCATAAGGGGTAGGATTAAAAGTAAAAAACCTGGGATTAGCTACTCGTTTTGATGCCAGTACCTCGTTGTGAAATCCATCATAAACCAAGCCAACATCTTTTTTTTTAGTATAAATATTGAAAGTGAATAATTAGAATGATGTAACAGAACTAAAGATCATAATTCACAATTCTGTTTGACTTTGAAGTGTCTGAAATTAAGTTTTTGAAACTTTTGGTTCCTAAAATGATTGGTTGTTTTTTTTCTGTATCTTTTACCATTTGACCCGAGTTTGTCTTTTATGTTTGGTGTGATTGTACAGCACTTGGGTCAGCCCTAGTGGTATGGTATGGCATGGCATGGCATGGCATGGTATGGTATGGTACGGTTCTTTCTTCTGGGCTCACCTGCCATGTATGCCCGACTCTGACCGCAGCACAGATTGGGTTGAAGGCTCCTGTTCCACAGGCCAACAGATGGGTCTGATTGTACTGTTGTAAGACCTTTATATAATTTGCACACTCTTGCTGTTGGAGGAAATACAAGGATGAAGGTAAAGTGGGTAGGGGTCAGGAGTTGTTCTTTTACACTGGGACCAAACAGTGAAAAATGGACAATGGAAACATGCCAGGGTGTTACTGGATCATCAATAATATTGATACAGTATCTTCAGGTTCATAATTATATCCATATCAGGCCAATAAATATTAATCTGGTCATTAGTGCTTACTTTTAACAATAATAATAACAAGTCATAGCAAAGAACATAACCAGCTGTATATTCAGTCATATTTTATTGCAGAAGCCTTACCTTTTCCCTCCCTTTCATGAGACATTCCTCCACCTGATAGTCTGTACTGGCCCACTGGATCTGAAACGCAGCACAATTGTCCCCCCACATTTACTCTTTACACTCTTTAAATATCACACAAAATAATTGTCATGGTCACTGATGTGTCTTTTCCTGTCTTCTGTCAATGATTGATGTATCTGAGTGCGTTCTTTTTCCCTGTGTCTTCAATTTCTCTCCCGTTTTCTCATTTCTCGGTTTGCACATCTTCAATTTGCTTCTTCACTCTCTATCCTCATCTTAGTCCCTCCCACATGACATATAAGAAAAGAAGAAGGCAAGGAAGATAAATCGTGAAAGAGGAGTTGGAAAAGCAAGCATTTCATGCTTCAAAGCTATCATTTTAAACCACTTTGCAATTAAACCCTGCATGTGGTACATGTGCAACATATGTCCATTGTTTTGTGTGCAACATACGTCCAGTGTGTGAATGTGTGTGTGAATGGGTGGATGACTGGATATGTAAAGCGCTTTGGGGTCCTTAGGGACTAGTAAAGCGCTATATAAATACAGGCCATTTACCCCCCACTGTATTTTATGATGTCTGCATGAGCATAACTGTTTCCATGACAACATATATATATTTGCTTTTGATTTTAGGAGACTGTAAGAGAAATGTAATAAGAATGTCAAAAAATATCTTTCTTTTTCATTATTACGCCTAGAATTCAAAGAGAGTCGAAACTTTGATTATGCAGTTGATCATATATCATAGCCAGTGACTTCTTTCCTGCTTTCACCATGATTTATATATTTAATGTCAAGACTCTTTTATACATTACGGGTGAAAGGGATACACCTGTTCACCATCCCTGCTCATAGCTCCTCCAGCAAGACTGGAACCGGGTCTTTGTTGTTACTTAATACGCTTTTCTCGTCTCCTTTGTTGTCCGTCCGCCTGTCTGAGACTGAAATCAATTTCAGCACACCACGCTGAAAGATGTCTTAATTCCTAAAATGCATCTGGAGGACAGAGCAGAGAGCAATCTTGCTAGAAGGGGGAAAAAAATCAAAGATGAAAAGGTGTATTCTCTGTAGAAATGTTTTCACCCTCATTGTAAAAAAGAGGCATGACGCATGGCTTGAATATACAAACCAAAGTGGGAGGAGAAGTTTTGAAACAACTATTCAAGTGCTATTTATATTCATTTGTTGATTAAGCATTTATGATGATCCACTGCATGTTTAAACTTTATGAAGCTTATGTGTAAGTTCAATAAGGAAGAGCTGTAATCACTCATGTGCCTGCTTTGCTGGTTGTTCGGCTGCTTTTCTGTTTACCTGTCTACCGTTTTCCCACACTGTCAGTCTTACAACTGACATCATTACTCTAGTCCATTCATCTTCTCACCTGCCAGCTTTGAGCCAATCATGGTTTAAATCTTTGCTCTCCGTCGTTCTCCCTTTCAGACTGTCTTTTGCACAGCCCACCTCCTCCCCACCTCCACCTCAGACACTTCAGCCAGAGCGCTATTCAAGCCTGAGTCTTCATCTTCACCACCACCAGCGTCTAGACTTCGGGGGTCCTGTCCTAAATCCTATCACAGCTGGGATTCCATTCTGCCATGATGGGTCATCTGAGTCTAATCGCCAAATACATTCATTTCTCTAAATCAGTGAATCATGTTCAGTTCTTCCAAGTGATCTCTTCTTACTGAGCTTTATATTGTCATATTGTGCCATTCTGTGATTATAATTAAAATTAGCAGAAGTTAAGTTATAACAAAATAATTTAGTGATGCCTAAGCATTGCAGCTGTGCCAAACTTCATATTTAATTGACATTGCTTTAAAATGAGGCCCTGAAGCAAGGCTGTCTCATTATGTTAAATGCCTGTTGTTTCACTTCCTCTCTTCTTTGTCTCCTCTGCTCGCATCTCTGGTGGGAGGAACTACGATACAAGGAGACAATGTGAGGTGAGGATGTAGAAACTCAGAAATGAGAAAGGGGCGATGTGTTAGTTGCATCCTGTCTCATTCTTATCGCCGCCTCTGTGATTCTCAGATCGTTTCCAAATGTTCCCAATAAGCCTTTGGCCTTGTCAGTCCTGTTGGTTTGTCTGTTTCTCCCACTCTCCTCCTGTCTCTATAGATAAGTTTATTTCCAACTTTTAAATAATTTATCTGTTTTTGTGTTCACCCATTAACCCTATAGTGCCTGTTGTTATGTATCTCTTCAGTAAGTTTTATAAAACTTCCTCTTTATTTATTCATTTCCATATTTAGCTCATCATTTTGAACCCATGCCGGATAAAGAAGCGTTTACATTCATTTTGGCTAGTCTGTAGAGTTATGGGTCTAAATATCGCAGTTGCTGACAGGAAGGAAAGAAACCAGGCTCACCTCTGCATGGTGTGTGTTAACCTGGTCCAGGCTAAGAGAGAACAGAGCATTCTTGGCACCAACATAAAGCCTCTCGTGGCCCTCATCCAGCAGCATGGTCTGGGGTTGAAGTGACACTCCATGTTTCTGGAACACCCAAGTCCTGTTCAGCTGCCAAAGCTCTATATAGACAATACAAATAAATTGATTACAATAATAAACACCGCACACATTTAGATATACTTTACATGTATGTAGCTTTTTGACTGTAGTGAAAGTCAATTTCAGCCAGATACCCTTCCTCAAGAGATTTCTAACAACTTTAGAAACCTGTGCCTAAAGCCCAACTGCTCAAGTGGCCAAGGTCGTATTGCAACATGTGTTTTTGATTCATACCAACCCCATGAGAATCACAGACAGCAAAGGTTATCTTTCCATCTTATGTCTCCCTTCTTAGTGATACCTATATCTCACTTCAATAGTGGTTATCATCCCTAAATCTGAAAGAAATGACAAATAAGTGATTTCTTAGAAGATGACTACTATTTTTAGTCACAGCTACATCATGAAAATGCAAAAAAGCTGAAACGATTCAGGAAGTAATCTCTTGTATAATAGAAGGGTCATTTGAGTTGCACTAGGCTATGGTTTCTTGTACTGAGAGGAAGCAGTTTTGTCAGACAGGAAAGCGAACCGGCTCCTTATCAGCCATTAGTTTAGATGAGCTGCCACTCCCTGTCAGTTTTAATTTAGGTGATTTGAAATCTTATTTTAAAAAGGAGCCAGTGGACCATCACATGCATATCATTTTATATAAACATAAACGCACCAGCAAACACAGTTTGCATCACAAATACCACCCATGCACATGCACACCTGAGATTGAGCTTGGCAGGCTGCCCCACCATACCTGCTCTCTGTAATCTTCATGAAAGACTGAGGGTGAGGGATTTAAACTAAGTCCCAGACTTCCAGAGGCGTGCACTTCCTCTGGGCTCCACTGGCCTGAAAAACCTTTCATTAACACATGATCGGTTGGGCTAGGTGCCCTCGTAAAGGAAGAAAGGGGATCTGGTGTGTGTTAATGGTGCTTTTGAGACCTTAGGTCAACCCAACCAGAGAAGCTAGAATTTGTGAAAAAAAAACCATTTATTAGTCCTACTTTTCATGAAAATGGTAGTTCATCTTCACACTGTACATCAAACTCCTTTTGAAAGAAGAGAAAAAAAATAACCTCCTTGCTCATATTACTGTACCAGCCTTTGGATTATTTAAAACAATGCTGAGGTGCCTCTACGTGCCAGGGCTGCAGGGGGTAATTGTATGATTTGTTTTTCTAGGCGCTGTATATTTTTAGTGATACTCGATCTCCAAGATAGGAGGAGAGAGTGTTTATCCTATTTTGCAGATCACTCTTGGCAACAGTACTCCACTCCGTGGAAAGTTTTATTTGTTTAAAATAGGATTAGGTATCCACAGAGGAATGGGTGATTGTGTATATTTTGTTGCTATTAAGATTTCTGCGTTGGAGACAAGTGACAGTTTGTTTGAGTAGAATTAAATCTTTGGTGGTTAGGTGGCAGAGACGGAGAGTGGCAGTGGTGTTCTGCCAAGGCTCAGACATGCTTCCTGTAATTATCTAATCCACACACATACACATACAGACAGCCCCCACCACACACACACATACACAGAATTCTTTCAGTTTTTGTGTCACTCACATACAGATTTTTTTATCTCCTTGATCCCTCTGTGCTAAGCTGGACTTGCATTGAGCACAATCCCCTAACACTGGCTTTCAATCAGCTCTTTCTTTTTTTTTGTGATGTCAAATTTGCAGCTACTCACCTTAGATGACTGACTTACAGGGCAATTTAAAATGATGGAATAAACAGTGTGTAAGTCAAACCCATTTTTCGATCTGCTTTTCACTTGTCTATGTCAATAAAGATGAGTTGCAGCTGATTTATATGGACACATGCACATAACAAGGCGCTAAGATAGACCTGTAGGACTCTCTCACACACACACGCACAACTGCAAATAAACTTACATTTAATTGTGTAGATTTGTTTTTTACATTGTAGATATATCGTGTTCACCTCTTTTGAACTGGAATGTTTTTACAATAAGCAATGTTTATTTGAAGAAAGAAAACGAAAAGGAAATGCAAAAATGCAAGTTCTAAAAACCTATAATCACATATAAAAAATGTTATAATTACAGTTGAAGTTACAAAAATACAATCAGTGGATCTCCTGATTATACAGATGCACTGAAGGATGTTTCAGAGGAGTTGTTTAAAGATTTCTCCTCTGTCATTATAAGTGCATGCCACCCCACTGGCTGAATAAAGGAATGGGGGGATTTCCACAATTCTCCATACTTCTCTCTGTCTCTCTCTCACTCTCTCACCATCTGCAGCCAGTGACAGCTCCTTAGCCAACAGCTAAGTAGTTGGAAGGAGGAAGAGGGTGTTTCTCTACCAGCAACTTTGCCAAAGAGACACATGGCCCTACTGTGATCCCACTTCAAATGACAGACACAAAGAAAATGGACTCCCACAAGGCACACACTTTCATCCGTTGTCTGAGGAGTGCTGATAGATGTTTAAGGAGATTTGGTGTGATGAAATCAAAATAAACTTTGTCATCTCTTCTTTATCCATGTATGGAAATACTGTTTTGCTGCATGAGGGGATACAGTATGTGTATGCGTGTGTCTCCGTGTGTGCAGCAGTACTTTAGCAGCATTTCATCTATAGCCACATACACCAAGGTAACTGCACACAGGAGATCATGGAGAAAAAAAAGAACATTCCCCTGGAAACTTAAAAACACAAATTAAAGTTTCTATCATAATTTTGTATATTGCCAAGGACTAAGCATACATTTAACCTAAACTTGAGGCAGACAGGCTCATATTTCCAGCAAAATAAGCTTACGCATGTTACACTGAGTAATGGGACTTGTGCAGGAACAGAAACAAAGAGAATTATTGAAGTGAACTGTTAAAGGGTAAAAAAAAATGAGAAGGGGGTCTGTTCTCCTGAAAGCCTGAGTGAGACTGCAGAACTCCTGGGGGTGGGGTCAGGAGCAGAAGAACTGTGGTGTTATGCCATTATCGGTATACAGCCTTGTGTTTCTATATTCCCTTGTGTGAGGGGGAATGATGTCACAGAGCAAAATGAAACCCACATGGTGTGTCTGTGGAGGGTGAGACAGAGTGTGCTTCTCTGTAATGACAAGAGTGCAAGTATGTTTCCTGATTGAAGTTATAAATTAAGATAAGACCTGAAAACCACATCAAAAGGCAAGCAGATACATACACTTCATCTGTACTTCATCTCTTTGCAAGGTTTGTGAATATATCACTGTGCTGTCTTTGACTGACATGTAATTAAAGCCTGTCCCCATCTGTTACTCCTTCACTCATATATGAAGTAGGCTATGTGGCCTCTGAGACAAAAATGAATGACTTACTGGATAACTTGATGTATATCAGCGCTGTATGTTAAAGGACCAGAATGTATAAACTGATTTCAATGTCAACTCCAGCACGGTGAATGCAGTAGTGTCCACAAGTCTTTAGCCACACTAGCGAATTATTGAATCATACTGGAAATGTGGTGTATAAGGAAAGAAGAGTTTTTCAAGACTTTTTCAAGGTGGTGTTGCAAAATTCCGATTTTGCTAAGCTCTCCAACACCACTGGCTGAAATTCATCCCCAAACTATGACAGAGCATCCAATGTGCTTTACAGATGGCTGTGGGCACTCACTCTTTTGAACATAATTAGCTGCATATAATTAGCTGGGGACATTAAAAACATTTTGGATCAATATTGTGTGAAACCATTTATTACAGTTCTCCTCTCTTCGTATTTCCTCCCAAAAGCTGGCAGAGTGAAATAAAAGAGAACCTCCCTGTTATTTCCTCTCTTTGATGCACCAGCCTACAACAAACAATATCCACAATGAATCCATCACTTTTGCCATCCTTCATCCTCCTCCCTTGTAATATCATTGCAGCTTAGACTCTACAGAGGCAAACAATTTTTGTCCCATCTCTGCTTCCCTGTTACAAACTTAACTTATCTAGTCTTCATGCTCCCTTCACTGCGAAAAGGTCAGAAAGGATATTAGAGTTTCACCAGCTGCCTTCCCCTCTGGACATCTCATTAATGAACCAGAGAACACATACATAACACAATGGGTGAAAAAAATGATGGTGAGATGTACACACACAAAATGAGAATATGAGAAGGGTGATTGTAGAGGCGACTGGAGAAGGTTGAAAGATGATCCCTTTTCCTGTGCTAGCCTAAAAGGTGTGATTTACGCCACCATTCCCTTCATTTTCTAGCTGTTTGATTTAAGGTCTACAGTATGACTTGTGCTGTGACTGCGATGCGGTGTGGTAAATGCTAATTATAGGCCTCTTCACACACAGGGAAGAAACATAATGGGACTCCTCACTTAACATATTATATGTAAGTAGAAAAAACAAGAAGCAAAAATCCCCATTTCTTTTGAGGCAAACACATCTAGAGTCACACTGGTGTTTTCCATCTTAGCCCCAGATGAAAGTCACTCACATATTCATCATTTCACGATTGTAAAGTACACAGAAAGAGCTTTTTCTTGTCTGGAGTGGCACCTCTAAAATTATAGTTTCAAAGGACACGAGTAATTACTACCTGTGTTCACAGATGCTTGCACCTCAGCTGCCTCTGCTCAAATCACACAGTTTTACAGTTTCTACCTAAGAAAGGCAATGCTAAGCACAAGCTTTGCATTTCTCAACAAATGTATTTACTTATCTATACCTACACTGTAACATTTTTAAATAAAAAGCGTGTTTCACTCACACATGTGAAAGAAAGAGTAAATGATGAAATTCAGCTCAAAAGTTGTTTTTTTAACTTTCTTTCTCTTAAAGTTTCCAATTGGACATAATGAAGAAAGTGCATACGTTTATTTATATAAGCAGTCATATACAGTATGATTTTAACCTTGCCAGAACAACTTTTTCACCTTTATTGACTCGCTGAATTAAAATATTTATGTTACTAAATGCTTACAGCTTTAGTGAAAATGTGTCCTTGGCAGACGACTGAGGAAATTCCTGGTCAATTTAATTATTTTAAAATGGTCAATATTTTTCTTTCTTTTTTCTTTTTTTCTGTTCTGGATAGGTATCTTTTATGTGGCAGGAGAAAGTGATGTTTTAGCTTTGCTAAACAAGCAATGTATTGTTCCAATTTGTTCATAAATTAAATGCACAAGTTTCTGGGTGTGACTTTTTTTTCCAGTTGGGTCATTAGAACTATGAAAACTATGAAATCTGCTGCATCAAACTCTCTGCAGCTTAGGCCGAGTATGATGAAAGTGCTGAGGAAGCAGCAAAATAAATCTAAGTCTGACCACCTATCTGCAGCCTGTCAACATGCTAGCTGTCCAACAGCTTCATTAGCAGCAAAATTGATGGCTGTCCTAAAGGAAGAGCTCATTTCACTTCACAGTCCTGGAGAGCTGAAAAAACAACCTGCTGCCGAGCACCTTGAATGATGCAAATCCAAACTGCATGGCTCTGTGTCCAAAATTTTCAAAACAAACAGTGTCTTTTTATTTCTGTTTTATGGTCCACATATCTCACTACAGGGGGCTTTCTGTGTGCTATAGTCCAAGATTTAGGGAGTTTTATTGGGCAAAAGCCCAAACAACTGAGATGCATTAACATCTTTATGTTATTTTTAAAGCCTTTTAAATCTGTGCAGCAGAAGATTACGGTCAAACAGCACAGAGTCTGTGTTTGTAACTCGATACACCATGTGATTTAGGTAACAGCTCGGAGTTAACTGGATGTGTAAGCACATGAAAGAATGAGTGGGATTAAAGTGAATTAAATGCATTTAAAGAAGTTTTCACTGGACCAGAAGTCTTGAAAAGAACATTGGGAAAAGATCAAAAAAGAAATAGTGAATAATTCTTCCATAAAATGTGCAAAGTATGGCTCACATCAAAGTGCAGGGAGATCCATACTGTATGGCAGTAATGCCATCTTTGAAACACATGGTAATGGGCCCAGAGGAATTCAGTAACTCTGAAAATTTGACCTGTTCATTTATTGAGCTTTCTATTGATCCCACACCATGGATCTGACCATCTAACCAGAAGCAGAATACAAGTATTTCATTATTGATATTATAATATTTTCTTTCCCATTATTAAACTTTCTCTTAAATAGAAGAATTTAGTTTTGTAACCTGCTTTGATACCAAATGTTATGATAATGTGGTCATACTTCTAGGAGTAGGTTAGTAAAACCACATCCATCTCTTTCCATCTTCCTGAACTGCATTCAAATTGTCAGCGTGTGAAGAATTTACAGAATTTATTTCGCCTGTACATGTGTCTCTCTTTGTTTATGCATATGTGTGAGTTTAGGGTGTGTGCAAAAAATCACTGACAGAACAGCCCATGAGGCATAAATTAGGACTTAGATGTTTTTCATTCCATAATGATAGGATCCAACTGCAGCCATTTCAAGCTCCCCTGTGCTAGCCAGAGCATGTAGCGAGAGAGAGAATGGGAGAAAGAGTGCTAGGTGGTATGTCAGTGAGTGTCTCAGCTCGCCCCTCGGGCAATTAATAAACCGAAAGTAACAATGATAATTAATACCTACTTTTTGTGACTAAGCACATGGTGATTTTCTAACATTTGTTTTGGTGTGAACTTTGCCTTACTTTTCATTGAAAGTTATTGTGCTATTGCTGACACATTTATCTGAGCAAAGACGAGGAAAATAACGCATGCTGTACATATCATAAAACAGCACACCCTCTTACTGATGAACCAGACTTGTCAGCTTTCATAACTGAGTCCAAACACGTATTTTTGAGTTATTGACCATCCAAATTCCACACCTATTTTCAACCATGACTAACAGGCTTATGTGGAATCATCACCTTCTGTTGCTGTAGAGATCAAAGAAACTGTGAGAAAAGGCCAGTGTTTACTCAAGAGTTTTATCTGCAAAGATAAAACCCTCATTATTGTCTGAGAGATACACAAAAATCAGTCTACATACCAGGGCATCGCAAACTCCCACACACACTTTAACTGGCACGTGCACGCACATTCCCGCGCACCAAGAAAAGAAATAAACAACGTTTCCATCACACCACCAGTATAGCATGAGAGAAAGCCACATTTTAGATTCTCAACCACCATGGCTGGGGCACCAAAACAAACTACAAGGAGGCTCCTTAAATATCAACAGTGGGTGAAAAAAAGGGTGCACTTCCCAAAGTCAAAGCAGAGCTCAGTCTTCCCTGAGCCAACGCTGCACAGTGCCAGGTTAAAACATAAATCTTCAATAAACATCTAATTACATGGTAATGATAACTAACAGCATCCTGAACTCACGTCCAAAGAATGGTACTTTTTTTTAACTCCACTATTTATTCACAGAGCATTTGAGCATTTCATTTTATTGCTTATGTATAACTTTATGCATATTTTCTGCAGGAAACTATAATGCTTTAAAACTGTATAAAAACTAATATTACCTATTAAATATTTAGTGCAGTCATCAACTATGCTGCAGTGACTACTGGCAGAGAGCAGAAATCTATTAAAGTATAGACAATGATTTTGCATTATACCTGTCTCATTTCCAATTTCCAGCTATTAGTCTGTGCAGAAAAATCAAAGTGCGCTGACTAATTTTTGACAGTATCAGAAAAATCAGATTGTCTCTATATTAATGAAGCACAGGGAGCATTTTAAAGCATGCTACATAAATATTTTTTGACAAAATAAATGAAAAGAAACACACAGTAGATATCTCTTACCTTTGTTGGAGAGCCGTATCCTTGGGTTGATGCTGTGTGCTGTGTGTGTCATGCCCAGCAGAGCAATATACAGCAGCATCAGCGAGAGATACACAGTCCGTATGCACTCTACCGTCATCATTGATATACACATTCTACATTTGCCTATTTAGAAGCCATGCAAGTCCAGAGTCTCAACATAACCTCCAAGGTCTTCAGAAAAAAGAAATTGCCCACAGGTGTTTGCTCAGCAGCGTCCTGCAAATACTCTTCAGTAAGATACAATCTTTAATATAACAATCCAACAAGAGCTTGCTTGGAGGTAGCAGTCCATTTTCTAATGATCAAAACAATGTGAATTGGCTCAATGTATCTCTGCAGCTTCTATATAGCCTCTGCTTTCCCCTATAGCAGTCGACTGAAAGCTGCATCCACCCACTACCTCTGTGGACAGGGTAGTGCTTTGGGTATTATCCTTGTTTGGTTTTAGTAACCAGGGAGAAGAGAAGTCCACTTGCTACATTCACGCCGCAGTGCTCACTGTCCTCTGTCCATATGTCAGTCCGTCTGGTTTTTTTTGTCTGTCTGTATGAACAGCTTAGATCCACTCTTTCTGATGTGATGAATGAAGAGAAGATAGAAAAAATCTGATCTATGAATCCCACAAAGGTGTAGATGCAAATTTGTAAAACCTCAGTGTATAAGTCTATCCCACTTGGAGGGCAGACAGGCAGATCTGGAGCTGGAGCTGGTGTGCTCTGTCTTCAGTCTGTGTTCCTCCTCTTGGGTCCACTGGAGCCAGTCATTCTCTGGACGAGAGCCCAAGCAAAGGATGAGTAGAAGAGGGGAGGAGTGGAGAGCCTCGTGCCTGACGTGCGGTCTCTCTGCACTAGGAAAGAAAGTGAAGCTCTAGCTCCTAACTCTGCTCACGCTCAGTCAGGGAGGCTCCAAACCTCAGTTGAAACCTCTGTCAGTCACTTGAGATGGTTTCTACCACAGCTACTGATCTGGGCAGAGGCCACCTGCCACAGTGTGGTGTGTTTGAGTAAAAGCCTGTGTGTGTGTGGTTGGAAATGGACTGAGTGTGTATCAGATAGAAGGGCTGAAAATTGCCTGCTCCTTCCTCTAAACTGCCTCAGGATCTGTTTTTCCCTCCCAGGCAGCTGGATTAAGTGCAGTGTGTCTCCCAGGCAGACTTCCCCTCCTCTAATGTCACTGTACAGACTACCCCCACTTCTTCTCTACCCTTGCTCTACTCCTTCACTACCTTCGGTTTGCTCCTGCCCCTTCTGCATTAATATGGACCACAGCCAAGGTTAACTGGCACTTCTTTTCATTTTCAATTATTTCCCTCTTTGTGCTTGTTTCCATGTGGATAGTCATTACCACTGTTACCATGGATTTCCATGTACAAGGTTCCTTTCATGAAGATTTTTCCTTGCTTGCTTAGGTTCTCATTCTTTTTATCTTCCTCCCCATCCATCAAACTCATCAGTTCTTTAAAACCTTGTTATTAGTGTATGCTGCACCGTCTTCTCTGGTTTATCCTACCAGGACGTTTGTTTCTGTAGTCTGTCTAAAGTTAATTTCTATCCCAGGTTCCCGCAGCCCTTGTGTATCTGTTACAGTGTTTAAGTTGAGGTATCCAGGTCTTGTCAGCATTGTAGAAAAGACTGACTTAACATGTTTTGCAAACACATGCAAAAACTTACCGAAACACACAAAAATAAGTGCAAGAAGAGAACGGAGTCATTACTGAATTGCAGATACCCCTCAAGAAAATAACATAGACGTCAGTCCACTGGAGCAGAACTATATCTGTCTTCTGTGAACCTCTCTGAAATACATCTGTTTTTCTCTGTTCTTTCTCATGGCTGAGTGTTGACATCAACATTAAGTCATGCTGATCCATGCTTAGCACCCCAAGCAACCCATCAGTCTCTACAGAAAGAAAAAAGAAATTTGTTTTGTTATTCTCAAATCTGTGTCTGCTTTGCATTGCTTTTCAATTTGTGAAGCAGGGATTTAATGAGAACATTTCCCAGTGACAGTACTCATTCATAATTGAGATCCCCGAGTCAATTAACAGCAACAAAAAGGGGGAGTGCAAAACAAACAAATGTGACTTAATAATTAGAAAGAAAGCTTGAAAACAACACATACAGTAGTGTTAACATTACAGATTCTATAAAAATGTCCTCATCAACAAATAGCAATTAAAAGACATGCAGTCACAGAAATGATTGCATTAGGCTGTACGTGGCAGCTGCACCAGCAACCCCACGCCCCTTCACCACCCTAGGATATCATGACTACACTCCCACGTTGCACCTGTTCCCTGCAGAACAGAAGGACTTTGTAAGTATATGGAGGTCTTGTAACATATACTATCTCTGTTATTTCATTGCCTGGTGCAATTATAGACTCTCATCTGTTGTTGAGCGTGAGACAACTGTTCATCGTCAAAGTTCCCGGAGCTGGCACCGTCAGATTGACTGTGACACAGAGTTTCATCAGTTTGAACCCAGACATTAATGCAAGAACATATTTTAGCTCTGCCTCCAGATGAAAGCTTCTCCAGAACATTTTCATTTCCGATCTCTTAAGCCAGTGCCTAAGATTAATAGTCATTTAAAGAGTCTAATGTAGATAGTCTGGCAATGCATTCTTTTGCTTATATTATCCCATCATTGACTGAATGGGTCTCTAATTCCTCTACCCTGTCTAAGAGCAGTAATCAGTCAGGAATATGCCTCAATCCAGAAACAATAAAAGCTCAAATAACCTCTGTCTGCACTCCTTTTTTATTTTTTGTACTATCCTCATTCAGTGTGTCCCTGCTTCCCTTACGTTTTCTTGATTTGTGTGTTTCATTTCAGCCTTCGATGTTGCTATTTGTACGAATCAAGTTTCACTGGTAGCTTTTTACCCAGGCCCTCCAAAGCAGCACCCCTACACATGTTAACAACAGCAGCTACTTTCTTACCAGCTCCATTGAAATTCTGTCCTCTTACACGTGTCCCTGGGATTCCACCAATACCTGAAATTTTTATTCAGTATGTAGTGCACTGCAGAGATATTTGCTCTGCAATGTCTGCAGTCTGTGAATGCATCAGACTGCAAGGATGGCAACATTCATGGTCACATTTTTTGCCTGTTTTCACATCACTAAATGCCTTCTTCCGTCCTAGTTGCTGTTTTAGAAGCCTGAGAGGGTGAATGTGTTTTTGATTGAGTACTGGTGTCTAATGTTTGTTTGAACAGGCCATGTCAAAATGTCTGGTGGCTTTCCTTTCATGCCCACTGAACACAGAAAATATTTTCATTCATGATAATGCTGTGTCAATATGAACCCTGTTCAACAGGAGCCTCTCTCACCTCCTGTTTGACCTGCAGAGATTGACATGCACTCCCACTGCTCTCCTAAATTACACATGCAAACTCTCCATTTTTGTCTTTTTAAGTATTCTACAGCAATGCGCACTGAACTGCACTTTGTCATAATTTAAGAAAAACAAAAGGAAATAAAAAGATTAAAATCAAGCACTGGGTAAATATGCATAGATTGATACATACATTTATGCATGAAACCGTGCCTAGGTGTATGTCTACTACTGACCACCTGCAGAGCAAAGAGGTCATGTCTCTGGTCTTCCGTAGCAACAGAAGCAACACTCTGAGGATCCAGTGTTTTCGAGCCATGATGCACTCCAAGCGTTTACACAGGTGGTTATCATATGGCCAGTAAGACATACTTAGAATCTGAAGGCATGTATCAGTACTTGTTTCCTCCAGCAGTCATTACACTACATGATATAACTGAAGTGAGTAATCTTTGCACTTTTTGGATTTCGTCAGAGAACTGAAGTTTCAGTGTGTGTGATATCACGCAGAGACAGGGAGTAACATGGAGAAATTAACCAAGAAAGCGAGACAAGCAGGGGCACTTTCTGACGGGGAAGCCGGGGTGTTATGGTTGGCTTAGCTGTGTCTGCTGCGTGTGAGTATTACAGTATAAGACCTACTGTGCACACCTTCACGCATATGAATTTATACTTGGAACCACTTTTAACCTAAGTCTTGAGATAAGTGGAAATAAGTCTGTATATACTCTGTCACAGCCCATTTGTGCTCAACATCTCTTCAACCGTGTGCTGTCAAACCTCAGCTGAGGCCCTATGTGGGTGAACATCTTGCATGTATGTCTATGGCACCAAAGGATAGTAAATGCAGAAAACTAGTGCCAAAGACCACAATGTGTCAAAGCTCAGGTGGTTACAAAACAGTTATCAAAAATGCTATGTGGTCACCATTTTCTTGCTTCCTGTGATTCAACTTTCAGGACATATTTCTTTGTTATAGGTATAGTAATGGGAAATACAGACCAAGGCAGTGGTCTGCGGTCACAGACTGTGAAGAGGAGGAATGGGTTACGCCTCTGGAGTGATATGTGGAAGTTGCCATCTGGTCTCTTTTGTATTCTCATCCATCATCATGGTAACCATCAACATAACCTACAGGTGAGGGAGTGAGGGTCAATTTTTGTGAATGCATATGCGTTGTTTACATGGGTTTGTGAAGTCAAAGTTTAATGCGTTGTACAGTTAAATGA
Source organism: Oreochromis niloticus (assembly GCF_001858045.2). NCBI lineage: Eukaryota > Metazoa > Chordata > Actinopteri > Cichliformes > Cichlidae > Oreochromis > Oreochromis niloticus. Next base: position 54,996,742 of record NC_031972.2, on the reverse strand, counting down.
CTCCAAGTTTAAAATAAGGCTAAATCGGGCTGTTTGAGAAAAAAAATTCTTTAATACTCTCTGTCTTGATCATTGGTTTTAAATATGTTTAACCATGATTGCTTTTGGCTGACAGATACATATAATAATAATGGTGAGAGGCACAGACTAAACATCTGCCTTCAACATGTACTTACTGCTGTTTTTTCTACCTCACTGGTGGGTGATTTAAGCGCATACAGAAATGGCAGACACATTTCCGTCAGCAGCAAAACGAAAACAGAGGGGGATGCGCGGAAAAGCAGCAGGGCAGTGTCGTGCACTGCATCAAAATGCACAAGATGTTTTGCTCGAAGAAAACCCCTCAGCATAAAATTGTTGCTCCTTGGTGTGTATGACTGTGGACATCTATCCATGAACCTCAGTGTTTATGAAATATGAATAGGGACACCTTAATTGAATCAGTAATCCCAGGCTTGCTCCAGGGCAGGACCACCATGTGTTGCTACGAAGAAGAAGCACTTTCTGACTGTCTGCTTTGAAATGGCTGAAAAGCAGTAAGAGTTCCTGAAAGCAGTAAAACACAACTCTTATGTTTAAACCCCTCCTTTAATTGCACAACCACTGTTGTTTGATATACAAAGACAAAAATACTGAAAACAAATTAATTGAGACCAAATGTCACATCCACATCACGCATTTAAGAGTCTGAGTCATACTATGTGTGTATCTTCGGGCTTGCCTGTTTCCTCTAGTAAATAACTGTTTTAGCCGTTTCCTACATTTTTGCCACCTATAAATACCAGGCACTCTTCAAATCAACGCCTCACCCTTGTCTAAATTCGGGCTTTACTTATCAAAGAGGACTAGATGTGGAGGTGAACCTTCAGCACTATCAGGGTCACTGTGCTTCAGTTGCACCCAATGAACAAACACAGTGACAAGTTGTGCATATTAGTCACTGTCAGAAATGACCCAAAGTGTGAGTTGGAACACTAGTGCTTTTTCCAGATGTGTTGTTCATTGTGGGAGAACTATCAGTTAACCTGTTAACCTGCTCTATATCACACTGACTGTTCCAAAAGACACTGTCGGTAATTTGTGTCAAAACCTCCTGTTAATCCATCTGTCGATGTCACTGAGTTTACATTGCTCCCTAACTGATTAATAACAGCTAACAGTCGTTTGGACCACTATGAGACAAATTCCAGAGATATGCAGTGTAGGCTGACATATTGTGTTGATATTTTACGCGCACACCTACGTACAGAAACATGGCAGGCAGCATCAAAACCTTGGAAAAATAAAGATAGGGTTAACATTAAAGCAATACTTTGGAATTTTCAGTGTCTTATCCAGCTAGATGAGGAGATTCATGGAGAAATTCCAAAGTTACCACCGACAGCTGGTTTTCTAAGCTTACCACAAAGACTTAAAAACGTGGAAAATGCTACAGTGGCTCTATCCAATGTGACAAAATCTCACTGAACACAGCTTATCTTATTTGCTTTAAGTGTTCAAAAGTACAAGCATAATACAAACACATTTTCAGGGATTTTGTTATGGTATTAGACGTCTTTTCCAAAATCAGTCTTCCTAAAAGGCTAGTCTTTAACTTCAGCTTGCCCCTGTCTCTAACCAAGGAAGAAAACACACAGTTTTAACAGACTAATAAAGTTTTACAGAAATACTCACAAATAAAAAATAAACTCCCTCATGCTATAAATCCATTAATAAGTTTCAGGCTGACGCCACCGTGTCAGTACTGCCAGTAAGTTTTGTGTCAGCGTGGCTGTTTCTCCACCAGCTTTGTTTGTCACTTCATCTGTCCATAATTACTGGACTTACAATTCCACAAGATCCGCTTTTGCCCTTAGAGGAGGACAGGAGATAAACACCGGGCTTTTCAAAGTCACTCATTTCTGCACTTTATGTTAACTGACAAACACTTTTCCTGGAACAAAACACACTTGTTATGGGTCGCATATTTTGAGCCGCCAGTGTACACTCATCAGCATCATCTCACACAACCAGTGTGAACTATAAGGTGGCGGAAGAAATCTCTTCCCTTGACCACTAATTGAATAGTGTGGCAACAAAACAAAACAGAAGTGTTATTTTCACATGTTCACCACATGAAAAGTTTAGCTAATAGTTAAATTTAGACAAGAAAACATCACAAAGTTCACACCTGCTTTTGAAGCTTCTGTCAAATGCCACAATTTGTTTTCTCATCAGATTCTGACACAATCAACAAATTCAAATAATACAAAAACAGCCCAACAGTTTAATGGACTTCAGGAACGTGAGTGTAATGTGAGTCACATCTAAGGCATGCCTATTGTCTTACTCTGTCCTTTGCATGACTTGACAGCTGTAACAAGATAAAATATAGACTTTTGTTAAAGTCTTTTGTTCTCCAGCACAAGATCAAAAATTAGCTTTTTAACTGTGAAGGAAAATTTATCCCTAAGTTTTACTGGTAAATGTATGACTAAAACCTTGATGCAACCATAAGTGAATTTTGCATACAAAGTCTGAATAAAGTGTTTGGCCATTAATAAAGGAGCAAAATTTGATCACTGACAGTCTTGTGTGAACTCCTTTCCAGGCTAAAATATAAATTTAAGCAAGACAATTAAAGCCACTAAACATAAAAGAGAAAATATTCCACGGAACAATAGGCAAAACATTATGCCTGAGGTTGCTATTTGTGTTGACTAAGTGATGGGTTATGCAGGGAGAGGAATAAGCACTGGAATATTTTTGAGTGCACTTCAGAACAAAGACTCAGATCTGTTATGTTTCTGATGTATTCTCTTCAGGTTCAGTTACTTTCAAATGAAGAGACAGATATTTTTATTCTACTTTTAAGTTTCTTGCCAGAATGACACAGCGCTGAACCCACCGTCCCACTTGTGGATAATGTTTTGCAGGCGTTTGAGCTAAAGCTAGCTTAGGCAAACGTCAATCAGTTACAGATTAGAAGTGTGCAAGGGAGCAGCCAGGCAGCAGTCAAACACATAGCAGGGTACCTATACATTTTTCTCTGGATAAATTAACCTCTTGCTCCTTGGCGCACCCTCAAACCATCTCAGGGTCAGCTAAGGTCAAGCTATGGGCCTCATTCACCCACTGTCTAATCCTATCTCATCATCAGCTTTCATGCTTTTATTTTCATTAACTTTTTTCAGCCTGGTTTCTAGTGTTTCTCAACAGCATTTCCTTTCAAGCCTCAGCAGATTTTTTTTTCTTCTTTTTCTTACCCCGTTTTTTGTTGTTGTTGTTAAAAATACACCACATTTTTACACTGGCAGCAGTACAAACTCTATAATACCCACAAACATTTTTGCCAGTAATGCCATTTCAAAACAATAAAAGCACTGTCTGGAACTACATTAAACAGAATTACACAGAGTACAGATACACTGATTTGCTGGAGTTTGTATGTCATGCAACGTGCTTACAAACAGGCTCAGTATAATTTACCGTCCCTAGTGACAGTTATTCTTGTATGATTGCAGGTTTAGATGATTACTTTATGAGTCAAGTGTGAATGCTAAAGGAAGAAAAAGACATTACTCTCCTTTTATTTACTTTATTTGTAAGCTGTTGTCTGATTTGAGTTTTATGCTTTTGAGCTGTCCAAATTATGAAGGTAATCCACTGCTTACAATGTCATTCAAATTTACTAAAGCAGTTAAACATCTCAAAATATTTGTTTTATGTCATGGCAGCTCAGCTAGCATGCGTGTGTCTTATATTTATAGATGATTATAAATTAATTAAAATATATTTTGCTTTGAGGTTATATCTGTGTATGAACCTAAACATTTATTATATATAAATAGTAACTTGGTATGTATGTGCTAAAATAAACAGTATATAAACACTGTGATATAAGGTCAATATATGGGAAGATCATGATGCTTGTTTCTCAAGAGTTCCATAGATGTAAGCAGACTCCAAAATGAGCATCACATGCAATAACCATAATTATAACATTAGAGCAGGTCTTTTCCACATAGGAAATGAGCTAAAGGTCTTGTCATATCTCCAGTTTAATTTTTTTGTGCCAAGCTGCCACTCATAGCAGAAAGGCCCCCGAGATTCCTGCCAACTTTATAGAGCACTACCAGGCACCGCTGTTGCTAAGCTGCCGCAGCTGTCACAGCTAAAAACTATGTCCTCTATTTTACCCCAGGCAACGGATATGTCCCTACATGCTTACAAAATCTAACACCCTCCCATATCCTCATCGAGAGAAGCAGACTCTATATGGTGACAGAAAAACCCGATCATGTTACAGAGCACTATCCATCGATGATCTAGTAACTCCCCACCCTCAACCCAACCTGCAAACTGAAGATTTATGGAAAATGCCATCCCACTCACATTTTCACTTCCAAGTGTGCTATTCCCAGCAGTAGGGTTACAGAGTCTTTGACTCCACAAATAAGTAACAGAGGGAAAGCAATAGATTATCACCTCACTCAGAGAGCACCTTGTACTGAAGTGACAGAACTGAGGTATGTCAAACTGATGCACCCTGTCTAATAGGCAGGATACTGTCAGGGGCCATCATTTGGTTGAGTAAATGCGAGACATGCTGTGGTTGAGTGGTTTTGGCTGCACTGATGCTTTGGTAATGCGGCTCTCTCCACAGATCCCAACTATGCAGAATATCTTTGCCTTATATTCAGTTCGGTTTTTGAAAATAAATTGCAGGGAGCCTCTGTGTGGTTAGGCCTATGATTTTCAAATACTGAGTAGCATGCATTTATGCTTAAGCTAACTGAATCTTCTGCTTTTGGAAATGTTAATCTTCCAAATAGCCCAAGGTGTTGTATTTTGAAGTGATCCAGAACAGACCATCTGGAAAGCACCTGTGATCCATACAAGTATTTACATGTCCCCAGCAGAAACCTGCTGGGTGTAGTGAAGCATCAGTCTAGCAGATTGTAACAAGGGCAAAATAAGCGCTCTCTGGTGCACTTTACTTTTCCCACGAGTCCAGATAGGAGAGAATACAGTTAGGCAGTAAAAACTGATGTCTGTCTGACAAAGAGTATAATGTTTTCTACAAGATGTGCTCTTACCTGTGCATTCAGCTGTATGCCAGGTGACTGCTAATCTGTTTTTTTATGGGAAAAATCAGTTTCAGATGATTATAGCTATTATACATGATTATAGCTAGCTTGCTATCTCATTTCTATAATACATATGCATTTCTTCTGTGGAATATTCTTTTGAAGTTCAAAAGCATCGTCAGTGCAGTAAAAGTAGCAGCAAGAAAGTTTTTAACTTCTCTCTGTTTTCTTTATTCTTGCTCTCTGACTTTGTCACTTCTATGTCAGTTTTTCCACTGAATCTAGTAGTCCTTTGTGTGAGTGTCAGGGGTGTTTTCACTCAACCATGGCCTTGGCTGCGAGTCAGAGGGAGTTTCTGTTTTCCACTGGACTGGAATAGTGGAAAGATGTCTCTCATCAGCCACTGGAGGGCAGTCACGTGCTGTATAACAGGTATGACTACAATAGCAGAAGCAATTATATCAAGGCTCTTTGGCCATTTTTGAAAGCGCTTCATGATCCCTTTGCTGATCAAGTCCAAAAGCATATATATATATATATATGTATATGCTGTATTTAAACAGGCAGACAGGCCATAGTAATATTCCCTTTGAAGTGTCTGTTTGAAACTCCCGTGGCCTCAGCTGAATTGACTGCAGAGGTCAAGGTCATAACCCAGGTGGGACATCCACCAACTGACCTTTGACCTCAGGCCAAAGGTGTCACCAGATGGTCAAAAGTGATAAAACAAGTCTGCTGTGTTTCCAACAGCAGCTTCAGTACCAAAAATGTATAACAAACACCTTTATGACTACAGTAAATGCTTTACAATCATATAGAAAAGAATTTTTTTCCATTTATAAAACAATATGTGCTGTGATAAAATAACCACCAGAGGGCGGTAGTACAACACACTTAATATTTTGTGGCAGGCTACGCTGTCACACCCTCAGTGGGTGAGTTTTGGTAACTTTTTTTTTCTCCTCCTCATTTTTTTCTTTTTATCATTTTTGTCTGAATTGCATATGTCGAAAGTCCGAGTTCAAATGTTTGCAGCTCATGTCGGCATGCTAATACAGCAGCTAGGCTTCAGTTAGAGACTGTAGGGATCTAATGTTTTATTCACAGCACATCACCCATCAAGGTTTTAATATCAACTTACAGTAACTCCTCTACTGCCTGAGGCACACAAGAGTACACAGCTTCACTTTTTCAATACACACCATAAGAGGCACTTGGGCTGTCTTTTTAAGCAACATTGATTTTTAATATCTCTTATGTTAATTGCTTCAGCTATAAATCATTAATTAGTCAGTTTTGTATGTACCGTACAGCAGTTCGTGTCTGCACAGAGAAAAGACAAGTACACCATTAAATGAATCCCAATATTAAGGATACGTTACATGAGCGAATATAAGTTTTCCTCATTACTATGCAGATGCACCAAAAAGGTATTTCAAGATCTAATCTGATCATCTACACTACATGAGCTCACTGTATACCATGCAAGCAGCAGGGCATAGCATATTAAAACAGATTTAATGAAGCTAGCACTTTATGAAAAGACATTTATTAGATCAGTAGAATACATCACCATCACCATCATCATGCCAAAAAGCAGCAAGAGCAGCACTTCATTTCCTCAGAGCCACTCCATGTGCACTACAGGTCCCCCACATTTTCTCTTCATAATCATGATCTTATCATATATGCACATTCACAACTGGTGTTTAACTTGATTTGTGAGCCTCAAATCTCTTGAGGCTGGCCCCAGCTGTTTCTCATCTTCCTCTGTCTTGGCTTCCAAAAGCAGATGAAGCTCACAAACACACAATGTTATCTGGCATACTAATGTGCTGCAGAGTTGAACTGGTTACTGTTGTTCACTGGTCTGTGGGCATTTCAATCCATAGAGATTATGTTTAGTTCTTGTTTTATATCAAGTATACAATTTAGAGTCCTAACAGAAATAGTATGTACAGCTTTCAAATAATAACTACTGTCCACTAGAATAGCAAACAATTGAACTCTACAACATCAGAGTGGTTATCATTGCCATAGTAAAACAGCAACACTACAATAGCACTGACATGCACTAGCACATACTGTCATATTTCTCAAACATATACCATAGTATTTATATTTACATGGTGTTCACAGCTACATTCCAGGTTTGTGTTTGCGTGGATATTCATCATATTCAGAAAAAAAAACTGTTAAGCTGTTACACCGATCTGTGAAGAATATGGATATGAGTCAATAAAATGCAAAAAAAAAAAAAATATATATAGATACTGGCTTATTGCTCAGTACATTTGATATGTAATGCATTTGACACTGAACCAAACTTGTGATACTGTACTTCCAGTCCTACTGCAGACAATACAGTTATTTGATTAGATTGGTCCTGCAAATCAACTTAATCAAACCAAATATTAACCTCCAAGAAGTCTCCTGCGCATGAAAAAAGGGAAACACACAATGTACAGAACTGTTTATCAATAAATACACAAGTAAAGGAGACAAAGTGTATACAAGGTATAATTAAATAAATATGGAAGAACGCAGAATGAGATTTGGCATACTGAAACGATAGAGTTAGCAGCCATCCATATACTGTGAACTGACACTTAACTTTAAATGTTGAGGCTAGAAGGAATCTGATAACTACAAACAAACAGAACAAGTCTTTGTTTTGGAAGCTTATCTAGGGGTAGGACACAGACACGTACAAAACCTCCTTGTTTACAACAGCTTTTGACAGATATTTTTTTAAAAATAAATTTCTACACGGGAAAGCAACATGAAGCAACTTGATAACTACAAGCATTCCCTTTCAGATGAGCAGATGTTACAGAATACAGTATTTACACATTTTAGTTACTTAATTAGTTTCTTTTTTTTAAATGAATGATAAATGCTCCTCTGGATTTCTTGCAGTGATCGGGCATCGTGTCCTTTTGATGAGCTTCATGTTTTTGTTGTTGACGATGAGTCTTTTAATTCTCAAGACCTTATTCGTATAATCTCAGCTACTTTTGCTTCATGTTTCTGTAGCAGAAATTATCGGGGGTTTATCTGCACTGACACTTAAAAGCATACCATGTAACTGCCACTGTCAGATCCACCTCCACAAGAGTCTTTAAGGTGGATATGTCACTCTGCAGTATTCAGACCGCATGAGCCAACTAAGATAACATGCTCCAATGGTCTTGCGTGATACAACATCCTGATTCCTGCAGTCCTCCATACTGGTGAACTGTAAACATGGCTTCCCACGCACAGAACACTCCAGCTGGCACTTCAGGGTAGCATCTACTTTTTGAGGTTTAACTTTTCTTGTTCCATTCTTTGTGGAAGAAATCTGTGTCTCAGAATAGAGGATAAAAACAGGATGAGTTTACTGAATGAGAACTGAGTGTGGTTAAAAGTCTGTGCTAACAGTCAAGGTTTGTAAGTCACACACTGCGGGGAGCCCTCTCCAGTTCATGGGTCCTGCGGTTGCGACCCTTTTGCCTCTCTTGCAGGTGTTTCCACTTGGCTGCCAGCCCTTGAGCATGCATGTGGTTGCGAGGACTCATGGCAGTCTTCTGCTGCTGTTGCTGATGTAATTGCACTTTCTGTACCAAGTGAGATTTTTGCCTCTTGTGCTTCCTCTCCCGTTTCCAAACTTGCTCGCAGAACTCGTCCACACTATTTAGAGTTGGGTGATTGACCAAAGAGAGGAAGTCCCTGTACCACAGCTTTTGATTGGGAGTTTCTCTAGAAGAGGAAAATTCATGGGCAGGGGCACTGGCTGCTTCTTCATCGCGATGCAGAAGATCTTCCAGACGCTCTGTGTCAATGACCTCTAAGTTAACTTTTAGAACTGTCTGCATGAAGCCGTGTTCCACTGCCTGGCACAGATAAATGCCTGAATCCTTCTTGTTAAGTGTGCGAATCAGGAGGCCCTGCTCGGTGTGGATAAAGCGCTCCTCTGAATTAATCTAAAGAGTGAAAGAATCAGTGATGAGAGAGGCAGAGTGAAGGACAAAGAGAAAAAAGACAGAAAAAATGCATTCAGAATCTGAAATCTATTATCATATTATACTGTCCAAAAAATCAACTATAGTATTTGACTAAAAAAAAGAAAAAGAAAAGGTAGGCGACAGGTAGGTGATTCAAGGACAACCTGAGATAATGAGAACTATAACAGATACAGGTACTTCTACACTGGTGCACTGCATGATTGCAATTATGCAATTAACATTCAACAATGGTCTAGTTAGGCAGTATGTATTAAAATGCTGAACAGGCCCAGTTGATTCTGAATTTGTATCAAGATATCAAGTAGATACAATGTAAGTGATTTTGGAAAATAATTAATTGGTACGACATGGAGGGCTGGAGCTTCAGTCAGAAATTGCAGTCGATATTTCGATAACCGTAAAGCATTTCTGTAGGTGCAAAGTATTTGCAAAAAGGTCAATACCTGCATCAGTTTGGGGGGTTTTTTGGCTTGTTTTTTACAGTATAATAGGTTTTGGGGAAAATGCACATGGAGTATAGATTTGAGAAATCATCCGTGATGAAAAGGAATGAGTCCCCTACTGTAGAGTGACTATATGGTAACTAGAGAGTTAACATCAAAACACCAAATACATTTTAAGAGAAGGATGTTCCATCCCTTTAACATTCCAGTAGCCAAGGAATGTGGTAGTTCAGTACTTTACTGAGTACTTAGATACTTAGTCTGGTTGTTTTATTGGGGGGGTTTTGTCACCTGTATTATGTGTTACCTAACGCAGTCTCTTTCTTTTCTTTATTTACTTTCTGTCAAGACAGACTGTATCTGAGTCAAATTGATCCAGATGCAGTCTGAATCTATTTTTCTGAAATGAAACACATTATGTGTGCTGTGATGAAGCCCACCTCTTGTTTGTGGTCATCCGTTGTGGATTGATACTGCCAGTATGTCGTAGCTCTCTGGGACTTTGGACTACACTCCAGGAAAGTGCTGCTGTTCTCCACACCGTACACAGTTTTATCCTGGAGGGTTGACTGTCCACTTAATTCATCTGGGGAAAAAATGTATTTTGTTTAGGTATTGCAGGTTTTGGCTATGTGATTTATTTACAGACAATAAGTTAGAAACATTAACTGAAGGTTATTCAGTTACTGCCAGTCACAAAATGTTCTAATTTCTCATCATGCTCAGTCATAAACAGCATATAAAGAGGCAGCAACAACAACAATGACATTTACTAGTCAATATCTGAGTTTTACATACAATTAAATATATACGCCACAATTTTTATTGAGTTTTTTTGTAGTGTCTGGTTAAACCTTCTCAACTTGGAAGCTTTTACTAACATTTTCTTCTTTTGTCTATTTCAGTTAAAGAAAGAGATGTATAATTAAGATAGTGAGTAAGTATATTAGACCAGTCCTGCTTTTGTACAATTACAGTGCATTAGACTGAAGGGTTTGGCAACAGAAAGCAGACTTGGAGGATTCCTTAACGTGTTAATTACAAGCTTCACTTCAACTGACCTTAATCTTTAAACCACCAGAAAACACATAAAACAAGTAGATACGACACCACACACATTCAACTCTACTATCTTCTCCACCCTTTTTGATCAGGTCAGGAAAGGCCAGTTATAACACATATACATATATCGAAAAAATACCATGGTGTTGCAGATCTGAGCACTGTGTGAGTGGGTCTCCATTCCTGATATCTTGCCTCCTTGTTCTCCTGCAAAAACAAACAGACAAAAAAAATATTTATATACATACACATATATATATATATATGAACATTTTCCCAAGTCAAAAGAAGCAACAATTTCATGGGTGTGGGTGTCTGTGTGCTAAAGAAAATAGGTGTTCAGTCACTTTGTATGTGTGTGTGTGTGCATCTGAATGAGATTTGCAGAGATTTGCAGCTGTACTGGTGGCCAACACAAACAAATAAGCATCATTCAGCTTAAAGCTTAGCAGGAAAGCTTTAATTATAGGGTGTGTGACATAGGAATTCAAATTAATAAATCTTTCTAGCCTGTCATCTCTGTCGGTTTCACATGGAAAAGAGATAGAGTTTCATGTTTACTGTCAAGCATTACCATGAGAATATTTCAACCATCAGCAATTGAAGCAACTATGGAGACACCAAAGCAAACTGAAAAATAATTCACCTTTGTTTCCTCATGTTCCAACTCAAAGTTTTTATATTGGTGCTTAGAAAAATATTAGAGTCCAACTAACACTTAGAACAGGATGCAGCTAGCATTTAAATCAATAAGCCCCAAGAAGCTATGAGTGGGCGGCTGCACAAAAAGCACAACCACACAAGCACACATCAATCAGTCCACGACTACTACAGCATAACCAAACCACCGCCGAACCTACCTCACCCCTGGTTCACCCAGGCAGCCTCCAGACATCACTGACACTGGCTCTCATTTGCAGTCAACACATGAGGCAGTTTATATTTCTAGTTTTCTGCTAGAAACAGGATCCTGTACCTTCAGGGGATTTTGGCAAATACGCAAAGCCTGCACTAAAAGTGCACCCTAGCTCTAGTGCTGAATTGCGGCTATGTCCTCAGTCTATTCATATAATCAAGTTTTACCTCAAAGAAGTATAGACTGTAGATTTAACCAACACAATTTAATAAACAATCGTGATTAAAACCCTAACAGGACAACACTTGTGTTTTAAAAAAAGCAAGTTGCTCAAATAAAATGTTTTTTTTTCTTTTTGCATTATATACTGTATTTATGTACATGCATGCCAATATATAAAATGTTGTATGTGAATTGTGCTGTTGGAGGCATCATTTCCATTGGGGTGAAAGTCAAGCAGGCCATTTACCAATCGGAAGGTCGTGAATGGATTCCTTGGCCACTCCAGTCTGCCTATTGAAGCATCCTTGGACCAGAAACTGAACCCCGAGTGCCCCTGATGCATAAATGTGACTGTGTATGTAAATGTTAGACAAAGCTCTTAGGTATAGAAAAGAGTGTGATTGGGTGGATGGGGCTTGTAAAAAAGCACTTTGAGTTCCCAGTTAGAGTACAAAAGTGCTATATAAGTACCAGTCCAGGCCATTGTAGGCAAACCTAAACTTGCTCTGTGTCTTACAGATCTGATTAGCTGCAACGTAAAAGATCTCAAGCAGCTTCAAAACACTGGCAACATGTTAAGTATGACTGTGAAATACGTATTCACTACCTCTTAGCCATGGGAAAGTATCTGGAGCACTCTGTGCCATCCCATGCACAATAAGGGTCTCTTGCCAAGCAGCATTCAGCACAAGCCTTCCCATAAACCTCACAACGATGCAGAGGCATCTGCGAGACACCGATGTCTGAACCCAGGTAGAGTTGTTGCTGTAAACAGAAAAATATCAAATATTTGTTATTTTATGTCTTAGGAGCTCTAGTTTAGGTATTAAGTCTGGGTGGGCAGTGTGGTTTCATTAACTACTTTTGGCTCAGATGTTGTTTCTCAATAGAGCAAGAAAAGAAAGATAGATACATTTTACTACAATTATCAATTATCATGCTCATTTTGTCTCATCCTGCAATTTCAGTTGACAACCCAACTGTTGCGACAAACCCAACAATCAAGATTTTTCTGTGGCAACATGCTGTTGTTTAAATTGCGCACACAAGCATGTCTTTGTTCTGTCTTTTTACCCTGAAGCAAGATGTGTCACCCATAAGAGATCGCTTTCTCAGAACGGTTTTTCAGACACACTTATATAAACAAGAGTCACTTGTTTGCCACGAATGTCTACAATATGACAGCTGTGTAAAGTTTAATCATAAGCAGTACTTTAGTCTGTACCTGTTTTGTAGATAGTTCCATAGCTGTAATGGCTGCAGGCTCCTGTAAAATATAATAAAACAAAAATAATTAAAAACAAACAACAGATCTTTCTGATTTTATAGTTTCCAAAATAAAATAATATGGCTGATGGGAGAATAGCCTACTCTGAAAACAGTCATTTCTTCTAATAGGACTTCCTCTAAGTCATGCCAGGAACCTCTGGGGATGGATACCACTTTCAGAATTGTTCCCATGTCTAGGATATAATGAAAGTACAAATTTTAGGTTAACACTGCTTCATAGTTTCAGTCGATTCCTTACTACAGTATGTCTGTATGTTTAGTTATAAATAATATAGACTTTATACTCTTTATTTGTTTTACCTGTGCCTATGAACATAACATCGTAAAGGCCATCTTCTGCCTCGACTTTGTCCACCACTATCTGGGTGAACTGGTAGTCCACATCTGTTTTGACTATGATTGGTCGATTATTAATGGGGTAGACAGGGTTGAACATAGCTGGATGGCTTCTGGCAAACTGCACAACTTCATCGGGGAGGTCCTTTGTTGTGTCAAATCCACCAAATGTCTTGCTTGGACACTGTGGGGGAAAATAAAGGTAACTGTGTCTGTTACATTGTTGGTTGTAAAGAAGCAAGAACTCACAAGCTTTAGGACATCCTCTTGTAAAGAGGATATTGTACTCACTGTGCCAGGCCGTGGATAGGGAACACGTCCCTGGAAGGGCACCCACTGATAGCTGGGCCCATCTCTGTGGGCGTACGGACCCAGGAACACTCTTCTGATGTCTGTCATGCTGTACATACACACAGCTGAACCCTTGAAGATGTTGCTAATAGAAGAAAGAATGAGACAGAAAAACACATGTATTTTTGAAGTTACAAATCATGTATTAAATGGACATGAACTACTAAAAACCATTTAACTACTTCAAAGTGAGCCACAGTACCTGGAAGTAGTGAATACTGCATATACAACTGGGCTCTTGGGATCTTTTGTGCTCATGAGAAAAACATCCTCTGAAAGCCAAAAGAAAAGGCAAGACGTATAAAGATATTGTGCAAATATTTCAAATTAAGGAAATAATATGTGGAGGTTTGGGAGCGATCACTTACGTAATTCATCAAAGTGTGTGTCTATTCCATTATTCCCGGGCACAGAGCAAATAAGTCGAGCTTTCAAGAAGGTTGTCCATTTATTTACCAGACTCCTGTGACCTCCCAGGTCATTCTGTTGGACGTGGCAAAAAATGTTACTGTCTATGCTTACTGATACTGTCATTTTCACTTTTTTAACACTGTTTAAAGCATACTAAAGACACAATACTAGCATTCATATTGTTATTATTATCATATTCAGTCTCTCTAATTCCTAATTTTTATTCAGTGAACGCACAGTAAACTCTCTGTACAAAATAAACTACCAAAACTACCAAAAAAATTCTATAACATATTAAACAAGTCGAATAAACGTCCATGTTTGGGTTTTGTAAAATGTATTTCTACATTTCTATACATATTTTTATATATATTTTTGTGAATAATGCAATTCTAGATGCTGTACAAAAAGAGGACAGCACATATTGAACTGTTTGTTCCAGTGCACTTTTTAATAATATGCATCTCTGTGCCTCACAGGGTAGTGTTTGTCTTCATGAACATAGCACAAAAACACAGACGCACAAAGCTCTGGCTCATAAAAATGGATTTCACTTTGTGTTGATTTATGACAGTAAATTATAGTGTATCCAAGAAATGCATATGCTGGAGTTAATACCCCATTTTACATAATGGATGGCTTGTCTTGTGTTGAAGATAGCAGATTCTTGACATTCTAGATAATCAGGCAGTCATGAAGGAGGCATGATGTGCAGCTAAACAGGGGTTTGAGGCTGACATCGCTCACTGATCTGCAGTAAGCTTACTGAATTCCTGCTAAATGAATAAGAAATGGATTTAGGCTGTGAAATTTGATACAAGGCCAGTTCTTTAACATAACCATCCCCTGGAGCTAAAGGCCCAATAAGTGCCAAAGCTTGGCATTAGGATAACAGTGCTGCCATTGATGGTGTGTTTGCCTCTCAGGTTCTGGCGACATTTGACATTTCTCTCAGGTTTCTGTCTTCCGGGGCAGTTGTACCACGCAAAACAAAGCCCACTCTTCTCCAGGCTAAAAATAATCACAGATAACAGCTCCTGAAAGCTACCATTATGAAAGCCACTCAGACACCCGTCAAGTGTTTTTTCCAGATACAGGAGCTATTTCACATAATGCTGGTGTGAACGTGTATGTGCCTTTGTCTCTCTCCTATTGTGCATATTGGGATTTTCCTTTGTAAAGGCCACCCTGCATGTCCTCTGTGTGCGTGCGTACTTTGCAGAGCTGTCCGACACGAGCATGCGTGGCCTTTCCAGTATGCTCTCCGTCTATAGCGTTTTCTCTGAAGAACAGGTAGATTTTGTCATCTTCTGGGTTGTCGCTCTCTGAAATAAGATGAATTCCTAAAAACCTAGGATCTGCAAGTGACAAACAAACACACACAAAGTCAATGTTAGTTTTTGTGTTTCTTAATCTGGAATAAACAACCAAAAAACCGCTTTGTAACTAGTTTTAAACCAAGTGCTAGATACTGTGTGAGAGTTTAAAGATGCTGTGAAATAGCAGACATGTACTCAGGGACTTCCCTCTATAGAGCCTGAAAGGCAATAACAACACTTAATATTAAATTTCACAACTCCACTGGAGACAGGCCAACTAAATGAATTATGTGCTTCTCGTTCTTTGTCTGGACTGCAATATTTTGAGCCATGAGCAGACAAGCTGCAGCACCTTAGCTGAAGCAGAATATGATGAATTGGAATAATATTAACTGGTGAAAAACAGTAAGTAAAACCTACATTTGAAAACTTGAGGTATGCCATTCCATCAACAGAGATGATAGTTCCGGTTATTAATGATATTTCTAGTATATTTTTCTATATTTTTCTTATATATTAGCACTCCTTAGCATTCATAGTGGTTGAATAAAGCTCAGACTCAGGGTAGTTTAATTTAAAGTTGTTTTAAGGTCAAACTCCCTTTTTTTTAGTACCAAACTGTGATAAATGTAAATCAAGTGATGGTACATTGAGATCCATGTCCACGAGGAGATCAGTGACGAACTCTGATCATATCTATTGGAAGCTGAGCTCAAATCAAACAAAAACACAATTGGGATCTAAGATTCAGCTTGCCAAATTAAAAACAAGAAAAGTACTGTATAATCAGAAGGGATTTTCCTCATCTCTCTCACCATTTAACCATCGGGAGTCATGCTGCTCTGTTCTGATTGGGTGATGCTTTCCAAGAGTGCGAAAGATGGCAAAGTCCCGCCCCATGAAATCAGCTGATGTTCCTGCATACAGTTCTCCATCTGAGATTAAGAGGAATAAACCGAGTTAGTTTAGTAATCTCAGATGAGAAAACAATCTTTAGGGATTTTTCCCCAGTGATGCAGGCGTGAAAGTCTGAGGGATTGTACAGGGGCTTAGCAGTATAGATAAACTTGGAGTCCTGAGAGAAAACAGACAGTGACAGATGTGATGAACATCAGGAGTGTGAAATTGACATTAACACCGTAGGCAGGGCTAAGAAGGGAGGAGAGAGGAGGATGAATGAATAGGTCAGAGGAGGAGGAACAGGACAGAGGTGCGAGATAGGAGGAGTACATAATAAAGCTGGTGAGAAAGGAAAGAGAAAAGGGAGCAGAGATTAGGGGTGATGGGCTGGAAAATGGCCATCTGCTAGGTTAAACACTCAGATGTAATGCAATGTGACTGGCAATGATTGGAGTAAGAGAGAAAAGGCATGCTCACATAGTTCACTTGCCAAAAAATGGGATTCTATGCAAAAAAAACTCAATAAAGTGTCACTGACCCCACACCCACCACTTAAATGATGCATAGTCACGGTGAAAAGAAGTTTACAATCGTGCCAATGAAGGGTTCCCAGTGTTTAAATACAAAGCTGGTCCACTTATAATGAATGAGAAGAATGCCTGTGTTCTGTTATTTGCTTTTACTTTGCACCCTATATATCTGCTGCAATGACAGAGCAAACCAGCGGGTGTATCTTAACTTACATGTTTTTATATGACCTCACTCTAACACACACAGACAGACAGCGCAGTGTATCCTCTCTTAAACTCACCAATTAGCATGGATGCAGTGAGCAGCTTGGGATCATAGGGACTCTTCCCACGGCCATTTTCCACGTGGGGCTCAAGTCTGAAAACACTGTCCTGTACATAGTTGGACAGACAAGCACAGAACCTTCAGTATATCATCAAATATCACTTTTTGGAAAAAGTTTTGACATGAAAAAATACACGGTAGTTTCCGTTTAAGTCAAAGTTTTCTGGGAAAGTCATTTTGTTGTCAGCATTTCACAACTTCCAGAACAGCATTGCTCGAGAGACCACAGGATGGTATTTAGGTTGTTTTTTTTTTTTAGTCCAAACTATCTTGGAAATATTGCGACATGATGCAAAAGTTGTTTTTGACAAATACTTGTGTGATAATGTTACACACTGTAGAGATAATATATAATACAAATGTTAGTCATTATGTAAAATAGGTGCAGTTTAAAATATTGAAGCATTTTTAAATTTTTACAGAATGAGTATTAAAACAATAAATTTCATTTCTCTCTAACTCTGTGACACCAAAGGACGCCCTACAGAGGAATTTCATATTTTGTTCATGATTTCTACACATGAGATAGATGGATTTCCTGCATCTAATTATCTGTAAATAGCTGTTTAATGAATTGGAAATTCACATCAGTCAGACTCAGTGACATTTGGAGGAGAAAAGAGTGCACATTAGACTGATGCACTGGAAATTCGTCAGACTATGAAACCCTGCGTTTCCACCTCATTTTGCTGAATGAAAACCACTTTTTATGCACTTATATAATCATCTGTTAGAAAGACAATTCTCTAACCCTCATGGCCACTGAGAGCTTTAAATACTTATACTTGATATGTCAGGAAACTCAGCTTTTATATTCTAAGGGATTATATGTTTGATAGAAATTGGAAACTTCAGTGGAGGTGTAGAGTGTGCCTGTACCTCTGATTTCTTGCCCACATCCAGGTAGGAGCACACAGGGTGGAAGGCTCCTGTCCCACACACATAGAGATGGGTCTGGTTGAATGGCTGCAGCACCTTCACAAAATTTGAGCATTCTCTCTGATGTAGCAAAGACAGAAAACAGTAAAATTATTATTTTTCAAAGTGTCATTCAGAACAGAGTGCCATTCAGAAAAATCCAGTGCCTGCATAAAAAAGACTTGAGACAAAAACAGAGCAAAGCTTAAAGTAATCTGCTGTATTTCCCCAGAGAATGACCCATAAACCCTACCAGTGTGCCGAGTAATAAATCTGGAAATAATATTAGGAGCCCACTAAACACTGTCATCTGATTCTGTTTTTTTTTCATTACATACTGTACTCAAAAGTCGAAGAAAGCAGTGTGTGTGTTTGTGTGTTGCACAACTGTAAGTGAAATATTGCATTGCTCTGCAGCCATATGCCGCATTTCCTCGTGTTCTTGCAGCACATGCCTGAGCGAACCTGACCTCAAATAAAACTGAATGTGTCACCACATTTTCACAACAGAAAATGTAAAAAAAACAAGAATACTGCCACAAATTATGCATGACTAAGTTATCTGGTTATACTAGGTCATGAGCAGCACAGTTTTTTCTATGATGCTGACCCTGACTGACCCAACATTTGCTGTGATAAACTCGTAACACTTGTGCTTTTTAACTTGTACTTGTCTGTCACACATATCAGACCTTCCTACTTTTCGTTTACTCTCCGTTTCATCTTGTTTGTTTTGATTGCATTAAATAGGATTAGTGAACAGACTCTTCACCTCCCATTAATTCTTACTCTTCTCCAACTATGTAACACAGAGACCACCCCTCAGGATACCCTATATATCCATGACATAATGTTTATAGAATAAAATAACACAAAACACTTAAGTGGACTTCAAATCTGCTGATACACATCCAGCATTTCCATGATTTTACATTCCAGCCTTTTGCTTCAGGGCCCATTTAGAGATAAAATTCATAACATAGCTTACAGGGAGCAGGGGCACAGAGTTTCACCACATCACAAAAGCTATTCTAAAACTGCACTTGGCCAGACATAGAGAAAATGTGATTTTTGACTTGCCAAAGCTCTGAAAGAGGTACAGAGTCTAAAAAGGCCCTGAATGCAAATGCCAGACAACTTGGATTTGTTTAAGACCAGCTTTAGTTGGGAGCAAAATTTTAGAAAGTATTCTAATCCAGAGAACTCTATAATCTAAAATTATGAAATGTTGTGTTTTATCCACAACTATGCTACTGTAGGGTTCAATGCATGGATAATGTGATTTATTGTATTGTTTCTGTGGTGGTGTATGTGCTAGTTTAAAAAAAACACTCCCACAGAAATGATATTAGTAATGTAATGGGATTGGGTGACACTAGTTTGTCCTATTTAAATTTGGCAAATTAGTAGTCTTTCAGCTTTAAAGGCCTCCCCTGAGGTCAGTCTGTCAAATATTAAAGCAGAAACAGAGAAAAAATAAAGCCCAATAACACTGGAACACTACTGTCTGTGATCCTTGAATATATGGAAGTAGTTGTTAATAACAAAGAAATGTTATACCTAAAAGTACGTTTTTATAGGCTAAATCAGATATATCAGATGCTAAATCAGATCTTTTAAGGAGAAGGGAAATTATTATGGTCTCAAATATGGCTCTGAGATTATTATCAGATCTACAGCGAGTCTGTGAGTTGTCCATATAACATATTGTCAACAAACTGGTATAAACAAACTGAAAAAGGAAAAAAAAAACTCATATAATCTATGATTAAAATGCCATATAAAAAGAGCTCATATAACCCCAGTGCAACTCCAAGGGAGATTTGCTTTGAGACCTGCAGAACTGCACATTGTTCATCGTATAAGAGAACAAAGACATTTGAAAAAATTAGTGGGAGTAGAGGGGCAAACCGCTGACACCCACTTAAAAGGTGGATGGTTTTAGCTCTTACCGAGAGATCTTTTCCTGCCCACTTGCATTCATCTCTTCGGGTGGAAGAAGCTGGCCAAGGGATCTGCAACATAAACACAGTTCCTGCACATGTTAGAAAAGAATTACCCCCACACAAAATCAATTTTACAGAGTCAGTCGAAAGAGGAACAGCTTGTGTGCATGGATGTGTATATAGGAGAGTTGAAGGGGTCACATTGCGATTTGTTATCCACTTTGTTTCGGTTTATTCTATTATTCATCCAGGTGTGCAGAGAGCAGCTTACATGCCTGGCACAGTGTGTGATCGTGTGCAACAGCCCTGCTCTGAAATATTCATGAGGCACTTTTCGGTAGAAACAGAAAAGAGATTCCCAAGACACCTGCGCCCCTGCCTGGCACTCTGGATGGAGATGCACGGATACGAGCGAGGTAATAAGTCGGTCAGAAACAGCAAACACACTTGGAGTCTGTCGCAGAATGCATGAAACCAGTCATGCAGTCGATAAATTACAGGCTTCAGCTACCTGTGCAAACTCTTTGCTGATATTGAGAAGATTAAAAGAGAAGATGTGGTCCTTGGCTCCAACTACTAGTCTTCCTTTCTCCTCATCCAACAGGAAGGTGTGGTAAGCCGAACTGTTGGGCAGGCCTTCAAATGTCACAAGGTTGTTAGACTCCAACATGTCTGTAAAGAAAAAATGGAAAGAAAAGCAGGAATCAGCATAAAATATTTATCAAAATAAAGGGTTTGTGGATTTGTGTTGCATGAAAGTCAAATCTAATTCTCCAGATCAGTATATTTTTCTGAAACTCTATTAAATTTTCAGTATCTTTTTGCTTGACCACCATATGCCTTTCCATATCTTAAAATCTTGCTGCTAAATTGTAATGTTCCAAACATATACCTCTATTCCCCACAGCTACACTGAGCCAATTTAATCAAATGATATTAAGATGCTTGTGCTTGTTTCACCTTAGACTGCTGTTTCCGTTTTTTTATCAACCCCCTTTTTCACATTTTTATATGTTTTGATTTTTACATAAATGTTATTGCTTCCCCTTTTCCTTCACAAATTGCTCTCATAACCAGAGACTATACAGCTTGGCCTAGCTGACAGATAGTTTAGAGCCACTGCCAAGCCAAATTGAACTCGGCAGGTAAAGCCAAATCTGGGAGCCAATAATCAGACAGTCTGCGCTGAGAAGTGACCTTCACCAAAGCAGCCAAGCAGAACTTTGTACACTCACAGTGGAAAACTGTGGAGCATATATAATGTCATATTACTCTGCTAATATTTCATAAACCAAACTGCAAGACTACTCTAAACCACATAAACTATTAGCTGACTTTATTACAGGCTACAGCTCACGTTTTGGAACTTAATGCAATGGTCTGCCAAGTCTAGCAGCGACATTTGGTTTCCCAGCAGAAAGCCAGACTTGACACAAACACTGAGGATCTAATTACTGTAACGACCTCTAAAGGTGGCACTATGACTGTAGTATTGTAACACCTTTTGTGTAATCTGTGTAGATACACACACAAACACACGCACATATTAATTCTTTCTCCTTCTCACATTTTGTTCTCACCAACAAAGTCCAACCACACCATGGCCCCCCTCCCATTGACCACCTACACAAAAGGACAGAGAGTTATGGGAGCAGAGGAGAAATGGTGCCTTCCTCTCTCACTCTCACTCTCTCTTGCTTTCTCATCCTCAGTGAGGCAAACAACAAAAAACTCTCATGAATGCTTTAGCAGGGAGAATGCCCCTTCTCTTAAGTGTGTCAGAACCCAAGAGAGTGAGAAGACACAAGCTAGAGGGAAACTGGTACAAGAAGAAAAACATCAAAGAACAGAGGGCATTACACTAAATGCTTTTAGGGTGTTTTTCTCAATCATAAATTCTAATTTTATTAAGATTTTTTAGGTTAAAACCTACATGGTCATGAATATTGTGCTATGGAACCTATAGACTACTTATCATTCACCTACTCCAAGGCATCATGGGTGCTTACAGTGTGAAGTGTAAATTTAATGGAAACATTACCATGTATGTATATGTTTGAGATATTTGCCTAAATGCAAATCCAATCAATATTTTGTATCACAAAAGAAGCCAGCTGGCTGACATTAAGGGGCTTTGGAGGGTTGGGTTTATGGGTATACTCTTGATATGGGGGCAACAATATCTACATCACAGGAAAAATAGTTTGGTTTGAAAAACTGACCGGCAACCTGTCCCGGCCGTACCCCAGTTGGGATAGACTATCCCCCAACATGTGCTGGATAAGTAGAAGAAAATGAATGGACGAATGGTTTGAAGAATTTAAAATACTGTTAAAAGGTGCTGAAATACACCTGTGAAAAAGAAATGCTGTGAAAAACGATGCAAACAGACAATCAAGTTGCCTGTTACATGAAGACTTGCTTGTCTTTATGTGATTTTGGTTTATGTATCATGGCATTTTTATAAACATGTGCCTAATTCACACACACACACATACGCACACGCACACACATGCAAATAACAGTACTCATTGGATGGTATTACAAAATAGACTGACACCCTGTCATTATCACTGTCTCTGTAATTTAGTTTGTTTCCTGTTCCTTAATGCAAACTGTGAGAAATTTGGAAAAATCATAAATAATAATAAACTAATCTTTCACTCAACTCCCCACTCCACAGTCTTAATAAAAAATCCAACCTTGATCTCACAGTCCCATGAGTTTTCATTAAGTTATAGAGAACAGATGTTTTCTGGTGTATAACTGACTGAATCTAAACCCAAATAGTGCAATGACACAGTGATGATTATTTGTTAAATACATGCTTATTGTTTCAGTTTGTGAAACATATCTTTGTAAATCATTTGTTTTCTGTTGCAAGATTAATCTAGTTGCATTTTATTGAATATATTATTTTGAAATATTAGACATTTATTTCATAAACACAGTTGGAAAGAAGACTAAAGTCATAAAAAATTACAGTCAGTAGCCATGGTGAGCAACCTGATCAACTGTAAACTCTGCACCGCACAATAACATCTGCCTTCTACCTCTGACCCTTTTTTACCTGTATCATGGACACATTTGAGCGTGGGGGATGACAAAGACAAAGTCAAACCAGAAGATGAAGACTTCTTCTAGTTCTCAAAGTAAAAAAGCACAAAAGGATGTCTGTGTTATTTGTCATTAATAATTATTTTTAAGTAGAAACAAGTAATTGCTCCCAGAATGATATACTTGTTTTATAAACAGCAAGGTGTAAGGGAGCAGTAGGAAAACTACACTTCACTTTTCCCTAAACCACATCACTGTTTGACAGCAAGGAGAATGGCATCACAATATCCACCCACCAGACACATACAGACGCCCACACGCACACATCTCTGGTTTGTGGAAATTGTCTATGGGAGTCGTGTCCATAGCAACAGACCATTCAACAGAGACTACAGCTAAGTTATTAAAAGCTAATCATCCAGAGACAGATACTCTGTGGGTATTGTGTGTGGATCTGTGTGTGTATGTGTGTTTATAGGGCATACTGTGCCGTGTGTTATTGGAAAGAAAAATGTGTTTACGAGCCACACCGGAGGTAGTAGCCTATACATGTCTGAACTGGTGTCCCCTCAGGTCAAATTTATGTATACATTAAACAGCGCTTGTTTTTTTTTTTTTAATTCTTTCCTGTTTAGAGCTTGATACTGTAGTGTACAAAATCATGTTTGAATGCAGAACAATAGAACAGCAGAGAGAAAGAGACAGACGTGCAAAAAGGGGAATGTGTGGCCTATAAGAGATTTTATGCTACAACTGACAGGTAGATTAGCCAAAAATCCCAAAATTTATTTTTTCTCCAGTTTTCTATTTTCTCCTGCTCTCTCTTTTTCTTCCTTAGCATTACTTGGTAAAAGCCAAATGTACTAACTATTCTCTTCTGGGTCAGGGACGGGGAGTGCAAAAGAATGAGTTAGGGAACTGGAAAGCAAGCAAGTAACAGACAAAGACACAAAGGGAGAGCGAGAGATGGAATAGATGCGAAAAATCAACAGTCCCATGTGAGACTGATAAAAATAAACTCTTTTACCCTACATTCTGTCCATCTTTCTCTTTCTCAACTGGAGGGCACGTAGAGTGTTATCTAAGTGCTTCCCAAGAAAAATACACTTCTTAATAATAACCCACACATGGCAGCATAAGACACTGATGTTTGGGCCCAGTTCAGCAGCTTCACTGATGTTCCTTACTCGCACGACTTGTTGTATTGCTGCACACTGTCAAAGTCCAACACATCACTGTGTCTCTCCAGGTGTATACAGTTACTGATTCACCTATGCCCGAGGGCAAAAAAAACAAAGCTTCAGTCAAGAAATTTGCTCAGTGTCAAGCAGAAAAGCAGGCAAACACTTATTCACCCACTATGAGATAATGCAAATTAGTCCTGCTTTATTGTTGTTGGCTGAAAGAAAAATGGTTTTGAACTTTTTCTTTTTTTTGGCAATGAAGTTATTTATCAAACTTGACAAGACTGGTTTCTTCAGAGCTGAGCAAAATCAAATGTAGTACTATGCTGTGATTACACATAAATCTATTCAGAATTGTAGTTAGAACTTTGCTAAATTAAATTTAAACATTGAAGTAAACATGAAGCTTTAAAAAAATACAGTTCTGTATAATGTAGCATATTGTAGAAAATGAAGATAATTTTAGTTTAATCATTTAAAGCATGTGATATCTTGATTGATACAGGTATGAATACTGTACTCAAGTGATTAAACAGATGTGACTTAAGATGACACCTCACATTGTCTTATTCATCTCATATAGAGGTGCCTAAAATCAATCAATACACTACACTGCATAGAAAAACACAAAAAACTTATTTTCCTGAAAATAGTTGGTATTACTTAATTCATTGACAATGGGTTTAAAAAAAACATCAGTAAACATATTCAATCACTTACAGCTTTGTAACAAAATGCTAATCCATTTTTTTTTTTTCACATATGGTCCATTTGTGCTTGCTGTATTTTTGCTTCTTCAACACAATTTGCATATTTTATTGGTTTCTTTTAACTGGACAGGATGGCCTTTTGGCACTGATTCAAAGTAACAGCCATTATGCATTAGGACACATTTTAGGCTGTCAGTGAACAGCTTCCACTCATCTGTATTGTACTCACAACCCATTGCACCCAAAAGACCTTCACTGAGGCTAGACCCAAGCAACTCAGCCACTTCCTTTGGCCGATCCAAATGCGAAGTCATTTAACGCTGGTTCACTGAACAACTAGGGGGCGGGTAAGCTACTAAAAGACAAATCTTCCTCGTTCCAAGTCCAAGTCCTAGAACGTTGTCTACTGGGAGACAAGACATCATCAGACTCTTCTCTTTCATCGACTTAGCCTGTAAAACTAGGTGGTAGTATTTCATTTTAGTGTGGCAGTTCTCATTGCTGGTGGCAGATTAGTCTAACTCAGGGGTAGGCAACTACCCCTCGAGTGCCGGTGTCCTGCAGGTTTTGGATGTGTCCTTGATCCAACACAGCTGATTCAAATGGCTAAATTACCTCCCCAACATGTCTTGAAGTTCTCCAGAGGCCTAGGAATGAACTTATCATTCGATTCAGGTGTGTTGACACAGGGTGAAATCTAAAACCTGCAGGACACCGGCACTTGAGGTCTGAAGTTGCCTACCCCCGGTCTAACTGATAAATGATTTAGTTTTGGAACTGCATCCAGAAATATTGATTAAACAGAATTAGCAGCCACTAAACTGATTCTGTGACTCCCTTCATATCACTGGAATACTAAAACCCAAGCTCTTCCTCTTTCTCTTAGTCCATTTTGGTTTCTGAGATTTTCAACACATGCCCAGTAAACTGAATGAGGTCCCTATGGCTTGTCTTGGTCACCCAATTTGAGTTTTCTGCATGTTTTCTGTAGATACAATTTAGAAATAAAAGGACCCCAAATTAGTAAAACTTCAGCAACTTCAGACCCTCCATGTTCAAACTGATAACTCCACACCCTTTTAAGATGGTAGTTACTTTGTAGCTCTATATCTCACTACAGACATATGTAAGTCAGTAGACACAGGAAATTTTGCAAGCAGACATATCCCAAGTGAATCTTTCAGATACAGGTTAAGTTAACTGAAACAATAATTCTTTTGAAAGCTCTTGGGGAAGCTAATGATTTTTTTTTTTTTAATGAACACTGCAGAATAAATCATCCAAATCCAGTTAGAACAGAATACTGAGAACATTAAACTGAATGTATGGAATACCTTCCATGGCCATTCAAGGCCAGTCAGAGTTTATATTGCACACACCCCAAGAAACCCAACTCCACTCCGAAGATTCTTAACATGCTTATGGATTAAAGGTCTTTAGGAGAACTTCTCCATTCTCCAACTCTGATTAAAAGTCATTTCACACCACAGTGAAAACAAGAAAAACACCATTTGAAAAAAACAGATGAAGTATGAATGCTGAAGAGATATTTTGTGGTTAGTGAAACTAAGGGGTTTCTAGTGTGGCGTCATTTTTCAGTTCTTTGCTCCTTTTCTTTCTTGCTATCCAAAGCAGGACTTTGTTGTGCTCCTCTGAATGCATTTGCCTGTACGTGTGGCTGCAGATATGTGTATGTGCTTTTGTGCAAGCCATTGGCTCAGCTAAAGGAAGGGGTGGACAGGTCGGGGGAAAAAAGAGTACTTTTTGGCAGAACACCCACATTCTATAAAACTCAAGTACCTTCTTTTTTTCTTTCCCTGGACAGTAAACAACATGTGCTCTGCTGCTTGTGACCCATAAACTTGAGAGCCATATGTTTAATCCCTAAAGGGCCCATTTACCCAGAGGGTGTGAATCGATCTTACATCAATTCATGCCAAAGTATAACATATGTAAAACATTCATGGTGCTTTATGGTGTTGCCGGCACTGTAGGTCCATGGCCTTCTACTCCTACTTCTTCATCATCAACTAGTCACTTAGTTGTTGATACAGTTGGAACTCAGCTCATGTTTAGGTAGCCATGGGGTACCACTGTTATCTTTCCCCTGCTCCATTGCCCTTGTGCCCCTGAACCCTTGCTTTTAAAGATCTGTTGGAAGTTTCAGCAATGTGTGTGTGTCTGTGTGTGTGTTTCTTGGGGTGTGGGTGGGTGGTAGGAATTGGTAGGTGTGCCTCAGAGTAATTAACTTTGTCCACTGGGGGGTTCATACTGTGGTGGGCCAAGCTGCTGTATAGCTACACCATTCCAAGATAAAACTTTCATTCCACATTTAAATGAATGAAGTCTACAAGAAATCCAAAAACACGTGCCAATGTGAGACCTGCATAATCAGATGCATTTAATTTGACCATAAACAGATTCACCCCTTGTTCCCAGAGACCTGTAGGGGTCAGGTTTTCTTCACCTCACAGAGCAGTATCTCACTGATCTGACACTGCTTCCTCAGGACTGGACAACTTCTCAGACTGTTTAGGCAGGTACTGCTCTTTAATTCACCACAGTGAACAATCTGATTTCCTCCACGAGTAAATGTACTTCACCTACACAGGGGTAATACATAATTTATATTATGGCATACATTATTCATAATTCAATAATCCCATGTCACTTGCCTAATGGGACCTACAGTGGATAATGTTTAAATTTTTTCTGCAGTATTACAGGAGCAATGTTTCAACCACAGTGCAAGCATGAAAATTATACCTGTTCACTCTCCTATTATTAAGCGCATGCTAAGCACTAAATACAAAAGATAAAGCACTGACTCCTCATATGGGAGAGGTGCAAAATCCAAATTAGTACTAATAGAAATAATAATTATAGAGGTGACTGCAAAAAACAAGCTTGCCAGACTGCTACCTGAGGATCTAACTCGAAATAGAGATATCACCACATGGGCGTGTTACACCAGTCTGACAGCATGCAGTTTTAAATGACTGATACCCTCACAGGTATCATTTGCTATCTACAGATGGTCATGCATTTATGTGCGCAAGTGAGCGAGCCTCGTTGCATGTGTGTGCATGTGTGTGCATGTGTGTGTGTTTATGTATGGGCATACTTGTGTGTATAATTATGGATCCCCCAGTGCTGAGCGAGAAACATTTCTCTTTGGGAGAGCCATCTGCTGAAACAGACCTGCACCATTCATCCTTAGTATAATTGCCATGCAGGAGAGAATTGAGTGGAAAAATGACATTTAGGAAAAAAGAAAGCAAGAGAAGGATAGATGAAGCTCAGTTGCAGGGGAGTCCATATCTGGCACTACTTTTCATTTCAAAACTGACAACAGCAGTTGATCAAAACGAGGACAGAGAGGCAGAAAGAGAGAATGCATTCTCTAATAACCAGTTCATTTATGCATGTGCATTAGACTTGAGGACTTTTACTATCAAGCTGGCAAAGTCACCTTACCTAATTTTATTAAACTGTTTTCTTCGCTGGATTTATATCATATAATATTATTTATACTTATTCCTATTTGTTAGTCTCAGCTGATTACTGAGTCAAGACAGAAATATTTTTAATGGTGCAAAAGCTTTCCATGACAACACCAGAGTTTCCCGGCTACAGGTAAATTAAACATAATTGGATATAAAAAACTCCAAATAGTATGAATGCAGGTCTGTAAAAAGACTGAAACCGTATAAAACAAATATGCACAACCCTCTTAAAAGCCAGAGCCTAAACCTGATAAGTCATAAAGTTTACAACCTTGTAAAGAATTTATGTACTTGTTGCTTAATTTATAGATATATAGCATTTTCAGAAGTAATCATAACTAAAGCCTCATACAGACATTTAGGGACTCACAGTTACTGAAACTTTCTATAGACACTGCCTTTTATCAGTCACTTGGCCAGCACACTATACGTGCTGAAGGGATTTGAACCTGCATGAGAAGGAGGTAAGAGTCTAAGACATAAGCTCTACCTCAGACAAAATATTTAAGGGTAAATCACTTAAAATAATAACATTTGAAGACAATAAAAACTCACAAACGCACCTTTATAGGAGAGTTTTAGCCGGGGGACGTTGTTCTTGGTCTGCTGGGCTCCGCTGCCCCCGGTATTGAGCAAAGCCACCCCACACAGCAGCATAATGCTGCCCCAGAAAAAGCCCATGATCCTGGGGCTATAGGGGCCAGAGAGTCCTTTAAATACCAAACTCCAGTGCCGAAAGTCTCAGATCTGGTTTAAGTTCTGGTAAGAAGAAGAAAAAATTTGTTTTCCAATAATTGTGAAAAAATGCTGACGGGTCAGTCCAGGCTGGTTCACGGCAGGTCTCGTTCACTGCCAGATCCAAAACCCTTTCCTATTCCAGGGGTCAAAAGACAAAATTAGAGTCCAGCTCAGAACCTGCAAAGCAGAGTTGGGGGTTATGGGTCAGTGTTACTGCAAGTGAGCTTCCCACACCGATAAGTCAGTGCTAAAGTTAACCAAAGTAGGCACACACTAAATGCTAGGAAGAGCAAGCAGGTATGACTGCCATACTTTTCTGCCCTGGTACCTGACCAGTATGTAACCCAGTGAAAACAGCCATCTGCATTATCTACCTCTACATCTACCTTTAGCTAAAAATAAGAAAAACAGTTCCACTTTGTTTCAACTGTTAAGCCTGTCCTCTCTATAATCATACTCTTTAGTGGCTTTCTCTTTTCCTGTCCACTGTGATCCTGTCTGCCACTCTACCTAAGACTCCTCTAAACTAGTTCAGCCCCACTCAGCGCAGCTCTGCCCTGTCCCCACAGCACAAAGCACACAGTGCAACTGAGAACAGCTGAGGCAGACAGCGCAGAGTGAGCGAGAGACAGCGAGAGAGGGAGTGAGAGAGAGAGAAGGAGAGAGATTGAGAAATAAGGGGAGCGTGGTGTAGGCGGGAGAAAGTGAAGAAAGCATGAGAGAAATGAAAACTGTGAGTTGGATAGGAGAGAAAAGGTTAGGGCAAGCCAAGAGGTTATGAAGAGTGAGAAAACAGCAAAACACAGCTGATTATTACCGTGCAGTGTTTTGAGCAAACTGCTTTGTGAGAATTTTTTATTTTTATTTTTTATGCTTTGTTCATTTTTAACTGCTGTATTTTTATACAGGTAAGACTTTTAGATTAGAATAATATGACATGTTCAGCACCTTACAGAAAATAAGCCCTGGTTCAATACAGGTGAGCGCAAAACTGTTTGTTTATCCATTACCCTTTTGGTCAAACATGGCATTATTTATGGCCAAACTTACATTTCAGGTAATCCCTACCTCTTCTTATTTTACTTCTATTGTCTTTTGCACAAGGTCTGTACATATATTTTTACAGTTATCACTCATGGATGTATGAATAAGTTTTTCTTTTGCTTCTTTTGTATAAATCAACCAAACCCTCTTGCGTTCTTCTTGCTATCTTTTTCTGAGAATCTACAACATATTAAAAAGCATTCGTTCATTTTATAATCTGTTTCGCAGCCAGCTGTATAATACACTTTTACAATGAGCTCACCCGAAACCCTGGCTGATTAGGTCCCACACCCGCTTTCACACCTTGGCGCATGTGATTAGAGGATCACCAGGGGGTCTTTTGTCCCTCCTTGGGGGGATACTCCCACTGGGTTTAAATCTGGGACTCTCGGCCATTTGACCTTAGAACTGAAGAAGCTTCTCGGATGAGAGGTGAAACGTCTTCAAGCAACTTAAAGAAGTCCAGACGCTTTTCTTTGCAAACTCCTTTGACTACGATGACCTGGATGACTGAGAACCTTCACAGACAATACACTTTTACATACTAATATCCTCTTTACTTTGTGATTTGTATCACAGAAGAAAACCACCTACATTATTTAACTGGATCTTTTGTAATATGTAACATCATCAGCTTCATTTAAATCAGATGATTCAGTCTGATGATGATGATCTGATTAGTGATGAAGATGTGACTGCAGTGTTTTCAGTGTTTAGATATAAACAATATCTATAAACAAACAGATAAATACCTCTTATCACATCAGTGTGATTGGTGATGTCACAATTCAGGTTTTACAAATAAAGAAGAGAAACCAAGAATCCAAATAAACATCAAGCTAAACTTTTTGACTTTTTTATAGAATAAAATATGGAAAAAAATACAAACCTTTGAAAAACCTATCGGTCCCAGGATGGAATCCAGGGATTTTACCGAGGTGGTAATAAACTTTTACACTATGTGCAAACATAGCATCGCGGTCTTGGTGAAAAGCTGTTTATGTCCCCCAGAAACAATGCCTAATGTACATAAACACACTTTTCAAAAGAAAAATTACAGGGCCAAATTAGCCATCTAAAATAGTTACTTCATTTATTGGTCACTCCATCAGAGACTGAAAGGGAGTTCCCTGTCTTTTCTTTCAAACCATCCCAAATGAGATGTCAGTCTCAGTCTAAACAGCAGGCCCTCAGTGAGCTGATTCCTTCTCGTGGTGAATGATAATGACTTTGGTGGCAATAGTGTGGTTAAGACCTTTAACAGGCTGTATCCATCTGGATAAAGAGCCATCAGACAGTGGGAGGAGAGCTGAACTAATCCTGTAGTGAAGGGATGGGCCTCACGGTTATGCTAATGTAAGCTGTTCTCCAGTGAGAACACTAGAATCTATGGGGAACAAGTGTCACGCCAAAGCCTGTGCTTTGCAAACAGACTGGATTAGAAGCTGGAAGAGGCAGATTCTCTCTCTCTCTCTTTTTTTCTACTGGGATTGGCAGTGTTGATGTAGTAGTTTAATATTCCAAGGATCATGCAACCCAATCTGCCATAACTAAGACCAGAAAGAGTGATGGTTGGGGGTGAAATAGGAAGGAATGGCCCTCTTAGGAATTTTACTCCAACTTTAGGGGGCCATACTTCTCGCATGTTGATAAGATGAAGATTTTAGTGCATTTGATGGTTAATTCTTAAAGGAATAACAGTAACTTTCTCATACAGTGTGCTTCATCAGCAGTGCTTTTTTTAAAGCTCAAAGTTACTGAATATTTTTAAAATACAGATGAATTCTTCCCCAAAATGGTCACGAAGACTTGAGAATTCCATGTTAAAGTTTCTTCTTCCTCATCTTTCTCAATTCTCACTTTCCACACATGTTCCCAAACATTAGCTCTTACCCTTTTCATTTCTTTATCTGTGTTGAAATGTTATTGAGCTTGTTAAAATCTAGCTATGATTGAAAAGTGCACTGAATAACATGGGTCCAATAAAAAGAGAGACTCGTCCTTGATAGGTTTATACACCCCAAAGAAGTTGTGTGCTTCAGGGAGAATAAGCCCCTTCTGAAGCACCACTTGTATTCAGTAAGACAGAAGCCTCAGAGTACCCTGACCATCAGTTCATCAACTCATACGTGTGGGCACAGCAGGGGAGGGGGGACTTCTTTAACTTGTGGAGGGGCATTGGTATGTTTAGAATTGGGGCTGATGAGGGCTATGAAGTAGGGACAGCAGTTGAAGAGATCTGTCAATACCCTTTTGAAAGCTGGACCCCCCACCCCATCAGAATTCACTTCACCCTCTTCAAATAATGGCCTTCCCTTCTCACCACACCTCCCGCCTACACAGTACACCCCTAATCGTCACAAATTTCCACTTACAAAATGCTTTCCTCTTCGGCCTCTCTCTAGGCATGAGCTCCCCCACTCTCCCCAAGTGGACAAGAATATACATTAAGCATGAATGGACTCAGGAAAGAAGGGATGGGAAGAGTTTTCGATGGGTATATAGGTGCAGTGGGGTGGAAGACATGAAAGCAAACCCACAAAAATGTCTTTCAATCACTTCCTTCAATCCTGTGTCTATTCAGCGTTTCTGACCTCCACCTACTCTTCAAACCTGAGAGTGCATGATCCCAAAGGAGAGGATTTGGCTCAGCAAAATAAACCACAAGTAAAAGACAACCACATCTGCCTCCCACCTATCCTTTAACAACCCTTTAACAACAACAACCTGGACCCCTAGATCCATGCATCCAGCTTTATTGGAGACTCCCTTCACACCAGATACAAGTAAGCAATATAAATGGGCAGCCTGCAAGGCATACATGAGCTCCAGAATAAAGGAAGAAATATTTTTTAAGTATTATTGCCAGTTAAAGTATGGATTTAGAAAAGGATTCATTTACCATTTCTTTTTCACATATTTCAATTTTAACATAAGAAAGTTAAAATGTATTTGATGACTGTCTTCTCGTGTTCCAAATGAAATGAGACAATGCAGTGATGCAGTTTACCCCACTGACATAGATATTGGGTTGCTGCCTTTTTCATGCGTGATGTATTGAAACTGCGGTTATTGCAGACATAGTACACACATACACAAACATGCAATGATGGAAGCCAGCTGTGTGGAGCTGCAGGTCTTGGTATGAAAGAAAAAGCTGATCCCAGTGCTCTGGAAGCTACTGGAATCAATTCAGGTCCTCACCAAAATTACCCAAGGGGCATCTTGGAGACAAGAAAAACACATACAGATCGAACCACGGCTGAACACTAGTAGTATTATTTAAAACACTAGTTTGGACAGAGTACAATTGTACTTCAGCATATCTGTCACCACAAAAAGTTTTAAACATTTTCTTCTCTCTGACTTTTCCATGTAAGCAGACTCATGAGAGCATGGCATAAATAGACAGCGTACGCAATACACTATTTATGATGGAATAAACCACATGCTGTTGGTGACTGACTCTTTCTTAATAAAATATGGATGAAAAAATAAAGCAACGAAAACTCTGAGCTGGTGCTACTGTATGAATAAGTGACTGAAACGGTTTTGTCTTCATCACTGTGATGACCACACCCTTTTTGTGGTTGCAGAGGGTCTATATGACAAAACTGAATTTGTTCACTCATAGAGGATAAACAACATTTGTGAGCACAGCAATATTAAAAAAATGTTTGTGCATTTAAAAACTTGACAACAAATAACAAGAATTTAATCTCTAATTCATCTGAAACATTTAGCATTCAGAAAAAGACAATTTGCCAGATGACGAAAACACTAGAATCAAAACTTCAAATGTCTGTTTGGTTGTTTTTTTAGTTAACAGCAACATGAATTTATCATCATCCATCAATATTTCAGCCTTTAGGCCTACCTGCATGTCCACAGGGACAAAAAAACAAACAAAAAACCCACAGTCTCTTTCTAAATCACATGCACATACCCACCAATAATACGCACATATGGACTGGGGGCAGGGACAGATCCAGAAAACTGGTTGCAGCTTTCAGATTGCACACCTAAAAGATAAAGTCACATTATTAAACTCTATTCATACAAAACTTCTGAAACAAAGACAAAGCTCTGTGAAAAAGAACTTAAATAAATAGGTTGCAATCAAAAAGACAGTAGTTGTATTTACGCTCAGAAGCAGTGCTTCCTGGATTCAAATAGTTTTTATTTGAGGAGGTTTTTGGTTCATGTGTCTCGGTTGGATTGTTCGTCAAAAGCTGATGAAACTCACTGTTATTTAGTTGAGCTTCTTTAACTTCCACTTTGACTGCCGGGTCAAATTGACACAAACAGTATCTGTGTAATATAAACATGCAGAGGGGTTTGCACATATGCCAAAGGAACTGTTTTTATTTTATATGTTGATTATCCTTATTTAGCCAAGCAGAAGAAGTTTCATACTGAAAAAAATACTTTGAATTTTTTTTTTTAGATTTTTAAAATTTAAAATGGGTCAATTTGACCAGCATCATAACAGGAGGGTTAGTCTTGATTTTAAGACAGCGGGTCAATTTGACCCAGAACAGAAGAGATGTCACATGTAATCTACATCACTACATAAAAAGAAAAAACAATTAAATGATAAAATAAAATTTAAAAATAATCAATGCCATGTATAACTATTGTGTTTTATATGTAGGTCTTTCCAGCGTACATTAAAAAAGATTTAAAATGCATTTTTTATGAAAAACAAGTGAATTATCCTCATTGAACCATGATCTGTGAGCCGTAAAGAACAACATTACACCAAATATTAATTAAAATGGTTAGTAATGGAGTTAATAATGAGATATAAACAATGTTTATTGGGATTTTTTGGTTTCTGACACTTTTGGATAAGTAAACATACCCTGGGTCAAAGTGACCCAGGAACATTATTAGTGTTCCTGAGAAACCAGCATAACAGGAGGGTTAAACTATGCAGCAGAAGTCATTCAACATATATTTGTGCCTAAAATGGGATATCTTCTTATCATGATCTTTTGAGTGCACTATCTATTACATTTAACATGCATAATGTAGTCTCACAGAGAGCAGGCAGTGATAAATGAATAGCAGCATGGTGTGTGATATTTGTGGATTTTCATGACTTCTTCCCAAATAGGCTGGAAGCATTTTAATGTAATGTGTTACTTTTTGATGACCCTGCTTTCAGGAGGTTAGAGTACAAGGGTTAGCACACTGCAGACTTTTAGTTTTTGTTTTGGTGTGTTCGTTTGCTTATGTTTTTTTGTTTTGTTTTGTTTTGCTTGCTTTTTTTTTAATGTTATAGCATAATATACACAGTTCAAGGTGTCAGCTTAAATCAATTAATAGAAAATATTCTATTTTTTCTTATATGTGAGATGTTTAATGCTATAGCAATTCCAAGGTCCTTGGCAAGGCTGTGCAGCACCACATGTCAAACAAGTTTAATTTTCTTGACAATATTTAGCACTCTTGGTCTTCCTTTTCCGTGATCTGTTATCATTGTGAATCAGCTTCATCTCTAAACTGTATTTGTCCCAGTGAAGCTTTTACAGCTGGGAGATAAAAAACAGACATAACAGTGCAGCTTAAGTTATGCACCACTTCTGTTTTAGTTATCTATTAATGCATTAACTGGAGAATAATGTTAGTGTTACTGCTTAGGAAAAACATTATCATGCTCTATGATCCAGTAATACTTTTTCAAATACACTTAAATAAACTTGGGAACTGTAAACTGTTCTTCTACTGAGAATATCACTGATAATGATCAGAACTGATCCTGGTACACAAATACTGCCTTTCCTCCAACAAAAAATCCACTTTAAAACAACATATGTGTGACTTGAACACTCTTTATCACCAAAAAACTACTGAGTGGAATATCATGAATGACAAGGGAGAACAGGTCAAAGCAAGAAGCCATTAAATTTCAGTTTGGATCCAATCTCTCTATTGCAAAATAGAGAACTGTTCTTGGTGAAAGATGAGCTCTTTGTGTCCCCTAGATGTGTGCCACAGAACACACAAAAAAAAGAATAAATTAGAAAAAAAATATCCAAAAAAGCAAGCTGAATTTAGGTTGCACAACAGCACAAAGGGTGAAATGAAAACACTAACCCACATGCCATTCTTGTTTCAAATTGATCTTTTAGGATTTCCACAATTTCTGATTGTTCTTAACCATTAGGCTACAGTTTTAACACAGCTCTGGCCTGTTTGTATACAGCGCTAATGGTAATGTAGCCACATTAGCTGTGCATTATACTCATATGATGAATTCATGATGTTGTGTGAACATTAACCATCAACATAAATAGCAATCCACTGGGTGTTCATTTTATTAGATGCAGGACGAGCATGAAAACACTTGCAAAACGTCTTGTGTGTGAGAAATTTTAGAGAAGCAGCCCTGTGCAGGTAATACTGGTGGGCTGAGAATCACCGGCATGGTAGCATTTCTCATTCTAGGTGGTCAAATACTGCACTTCTGTAGGATGAAGCCCAACAGATGCAAAGATGCTGGCAAGGTGTGCTTTTGCTATAGTGCATTGTCAAAACAACCCATAGCAATAATGTATAAGTACGAGTCTATATTTGGAAGTTGTGAAAATAAAAAGCGTAAATCCAAAAGTAAAATAACACTGAAAAAAAGTTTATACTTTCTAGAAATATTATTACAGTATCTTGTGTTGTTTGAAATACTTTGCAGAATTATTTCATTCATCGCATTAATTATATATAAGCTTTGAAAGGTTGTGTTTTTGCAGATTTACTGTACAAAAAAACTCTTGAGAATAAAACACCTTAATTTAAAAACCTGATGTGTCACATTCATTTTCCTTCAGCAAATAAAGAAAGGAACCGGGCTGAGAGAAAGAGCAGGAGAATGAGTTACAATGTGAGTGAATGTTTCTGTGCATTTGTATGGTGGAGACAGACAAGCTGATTCTCATCACTAGTGCGGTTTATTGACTTTACTCAGAAGGATAGTCATTTCAACATCACATGGCTCATGTGTTATGTTGAGCTGAACTTCCATGTGCACTTGAAGTTTTGCCTCTGGCACACTCCTGGTATTTAACATACTGAACCTTATCTAGCTTATGGTATAGAAAGGGAAAAAGAGGAAAGAGAAAAAGAAAAATAGCCATAAGGCCCTAAGCAATAGCCCCACATGTAATGGTATACCTTCTGCAAGCAGACATAACAATAACCTCTTCCAAGCTAACATGTGACAAACCCAAACCTTTTTTCCACTCATTGTGGGTAGTACCAGTGGCAAAATGGTTAGTGAAACACATAAGAGCTACTGTTTCTCCTCCAACCTGCTGATACATTATTCTTAGCACATTTACACAACTCTGCCAACTCACACAAAGTCTAGAAAAAATAATCAACATTCAATATTCTCCAGTGGGTTTTATTCTCCATGAGGAAAAAAAAAAGAGGGGAACTGTTAGAAGTGAGCTACTTTTACTCGCAAAATGTACTCTAGCTTCAACATGACAGCCAAATTCAGTCACCACTCAGTTACCATTATCATCGTGTGGTGAGGCTGAGGCTTAGAAGCTAAAGGTCAGACTTCATTAAAAACCAATACTGAACAGGACTCTGCCCCTGCTAAATCTCTGGTGAAAAAGGAAGGGGGTCAACAACACGTGTCACTCTGGGTTAAGTCTAACATCCATGTTTGTAGCTCCAGCAGTCTGAAGACAGAATCTCTTAACATTGAAGTCAAAACATTTGAAATATTTTAAAGTAACCAGCAAAAATTCTGCACTAATATGATCGCTGAAAATCTGTCAAATAAATTATGCTCAAAGAATAGAGTGATGCTTATTGTCTGATGGAAAAATAACAGCCCATTTGAGATACCTCTTCTGTAATCTTTTTTATTAAAAAATGTACTGATGTTAATGAGTGATTGGTTGTCAACATGTCATTTGTATGGACAGAGCATCCAAGTACTCATTACCAAGCAAACATTATATAGTTGCATTAACCTTGCTTTGTCTATATGTTGATGGTTTATGTAGTGCATTACGCATTTTGATCAAAATGCCTTTGCAGTTGACCCCTCAATGTGCACATCAGCAGTGTCATTTCTGAATTAGCTGACCTAGTCAACACTATCTCAGGGAGCAAGGCCCTTGATAGATCCATTTGGACCATCTTCTTTAATGGAGCGTCTGGTGTTATGCCGAGGTCAAACAAAATGGATCCATGAACCTCCGTCCATCCACGCAGATTTATATTTTCAGTCAGAACCTTGACTCTGACATGAACTCAGTGTTTCTTGTTGGACCTAGGACCATTCAGCCCTTGAAAACAATCAACCTTAAATCACTGAGGGTGACAAAAGAAACAAGACATGACAAGACGTGCTGATCATTCGGTTTACTTGGTGTTAGAAGCTAAAACCAGCTTTATATTTGTCTGAAGAAAGAATAATCTGTCAAATCATCAGTTAGCACTGATTTCACCTGATTTGTGCAAAAACAAAAAAAGCATCCCATTACAAGCCTGGCTTACCTCAGTCAAGGACTCACTAATACTCTGAACATTGCCTACAATGAGAAGAATTTCTCTAAGGTTATTATGAGTTGCGGTTTTGCCAGTGATGTTGAAAAGGCTCTAGCCCACACTGTCACTTTTTTGCCACATCTTTCTGCCTCTGTCTTATCTGCCATTGCCTCAGACACCTTCTGGCATTTTATAACTCAGGTCAGAAGCTCAAAGCACCATTTTCAAACTAATTAGTCAAGAGGAAATTACGCCTCATTTTAACTTATGGCTGAATGACTGTCATCCTGCCCAGTCAGCCCAGGTGATGACTCTAAATTTATCATGGCACAAGTCTTTACCATTATTTATGCTTTATGATTAAACGGAAAAGGCTTCTTTGCCTAAAACAAATCTTGCATGTTTCTGTGCAAGACCTGCATCCACACTGATGCATGAAATCTTTGTCCTAAATTGACCTTCATCCATTGATATTCTGTAGGACATACACCCTTCAACTTCTTCCAGCTGCAACAATATAATTTTAACTGGTTTCTCAACATCCTGCTTGTAAATAAGTTTTATGATGGGGCGAGCAATTAGAAAAAGGATTCCACTTTACGAATGCCTCCCCATAATCAGAGCCTTTCAGTTGTGTTATTATTTAACTGATGTAGACACTACACAAACTGTGTTTTTAACAGATCAAATTTCTGGTTAAAAAGGGGCTTTTTTTTTTCAAAACGAATCCCCTGCAGACAAAAACAAGTCATTATGAATGGGTAGTGTGTTTAGTTTCACTTCTAAGTAGAAAGACAGCATTCCTGTAAGTTAATATAGTGCGCTCACTGTCTAGCAAAAGCTTCTGCTCTTCATTACCTAAACAGAACCTCTACAAAATGCAGGAAGGGAAGGGGGTATTATTGTATGACGCCCTTTGCTAAAGTATCAGTAACTACTGAGCTTGTCACAGTCGAGTGAGAAACACAGTTTCTTGGAGGGAACAGGAAAAAAAATCAATTTTTCAATCTTCGATTACAGCACTGATCACAAGCATTCTCTCTGTGCTGAAGCAAAATCAATACTGGGAGAAGAGTACATTACAGAAGAGGAGAGAGGAGAAAGTAAGATAAGCTTACAACATCCTCTTTTGCAAAAATATGCAAGGAAAGGGTCCAGCTGTCCAATTATGCTCCAACCCAGATACTCATGCCCAGGAAGGAACCCTTGGCCCTGCTTTCAGTACCCAGTGTATCACGCCACATTAGCCGGGCCCCAGTCTTTGCCAAGGCATCAAACACAACACAGCAACTACTCTCCAAGTCTAAAATCTCATTTAGCCACCCTTCCTTTCTCTAATCCCTTTATCTCATCCTCTTCCAAGCCTCATGTTGTTCTGCTTGGTTGCCTCATCATGGTTCCCATAGATGTATGGTTTTAAGTGGCCCATGGGTGAACAAAGATGAAGGCAACCACTGTTACAGTGAGCGAACACATTCTGTTAATACTGCTGATTGCATACAAACACAAACAAAGAAACCCAGCAAGCCATCCCAACATGCACAGTCACCCTAATTCTGCCTGTGCCCCTATGGCACCTACATCCAGTGTGTCTGCCTCACTGCCCATGATCACACAAGGTTCAAGTGTCCAGCTTAATGGCACAAAAGTGCATATTTGTCCAACTGGCAAAAGTTGTATAAATGCAAGTTGTGTTCATTATTGTGGTAAAGTAAATAAATACGATACTGTGAGCATTGTAATGTGGTTTAATGGTGGTTAATGAGCTTTTTGTTTTCTTTGGGTGGTCTGTATAGCGTTCACTGTTTCAAGATTCCCTTCATCAGAAACAATACAGTCATCTTTATGTGCATGAACACTCCGCATAAAAGTTGGCAGTCTAGGATAAATCAAATGCTTTCCTTTAATGCATCACAAGCTAATCCAGTGCCAATCATCCTACCGCTGCTAAATATTTTCCCTTGTTTGTTTGACATAATCAAATCGAGTGGGAAAAGGACACAGTGAACAAAGCATAATTGAGAACACAACATTAGCTTAATTGTTAACTTGCGCAATTAACCAAACACACATCAGTGAATTATCCTTGGCTCACCCTCTGTGAGCCATGTTGTTGCATAATATACTGTTTTGAGTTGGACACAGAGGTAAATGAGGAAGTACAGCTGGGCTACACAGGACATTATCCACAATTGAAAAAACAATAATGTTTTGAACAAGTCCTACATTTTTTTTTCTATTCTCATTTTCCTTTTCTCTCTATGGTGTTAGTGAAATTCTCTGAAATGACTGCTGTCACTCACACCTGCACAGACAGGATTACCCTAACCTTCTCCTTGAGTCTGCACTCCACGTGGAAGAAGGTGAGCAATATAAGAGGGAGGAGTGAAAATTAATGGCACACTTAAGAAGGGTTCTCAAACCAAAGTGAAGCTCACCTCAGGACATCAGAGTTGTTAAAACAACGTGTCAATTTCCTTTCCTAAAAAAGGGACACTCCCTTAGGCCCTGTTTTCCACAACGTCTGACAAAGGCATTGGCTAAGGAGTCACATAGGGTCACACGTATTATCACTTAAAAGAGTCACATTAAGCTGAACTCAGTTGACACCATGTCTGCTGCTGAAAGAGAAATGAAATGCAGTGTTCTTTGGTTTAAAGAACATGCTTGCTTATCTATGGTAACAAGCAATTTTTTGGTGATTATTACATCGTCTTTGCAGGCAAATCCCACTGTACTGCCTCTTTTATACTGACCGAATCAATTTAACTATTGTTTAATTGTACTCATTTACATTTTTTTAGTCAAAATGTTTTATCTGAATATTAATAATACACCGTTTTCTCACTTGAACTGGTATTTCCTTATTGACTCCGTTGCTCTATACACACAGCAGTTAGCAGGCTAGTAGATTAATCATGTTGTGATCACTTCATCATTTGTTCTACTTCAGAGACATCCTCGTCTTCTTCTTCTTCTTCCTCATCATCTTGGCTAGTGTTGCTAATGTTACAAACAGCAAGTCAGACGCTGGTATTTCTGCAGTTCTGGAGAAGCACGAAGATGCTGATCTGTCAAAGTACTGAGCTCAGCCAAAGAAACCAACTGCAAACTTCCTGCAAATGTCAATCTCCAAGATAAATGAGCTGGATATCATTTTAATTTAGGAAGCATTCTGCAGTAAAAGCAGATAAGTCGGAGGCGATAGATAATATGTAAATGGATGTAACCGACATGTCAATTTATCATGTCTTAATTAGTCTTACCTTCATTAACTTTATCTTAATAACACTCCACTAAAATTAATGACTTATTAAGCTAATAGGAAATCTGTGTGAGACTGAAACAGACTGCATTTTATAATTATTTGCCTTGAGGCAACTTTAGCAAGTGCTAAGTCATCACTTAAGTTAATATAACAGGGCTGTGTCCTTCACTGTCACAGACTGACTTTTATTATAGATAAAGACAAGCACTCACATTTTCCTTTATTTGTTTGGTGAATGTGTGAGAGAGCATGCGCAGGCTTGTCTGCATGCACCAGTAAATGGGTGTAATGCGTGGTGGGGGTATAATGGGTAATATAAACATACCAAGATCCCTTGTTCTTCCACGCTGCATGCACCTACAGAAAAGGGTAATGCTGATACTTTGTCACAGTTTGCAAACAGAAGCGTCCGGGGCGCAGAGAAGTTCGCCTAATGGGTCAGCAAGCATGAACTAGCAGATCGTCCATCTGTGTCAGCACCAGGAGGATTTTGGTTTGAGAGATGGTGTGTGGCTGACATGAAAAGAAGTGAGTGGTGTAACAGAAGATGGAGAGAGAATAAAAGATTTGAAGTAAAGAGTGTTACGAGCAAAACATGAAGCAAATAACAGTACAAATGAAAGGCAGGGTAGTGATGAGCGAGATGAGAAAGAAACAGATGGAGATTAAATAGGAATATACAAAAGGACCTCTGAGGAAAACAGTTTAGTAAATACAGCAACACACTACTAAATGTTTGTACTAGAAGCTGCTGTAAAAAGAGAACTGCCATGTAGTCCACAGTTTAAGGCAAATCCATTAGTCGGGAAGTGAGTTAAAGGAAATTTGAGCTAGTGTGGGGTTGTTGTTTCTTTTTTCAGGATAACCTTGGAGATGTTTACAGGTCAGTACAATGTTACAGTGGTGTATGATAAAAGGTGGAACACATTTCAAAAACAGTTAAGATACAGTACTGTGCAAAAGTTTTAGGCAGGTGTGAAAAAACGTTGTAAACAAAGAATGCTTTCAGAAATATAAATGATTGTTTATTGGCCCCAAATGTATTCTGCAGCAGGACAATGCAGCAGGACAATGACCCCAAACATACAGCCAAAGTGATTAAGAACTATCTTCAGCGTAAAGAAGAACAAGAGGTACTGGAAGTGATGGTATGGCCCCATCAGAGCCCTGATCACAACGTCATTGAGTGTTTCTTGGATTACATGAAAAGACAGAAGGATGCGAGGACGCCTACATCCCCATAAGATCTGTGGTTAGTTCTACCATCCAAGTTCCTTCAAAAACTGTATGTAAGTGTACCTAGAAGAATTGATGCTGTTTTGAAGGCAAAGGGTGGTCACACCAAATATTGATTTGATTTAAATTTCTCCTTTGTTTATTCACTGCATTTTATTGATTGATGAAAATAAATGATTAACACTTCATCACAATTTTTGAAAGCATTCTTTGTTAACAAACTTTTGCTCAGAACTGTATGCATTTCATTACTTGATCTGTTGTGTCTTTGTTGCTTTAGAA
This sequence comes from Oreochromis niloticus, assembly GCF_001858045.2. Classification (NCBI taxonomy): domain Eukaryota; kingdom Metazoa; phylum Chordata; class Actinopteri; order Cichliformes; family Cichlidae; genus Oreochromis; species Oreochromis niloticus. The sequence continues at coordinate 54,953,224 of NC_031972.2, read as the reverse complement.
TGACTCACAGAAGCATTTTTATGACTGATGTTCCTATCAGCGGGATGTGATGAGTGATTGTTGACTTGTGGACAGTATTTCTAGCAAGATCATGGTTTGTCATTACACAGTCCTACAGTCCTTTGGATCATTTTTTCCTCCCTGACTTCCACATGATGCAGACTGTTGAACCATTACATCACAATTAATATGCCTGCTAGAGGTCTTTGTCACTTGAAAGCACAGTTATCCCAATCTAACTGATGTTTGTACTTTAAAGCAGAGCACATTTCAGTGTATTCTGGGCTGTAAATCAACAATGTAGTAAACCCCCTTTAAATTTATGTTGTCATTTATTTATTTATCATGTGATCTACTGCAATTTCATGTAGTAACATTTAATTGCCATGTTATAATGTGCGCACAGTGAGGAGGTTTAACAATTACTGCTGTTTAATAAAAGCATTGTGACTTATGTACAAGGAAATCATTTTATCTTTTGAGCTTTATATGTAGATTACAGCAAAACCCCAAAGCATTTCTTGGCAATTTCCTCTGTTTACACTTTTCAGAAACAAACCCGGAGACAACTCACAATGGACCAATTTTTCAAGACCCCCTTCATTGCTTGTTTAAAGTTCAAGTTAAACTGTGTGATTAAATATTATTTAGTCTCAGTGAAACTACTTCAATGAAAGAGTGCTTAACAAATCTATCAGACCACCATCCAGTGGAAGGTTTCTGGCACAGCTGTCCTAAATTAACGGTACCGGTGATTACCCAAATCTTGTTTTATGTTTCTATCATGGTAAATCCACCAGTATGTGCAAGCCCTTTAAACATAGTGAAATGTATATTGATTAATCTTTGACTTCTTAGAGCATACATCTTTCTATAAAACATCCAACAGATGTAACACTTAAGAAAGGTTCACAAAGGTCTCCAGTGAGAGAATTGTTTAACTGTTAACGATCAAACATTTGTGCAGGTTGCACGGTCAATTGCCATATCATTTCGTGGGTAAAAGCAAACCCATGGATAACTAAGCCTTAGCAACTTGTATGAAGAGTGACAGAAAACAAGTGACAATGCTTTTTGCTGTTCTGTCTGGTGTTCATGGAGTTGCTTTCTTAAACTTGAACTTTATAATGATATTACTTTTGAGCCATTTAAACCTGGTTGAGAAGTAGCAGATGCATTAAATTCACCCCTTTTACCCTCACCTCCATGTGGTAACAGTCAGCTACACTTAATGAGAGGCACTCTGTTGTATTGTGCCCACAGAAACCAGTGCCGTGTGCATGGTTCTGACTTTGAAACAGCTGACCATGTGAGAGGAAAAATTTAGACCAAATGCCAGGAGACAATGTGTTTTCAGTTCATGCTGGCCCAAATAGAGTGGAGAATCAGCACGTTGTGAATGAATGAGAGTGCATTTAGAATTTGCAGGCGCTGGGACATTAATAATGGTGTTTGCTTTATTTGATTCTTGATCTTAGTTTTTAATTGCTACTTTGTGTTACCACGTGCAAATATATAAGTGGTCCTGCTGAAATAACTGGTCCAAGTGTCCCTGTCTCAGTTTTCCTCTTTGCTCTTCTGAAGAAAGGCAGCTGTGAGCAATCTCTAGCTCTCTATAACACGAGGCTCTGCTCTCTGCTTGTGTGTGTACATGTGTGTCTGTGTGTGTGAGTGTACAAAGCACATGGATTTTTGTGTTAGAGTATTTGGGCATGCTATTTGGACCAACTTGAGCCACTGTCAGCACTCTTAACAAGTCCCCAGCGTGCAACATGACAGTAAATAAGCTTTCTTGCCTTTCAGCCACTCATTTAAAGACATACTTGAACTTAGCTTTTAATTAGAGACTTAAAAGACCACTGTTAACACACAAAAACATGGGGTATACTGCCCAGAGGACTGTAGAATTTACACAACATATAGTCTTTTGCAGTTTTAATTCCTTTAACAATCTGAAAAATACCCAGTGGCGGATGGGTCATGGGAACAGACTTACAGATTTGGGTATGTGTCTGTGGAAGGGAGAGTTTAATCTACATGCTCAACAAAGCTTATAATATGCAGTAGAAAGATTACTAAAATAGCAAATAACTAATGCAAAGACACTGTACTTTTGGAAGGTTACTAGGTAAATAATCTCCACAAACAGCTGCATGTGATTATGGAAAATCTGTTCTGGTGTCCATTTGCAATTTACAGTACTTAAAGAACTTTGAATCCTTTTTTGACCAATCAAATTTGAGCAAGCTTTGGTTGCATACAGGTAAAGTGTTTATGTGTAATGCAAAATAAACGAGAACTGAGCTTCCACTGATATTTTTTAAATTTATCTGCAAACATAAGCAATGACCAGCTAAGTGAACACAGAGTCTTGGCCCTTAGTACTGTGATACTTTTCCTTTATAAACAACAGACTCCAGAACAATATGTTAATTATCAGAATGCACAGACTTCATAAAAGCCTCCGGTTTATTACTGAACTCTTCACAATTCCATTAACTGGCCGGGCATCATAAATCATGCACACACAGTGTTGCTCTCCTGGTTACCATGATGATGTTATGTACACACTCAGAAACGCACCAGGTTTTGTTATGATATCATACAGCACGTCTTCTGCCCCCCAGGCTAAATTTTCAGGCTCAGTTTCCATCACCCCAACAACACCAACAAACTGTAAATGAGACTTTTTTTATTGCCATGACAAAAGATGTGATCACTGAACTCCTTTCCCCGACAGCGTGACATTAGCGACGACAAGACAATAGACCTTTCCCTGCATAACTAACAACAAGTGTCCCATCTCTTACCAAACACAGACATATCACATCTCCTCTAATAATGCTGGAAGAATGCCGTTGAAACAAACAAAAGGGTGTACACTTACAATTATTAATCCAGATCGATGTTTCCTCCGAGTCCATGGTATCTGAAAGAGTGTGTGTGAAAACCTTTGCCTTCAGGGTGTGTGAATGAGAGCGCATGTGGATGAGTGTGCAATGAGTCTAGCTTTGTGTTGGGGATTGGAGTAACAGAAGATGGGTTTAGACGAGCAGTAATATCAGCCCGTTCTACATTACTATTGCTGATCATTATTATTTCTAATTCTCTGTTTTTTTAAAGGTAAACTGCACTTGTATTTGTGTATCTTTCTTCAATAGTTCAAGGCGATATTGAAAAAAAAAAAGAATACTAATGTGTAAAATTGTTATGTGTCACAAAAGCACCTGGGAGGAGAAGAGTGGTGACGTCAGCCAGTCTCAAAGGAGAAGAGGGCTGATACTGGGCATGCCCTCCTGCTACCTAACTCCTTGGGGAACCTGAGAGTACAAAGTATTTAGTAAGAGTAAGAGCAAGAGCTGGAGACTGGTAAGCAGGTGAATGAAGAGTGTACACTGGGAACTATATTGTACAGGCAAATGCCTCCCAAAGGAAAAAGAATGTGATGGGATATAAACAACGTACCACTGAGATTGAACCAATAAAAAAAGACTCATCCGTAAATCATTCATGGAGTCTGTGTGACTGACTGTGAGTTCCAGATGCCACAGACGTATAAAAGGCTGCAGTATGTACAGCTTGTGGTTCCCAAATGACAAAGATTTACAACTTTCCAAAGTGCTGTACACAGTAGAACAGCCTGCCTGGTAACCATTCAGAATATACCAACAGAGCAGCAAATATTTCCTTTCCAACTGTCCAACTCATGACTTCATGTGACTGTTTCTTGTAAGTGCTCATTCAGAAAACACTCACACATAAAAGAATATCAACGACTATTAAGCAGAGTTGTGTCATGACATCAAATTAGCATAGTTCTCTGTCAGAGATCATTAATGTTATGCCCACTGGGCCTAGACTGCAATCCGTTGAGCTTACTAGCTTGCACACACACACACACACACACACACAGAAATAGAACCACATAAAGTCATGGTGTTGCATGTGGTTTTCATCACCATCCACTGTCACCACCATGCGGCAATGGAACAGCCACATCTCCAGCACCTACAGAGCAAGCAATTTTAAAATAGCTCACATCCCAGAAAGGCCACCTCTGAGGCAGCATTTCCTACACTTAATTTATTTGCACATATTAGTCTCATAAAGTAAAAACACATGGACGACACTGTGCATGAAAATTCTGTCAACCCACATGTAATCTTATAGGTTTAGATTTATTTAACTCTGTCTGTTTGCATTCTTAATTAATATCAAAAGATGCAAAAACTATGATACAGGATGTCACAACTATGGAGAGTCTTATGTGTTAGTACAGTACTCCTATTGTATTATTACAAATAGATGTGAGAGAGGAGTATAGATTCATTTTGGAATACAATAAAATTCAAATACGAGCTTTTGACCCAACCCACATTTGTGAGACCTGACAAGTTCATAAACCCTGTAAGACGCTTGAGAGCATGTCAGTATTGTGAACTTTACTATTTAGCCAATGATACGTAAAGAAACCACACCACAAGCTTTCACTCTAAAACAAAGACAGAAAAAGAGCTGTTTTCATCATGTCACAATAGTGGAACTAAGGTAATTGTTTTTTATATACAGTACTGTGCAAAATCTTGAGCCACCCCTCATTTCTCTTTATTTTATTAAGAAATTTTTAAATAAGTACAGTGATTTATAGAAACATAAGCTAACATGGCCGCCTTTGTTCTTTAACACAGTCAGAACTTTTTTGGACAAGCTTGTAAGTTCTTCAGGTAGCCTTCACAAATAGTTACCTAGGCTTATGAAGAATAATACAAAGCTTTCTTTATACAGTCTGAATACAACAGAAGCCAGCCAGGTTTCTGCTGTATTCTCTGTCAAGAAGATCCAACTCTGCTTCAATAATATTAAGGTCAGGGCTTTGGGTGTGCCTTACATTTTGTTTGTCTATCCATGCATTAGTGTGTTTGCAGTTGAGGTGAAGAAAGACTCTAGTGCAAGTCACTTTCCAGATGATAATGCATGGTTCATAATATCTGACCATACATTTATAATTCCATAAGTTTTCTTTTCTTCTCCAACACAACTGGTTGAAATAAAGCCTCAAACCATGACAAAGCCTCCACCGTGTTTACAGATGGCTGCGGACACTCACCGTCTTACCTCTCTTTGTGTTCATCACTCCATAATATCTGTTGCTACTGATCACCGTTTCAGCTCCTTAACAATGGCTTCTTCCATTGAGGCTATTTCTGATAAGCTCTCAAAAGACAAGCCTCTCAGGTCCTGTGTCTTTTCTAGATTTTTTTTTCCATTTCTTAAGGACATGACTTTCAGATACTGCTCAGCAAAATACTATTTTATGTCTGTCAAACTGTGTTAACTTTGGCATTGTTCATAGAATCAACTAGAGAAATGGGGACATAATTATGCGTTTTTACAAAAGGTTTTTGCAACTGCTAGTCACAGGTATACAATTTAGAATTGGCTCTATTCTATATTGTCTGTTATGTATAAACACAACATGCTGGAATGATTCATAGTTCAATGTGAAGTATCTTAACAAACACAAGGTACAAGGAATGGACTGAAAATGAATAAAAAAGCAATTAATGTGAAAAGACAAATCTTAAAAGATGTTCAGAAAGTCTGGAGAATTATTATTCAAGACCACTTTACAAAGATTACAAGAAAGTCTGTTTCCTTTACAGAAAAATATTAAGAGTGGGTCAAAGCTTTTGCCAGGTATTATGCATGTCTCTTGCAGCACATTTGAATAAAACATCAAAAATAATGAGTCTAAAACTATGTTTTTATTCAGTACTAGGCAGTCATTTCTGCTTATGTTGTCTCCAACAATGTATATATGCATGCAGTCATTTGTGGTTGGTATTATTACTGTCTAGTAGTGTGAGTGTTTATTTCTAAAATCAGGTCATTACTAAGACCACAGCAACCAATGCAGACTTGGCATAAGGTGTGTGAGTAACTGTTAAATTTTTTACCATTGTTATTATGTTTTAACCACATGAATGATTTCACTACATGATAAACAACTCAATTATGCCCCTACAATAAATGGATGAAATGATTGATCAAATGGCTGCAAAAGTGACTCAATGCTTTCAGATTCATTTCCAGTTAAATGTGTGTCTATGTAGAGTGGGTAGAAGCTGAAATGGGTGTCTGTCCTGGTCCCTGTCCCAGGCTGCGCTCACCAGGGTCATGAAGTTATCCAGTGTCACCACAGGACTATTGGATGGCTGTCAGCATGCTAAATTAAAAACCACAAGCACGCAGCATTTAATTTTGGTGTTTTTACCCCTAATGGAGTGGGACTGCTTGCCGCCATAGTACTGGGAGATGTGTGTGTGTGTCAATACATGGATGAATATGTGTGTTCTTGATTACCTGTACAAAGCCCCTCTGTACTAACTGTTTTACTGTCTTTCCTGCCTTTCTTCATAATGTAGCAGCGCCAAAAAGAGCGATCCAATCTAGCACTACATAAAAAACCACAGATGAATCCTTTATCGCCTGTGACCCATTTTTTTTCTTATAATAGAATAAATGCATGATGAGTTGATGAACTGAGGCCTAACCCATTCCATCAGCAATGTCTAATTTAAATCAAATTACTCCAAATGGCAGGATAATTTAAGCTCACCAAAAAGTCACGAGTCTAATGAAAATCAAGGAACAAATAGCCAAGAGACAGTACAAAGTCTTTAGAGATAATTGTATGTCTGCACAGATTAGCATAATGTCGGTGCACTTGGTAAACAACAGCTACTCAAGGCTCCAGTGTGATTTGTGGCTTAACAACAGAAGAGCAGTAGACCCCGTTAGAATGTTTACAAGCTTAAAATTAAACTTAATAGCCTAAATTGGACACTGTTGAGTAATTAAAGTTATAAGTAAAACTTCTGTGAAATCAGCAGTTTTGATTGAATGAATAGAGTTTTGGTGTGAGGATGTTAATGTGAACTTTTAAATACTCTGCGGATTCCACATGCACGGACCATAGCAGACCTTTGACTAGTAATAAAGCATATTTGTGTTCAGCCATTTCGGATACGTGACATTTCTCCGACCTCCATTGTAAAAGAGCACCGCACAATCAAGATTCTGCAGATGGCCTTTAACTACCTTGGTAATGGAAAAGTGAAGAGAGAAATGAGTGCGACCGGGCATTAAAAAGGGGGATAAAATTGTGATGACATAACTTTTAACCTTTCTGTCTGGAGTTGGCATGTTCTCCCTGTGCCCGTGTAGGTTTTCTCCAGGTCTCCGTAGTTTGAAACTGCAGCTTCAATAGGATATAAGATCCATTTGGGGATCCACAGGAGGATGCATGAGATAAATGATCAACTATTATTTTGTATGTAATGAAAAAGCTGCTATAAAGGTTTGACTTTGTACGTTTTTGGGGGGGTGTTATCTACTTTTATCCTTTTCCCTATAGCAGGGCTCTAGAGTGCGACCAATTTGGTCGCATTTGCGACCAAATTTTTCAGTGGTGCGACTAACAAAGATATTTGGTCGCACCGGTGCGACCAACTGTTCGGGTAACAAAAAAAAACAAAACGAAAAAAATCTCTGCAACTCTCCATGTAGTCAACAACAGACACACATTATGCCCCTATCTTGGACTAAACCAATCAGAGATAGTCAGGGGCGGGACCTCTCTGATTGGCCGTGTTCCAGTTGAAAGTGCAGGTGGAAGAGGGAGGTGAGTAGCTTGAATAAGGGGATATCAATTCATTAACGGATTCCACACAAAGACGTAAACACAGAGCGACCCGACGCATCAGAATCAGCTTAGTCTTTCTCGGTTTTCTCACCCGACGGCCCGTAGACGGACACACTGTCGGAGCTCACTGAGCCCACCGTCCGCGCTGTGTTTACGTCTTTTTTGCGCTAATTCTGAGCTGCAGGTTTTGTCTCTCCAACCAAAATTCACCAAGCCAGCAGCAAAAGAAGCAGCAAACTGCGCTTTACATTTGATCAATGTCGTTATGAATTCCCTCTGACTTTTGCTGTTTTGCTTCCACCACGATAAAAATTACACTTCATACACAGCTCTCTGTGTGTACTTCAAGAACAGTTTCCCGTCTCAAATCTCTGTTTTCTGCATTTTTCATTTGCTTATTACCCACCAGTCTACCGTTGTTTACAGCGCTGTCGGCCGCTGTCTTTTTCTTTTCTTTTTTCACGTAAATGACCTCGGACAAGAAAGCCTAATTTCTGCTGTTCAATACTGAAGAAATTTAAACTTTTTAAAATTATGCAAAATTACAGAATATTGCAGAATATTTTTAAGGTTATCTGCTATAAAAAGTCAGGTCAGAAATATCTGTTTGTTTTTTTGTGTTTTATTCTCAGTTACTTTGACACAAAGGCATCTGCTTTGATGTTCACAATTCTGATGATTATAATATTTCTGACTGTCTGAGGCTAAATTGAATCCAATCAGGACTTTGAGAACCGGACTCGAATGGATTATACAAATCAGTGATGATACCCAGCCCTAGTGAGCAGCCTAGGCCTGACAGAAGTGGATGTAGCTGTGGGTAATAAGAAAAGATGAAAAGAACTATTGATAACTTTTTTGTTAAGGCCTGATCCGTCTGAAATTCATAGCCAGCTCTGACACGGTGCCATCAATCTTTGAATGCTGAAAAAGCACAGTGTATCCAGAAAACACATTATATGCTGCAATAAATGCACTGCCCAAGTGTCCCCTCTCCCCACTGCCTTTCAGCAGCATGCAGCAGCAAACAGGTCGTCAGAGGAGGCCAAGATGATGATTAAGTTTAACATTTTCTACAATATTGACAAAGCACTTTAAGCACAAGATTATTAGTTAATAATTTAGAAATGAATATTGTCTGTATGGACTGCAACTTCCCCCCAAAAAATGTGCACATGTAAAACTGCGGTTTAAGCGATGCGGTTGAAACATTTGAGTACGCCTAACTTTTTTGCCGGTGCGCCTAAATTTTTTAAGTTAGGTGCACCGGTGTGCCCAACTTTTTTAAGTTAGGTGCACCGGTGCGCCCATGGCAAAAAGTTAGTCTAGAGCCCTGTATAGTGTCAAATTATCTTATAGAATAGTTTTTGGAGAAGTGACAACATTTGAAAATGTCTTTTACATCCCATCTTTATGTTCAGCATCAACAAAATGCTAAGGACTAATCACTTGCAGCACTGAAACTGCACAGCACACAAATATAATAATCCTGGATGAATTGAGACAAATTCTTCTTTCCTCTACTTGGAAATTTGAGAGCATGACAAACTGATTATTATCTTACAGTTAATCTCTGACGAATTGCTGCATAAAGTATTTCCTCCAAGAACGTTTACACAGACATTAGCAGAAGCCTGGTCAAGCTTCAGTATATCAAATAGTCAAGATAGTGTTTATAATCTCAAGTCAAACCGTTAAAAACAAAATAAAACAAAACAAAACTCTCCAAGTATGCCAGTGAAAACTTTTAATAAAGATTTGGGACATCTTACCTGTCACCATTTGTTATATCCATGTGCAAGACATTCATATTCCCAACTTTTCACAAGTACAAAAGCTACACCTAGAGTCTTTTCTGACCCACAGGAATACTCCTCAAGCATCACTTCAGGAGATAGAGTAGTTGGTGTCACAATCACCCAATTCCCAAAACCTTTTTGCTTTTTTTAAATTTAAACTAACCTTTCCTGTTGCTTTTTGGTGAACGCCAGTATGCATTGTATATACACTGTACCATTATTATACTTCTTCTCCTGTGAAAACTGGAAAACTTAAGACCATGTGTTTTTTATGGTATTTGCTTTACTGGGAACTTTTTCATCAGTGTTACTCATTAAGAACAGTTTCAATTAAATTAAGTTAAATTCAATTTAATTCTATTCCTTATTATTTATATAGTGCCACTTCACAACTGTCGCTTCAAGGCACTTTATAATGGAGGATACGGACCCTAAAAATTTAAACAAAACAATAGAGAAAAAAGAAAAGTTGTTGCTTATTTCAGTTTAAATGCTGTCTGTGAGATGTAAAATATGGCTGGGAGATTGTTATTTGGCATTGGAAATCCCTCTCAAGTTTTTAAGAGTGCATCCTCCCATTGTGTTTACGCAGACATATCAGAGGTCTGGTCAAGCTTCAGCATATCAAATTGCTGGGATAGAGAGAGGGTACCTTATGTAGCTCATTAGAGTGGAACCATCTGTAGGGCATTAGAGCTTCAGTATGCACTTCTTGTCCTCAGCTGTATAAAAATACACACTGTTCTCTCTAATCTGGCCTGCTCAGCCTCACTGTTTATTTTTTTAACCTGAGACGGAAATGTTTGGTAACTGAATCTGCAGTGGACTTGTGGACTTTTTAGACTGTAGGTGACTAGAAACTGAGGAGTTTAGGTGTGTCCAATACTGATAGCAATTACAGTCTCCTTTAAAATAGCCATTTTGGGCCTCGAGCAGGTGTTTGGACAAAAAGCTGCTATAAAAGCACAAGAAGCTTGTTTTAAAATGGTCTTGGTTTAATTACTTTAACTCTTAGATTTACATACTAAGTCCTAATTGTGATCAGTGTCGTGGTTGTTGCTACAAAAAAAATGCAGTGCATTATTTGATTAATTGCCAGAGAAACTAATTACTTACTCGTTACTCCGTAAAATTACCCGAAACAAGCTGTCACATAATTACCAGTTAACAATATAAACCTTAGGCTACAGGCCCTACACACCAACACAATAAGGACACACATATAATCTTTCTTTTAGTTTTTGTTAGGAACATAAAGCTGACAACACAAAGTAAAGATAAAAAAAAAAAAAACAGCCCAAAAACACTTTGAGGTGATCACAACATTGTCTGAAAAGGTGGAAACAGGGAATTGTCTGCTCATCAGACAATTGTTACCTGTTGAAGTTCTGCTGGGCTGTGGTCAGCGTGCGCTCAGCTTTTTCATCACTCTGGGTTCTTGGCTAGCTTTGTGTTAGCATGCGGTCTGTGCAGATGCTTGAAAAGAGCTGGAGCTGTGTCGCTGCTCTTTCTCTCCTGAATGCAGTTTATCCTTTTGTGGAGCAAAAATAAAAGTAATGTCCATATCGCCACTCCTCGACAGCTGTTGACTACTTCATCATTTTCCTCCTCCAGCAGACAAACTGAAGTAGCAAATGGTCAGGAAGACAAAAGAATCTATTTTGTTGGGGTTCTCTTTCTGTTCATCTGCCCTATGGGCAGATAACTGAAGAACCTCTGTAAAGCAAGTAACAACATAATTGCATTATCTAATATTAATGTGATTACAGTACACTTAGTTACACTGATTGTAATGATGTTAGCTGTTTTGTTAAGAGTTTATTTAATATGGGTTATTGTGTTGTTTTCTGTTTCAGTTGAAAAATATTACTGCTTCTGTCCTTTGTCCTATATAATTATGTGTGTATAATTATAGAACTATTATTATTTATCGCTCAGTGAATTGTAGTTAAAGCTTCCTTCAGTCTTTCCTCCTAATCCAGCCCACTTGTTCCAATGCCTGAGACTACTAGTCGCCGGGCTGGTACAAAGTGTCAATGTCTTGTCAGCTTTGTCACAGACTAACACCTCTCTTAATTCCAAGTTGGCTGTGAGCTCAAATGGTTCACAGTCAGAATAAACTGTCATCTCCTCTGTTCCTAAATTTGATTTTCAGAAATTCACCCATGTTCTGATTCCAGACAGCTACTTGGTTCTCTTGGTCTTCAGCCAGTCCACCATAGAAGAATCCTCTTGGATTTCTTTTTTATTTACTCTGATTGGTTGGATCTGTCAACCAACCAAAGTCAAAATCACACAACACCTTATCACAAGTACTGCTGCATGTCAACAACAGTGAGGTCAATAAATAAATACATACATACATACATTAAAATTAAGAAAAAAAATAGAATAACAAGAAGAAATGTCTAAAAATGAACAAACACAGAAAGATTAATCTAAGTGAGCCCTGTCTGTTTGTTCTACATTGAGGTATAAGGTAACGACAACTTGAGAGGAACGTCCTGAACTCAGATGACAAAACTTGTTCGGCATGGATAATAATGTTTTTTTTGGCTTTTTTATCACCTGATTTTCCCAGAATGAAAATAAATCTTTATCTATCCATACACATAAATCCCCGTGCTTTAGTTTGGTACTGTGTGGATTTTCCATGTTCTCCCCTGTGCTTGTGTGGGTTCTCTCTGTGTACTCAGGCTTCCTCCCAAAGTCATACCATTAATGAGTTTAGGTGAACTGATGATTCTAAATTGCCCACAGGTGTGAGTGTGAATGGTCATCTGTCTCTGTGTGTTAGCCCTGTGATAGACTGGTGACCTGTCCATTGATAGCTGGGATAGGCTCCATCCCTGCTGTGACCCTGATAAGGATAAGTGGAAGATAATGGATGGATTCTCTTTTATTTGGCTTATATGTTATTTATGTATGAGTAACTTTCACTACTGTTACTTTTTGTCCTCACTACTGCGTATACTGCATTTGGATCCTCACGAAACAAAAGAGCAATGGAATATTTTCACAGTGGTATAAAATAATTCTTTCCTTTAAGTAATGAATGTTTTGTCCAACAAAAAAAGAACAATCGAAGAGCAGAAAAGAAGCCATGTCATCTATTCCTCCACTCTAGTTTCGCCGCTCCCTCAGGGCATTTTGTCACAGGTGGTTGCCGTTTGTGTCTGACAAAGGGGTGATTTATACTCAAAGCAGGAGTGCCACATGGTAGCCATGGTAGGATCAAGAAACCCCCAAAACAACCTTGTGAACTACAAAAAGTGAGGGTAATGAATAAAATTGAAAATTAAGAGTGAAATATTACAAACATTTTGGGGGGCTTGGGGGCAGTTGGAGCTCAAGTGGGAGTGAGAGGGCACATAAATTTACATATTAGCACTTACTGCCTTTTTATCCATGCTAATATTAAAGACATGTTTATGTAATATTTTATTGCAGCTTAAGCATTTACTACCTGACAGGACCTTTTAACAAAATGAGAACCATAGGTCTTCCCACTACAATCAAAGCATACTGGAATTAATTTCTCCTTAGTTTTACTACACAAGTTTTACACATTTTATCGTAAAAACATCACTTCTTGAATAATAAAAGTAAACAGATTTCTGTGGTATTAACACCTGGACTGTAACTGGTAAAATGTTGCAACATGTTTATAAAAAAATGCTTGCACACAAACACACAGATTATAAGTCATGCAGGACTCCTACCTGGTCATCTGTTTAGCCTAAGAGCAAATGAGTAGTTAGCCATTTCAGGACAATGGCCACAGTGTCCATTTGGCTCTGACCCCTCACACACTCCAGGGCGGCATGGAGAAAACATTCACAGCACTGCGGGAGGCCTCAACCAAATGCACACAATACTGGCCCCTGTGACACTGTCCATGCATCCTGTTGCTGTCAGTGCTCTTTCATCTCTCACTCTCTCTGTTTTGTGCTTTCTCTCACTCTTTCCTTGAATTTAGACTCATTTCAGCTCCTAATATTTAGAAGTCACTGAAATCACTGAAAACCTTTCTAACCTTAATTGCTCAATTTTATTGAATGAAAATGAGCAATTTAACAGTTAATCAGGAAAAAAAAACTATCAGCTAAATAGGATATACATAATTATATAAATTTAAATATTAGCAATAATAGCAGGGAATTAACTGATGGATTAACATTATAATTTATCTATAGACTTTTTTCCTCTCTTAAATCACATAATACACTGCTTTGCCAAACCACTAACCAGAAACGATGGACATCAGAGATGTGAAACCAGAAAGAGGAAAAAGAAAAGCAGAGCCAAAGACATGGGTGTGAAAACAGGTCATATAAGCTGTTGCGTTTGTGTAGGACCAATGAAGCAGGGTGGGGTGAACAAAAACTATATATAACTACAGTGAGGGTACTTTGGTGTGGCTGCTCATCTCTTCACCCTATAACTGACTCCAGTTCTATAAACTAAAGATGTACTATAGTACAACCACAACTTCCTCTTACCTTTCATTAAAGCCCAAGTTACACAGAGACTGAAAGCTGTGCTGGCTTTACAGAACCATTCATAAATTCATAATTGATCCCAAATAAACAGGTTTCCCACAAGTAATTTTAAAAGCAAATGATTTCTGTTCACTTCACCAAAGAGTTTAGATACAGCTTGTTCCATTACTTTTTTAAGAAGTAGTGAAATAATGACTACCACATCCTAGTTTATAAATAGCAACACTTTTTAAACATTGGAGCATGTTGTGTTTGTTGTAATGGACCCATTAAATGGCCCATGTTTTTGCAAAAGTAAAGCAAATTTTTGTTTGTTTCCTAACCCTGCAATAGAAAGCTAACCTGTGCAGCTGTCACCGTGACAGCTGGGATAGGCTACAGCCTCACTGGAAAAGGTGATGAAAATGGATGAATGTTTCTTTCCAGCGTGCCAGAATGGAAGATAATATAAGAGAAGCTAGGGCAGCACTTCAATCTGGGGTCCTGCTGGTGATTAATGGGTGTGAATGTGAACCTGAACTTGATGGCTCACCTTTGAACACTGGAGGCCACATGCAGACACTAGTGAAAAACGCACAGACACCACACACAGAGTGGAAGAAATAAATAGCTCAAGTGTGAGGGTGGTGAGTGTGTATAGCTTGAGTTGTATCTGTAGTGGGATAGCACTTTTACAGAATTTTAGACCATGTTAATAGAAAATGAGTTTGCTACTATTCATGGCAAGATCATGTAGTTTCATATTCAGCAGAAATCTTTCTTTTTCATGCACTGATGAATGTGTGCAAAGGTCTGGGGCAGCTTACGCCATGACTCTAACCTGAGTCCCTGCTTGTCTTTGAATCCATGTCAAATTCTTTATTCCCCATCTCACACAACATCATATAAATTCTTTATTCCTACCTACTGTCATCCAGCTAACTTTCTCCTTGTCCTTACTTCAGTTCCTCTGTCTCTGGGCTTTTCTTTTTCGCTCAAGCACCATCACTTCTTCCCCTCCTCCCTCCCACAGGCTGCACAGTAAAACAGGAGCATGCAGGCTCATGGGAGGCCATTAACCACCAGAAATGCTGTCTTACAGCTCTGCTGCAGTGCAAACGACTGCAGATTCCTTTACACAGCCATGAGCCCAATGTGGTAGACCAGCGCAAAATATAGCCATACTTCAAATGATTTCTGGCCCTGCATATTCAATACCTACTGAGCTGTGGTCACAAATGTTTGCAGGTGTGTAAATGAGAGATAGGTGTGGTCCTACTCAAAATTAATGGGTGCCAGAATAGAGCGCCCCAGTTAACTTCCTTGTAGTGTTTCCATTATAGTTTCCATAAGTGTAAGCGACTTGGAGGAAAACAGGAATGCTTGGCCACAGTCTTTGTTAGGACAACAATGATAAAATTAAATAAAATCTTTGTCCTCCTGACTCTTCCTCTGTCACGCACACAGACACACTCCATAAGGCTGAAGCTGGCTCCCAATTTTGCATGTGGTCTGTAAGACAATACCATCATTATGAAGTGGTACGTGCCCAAGATATTAACCTTTATAGGCAATATATGATGGGGGAGGCTCAGCTCTATCGCTGATCTCGAAATGTGCACATACACATACTATAGACACACACAGGCTACAACTTAAAGAAAAAACACAAGGAGGCATTTTCTGATAGTCACATAAAATAGCTTAAAGCTTTGTATATATATGAAACATTTAGTTATGAAGCTGTCAGAGAGAGGCTTGATTAACCTTAGTGGAAAACAAGAGGTAATAGCATCACGTTTGGGTTTCCTGTAGCACATGCAGAGCTGCTACCTCCACTTTTTAAATAGAGAGTTTGCAGGAACAGCAAAGATATACAAGCACAAGTACAGGCCTTTTTTTTCTTTATGAAAGAATCCAGATACCTTTTCTTTGACCTTGCGCCTTGACGTTACCCTAAAAGCTACCTTTAAAAATGAGCTATAATCTTTTTTGTTTTACAATGTTAAAAGAATAAAAATACAAGCAATTAGATATTTAAGCTCTTAGTCTAAAGCAGCAGAGAAATATGATCTAGCTTGTAGCTAGTAAATATATGATTGCATTCCTATCTGAAATGGGAAACACATGGTACAAAATATATTGCTTTACAATAAACTGAAGTTATGTCCTGGATCATTCTTAGTACTTAATGTAACATAGAGCTACTGTTGATTTATGCAGATGCTATTGACAATACCATAAAAATCCCACTGAGCTGTCAGCTTTCTGCAAGATGAAAAATATAATAAGATGAATACTGCTTTCTCTTCATTGCATCAGATGTGAGGCCGTCACCAGTTATATTTCAAGTACAGACAGCCTGCTTAGTTAACACGATCAGCATAACACTCAGTTAATTTAAGTTTTCAATAGGAACATAAGTTTGTACTTTGTCTGTCTTCAAACTGGCTTCGCAGTTAAGATATTATTATCTTATTAAAGAAGTGTCTTAAGACACCTTTGTGCGTCAGTGCATGAACATCTGTGTGTAATGCAACAGAGCCCCGCTTAACTGCTCCCCAGAGACAGGCTTGAAACTGAAGCTAAGAATAGCCCTGGCTGCATTACCTCTTGTAAGGGGGGAGATAAGGGTGAGTTGGAAGGAGAGGAAAGAGGCAAGGGGGCAAGTGAAACTGTGCCGCATGGGAGATGACAAGTAGACACAGGAGCCTTAGTCCATTGCAGGACAGCTCTTTTACCTGGCACAGATAGTATATACACATGACCTAACCAATGACCCTTCCAACCTCTCAGAGACAAGAATGCATGCATACGCGCACAAACACACGCAAACACACACACATATGCAAGCTGTTTAGGCACCTTACATGTCAGAAATCCTTAACTTTTGTTTTTTGTAAATTAAATTGTAATTTTTAGCTTTTTTTTTTTTTGCTTGAGGAAGAGGAAGTGGTGTTTAAGATGCACAATACCGTTAGGTTTGGTGGCATGGCGTGTAGCATGTAGGTGGAGATACATGAAGGAATATAGTGGCCAGACGTTGAGGAAAAAGTTCTTGATTTTAGAATTGTAGTGACCCAGGATTATTGGCATTTTTTAAAAGACAGATGAAAGCTGCATTACTACTTGATCACCGCTGTAATTCCAGCGTGTGCTTCTATAACAGACCAACAGGGCTCTTTTTGCTCGCTTTTGCTTCTTATTTTTTCATTTTTTACAAGTGTCTGGGTTTGAAGATAGATGGATGGGCACACAGAGACACAGAGGAACAACAAAAACAACATCTCTGGGTGCCATACGGTGTGATCTGTGCTACTCGCATGTCACACTGACACATATGCACTCACAGTCTTCTCGGATGTCAGGTGAGAGGTTGTGACCCTGCACTAACAGCTCTGTTTCCTTTACCATTGAATATGAGAACCTCTTCCAGGATCTCTGAATGGTTCAAAAAAGGAAACGCTGCACTGAGTGACCTGTTAAAATAGGTACACGGCAGCACGCCAAGGAATAAATGCATATGTGTACAGTTTTGTGTGTCGGTGTTGACATTAAGAAAATGGAGACATGAATAGCTATATTCATCCCAGCAAAACAGCTACTCCAGGGGTGGTGCTACAGCAGTATTGGTAGTGATGTCTGATAATCACCTGTCATTTGAGATAATTGGGTAATTGGGGTAATGGACTTCACTGTGGTCCACTCTGAGCTCATCATTTCGAACAGGTATGGAAGGTTATATTTATACCATCTACACTAGCTGTCCAGGCATATAAAAGGATGAGCTAGAGGTAATTAGTGCCTGCCTCTGTTTTCATTTTACAGACCAGAGAATGACCACTGAGACAGATAGAAAAAAGGTATTTGAGAGAAAAGGAGAAAAAAATAAAGAAAGAGCTAAGTACAATAAGCAGAATAAGAGCTCAGTAACATAAATAAATAAATAAAGCAACCAAAATGCTTTGCCAGGTGTTTAATGGGGACTCGGGGTTATTTAGTGTATGACACAGGGAAAGACAGAACGCATTACCATAGCAGTCTAACATTATGGTCCCGCTGCTATTACAGATTTAATGACACGCTGTGTGGTAGCCAACTACATTTAACCCTCTCATCTGCATAATAGTGCTGCCCTTACAACACTCACAGCAGAGTAATACCTCATTGTAATTAATCTCCCTCTCTTTATCTCTCCCTTGCACCCATTCATATACACACACGCACACATTTACGCACAAGAGAAATTGACCATTAGCGCACATTTCGCAAAAACGAAAGCACTATAAAGTTTATTCTGCAAATTTGTCCATGTAAAATATTATCAAGCTAAACAAATGTATCCCTCTGACATTACATGCCACGGGTTTTTATGTGGGCTATTAAAATCATGGGCATGTGGGAATTTACTCTATTATCTGTAACTAAAGGTGATAAAGCATGTATACTAGCTGGGTTGGATGCAGAAAAAAATTATTATAGGAAAATATTTTATTTGCAATCTCAACATTGGTGATGTAAATGAGGTAAACAGCCCAGATGAATGAACTTTGAGTCCATAGTCTTTGAAACTTTCTATCATTGCCTAGATAGGTGTCAGGCACAAGTGACAGCAAAGCCAGTATCAGTGAGCAGCAGTTAAAAACTGGAAAGACTGAATGAATCGTATAAAATGACACTTTTCATCGAGAATGCTTTGCCATTTATCAAATTTATTGAGACTTTTATTTCTTCTCTTTCTCTTAATAACACTCAGTCACGCACACATGCATACATACTTATATACTGTAGGGAGCAGGAATCTGAACCACCATAAAATTCATAGCAGGTTGAATGTGACCTCCATTTCTTGCATGAAATATATTCTCTGCTTATTCCTTCACATATTTCAACTTTAAGCATGGCCGAAAGAGCCATAAAAATGCAGCGAGTGCAGTCATCTGTCACTTGCAGAAGGCTACCGAACATTGTCTGTTCTGATGATAGCAGTGCCCTTCATGCTTGCCAAAACTGGTGCCTTGGTACCTCCTTATTATGCAGACACTGGATGTGATTGTGAGCATTTGGTGTTCAGATAAGGGTTAAGGTGGCCATTTGCTGATCCTAAGGACGATTTTGGATGTAAATCCTTTAACTAAATAAATAGGCAACTTTATGCCTTTCAATATATATATATGCATATGTAGATATTTGCAGTTTTTTTTAGCACATGCAGAAATGTTAATCCATCAGGCATTTGTGTGTTTTGTGTTGGTTGGCCCTCATGTTGGAACGCAGGAATGTGCCTGCCATGAAGCAACATGACAACCGACATGCACATGGATTTCAGAAAGACATCAAAGACTGAGCCATATGGGTAGGGTTACCAAAACCACAGGAAGGAAGACAGCAGGAAGGAAGCCGAAATGAAAGAAAGCACATAAATATATATATAAAAAACACAATTCATTTTACAGTCTAATATAAATAATAACCATAATAGACTACCATGTGCCTGGTGATGATTAAGGAAAGTAATTAGCTTGCAATGAATGTAGAATGAGCTCATTAAGACAAATGCAGGGAGACTGAGGCTTATCACAGTCAAAGACACACTGGCAGCTTCTCCTTTATGAAAGCACTGAATCATCCGTCTTACAAATCTGTTTAAAAAACCAGGAAGCTGTGTGGCGACCTGCTGTGATCACCAGGCCATGACAGCAGTGTTTTGAATGATGAAGTAATGCATGGGTTGAAGAGCAATGGATGTCATTTTTCATTTACATATCTACACAAAAGGCCTGCAGACTGGACCATTTCTCCTTTGATTGCTGTTATTTTCTGAGCCATCTGAATGAATGGAAGTTCACCGAGAAAAGGAATTTCCCTCAATATCAGCATGGCCCACCATTTATCTCTACAAGTAAAGCTGATTAATACTGAGAATGCCAATATTCACTTCTTACACTCTACTACAGTGCCATACCAGCACCATGGGCTGTTGGCAATTATAAAGAAAAAAGTGTCACATCAAATATATGTCGATTTAATATTGCACTCTGCGTGCAGTAAGGTTACTGCAATATACCTACTGAGATTGCCTGATTTTTGTTATTATTAAGCATGTGGTCTCTCATTTTATTCCTTTTTCTGGAAGTGAACTTTGCCCAGCTTTGGTCTTATGTAATCTTGTTGTGAATTTGGCTCGGCACCTGGCGGCTTAAATCAAATTCCCCTTGGTCTCAATAAAACAGTTCTGCTTGGAACGTATCCACTGTGAGACAGAAAGGAACATTGTGCGTGCTATTGCGAAAGAACAACTGATTCTGCGAAAAGGCCAGTGTGGCCCTTGTAAAAATGTAGCGGGAAACCAAGGTAAGCATGCAGAAGTTCTTGCATAAATGTTTTGTCTTTAAGTAAACAGACTCTGCAAATTCATTCAATAGAGACATGAAAATCGAGGCGTGAGTACTCTCGATTGTGCTTAGCAGAACCAAGTGGAAATCCACAGCGCTACAGCTGTTATGGTGACAAACATTTTATTTAAGCTTTTGATCTCCCATCACTGGCAGCTCAACACCATTCACACCTCTGGAAAATACTTAGATCATTCCATGCATGCACATACACGGTTACACGCATACCTTGTTTGCTAATGTGTTAAAAAGGGCAATGATACTTTTCCACTGCAAAGGTCCTTACTCTTCCTATACCAACCACTAAAATTGCAATTTTTTTTCTTTAGCTCGATGTAATTTGTAGTTCAGTGCAGGTGGAAATTGTAATAATTAAACATAACATATAACAAGAGCAGTACAGCAAACATCCAGATCAGTGAATATAGTGCATTTAGAACTATAACAATATCGATGGATGTTTAAACAATAAAAATAACAATTAAGCACATATGAAATTAAGTCCAAATAGCTGTAAAGCACTGATATACTGAAACTGAACCAATCAAACCATGGTCAAGGTGTGCAACGGTCTGTTATCAGGTTTGGTGATTTTTCACATAAAAGCTGAACCAGCTTAAGAATATATCAGCTGTGTATGACTCAAAATCAATCACAGAGAAAATGCAAAAATGAAACTTAATTTAAAAAAAACAAATAAAAGAAAATTAAGAAGCAGTTTTACACACACTTAGGTCTGTCACTGAGTAAGCAAGACAAGATTAAATGTGATTTTTTTTTAACCTGTTGTCACTGGTTATTCTCCTTAACAACTGCAACAAATGTCTTACCATGGAGTAGATCGAAGGCAGAGTCAAAGAGGAGCATTGCAAGGTGTTTGGTGTCAGCTGTCAAATCCTTGGTGGCATGATGTCATGTGGTTTGACTGATAAAGGAGGAGATGCCATTACATGCCACCAGGCAGAAGAGGTATGCTACAGTAATTCCCTCAAAGTATCCACTTTTCTCTTTCACCTCTCTCTTGCTCTGCTGCCTCCTCTCCCTTTCCTCACATTAACACCTGATAGCTGTGACCACTTATCAGGTATCCTACCCAGTCTCTAAAATCAAAATGTTAAAAAGCTCTCACGGTTTTCTTATGTACTCTTTTCTTTCCTTCTTTTTAGGGAGTCCCAGAATTATTTTTCAAGAGTTTTCCAACTGTCAGACAAAAGCATCAAAATTACCTTTACTTCTGTTTGTGTATGTGTGTGGGGGACAAACTGACACTCATGGCTTAACCGCGCTTTGATGGCTGGCATTTTGTCCATGACTCCTAACTCTGTCTAACAGTAATGTAATAGACAAATAAAATGAGACACAATAGGGATGAGGCCACAAATATCAAACATACTTCTGTAGATTAAGTGAAATATAAACTGGCTGAAAAGAAATGAGAGTAGACATCTGCGCATCCTTTTCTTACAGTCGATATCTATTACATCAGGAAAATATTTTCCAAATGAATTCAGGGCAGGTCATGTGGCTTGACAGCAAAACAAGGATAAAGTAAAGATATGTGACCAATTGGAAAACCAGATTAAAAGGCTAAAGGTCAATGAGGTGTGGCATCAAACTGCACTGAGAGCCATATTGATTTCATGGATATGTACACTGTGGCCCCTGGGATCTGTGGATGCCAGCAGCAATATGAGACACACACACAAGCAAGTGTGCACACACATCAGGGTGCAAACTCACATAGTCATATCTAAGCGCAACTAGTTAGGAAGATTTTCTGTTCTGGTGTTACATACACAAACAGCTATACTGACACTGTGCATTCCCTAATTCAATAAGCCTCATGCTGATATAGACATTCGGTTTAGATTGCCATGCCATTAATCACATATGATGAACTGTATAACAAATGTTTTCTCCAGCTCTCTACCTACACAGCATCTAGAATTTCAAATATGAAACATGAGTAAAGTAGATTCAGACAGTAATGGTCCTTTAATATTTCTAAATAGTCTGTGAATTTTGATTTATTCACAGTAGCCATTCAATCTAAATGACAAAATTGATGGAGTAAATCTTTATTTCAACTGGGAATATTAGCTATACCAATATAGTCAACAAGGGAAATTATTAAGATTTTTTTTCGTTAGTATTTAAAAACTATAAAAAGTTGAGTGTTACATTTATTGCCGTGTCTACACAACTTGGTACCAATTTCAAATTGTACCTATAGGCACTTTTACTAGGAGTGCATCACAAAAACACATAATTTGTTCTCATTTCTTTAATAGAACCTATGAAAAATACCAAAGATAAGAGATTCTGACGGACATAAAATATGTATTTTTGCACCAACAATGTGATTCCCCAAGAGCTATTAGCCAAAAATATGCCATATCTCAGCATACTGTTCAGTGTGTCCTTCTGAAGAAATTGGAGAAGCCGAGGACAAAAGAAGAAAATACAGGCCTAAACAAAACTTGCAACCTAAGATGAATCATATCTGAAAGTCATATCCTTAAGAAATGGGAAAAAATCCAGCAAAGAACTTACACAGGACCTGAGAGATGCATCTGGCTCATCAGTTGATTCATCTACTCTTTGTCAGGCCTCATATAAAATGGTCTCAGTGGAAGGATGGCTGTCAAGAAGCCATTCTTAAGGAAGGGAATTAGGGAGAAAAGCTATGGTATGCCAAATTACACAAGAACTGGACTGAAAATCAGTGGTCTTCTGCAGAGAAAATTCCAAGTTTTTAATTTTTGGCAGGTCGCGAGTATCTGTAGCTATCTGCAAAACACGGTGGAGACTCGGTCATTGTTTTTCGACATGCATGTCAGCCAGTCGTGTTGGAGAGCTTTTCTATATCGATGACTTTATGATGGCAGAAAAACATAAACAGATTTTAAACCATTTTGCGACACAATCTGCAACAGTTCATTTTGCAGCATGACAGAGATCCCAAACACATCCCCAATGTAGTGAAAGCATATCTGGAAAGAAACACACACAGTGGAAGACTATCAGTCATGGACTGGCCTCCCCAGAGGCTGAACCTCAGTGTGGAATTATCTTGACAGCGAATACAAGAAAAACCAGGACAATTAAAAGTCCTTGAAGAAGCCCAGAGAGCTATTCCTGGAGGCTACTTAAAGAAATAACAAGAAAGCTTATCCAAGAGATTTCAGAGTATGCTGAAAAAAAAGTTAGTCATACCAAATACTACAACAAAGCATCTTAGAGCAAATTTGTTCTAGCACAATGAAGAACAAACAAAAGTTTCAAGAATTATTTTTCTTCACATTCCCAGTCATCTAAATTCCAACTTTAACCACAAACAATCGTTTTTTTTTTAACTTGATGAATGAAATAACCACCCAGTCATATTGAATAGTAATACCTTTATACATCAGTGCGAGACTTTTCAGCAATAGATTAAAGTCAACAAAGTATTAAACTGTGCCAATGCCTACCCAGAGTAACTGACAAGAATCTGACACTTTAAACACACACTGTCTATGTTTTGACATAGCTGAGTTCATTACACTGACAACCTGTCTGGAAGCTGAGCCTGAAGGCTGTTTGAAAGGAAAATATAAAGAAAGCAAGAGGGACCATTTGTATATTGATCTCAAAAATCAAGCTTGAAATCTGAGTGCTTTCGTGACACCCCAGCATGGAAAACTGTTGAAAACCCTCCATCAGATGTTCTGGAGGTTTTCCATGTTTACTAAGCTCATCAACTCTCTTGCTGATTCGGGGTTCCACAGTACAGAGCAGACACTGGAGACGATTGCTTCCAGTCGTGCACATTAGTCCAGTGTCTCTTCCCTTTCATGTAATATTTCAGTTTCTCTTTACTCTCATTGGGACTCCTCTCTTCCTCTACAAACCAAGGCACACATGACAGTCTCACATTTAACAGATGAACCTACACAGATAAATACCAAAAAAAGGAGAAGAAAGATGAGAGGGGAGCAAAAAGCCAAAACATGCTGGTGAGTAAAGTTAATTTGTAAAACTCTGGTAACCAGTAGACCTTACATAAACCAGACATGGAAAAACAAAACAGAAAATGTTGAATAAATGTTGTTTTTACTTTAATGGCATTAGTGCTATCTCTTAAAAATACAACTAAAGAGTTTTTAATTACATTTAACACCACAAATATGGAGCATGAATTCTTTTCAGAGACAGTTTCTGGCTCATTTGTTTTGTTTTCATTTTCACTTGCGTCAGAGACAGCATGGTGTGGTGGACATGACAAAAACCTCTTTCTCTCACTGAAGACTTGGATTTGTGATCATCGCCTCATCTGTGGTTAGGCTTAGGAAACAAAACTCTTTAGCAGGGCAAGGATTGCAACACAGAGTTTGTGGCTTGCCAAAAACATTTATCTAACAACATTTTCTCACTGTGTTAAACAGAAAATATTATGAGGTATCATTGGCATTTGTTCGCCCATTGTGCCATTTCAATAATTATTTTGGGGTTCCAGCCCCTTTCTCTGTAAACTAAGGATCTGCACGTTAAGCTTTCTTTGTGATATATGTGCAATTCAAGTTAAAGAAATTGTGGAAAATTCTGAATAGTTTTAAGATTTGTGTCTTTCTCTTGTTCTGGTAGTGAAAACCAACTGCCAGATAAACTAGATTAAGCTATAAGAGACAGATCAAATAAAAAATATTCACCATTGGTAATCAGTATGTGAGCCATGTACTGTATAATTTATTTTCATATAATTCTTCTATGATTTTACTCAAGAAACTTGTACGAACAACTAAATAAGAACTTGCCAGTACTCTACAGTCCCAGGGACCTTTAGACTCTGAGAAAAACTGTGACCTGACTAAAATCTCTCTTAAGGACAGTGTGTTTGGTATATGATATTTAACAGCAGTAAACACACTACAGCCAGTGCAGGTAAACATACATCCTGGCTGAGCCCTGTTTACAAGAACTGGCCACAGCAAGGGAGACCAACAGGGCCGAGACAGACATCTCTTCTGCAAGGAGGTTCAAAGGAGCTCTTTGTACAGCAGATGAAAACATCTATCATAGGGGGTGTTTAGAATATTGCATGTCCTGCCACAGATCCCGGAGAGAAGAGAGATCACTTATGTCTGTAAATGAGGCTGAGGGAGCACAGGTAGTCATTACTCAGAGGAAACAACTGTTTCTACCTCTTACTCACATACCTCTCTCCTTCCAATACCCGCAGGCCACCATCAATACCGCCCAACCCGACAGCTATCATAGACCACTTGGCTGTCTCCACCCATGCTCAGAAGTTCACTGTCAACGCCTGACAAACACACATCTGCACAGCTGTAAATGCCCTGTAATATAGAACCAGAAACACCTCCTTGGTCTGACATCTCAATTCCGCTCTGTTCTCCCTCTAGTCTTCCTGTCAAAGTTTTTGATATCTTGATTCAGGCATGGCACTGTGGAGGTTGTGGA
Source organism: Oreochromis niloticus (assembly GCF_001858045.2). Classification (NCBI taxonomy): domain Eukaryota; kingdom Metazoa; phylum Chordata; class Actinopteri; order Cichliformes; family Cichlidae; genus Oreochromis; species Oreochromis niloticus. Next base: position 54,927,381 of record NC_031972.2, on the reverse strand, counting down.
ACGGTGTTCATTAGAAAACACCTTTGCAAAGGAGTCTTGCACCTGGGCACATGTGCATAAAGTGACTTTAACACTTGCTCTGTGTTGTCAGGATAATGGAAGCTGACCGATTCAGGTCAACAGGTATTGCTATGTGATTTTTGTTTTGTTTTTTTCTTGGTCCCAACTAACGCCAGGCAATTATCACTTACACTATTGATAATTGTTTTTGATGCGTATTTTCACTTTAAATCAATTGAAACACTGGAATGTGCTGTTCAGTTGACCCAGGCTATAAAAAAAGGAAAAACACTGCTGTTGACAGTTTTATCCTTTAACACTAGTAATGATTAATTCTTGTTGCACAAGTCAATATTAGTTCATATAGTGCCAAATTACAACAACTGCCACCTGTAGGTGCTTTATGTTTCAAGGTAAAGACACTAAAACAAGCACTAAAACACCTACATAGCTTTGTAGACCAGTTCTAACCTTTAGATCCCGTCTATAGAACCCATTCTTGCTGTAGTTGTCCATGTGGATCACTGATCACAGAGAAACCAATTTTTACAAATGTAACTGATGGAGAAAAGTGTACGTGTGCCTTTGTCTGTGTGTGAATGCACTGTAAGGCTTCGCTCCAGGGGATCCTAAGCACACTTGCTTGCTCATTACACCAATCACATCAAATTAACCACTTTCTTCTAGACATTCTGGTTCCTTTCCATGGATTCTGTTTCCTCATTTAACCCCCACTGTTTCTGTCTGCCTGTCTAGAACAGCAAATCACTTCACTCATGGGTTGTTTTCCAGCCAAATGTGAGGGTCAAGTTAACTCTGAGCACACATAGTATGCTTATGTCTACAATTACGATCTCTTATGGCATCTGACAACAGATCTTCTATGCAGGATAGCACATTATCATTCAGCCTTAAATATAAATAAGTAACAATAAGTTGTAATAAATAATAAGTTGATGCTGTTGAAATTAAACCATTAGCAATGGCAACACTGAGCAGTGAGCTGATATTTTTTGGCTGTTATTACCCTTAGTGGTTTTTCAAATTGTTTTTTTGGAGAGCGTGGTGGTACTGTGGCAGTTGGCTGTGATGGTCTAAAGAGGGGAAATGATTATGCCACAGTACAGGATAATGTGAAGTATAAATAAATGTTTAGTAAGCTGAACTAATTTTGATTTAAGAAAATACATTGTCTTAAAACATGCACTTACATTAGTTTATGTGAAATAAGTTGATAAACAAATTATATATAATTTTTTAATGTAATAATACTTAGAAGAAAAGATTTTCTATTTTCTATTTTTTCTAAAGTCCTCTTGCTGTTTCCTTTTGGGGGAGATGCAGTTTATTCTTTACAGCTGACTGATAAATAAACAATAGACATAGAGGAAGTGTTTGAAATATTTATTGTCGTTGTTACAAGAAGCTCTGAAAATCACTGTGGAAAAGCACAAAATGGGAGACCTATTTATACAGTTAGATGGGGAGAAAGTAAGCAAAATGTGTCTCTGTAAGAAAAACACAGTGTCCATCATAAAGGCAGTTATAGCTATTTATGGTGCAGTTATGGTCTATGAGACAATGATAATAATATTTCTGAAAGTCATATTTTTTATATATATATATTTGAGTTTGAGACTAATTTTCTATGTGACTCTTCTTCCAGTATTTCAGCAGCTCACTCAAAATTCAATTTAAGATGTTACCACTAAATCAATTAAAACAGGACTCCCATGACTGTGATGATGCCTTTTACAGAAGAGCCTTGTCATTTTATTTTCAGCCTGAAATACAAGCACCGTGTATCATATTACTTCCATTTTTATGTAAGTCTGTACATAAAATTCAGGTCAGGCACACTGGGTTGCATAATGCTTGGTTTTCATGCTCATGCCTCTGACACTGATACCATCTCAACTTTTTATTTTTATTTTGGGAAATCTGTAACTGGGTTTGATCACAGCCTTTTATATTTTGAATGGTTTCTACTGAAAATGCCACTTTCTCTTGTCTTTTACACCTTTACCTTTACACACTCACACACACAGGAACACACAAAACAACAAACCAGCTGGTCCTGAATCATTCTGACATCTGCATACAGTGTACAGGGACTCGTGTTGCTATATCAGGAGAGGCTCAGCTGAGCTAACCCTAACTAATTCTGAGTATGCCTTTCATATACTTGAGACTCCCTGTAACTGCAGCAGTAAAGTTTTTGCATACTTATTTTATCTGTGCACAGAATATAAGTATGCAATAAATTTAAGGAACAGAGGCTCCAAGACACATTTATTTAAATAACGTTCACAAACAGTTATAATAAAAAACCCTCTATTGCACCTACAGTACACAAGAGTAAAAAGGATTGTACAAAAATATGTCATTTTAGAATAACATCATAAATGATTACTGTTATAGGTCAGTAATAAGACTAAACTGAGCATGCTATATCTCCTGTACATGTCATATAAATATTTACAGTCATACATAATGAAAGTAATGCCATCATCTTAATTCCAATATTACAAATCCTAACTTTTAACGTCATTAAGTGACCAAATGTTGTATTAGCCCTATGAAACTTTGGAGTAAAACGAGCAACAGCAGTCTGTCAAACTATTGGAAAGAGCAGTCATGTAGCAATCTTTCATCAAACCAGTACTACTGAGGCTTGAGTGATGTCAATGGATAATTTATTTACAAAGTTAACTGTGCGTTTTCCTGTAGCATACCTCTACTACTTCAAGTTGTTTGCAAAGTATATTACATTTTTGCACTGCATATTTCACTGATCGTCTTTCATGTCACTTTAAGAGTTAAAGTTTACTTGCTCATCTGACACTGCAGTTTCACAGTTCTGAGTCACATTAGCTTGATCCTTAAACCAGTAAATATAAACATCCTTAATGTTTCTATATCCTGTCGCCTATTGTTCTGCTGTCCTCACTACCCTCCCTTGCTTCTGTTTCTCTTTCTTTTCCACATTCTCTCTGTGGTGTCTCCTGTTCCGGCTCTTCTTCATTTCCTGGATGTGTTTCCATTTGCCATTTCCTAAGCCTCGCCCTCGAACCCTCAACGGCCTCTTATCCAGCCACAGTGCATCGCAGTACTCCTCTAGAGAGCTGAAGGGAGAGCTCATCGCTCTCAGGTAGTCTTTATATCGCTGACGTGACTCTGTTCCATGGTGTAGCCCCCCGGCAGAGTCGTCACTCGGCTTGGCTTTTCTGTCTAGCTGTCCATTTGTAACAACTTGTAGAGTGACACGGAGGAGAGTGTGGGTGAAGTGTGTGTGCTCTTGAGCTACACAGATATACACACCGGCATCAGAAGCATGAAGGGAGCGAATTAGGAGACCTCTTTCCGTGTGAATTACTCGATCATCAAATCTGACCTGAGAGACAACAAGAAACATATAAGGGCTACATAATGACAACCCACCACCACAAACCCCAGCTAACACATCACCCTCCTCAAACACATACATTTCTGAAGATTTGTAACCAAGTTGTGTAAAACAAGGTAATGACCCCTAAAACGGGAAGCATATGGAATTAGGTGTGGCGAGTATAGCTCACGGCGTGGGTGGGCACAGGTCATTATGTGATGAGAGATCTTTAGATGCACAATGAGAGTAAGCGTTGAGCGCTGCTGGGAATGTATGTGCTTGTCGTTAAGGTAAGTGGCATGCTAATGTTTCTGGCCCTATGTCCGTCTAGCATCCACCACGGTTCATCAGATGATGTGACTGCTGTCAGAGCCTAAAAAAAACACAGCTGTGTTAAGAGGACACAGAAAGAGCATGAGGGAGTGAGTCCAGCATGTGTGAAAGTGTGGCTGCTTCAAAGGGATACCTCCCACAGCCGCACTTTGACCCCCGGAGGTGTAACTGATAAGAGATGCAGAATATTACCATGCCTTTTGCCCATGTGCTTGCTGTGGACTTGTTTTACCGTTTTTTTTCTTACATACACAGGTGTCTGTGTGTGTGTTTATGTCTGTGTGTGTGTTTGGATAGCTCTGTGTTGGTTTCCAGATCTGACACTAATGATGTGTAGTCAAGGCAGAGGCAGACACACAGGTTTCAGAGTCTTTCTGGATGTTGTCTTTTGCACACATTAGACCTACTAGCCAGACTCATACCACATTCTCATTTCCTGACACACCTGACTGACTTGACAAAACATATGGTATACGTATTAAAAACATAAAAATCACACTTACGTGGCTCTCTGTCCTCTGCCTTTTAAAATCATCCAATTAGCATTCATGTGCCTATCTGATTGCTTTTTAAGTCGCCTGCACTCTTCCATCTAAAACCAAGGCATCTGTGACTAAATAGCAATGCCAGGCTTTTAAACTTAGCCAGATGGTCTGTCTTTATTTGTATGCCTGTGTGTGGATATGTTTGTGTGTGTCTGGGCATGCAATCACATCAGCAACTCCTACAAGGGAAAGCAATCCAGTGTATAGTGTATAGTGGTGTATAGCGTTCATAAACATACTTGGATGCTCTTCTGTTTTAACAACTTTGCATGAATGTGGAGTAACGCAATGATGAACGTTTAACTGTTAAATGAAACGCAGGCGAGAATAAGCATTTTTTTGCAGTTTACCTCTAAGTTAATTTGATACTTTAAGTATCAAATTAAGAAATTCCCACCTAAACTGAGAAATAGGTGCTTTGCTCTAATGAGCATTGTGCATCACATTTAACCTTTTCCATACTTTTCTTATTAGAGATTACCTAATGGGCTAGCATTCCAGGCTCCAGGAGGTAAACGCGTGTGCACAAACATGATGTGAGAAAGATGGCAAAATTTCTTCTAGCTCACATCTTTAATAGCTGAGTTTTACTAGGAGATAAGAGGAGGGACTGAATGAGGAGATTATGAGGAGAGTAAGTTTTAGACTGGGCTGCAGGTGCTATGAACAGCTGGCTGAGGTTGCCTTTATCAAAACCCAGAAACACAGGAGGGAAAACTGTGGGAAATTGTGGACACAGCATGAAAGTTATGAGGAAGCTAAGTAGGCAAGGAGTACTGGGGCAGGACGTGAGCAAAGATTAGGGTCGGGCTGAGGAGGAAGTTAACGGCCAGGGAAGATAAAAGGATGACAAAAGAAAACAGAGTGGGCAGAAAAGAAGAGATTGAAATGTGCAAGACACTTAAACGATCACATGCTTTGCAGCTGTGAGAACACATAAACCACCTTACACAACTAGAAGGCCAAGATACAACTATTACACCCAACTAATGTAATAGGGATGTAGTTTCAATTCTGCATCCAAAAAAGGCCTAAAACATAGACCCAAATTTTATAAATAACACACATATTAGCAAACACACCATTGCCACTAGGTGATTAAAACGAAGAGAAAAATTAAGATAGTTAAAGAAATCAAATAGCATTAGTTGCAAGAATGCTATCTGAACATATCAAGATATCGCCCACACAACTGACTATGAATTCCAACATATGAAAAGCTTCACACAGTGTGCGCTTCTCTGACCTCCAGCTTGTTTTTCACTTGAACTCCTTCATTTTATGTTCAACGTCTGCTGCTTTGAGGCAGCACAATCTTGTGTTTACTATAATTCTACGTATAAACCGACATGACAAAGAAGTAAAAAAGCCAATAATTTAAGTACCAGAAATTATTATATCAGTAATTTATGTTGTTCACAAATGAGAAAAAAAATGTTTTAAGGCAATATTGCTCATAAACTACTTTGCTCTTCCACTGTTCAGATTGCAAATGTATTTGAAAATACTATAGTATAATATATAGTAACTATGTGTAGTAACATAATAATCTCATATTCATGCTCCAGCTTTGGCCACGTTTTTTGTAATTATTATTATTCTTAGCTTATATAGCTTCCCTTTATTTGTCTAATCCTTGTCATGATTATCTTATTATCATGTTTTTCTCTTATCCCTGTTTTCAACCTATACTCTCAATTATCTCCATTATATTTGTATTTTAACTCTTTTGACTGGAAAGTACTTTTAAGGTATGAATCCTAAAGAGCTATGTGCTTACTTCAAATTCAAAACACCTGAAATTTTAAATCACTTTTATTTATTTGACTCCAGCATTCAAGCCGCCATCACTTTGTATACAGTGCATCAGGTCACATATTATTCATGCCTACACACACAAACACAGAAAACACCACATTGTGTTTATTGCACCAAAACACGTGGCTGTCCCTGGGGAGTTCTCTGTTACAGTTTTTCACTGTAGGGGTACATAAAGAAACACAGACACATGCATTCATTCACAAACAGACAAAAAGCAGAGCTTTGTGCAGTGTGAGCCCATAAAGAAGCACGTGGGTCTTTAGTGGCCTCTGCACCTGTCACTGTGCTTACATTCACCCCTGAGAGAGAGGACAGAGGACAGTGGTAGGAGTAAATTAGTGTAGTGGGAAGTAGAGAGGTTAAGCACTAAAAGGGCCACATGCAGTGGGTGCAGGATAGATTGTATGTTTGGATAGGGGGAGGGGAAGGCACTGAGGTGCTGAGTAAGCACATCTCTGTTGTCTCAATCAGGAGACAACTGTCATCATTATTTAGTTCCTTTCCACACCTCAAATACAAATACATTACCTCTTTCTGCTTTTATGCCTTTCTGTTCCCACCCTATGGTTTTTGCAATAGCTGGAAACTTCGCTGTCAAGGCCTTAGACATTATAAAACATGGGTATGCAGAGATTTTTAGTACAAATAATTGCTGAGAAGTTCAACACTCCAAAAGGAGTGCACGTGAAGTCCACTGTGGTGTGTTTTTATGTTTTGAAGCATTTCTGTGTAGCAAACGCTGTTCCTAGGCACTCTAACCTTCCCCACTTTTTGATGTGGGAAGAAAAGAAATGCAACCCCTTCAACATGAACCCAAGAAAAGCAAAAGACTTTCAGACAACAGAAGGAGAGCTGAATCTATGAAAAATGCAGTAATATTCTAACCTCCTCTCTGCGTTCAGATCCCGGTCTTTGCATGTACCATCGAATCCGGGCCTGCTGAGATTTGGGGATACACTCGAGAAGTGTGGAGTTGCTCTGCACCCCGAAGAGAATTTTCTCCTCCACACTCCCAGTACCATGACCTGTAAAAACCAAAAGTATCTTTTCTCAGGTTCTAACAAAGATACAGTATCTGATGCATGTCTCATAATTAGATTATTTTTTGTGACAATTATGCAGTACCAGGCAAAGGACATCACTGTCATGAAACATGACATGAAAACCCCAACAATGGATACACTAGCACACAAATTTCAGCTGTGTCAGCCAACATGAAAGTATCTTGGACATATTGTCATATTTCTTTGAATAACTTAGGCTGTCTCCGTTGAATCAGTCTCTTCATGTGATCCCAAACTGACTCTGTAATCTTGACATCGGAGCTCCGTGGGAGCCATACCATCTGTTGCAGGATTTTTTGTCTTTCTTGTCACTGTTTATAGTTCTTCTTGAATCTGTCTGCGGGTTTGGGTTCATTATCAAGCAGACAGAATTTGAAGTGATCAGATGCTTTCCTGATTTTTTAAGAAATGCTTTACAAAAACAAACAGTGGCCGAACCCCTTAAGACAAAAAGTGTACATACTGTCTTCTGTGTCCCAGCACTGCATGGCAGGGTCTCCATTCTTGATGTCCTGTCTTCTAGCTCGCCTTGCAAGCAAAAACAGAAACAAAGCAAAAAACAAAGAGGGGTATGACCACTTCAGTCTTCAGTATCGAGATGCAGAATTTAAAGTATAAAGAACATTTATGCTTTACACTCACAATCCAGTATTCTCCACAATGGGAGTTTCACAACCTTAGCATCCAGCTAATTTAATATACATTGTGTACATTATATTAGTAGATTATCCACTTATGAAGTCCTTATTAGACATTTATCTGAATTCTATTCTATGAATTACAATTTTAGCATCACCATATTATCACAGTTAAAGGTTCGACAGAAATCAGACATTATAAAACAAACAGCCATAATTAGCCAAAAAAGCCGAAATCAAAGTTGGTAATAACAATGTTATATGAAAATTATGTGAAATTATTTTCAGTCATTAAAGTAAGTAAATCCATATTGATGCTAACACTGCAACATGTGAAAACTGCAAAACAAAACAAAACAAATCAGAAAAAGGGGTTTTAATACCTTTCATTGTGTTTCTCAATACTGCATTTTGTAAATCAGTCAACCAAATAGTTATTAAAATGAATGTTTCTGACACACTTCACATGAATGCCAAATTTGCCTTTACTTGTGATAAACCCGTGAAGAAATTATCTGAGAATTACTATTTTTTAAAAAGCACTTAAAATGTAGGGAGGCAGCTTTATAGTTGTATAGCTAAAGAATAAGAACCACTCCATTTTATTCCATAAGATAATCTTGTCTATCACTACAATAGGATATGTCCTACAATAGGATATATATATATATATATACATATATATATATATATATATATATATATATGTGTGTAACAGGGTCATAAATCACATTGTTATAATTACAAAAAATGTGTTCTAAACCCCCAAACCGTTCCTTTTATACCTGACTTTTAGGACCTCCAAGCCTGTAGTTATGTTCATTATCAGTTAGAGCCCCTCCTCATTCTCTTCTTCTTCTTTGGTGCAACCCTATAAATACAGTGTACCCCTTTTGCCTCTCCCCTTTTCTACAATTCCCCTGTGGGAGAGGTTGGTGTAATTTCTTTCCCAACACTGTAAAACGCTCATATAATGCATATTTATCCACCCGGATGTTTCTGATTGTGATTTTAGTTCAATTATTGTCATTATTAAGCCTGTTTTTTTGTTAGATGTTATAAGTGTGTAGTATGTGTATATCATAAATGTGTTTAAGGTCCATAAATGCTAGCATGAATATATACTTCTTGCTAGCTTGGAAGTTGTGGTGGGTTGAGCTAACCCTCTTCCCCACTGTTTGTATTTGGTCGTAGGAGCTGAAGTGGGCAAGCTATTTACTTGGAGGTCTTTCTTTCTTTTACCTTTTATTGTCAGGTATGTTGGATTTCGTGTTGTTGTTTTTTTAATCTTATGTCAAATATGTTATGTGTAAATTCATACTTTATGTTTAATGTAAAAATAAATGCCAGCCCTTTTCTACAATTCCCCTGTGGGAGAGGAGCTGGAGTGGGCAAGCTATTTACTTGGAGGTCTTTCTTTCTTTTACCTTTTATTGTCAGACACAACGCAGAATCACACTGGTTACATATGCACACACACACACACACACACACACACACACACACACACACACACACACAGAGTTGGGGGCATCATCTTGTTGGTACTTTTATCTGCTTTCCTGCAAAAACATTTAGAGTGTACCAGGTTTTTTTTAAAGAAGAAAGAAACAAGTTTCTTTGACCTCTGACTTGTGTTGCTCACTTGGGCTCCTTCAGTTTGTATTGATTTCTTCCTCCACTTCCTGCTAGTCCTGTGTGGTGGGACATCTGTAGCCTACATTCCCTGACACTCTGAAGATCTGCTTTCAAAGAGCCCTGGAGGCCTCCACTATTGTACAAACCATAACAAAATCCCCACCGGGCAATAATATGGCACTATGAACCCAAACTGTAGGGCACAGTTTGTTCAGAGCTTGGATTCATGCAAGCAAGCTCACAAACAAAAACACAGAACAGGATTTGATTTGCACCTCAAGGACCACACTCTGCAAGTGTGGAATGACAGTGTCAGCTGAAAACACGCTGAAACATCTTTAATCATTGCCTGAGAAAAATAATTACCTAATGGCTTGGAAAATATTGTGAGGTGAAGAGAATGAAAACAGAAAAAAAAACATTTAGTGAGAGCTATGAATGTCTGAGAGTTCCAGCATAAAGAACTAGCCTTGGAAACACACACAAACAGACACACCCCCTGGCAAACTATGGAACCAACGAGTCACTGTTCACCGGTCCACATATGCGCTCTAATGATTTCCTTTTATTTTGGGGTTTGTTCACATACTTGTTTCAGGCTTACTGCTTTGAATTAATGCATGAGAACATTTCAAAAATACAAAAGTACTACAAGTGTCATGTGCATACCTCTTAGAGGCAGGGATGTATCGTGCGCATGTGTGTCCATCCCAGGCACAGTAGGGATCTCGTGCCAGGCAGCATTCAGCACAAGCCTGGCCATATAGGTGGCATCTGCTGAGTGAAACCTGGGCTAGACCCTCTCTTGAACCCACGTAGAGCTGTTGCTATGGTAAAACACAACATTGCTTCAAGACATACAAACATACAAGCACCTTCAACTTTAACAATTGTGCATCATCCACAGAGGACATATCACTATTTTGCTTAAATAGTTAATTAGTTAAGTCTGCTAAAGTTAAAACTATTTTATATATGGAAAAAAATATTTGTTCTATATTAAAATTATATTCATTAAAACATTTTCCTCTTTCCTCATTAACATGCTTCATCTAACAGAATATACTTTGTTGTTTGCTTTAAATGAAACACACAGATTTAAACATTTCCCCTTCTTAGCAGAACATTTTCTTTGTACACCATGTACTATTTTTATAAAGCAAAAGATTCTACGCAACATTAAATGCACTACATTTAAACTGCTCTGAGTGAGTAAAAACCGGTTTCCACTAAGTCCTTGATCTGTTGCAGATAAAAAATCACATTACAATACAGAACGAAGTTGGCATTAATCAACAGAAACAAGGCTGCTAGGACAACAAAACATAAACACCTACACAGAACAGTAGACTACAGACAGAAGGCCTTGAGTGAACTGTGTAAGGTGATACTTCTGATTTGAAGGCATTTTTGCTTCAATGTAGTATGGGATGTAATTACAGAGTTGGCACTGAAACAAGCTCATATAAAACTGATCTGGTAGTTTCTTGAAGATGTTTCACCAGCTTCGTCAGCTCTAAGCTTAGAATTGAAGAAGAAGCTTCTTGGATGAGAAGTGAAACGTCTTCAAGAAACTTAAAGAAATCTTTGTTGCTCTAAAAAATTCAGGTGCAAGGTTGCTATTAATCTAGTATGCTTTAGTGCATAGTCTTCCTATGGTTTCCTTTGTGGTGTAGGACCAATTTAGGATAGCGTATACTGCTGAAAGAATGGCTGCATATAGATATGAGTCTGATATATTTTTTATTTTATTAAAAGCACATGGTTAAGTTTCTTAAATGATTACTACTTTTTGAAAATCAGGTTATAACCTAAAGAACACTCCAAGATATTTTTAGGTTTCTGTGAAGGCTGACATTTGGCTTGCAAAATGAATAGGCTGAATTTCGCAGTTGCAACTGGATCTAGTCTGACTCGCCTCAAAACTCTAGCGGGTAGGCACACAGACACAGGTCAAACACTGCTGGTGATTAATGGAAGCTGTGATTGGGGTTGAAGTGTCTACTGACATTCCTGACCCTTATATAATGAGGCGTAAGGGTGAGAGAGCTGCAAGAAAATGGGGAAGACTACAGACAGAGAGGAAAACCAAAATATGAATAACAAGATAAAAACTATATGATTTGTGCCACACAAGCCATGTGCATATGACTTAATGCATGTGGCTTAATCAAAGCGAAGAGCAAATTTGCATGAAAAATTGCGCAGAATGTGCAGAACAAACCTGTTTAGATGAGATCTCCAAACTAAGGATAGGAGAGGGATTCTGCAAAAAGAAAACAAACTCCATCAACTTTAAAAGCTAATGGATATTAATTATTGGAGGTATTTCATACATATAAATATTTCACTGTCTTATAAGTCACCGACAGCTACACTATGAGGAAAAAAAACTCAGCAAATCAGTGTGTAACGTATGTCTGTATTTATTTGAATAACTGTGTTTTGAACTAAACCTGGAACACTTGAAGCTCTTCAAGAACCACTTCCTCTGTTGACCAGTTTTCTTGAGTGATGCTCACTACCTTAAGAATGGAGCCAACATCTAGGAGAGTGAGACAGAAAGAAAGAAGGGTGAAATTACCACCAGAATATCTTCAGACAGTTGTTTGAGAAGCATATCGATGTTAAAACACAGACTGTATATGTTCATTTCACCCTACACAAAATCTGTCCAATGCCAACGAAAACAACAAGTAATATACTGCCCTCTGCTGGTCAAATGTTGACTTTCACAAAAACTGGGAGGAGAGGTGTGACTCACCTGTTCCCAGAAACATAACCTCATACTGGCCATCATCTGCCAAAACTCTGTCCACCACAATGTGAGTCAAGGTGTAGTCAACTTTGACACGTGTGAACACAGGACGACCAGTGAGAGGGTAGACAGAGCGATACATCAGAGGGTGGAATCGAATAAATCTGACAACTTCATCCGGGAAGTCTTTAGTGGTCCTGATCCTTGGATCATATGTTTTGCTTGGGCACTAAAATGGATCAGAATAGGGACAAAAAAATCACAGCTGATTAGTGACCGTGTTTCCTATATTTCCTTCCACCAGTTCAACCATGGAGCAGATTCACTCAGACAGTTTATTGGTATGTGTCTCCTTCTAGAGGCTAAAATAAGAACTGCAGGAGACAAAGCATATGTGAAACATCTGTTTCACACCTGATGTCAGCACCCAAATTGTCCATCACATTACCTCGCTTAATTAATTTTTTTTTTAAACAAAATGAAACATGAATCTGATTAACTTGTCAAGTAACCTCATCAAAGTGTAAGTGAAGGTCATACATTATCAGGCTGCATGTGCAGATCTAAGTATGCCCTCCAGCAAACTTTTACATTAAAGCCATGTTTATAATTTTGCAATTAGGAGGAAAATTAAACACCTTATCTAATATATGAAAACAGAATAGCTAACAGTGATAAGTACAGAAGGTACAGATGATTTCTTTTCTTTTTTTTTCTTTATGCTCTTCTCTTTGGCATACAACATACCGTTCCAGGACGGGGATATGGTATCCTCCCCTCATATTCTACCCAGCGGTGGTCAGGCCCCTCCTTGTGGGCATACGGTCCATTAAACACAGCCCTTATGTCTGCCATGCTATAAACACACACTGCTGAGCCACGGAAAATGGAACTGAAGGAAAAGTAAAAAGAACAGGTCAGGTTAATGCTTGGAGAAACAAGAAAGGACCTGAGGTTGTGTTGATAAAAATAATACCTAGAGGTTGTGAAGACTGCATACACTATGGGGTTTTTGTCATCTCTGGTTGGGAGTAGAAAGACATCCTCTACAAAATAAAAAAGAATGAAAAAGTATTTTTTTATTATCAATAACCAAACATAAAAGATTTAGGCGAGCATCCCACAATAAATTGCAGTATTGAAGAACTGCAGTCGGTAGCAGCGTTAGCCATGTGGTACTGCTGATGCATTTTCGTCCTTTTATGAAATGTTCTTAGAAGACAATTTTTAGAACATATAACTGACTTTTATTGACCAGATTTTCAGTTTTTAATCTTACAGTCACTTACGGAGCTGATCAAAGTGTGTGTCCACGCCATCTGGCCCAGGGATGGAACACACAAGTCTGGCTTTGAGGAAGGTTGTCCATTTATTGGTCAGACTCCTCAGCCCACCCACATCATTCTGAAACACAACCACACACACTGTAACAAACCATCGTCGGCAGAGTGCAGCTGTCCAATGCGGCTAAACACGAACTGTAATTAATAATACACATTTGAGCATGAACACTGTAATCCAGCCAATGCGGTTGGAAAGACAACACACAGCATCATAGACTGACTCAGGTTTCCTTCACTAATTATGAAAATAAACAGGTGAACCACATGCCTCTGGAATACATTTGCTTGTTTAACTTGCACAAAGAAGACCTTCAGTCAGGAGTAACTGAAAAGTGAAAGGAAAACACTGAGAAGGGTGAAAAACATAAAAGGAAAACGAAGGAAGGGGAAGTGCAGCGTGATGAAGGGGAGAATTCAAATGCTGATTAATAATGCAGGTTTTACTTTAGCATATGAATTGCTGTTTTAAATTGAGACCTTTGACTGAGGTATGGTAAGAGGGTTCAAGTGTACCTCCTTGTCACGCATTGAAAACTTAAAAGACCCCCCTTGTTAAGCTTAGCCAAGTGGTGTAGAAAGGGCTGTTATGGTTTAACACACAAAAAACACACTTATGCTTAAGAGACCCCCCAAAATGTAAGCACTTAATGGGGATCTTTCACAATGGTGATAATCTTCAAAGAGGATTGATGTAAGGAGCTGTCATTCACAATGCAGATAATGAATATGAACCAAAGTACAAAGTACATGAGAGACACATGGCTCAGAGAAGAAAGGGCCGTAATTCAGACGAATCTCCTTCCAGTCTGCTTTACGGCTTATTCTCAAGTCATAACCACACTGAAAGCTGTTTTCTAAGAATGCAGTCCTGGATCGCGCATGCTAATATTAAACTGCCATGTCACCTAGTTCCACTTGGAGAACTAATTGGACACTGTGTTATAATGCCTGGTCTGTTACATAGAGTTGAATCTTTTGATTTCTGGATTTTGTCACTTATTGGCTGTTTTCTGTTTGGTCTCCATGTTTGTTTATTTTTTAAGTATAGGTTGAGGGCTTGATTCTTGTTTTGATTTTATTTTTCATCCTCACAGTTATGTTTAAGCATCTTTGAAAAGGTGATATATTCTAGAGCGGGTTTGCTATTTGTCCCCTATGTTTCCTTTTCTGTGGTTTTGAATGATTCATTACTTACTTATTCATTACTCATTACTTTGTTAGTTAGTTGTCTCTTTTTTGTCTTGAGTTTTACTTCCTCTCTTGTCTCCCTCTCTTGATTGCCTATATCCGTCTAGTTTGCCCCAGCTGTCTCCACTTCTATAGTCTCTATGTTGATATATTTCTTATGCACTTTGTATTTATGGACTTTTCATCAGCCATAATAAATGGCTTGCTTTTTGTTGTGTTTAGTCTGCCTCTTGCGACACACCGTGTGGTGCACAGAGAGCCTCAGATCATGCATCTGCCCCGCTTCTGCCCACAGTCAGCGGTGCAGCTAAACTTATAGTTGTTTTGACGTGCTGTCAAACAGAACCTAAGTGGCAGTGACACATTATCATCAAAGGTCTTTCAGAAAAGAAATTATCTATATTGACCTCAGTGACTGACTAGGTAGTAAAAACACAGCAAACATAAGAATTACAACCATGATTTACTGCTCCAGACAGAGTTGGATGACGACAAAAGAATTGGGAAAAAATTGGGAACGGTTCCTCCCAGCCAAAGATTCACACCCGATCAGGACACCATCTCTTATTTTACAAAGTCCTATCGACTTCAGGCTGTCTTTTCAAGCACCAGTTCTCTGCTACTACCACATCACTACCTGGCCCTCAGCATCCATGTACAGCATCATACTTTCTTTCATCGGCTTTGCTGTCGCGCATTAGTTATACTGCACCATCCCCTTCACCCCTCCACCATATATCTCCTACTTTCCGCACCTCTCTCCTGTAATATCTCACCTTGCACACACGAGCCACTCGGGACAGGATGCTTTTGTCGTTGCCTTCCCAGGACACCTCGCGGAAGAAAAAGTATACTTTATCATCATCTGGATTGTAGGTGTCTGCAATGGGATGAGCAGCTATAAACCTGGCCTCTGAAGACACAGAATGGAGAAGACAGAGGAAATAGCATTAAAATGAGTCATAATGGTCTTGGCATGAACTGCAGTCTTAAGGTAGCATTAAAACTACACTTAGCATGTGTTTATTTACAGTCGTCTTCTATTTCTGCAGAGAGATTTGATGTATTACTCTCTCTTTACTAAGTGTAAAGCTGAAATGGGCTGAACATAAACTGCACTTAGGTACATGCAGCAACTGTAAAAGAAGATTTAATTGACTTTAAAAGCAGTTTTGTTTAAATTTACATGATTTTCAGTATGTCAGGCAGTATCAATTGTGCATCAGTGCAGCATAAAGATCCTCTTACACACCCTGGGTTAAACATTTGATTTATATGTGAGCATCTATGACAAGTGTATATGTCCTGCATATAAAGTCTTTGTTACTTTTTTTGGCCTCTTTGGGACATGAAAGCAATCTATCAACATGAAACTGACACAATACTTCTAAATGTGTTAGCAAACATTTAAAAACTGAATAATGCAAAAGGAAATACCTGCTTTGGTTAGACACAATGCTGATGCAAAAGCTGACAGTAAAGCAGAAAAGCTGTGAATGCAACAATTGCAAAAGAAGATACAGCAGAAAAAACTTCAAACAGTCCAGACATCTGAACGGAACAAAAGAGTTGGGAGATAATTCTATGTCTAAAATTTTTGGGATTGTGAAAAATTAAAAAATAAAACTGTCAAGAGCCTATGAATAAGAATATATTATGTTTTATGTGATGATCCTGTGTGTATGTGCAAAATTTAATCTGTACACTTGCTAATTATCAAATGGATAATTAATACTTACAATACAGTTAAACTGCAGAAAGCATGTTTGCATCTGAAAATTACTGGAGGGCAAATAGGTTATTTTTGGATTGATTTTAACTGTTCAAGCTACTAAGAATTATTAGTAAGCACAATTTTCAACTGCATTTACGGCACTGGACACTGTATTAAAACAGTAAGTGCTACATATGATGTAGGAAAATAGCAGTGAGGAGAAACAACAGCATGTTGCCATCAGGAGGGAACAGGCCCAAAAGTTTAAACGTTACAGTGACATTACATCAACATTAGCTCAACACCTAGAAGCCAAGCCAACCACTAGAGGGTGATTCCCCAACTGGAACGGCTTAATGCATTATAGCTAACACATGGGACAGAAGGTCATTGCTAGTCATGAAAAGATGTTCCACTGAAACACCGAAACACTCCAAGAAATGGGAAAACGAGACGGCCGCCCTGTGTCGACACTCACTGTTTACACACACCGACAGAGAGGGAGAGAGAGAGCGAGAGAGCATTACTCCAAATATCTCTGACTGTGTAGTTGTGAAATGTGGATACCATGTGTAAGGATTTAGGTCCTAGTGACAACTGTTGATACATGACAGTCCATCAGTGGCTATAAAACACTGCAAACAGGAGATGACGCATGCAGAGAAGGCCACTCCTCAGTCCCCAGTGATGACTGTGCATACCCCTGGCTAACATGCGGTGTGGCTAGGACTGTGAACTTTGTGGCACACTGTAAATTCCCCCATAGGCGTGGTCCCGGCTCAGCTATGGCATCCATATAAAAGTTCCAGCTAAATGAGTAAGTGGGCTGTTTCCTTCCCTCTGGAATGCCAATAACCATCCTGAGGGCACAGAGAGGCTCTTTGTATCAGTAGAGAGGCCAGAAGTTATGAGAAAAAGCAATAACAAGTTTGGAGTGCAGTCAGCCTGTTAACGTGGATGTGTGCAAGCATGTGTGTACCATTGATCCAGTAGTCTTCAGAGATGTCTGTGCGTATGTAGTGTTGGTCAGGAGGAGGGCCTAGGGAGCGTGTGAACGTTGTATCTTTGCCCAGGAAGTCTGAAGATGTGCCCGCATACAGGTACTGATCTAAATAGAGGCACAGTAGACTTAGAAAACAAATCTTACAGCTTTTTTTATATATATACAGAGTAAGATTTCAATTAACATACTGAAACAAGCACATGCAAGAGACACACTTGTTTGTATTTGTCTGCCAAGTAACTTTGTTGTTGCTGCAGAGACACGTAAGCTTGTGTCTTTCTTGGCCCCCAAAAAATAGGAGAAGAGGGCTGACAAACAAAGAAATGAATACAAATTCATTGCAAATAACTGAGTGAAGTGAAGCGTGGCGCTCTGCAGCTATAAAATTCTCACTCAATAAAAGATAAGGCAGGTAGAGGACTGCTTTGTACAATGTCACCTATGTTATCTTACCTGTGAGGACTGATGTAAATGGCTGCAAGGGATCAAAAGGACATTTCAACCTGCCAGACTCCTCTGTATTAGACAGCAGCTTCAAAACGCCATCCTGAGAGACAAAATTAAGAGGATTCACAAACGTAAGCCTATTTATCAACTCTAGCCAAAATGTTTCCTGTTAAGATCCACTCATGCCCACTTTACCTTTTTGTGGCCAGTGATTTCAATGAATGCACAGGTGGGGTGGAAGGCCCCTGTCCCACAGGCATAGACATGTGTTCGGTTGTAATTGTGAAGGACCCTGATAAAATTTGCACATTCCAGCTGGAACAAGCAGGGACAGAAAACGAACATGTATGATGTACACTGGAAAGACTGATTGAACAGGTACATATAGTAATCACAGAGACTTAAAATCTATAAATTGAATGGCTTTCTTTAGAAACACTTACATTTTCATTTTTGCCAGCCAGTTTGCACATTTCCACGTTTTCCTTCAGAGCAGCCCAGTGAATCTAATAACCGATAAATAAATCAGAAATATTTCACTTCTTACAATATAACCAGAATGTGAGCATTCAGCTTCAATTTACAGAAGACCTGTTACAGTTCTTTACAGTTTATATGCTATGCTAAAATATTTAAGTTGTAAAGATTAAAACGTTTTATTCGTGACAAACATTCCATGAATAACTGTTACTTTTTGAGAACATCGAGTAAGATACAAGATTTTCTGGATTTCTTTTAGATCCTTTAACCTGATTCTTTTTTAATGAATCCTTAAAGTTAAAAACAAAAGCAGACCCCTGAACTCTCAGACTTTTGTTTTCTTTGTATTAAATAGTATTGCATTTCATTTTATTTTTATACTAGTTCTGTCAAAAAGAATGCGTTAATGGAAATGAATCCGCCATCACGCTTAACACGTTTATAAATTTTCAAGCGATTAACATATCTGAAGCGCACAATGACTCAAAATACCTGAAACTTTTCTGTGAATATATATATACATATATATATATATACATATATATATATATATATATATATATGTATATCAGCGCCGCCGAAAATTAACGAGTTAACGCTAATTAATCCACATCACGATTAATAACTACACAATTTCCCCTTCATCTCTATCCATATCTAAATAACAAATGGCATTTTTACAGTATTTAACACCTGTAGGTGTTGTGGTAAGAGATTAGCTGAGGTACAACATCCAGCCTCCCTTTAATGTACGCCACCATATTCATACATGTGTTATAACAGGCTTATGTGCTTAGCGTGTTACCTCCACTAAATCCTACCATGGAGTGCTATCCCCAAACTTATTCATGGCTGAATTATCATACAGAAAAGCAGTGTTACAATACGATGTGCTGACCGAGAACAGTGTGCCTGTGTTAGGGTTTTAATTAGTTTTGGATAGAGTTTCATGTGATGGCTGACCTTGTTTCACCTAGTAAAAATGAGTGATTTACTTTAGCATATATAGTTTTTTAAAGACTTAAAACATGTGGCCCTCTTTATAATAAGAGGTAGAAACACCTGGAATGCTTGTGAGCATCATAAAGCCCTGACTTTCAGGGGCTTTTAGTCCCAATCCAGGTATGCGTGTTCAGTAATTGATAAACACTGAGTTTGCAGGGAAGATCACATTCACTGTCAAGGCTGATCTCACAGGGCTCAGAGGGTCAGACTTTCAGTTCATATCTCTCTGGCATCTATATTAATGACCCCTAGAGGCAACAGAAATGCAACACTTTAAGAGCAAGACTAAGAGTTAAAACAACCAGATAAAGATCAAATAAACACACTGTCTTCCCACCAGTGGATCAACCTCAGCTGCATAAACACACTAACATCTACAAACGTTAACATATGGCATCCATCCAAATGCATTTGTGTGTTTGTGTAAAGTCTGAGCATGCACACTCCATCAAATGTGTACATACCTGATGTATGTAATTGTGTGTGTGCTTCATGCGTGTGGGTGGGAGCAAGGACTCTCTAAGTTGATGACCCTGACCTTACCAGACAGATAACTTCAGACTGCTATTGACTGAAAGGTCAGTGTTTCCCTAAAACAATACATAGCTGAGTGCATTTCAGGAAAATCCTAAAGGAAAAAACGATTCTTATCGCCCCACTTAATGGCCAAACAGGTAGCAGCTAAATGTTCCATAATGCATTGTTCACATTAACACTAACAGGTCAGTTAACGTGTGTGAAAGCTTTAAAGTTACATTTCTTCAAGTACTATAGGGTTTTTAAACCAATACTGACGTAATCTTGTTTTAGTTTTACAAGTGGTCCTCGATATTTTACTCTTTTATCCTCCACCCAACTCTGCTTGTTTTATTGTTTGTTTGTGGCATTTCAAACAGGAAGTTGGAGAGTGCCCTCTGATGGACAAACTATGCAACATCAACACTCATTACGAAGGTCGTGTATCTGGTCTCTTCTTTATTTTTATAATTTTCATTTTTTGTCTATTATAAATGCTAATACAGATATATCGGCAAACAGCTAATATCTATAAATATATTGACCCTCCTCATATATAATTCTGGCTCTACTTAATACCCCTGTAAATATATTGACGTGTACCTAAATAAATGTCTACATTATAACAAATGGCGTGAACAACTGCAAAAATAAGCACTGTTCTTTACTTATTACAGTATCTTGTCGTTTTACGTCTGAACCTGGAGTATTCTTTATGCCATATTTTATTTACACATGCATACATATACCATACCTTTGTAGGTGATTCAGCCAGATTGTCAGGGTCAAGCAAGTAGATGTGGTCCCTGGCTCCCAACAGAAGACGACCCCTCTCTTCATCCAACAGCAGCGACTGCGAATGAAGGCCATTGGAGGGACTCAAAAACAGAGATACACTGCCCACCTGCAGCAGTTCTGTCCCAGTATGAGAAAGACACAGACAAACACATTAACAAATATCTCCACTGACATGTAAAAAGCAGTATCCTGACTCAAATTAAATTACAGTGAAAAAACACATTTTAGCAGGATTACACTGTGGGACGTAATTTATTCTCTGCAGTTTAAAACCAGTATAATCCCAAAGACAGTCACTGAGATGAAAAAAGGCTCGACTTGAAGTTGTCTAATCCTGTTTAGCCACACATGCTCATAAATAAGATTTTTTTTTTTCAATTTAGATAGCATAGTATCTCAGGAGGTAGACTTTTAGACAGGAATACCTGTTGTTCATCCATTACACAATAGTACAATTTGGCTATTCACTTGTACATTTTTATGCAGTACATGTACTGTTTTTATATGAAATTATATATACAGTTTGCTTGCTTTAGATCTGGACTCGCAGCTTGTAAGGTCCATAGGTTTCTGAAAGCTGAATATGGTCGACATTTTTTAGCTCAGTATTGTGTCTTTGATCTCCATCAGAGGAACTCTCTTCTATCACGAGGCTCTTTTTCAGCGCACCACACTTGCCACATGCCTTGAGTAAACACTGGCTCAGTGCAGAGGAGTCCTGTGGGAGTCACTCTGAAAGGATTGACACTGTGATTACCCTCTTGGTAAGAATGATTGGAGAGGTTACCAACCTTCAATATTTGAACTTTTGGGACCCCTGCTCACCACACCATCTCCCTTAATACCTCCCCTTTACTCAAGCTCTCTCTCTTGCACACACATACTGAACCCCCACATGCTGATGTATCTCCCTCCTACACACATATCATGCCCCAAACAGACTAAAACTCACAAAGAGATTAGGCCTGCTAGCCCTTGGTGTGGTGAGCAGTAATCTGTTCTGTAAACACACAGCACTATGAGCCTATTGAAGCTTAGCATAGTTTCCACACATTTCTTCAAAGAGGAGCGCCCTAAACACCATGAAAACCTCTTGATTAGCTTAATTATTGGAACTCAATGTTGCTGTCATGCACACAGTTATTTGAGTAAGACATCATCAAGCTTTAGACTTAGATACCTCTTTAGAGCTGTAAGCAATGCCTGAACCTGCCCTTTCTCACATGTAGCACACAGCAGGAGGTCAACTGCATCAGACACATTGTCACTGCTAAAAATACTTCATATGGTGAAGGGTAGGGGTGTGCAGGATGCAGGGCACATCACACCCATATGCTTGCTATGATTTATCCAGACAATTATCCTGCTCAATTCCCATTTGAAATCAAAGACTTTGTAGCTACCAGGGTAACACGTTCATTTATTGAATGATCCATCTGGTCATTTCTGTTCTCACTTGTAACTCCACCAGAACTTGATTATGGTGAAACAATTACAGTCTCAGGAATGAATATGCAATGTAGGATGCCTCTGGTTTCAGAATATTCAGAGGGGCATGGCAGACACTATCATATTTTAGGTCAGACAGTCATATTGATTAGAAGCTAATGCTAAATGTTCACTAAATGAAAACTAAAGTTCTTGGGTTTTCATTTTAAAGCAGTTGGTTTAGAGGTACTCCCTCAATGAGGGATTTTTACTTTTTATAATTTCACCCTTTAGTCATTGAATCTGTATTTGGGCTTAAGTAAAGCTGATGCGATGCTGGAAGTGAATTCGCTGCTGGGTGGTGTTGCTTTTGAACAGTGTCCACTAATGAAATGATGACAAGAGGAGCAGGATGCATGCACTTGGTTAAGCTTTTGTTGTTTTTGACAGATTTGTCTTTGCCTCAGTGATTCTCACTGAGAGAACCAAATATGGATATTGCTGTCAAATAGCCATTCACTTTTGAGAAGATTAAAGTAGTACGTAGTCAAATTAAAGGCAATCAGAGTACATAACAAGATAAAGTACTTTACTTTACTGGCATGGAAGAAACATAAAATGAGACAAACCGTAGAGCTAAATACTAGGCTAACTGCTGAAAAAACAGTGTCCACAGTAATCCTTATTCCTGCAGCTACTTGCATATGTTTTTGTTGGACACATAGGACATGCATATGTATCTATTTCCAGCCATAGTTGGTTTTAGAAGCCTTGACCAAAAGACCAAAAGCTTTTGGAGGTTGAAGTCAGAGTGAGTTCACTTTCAGGTCACAGTGGGGATTCAATTTTATGGAACAAAAGTTAAGTTAATTTGTATGGTTCCTTGTAGCTGATACACAGCATGAGGGATGAAGACTTTGAAGTAAAGTTTGCACTCAGGTTTAAGGAATGCAATAATCTAACTTCCTAACTTTTGGTGGCACAAAGCAAACACACTTGGTTTATGCAAAGCCACATACATGGACACAGAGCACATTTATAAGATCAGATAGTATCCATGCAGCAGACTGATGGATCAGTAAGTGAGAAACCTTTCACTCTGCTTCACGTTTATGTGCTACAGATCATTTACATAAACTTTACAAAATTCTCTTCTCTTCAAGTCACATTCAAGTAAGACAAAAAAGATGCACACTAAAAGATGGAAAGATGTATGACAAGAAAGAAAAAATGAAAAGATAAAATCCTATGTCAAACAGCAATATTGTTTGAATTAAAACAAACATCAGCAATATTTAGTTCTTACCTTTATGGCTGAGTTTGACCCTGGGGACACTCTGTTTGATGCTTGCTCCAACAGGGAGGATGGCCAACAAAATCAGTCCAAACAGTGTGACCCCTGGATGGAATAGTGCCATAAACCTCTTCCCTTTGCCTCCATAATTACTGCCAGACAAGCAGAACATAGCCCCAACCTCATTCCAGCTCTGATTGCCAGAGTCCTCTTTCTTCATACTGTGTGGAGTCATCCTGTAGTGTTTTCACTTTGTGCTTCTCTGCAACCCTGGAGGGAGAGCAGTGTAAAGAGTCAAGCTAGGGAGGAGCAATCATAAGTGTATGAGGATGCAAGCAGTCTCATCTAACTCCAGAGAGGGGGTATATACACAAACTTCTGTGGCTGTTTCGCCATGGAGCCCTACAGGCATGTCCCCTTCCTTTGCCCATCCTACATCAGCTGTTGCTTGTCACCGGCTCTCCTTTTGTTTCGCCTTTAAATCTGTTTGCCCCAAACAAAGGTCAGACTAACAAAACAGTTGCATTCTACTACTTTTCATCAGGCACGTCTCCGCTTTTCTCTCTCCTCCTATATCCTTTTCACATGGATAACTCAACTTAATTCTTTGCCTTAATGATACTTGCCAGTAGTTTAAGGATTGGTTGATGACCCTGTCACTTCCTCCTTTATACCATGTAAAAAATGGGCCATGCCCTGTTTAGGACGTCACAATCAATTAAAAATGCCCAGACATTAGTTCACATTCTGAAAAGTTAGCTGTCTGACTAGGATTGAAAAGCTGTGCTTTTAAATAAATGTGTGGTTTAGAATAAGTAGCAGGAGCACAGACTGTTAATCTTTTAAGTTAAAAAAGAAGTAGGGAGGAAAAAAGGCAAGAACTAAAAATTAACTAATTACTTGTTATATTCTGAAAATCTGTGTTTTAATAAATTAATATTTTTTCAGTGGTATTCGGACACCTAAAAAGGGAAGCAGTGGAACTAGTATATAAAGATTTGTCAGTGAACCGTGATACTAATTTTCCTTCTTAAAATTAAAGTTGCTTGTCAGCACAATTCATACAATACAAGATAATATTCAGATTAACTTTACCACCTCAAAAAGAGTGTAGAATCATACAAAATGTTTTTTACACACATTGCAGCTTCATGAAATCTGTGCCCTTTATTACACCGTTGATGCATTCATTGCATCTTCTAAGCACAGACTGAGTATCGTCCCTGTTTTTAACCTGCATTCCTGCAGATTCCACAGCCATTAGGATACTAATTAACCAGACTATTGATGGAGAAATTAATGAATGCATTGAAAGAATGCCTCCCCTTGAGACCTTTTGCCGCCATCATTACTTTCCTTCCACCCAATTTCAGAAAGCACACATCAACCTGTCAAGTGACAACATAAACAATGTCAAGCTAAAGCTAGATTAGATATGACATTCACACTCCTATATCTCTAATGTTGGCAGCATGTATGCTCCTTAAAAGTCCACCACATACAGAGAATAGCCATTTGATAATGTGTAAGCAGCACCTGAAAAAAAAAGGTGATATCCTGAGTAAATATACTGACCCGGGTCTTTACCCATCGATTTGTACTGCAGGGTAAAATGTGAAACAGATATTAGGTGTTCAACTACAACTCAGTTAAGTTTATTTGATTTCTTTCTTCAGTCATCTGATGTTTAAAACTGTAGCTCTTTGTGCAGAAACAGGGGTAAGCGGCACCCTTCCAAGTGCCCCATAGCTTTAAAACGAAGAGGATTAGACTCTGATAAACAGACTGGTGTTTATTTAGGATGACAAATTGAGACGTGTTCACACCTTCAGGGTTAGAAATACAGATATAGAGCTCTGCGTGATGGATGGGCAATCAGCAAAGAGAGTGAGAAAGTTAGGAGGTTAAAATCCATGTAGTCTTTGCACTTTGTGAGCGACACTGATAGTGCTGATGGTGGAGCTTATCCTCCCTACAGTATTTTCAGGAGAGCAGTGACACAATTTCACTCAAGTGAGAAGCACTTCAGTAATGCATCTCTCTTCACAGCTTGAGTGCCCACATCTCTCGGCAGCCCAGGCATGTGCAGCACCCCGCTAGAAGAATGACCCCCAGGAAAAGAAAAGTACAAGTCTTGGAAGAAAAACTAAAAAAAAACAAAAAAAACAAAACCAACCTCAATTTTTTGAGTAATAGATGACACACACCGGAGGAGGAATACCAGCGTAAGTCAGTACTTTGAAAGTGTCAATAACGGAAATGAAAAGATAAATAAGGGAAAAAGTGCGCAAGAGATGTGAGTAATGGGGGAAACAACCTTCTTGTGCCATGTAAGTTAAGCTAACACCCCTATTTCCTGGTGACTAGAGTCCTTGTTGTCTTTGGCAGCATGGCCAGCACACAGTGCAGGGTGTCAGGAGAAATAATCCTGATAGAGATGGTGACAGATTTAAAGCTAGCAGCCAAGTGCTCCTAGCTTCAGATCTCTCACCAACACAAAGCACCTTTAAATATACTGACTCTTCTGTTTCGGTTTAAACAATACAGTCTTTACATGCCATAAAACATCTACTCAGTATTATCAGTGAATCTAGAAGCTGACATGCTATACAAGAATTGTAAAGAGAAACTAGCTCAAGTGAATGCACAACAGAAGTTGCCAGCAGTCATGAGAAAAGAGCAGATGGTGAAGAAGTGCTCTGGCTATGGGCATGCTTGCACCAAGACCACCCCTAATGAGGCATTTAGCAACACCCAGGTGCCCTGTAGAGTACACTATTATCTAACTCCTCCATCTCTACAGGACAGAGTGCATTATCACAGCTATTTGTCTTTATTCCCTGACCACAGGCACTGACCTAGCAGAACAACATAGGTAATTGTTTCTAGTTCTCAAGACATTAATTGTTTTTCTTGGCAAGAGTCAATCATCTTTTCTTTAGCCTTGCATTCAAGCAAGCATGCAACCGCCCCCTGTGTGTGAGCTAATGTCTCACAGGAAAAATGCTAAAAATACAAACTACAAAGAATATGGAAGAAACATTACATTTTAAAGTGGGTTTACTAACTATAACTCCAGGTATAGATGGAAGTAATTAGGGAAATACATCAATGTTCCAAAAAGACAGGAATCAGCCTTACGCTTCGTGTTTTAAATAAGATGTCATTTCTTTTATTTTTATGTTAGACTTTATGACCAAATGAAAATAACAGTAGCAGGTCTGTGTCCACAAGCTGTCAATAATTGTTAACATTATTCTGGATACAGATCAACCCCCCCCAAGCTAGAATACATGCTTATAAATTAAAGCTTTTGGGGAACTTTCATAGTATAAATGTGCAAGTTTTTTGTGTAATTTGTTTACTCATTTTATTAAGTAGACATCAAGGCCACAACCTGTGATTCATTTAGCATTTTAATCACTAACGTGATCCCACATTATCTGACTGAAACCTAATATCTAACAGCGCAGCATGTGCATCTCCTGGGAAATTAGATATCGCTCCAGAAATTGAATGCAAAATAAATTGCCAAAATATCGCCTTACATGCAACATTTAATCATCCAAAACATGGCAATGGAGACAGAGATGGGCTTTGAAGTTGAAAACACTGTAGTAAATTAGTCCCAAATAATGAAGGAATACACAGTGCAAACCATGCTTGGTAAAGATGCCAAATACTTCTCCATGCAACAGAATAGGGTTGATCCCTTACTAGTAGGAAAGCCTGGATTTCCTGAAACTGTTACCTTTAATTATATCGTATAACTTCTAAAATGTTTGATTACCAAATCTCTCACATAACTACACAAAATTAGACTCTATGGACTCCAGACAGTTGATTCTACTGCCCTGGTCAATGGATTTAAGTGAGGATTTCCCAGAGTAAATGATTCAGGCCTTAATTTAAACCGTATAAACCCATTTAAAGCACCATATGCAAGTAAAAAGCACCACTTGACAATTACACTTTGCTCTAAACCACTATGCATGAAATCTGTGAATGGAAATGCCTACAAGAGGACATTCCAGTTGAATTCCTTCCGTTCTGGAAGTGAAGAGTACGTCTGTGGGGAATACCAAAGAAGATGGATTAAATTCCAACCCTGAGGTCCTGTCTGTCTACATTTTGTCTGTATCTCAAAACACTGGAAAGGGAACACTCCTGGAGGCTGCTGGTATGGAAACCAAATACACCAAAGCCAGATAATATGCTCCAGCACCTGTTATTAAAGACTCACTTATTGTTTACTGTTGGTCTTCAACAATAGAAGACAAGGTTCACAGCTCCTCACAACCACATGCAGTTGTCACAGAGCCAGCTCAGGTCTCCTGTCACACACAAGGGTTAATGGAAAGCTGGGAGGAAGCAGCAAGGAGTGATACTTGATCTATGGTTTAACTCGTCAACAGAGAAAATGGCAATTAAAAAACATGAGGTGAAAACAAAGCCAGGGAATATGTAAAAGAGAGAACAGTCCATGTAACTGAGACGGTTGGATGAAGATAAACATACAGGTAGTTTTGCTGATAATTGACAACAAAACAAGTAACTCTACTCACTCAGGACAGGTCATGACGCCGGAAAGCCACTCAGAATCTGTATGAGTGCCTGCATGTATGAACAAATGTGTGCGTGTAAGCTAATACCATCCTGAGGGAGGCAGATGGGAGCAATATAGGGCATGAAAACAGTGACTGACATTTGTAAGTGCACCCACTTGTATCCTCATGGCCTGAGGATATAGGGGTACACCCATCTAGACTACGCAACAACTCTTCTCAAGACCAAACTGTCATCTACACACTTGAGAAGTAACCGTATTGTTCTTTGTAAGTGCTGGAAAGACTCTGTTATGCAGTTTATCTCCATATGAGCCTAAGCACAGTTCATTTACAAAGTGGGGACACAGAGAGGCCGCAGAAAGACAGCCAAACCGAGCCAGTCAGTCTGTCTGCAAGTCACTGGCACCTAGCTGTTGTAGACACTCTAAACATACTAACATCACTGCAGTAAATGTGTCTTCCCAGTTGCTTTGTCTGTCAGCACTGAGGGATTTTGCAAACATGAGCATATTAGGTCAGAATAGTGTGCAGCATACAAGTATGTTTTAATAACACTTTCCACCCAAAACCTGTTGAGTTTTGCGAAAGACCCCTTTCAGGTTTTAGTTTTCATCACTGTCCAGGAAAAAGCCTCAGCATGAGACTGCACCGACTTCTGACAGAGCTCAGAAGTGTTGCTGTAGGCCATTTAAAACACAGCTCAATATTGATGCTGTGATTGTTTTAGAGAAATGTTGGATTGGTCCAGACATGCCACATAGGACTGGAATGAATTAGCGCACACAGGAGGCTCAACTGTAGCACGGCATGGGAAGGGCATTGATTGGCATAGCAAACAATGGAATACACCCCCTTAACCAGTCCAACATAGTAACTTATTTTCTCACATAGAAGGTTTCCATCACAGCCGCAGCAGTCTTGAGCCTTCCCCATTCCCGGCCAAGTAAACATGGGGATGTGTGTGTATACAGCAGTGTGTATGTGTTAGGTATGCCTGACAGCATCTCAATGACGCAATGTTTGGACACTGTTTAAAGGAGAAAATCAGACAAGATTTTCTGTCTTGTCTTTCTGTCGCCCAAGGCAGAAGTCATTTATTTACCTCAGTCATGCTGATCGAAACCCCTGAAACACTGCCAGAGAAATCAATGCATCCACACAAGTGCAAACTCCCCTCCCTCCCTCCCTTGTTTGCCTCTCTCAGAACCACCAGATCCCAGTGCAAAGTTAGGTAAACCTTTAAAAACAAAATATGGGGAGAGTGGACCAGTGAGTCAAAAGAACTACATCACTACTTGTTTTCTTTTCTGCTGGACTGTAAACCACTAACATACACAAACACAAATAAATGACCTCAATGAGGCAAATGTGTCCACTTCAACATTTTACTGTATGTATGATTAATTCAGACAGTGGAAATGTACTTGGCTTAAGTCCATATAGTCACATTCAGTTTGGGGGCATTTAGAAGTCCCACACACTCAGACCCCCTCCCCAAACACTGTGCAAAGAAACCAAAAATTCTCCCTCTTACCAACTTCTCATATATCCATATACAGTCTCTGTACTTTAAACGGTCTATCAAAAGAAAAGAAAACAATTAATAAACTTAAATATCGATTAATACGTTTAAGTTTGTAAATCCAGCTTAATAAAATGTACAGATACACATAAAACGGTATACCCTCTTTAAAACTCTGCAGTGTTAAATTATTAATTTAAACTCTACTGTGGTCCACCTGACACACGGTTATAACTTGGTGTAGATTATTACCCTCGTTATTATTATGGTGTGTTCCTCACCTGCTCGCTCGCTGACTTCGTCTCTTCTCGCGTGCAAGTGCACCACATGAATAGCAGTGTCTCAGAAAGTTGTCCGTTGCAAACAAACAAAAAAAAAAAAAACGACCAAAAGTATGACACTTGGCACAACCTCAACCCGACCGAAAGGAAAGTGGATGGATAAAATGAGGTCTTCCTGCAGATATTTCCACTCCCTGTAATGTTAGTTAAACTGAAAAGCGCTCTTGAACTCTTGGTGCACTGCGTGTGTGTATTTTGGATGACTGGGTAGTCTGTGGCAGTACGCCCCGGGAAAGACAGACGGCAAACTCCCAGTTATGCTGCTGCTGCTGCTGCTGGAGGGGAGGGGCCCTCAGCATCTGTACCGCCGTCCTTTGGGCGCTCCACAGCTTCAGTTTCATCCCTCCGAAAGTGCTCAGAGTATTAAAGTTACGATGGGCCTTGATAACGGGTATGTACTAGCATGATCAAAAATGGCTTAAAACTGATCTGAAAAGCATTCATACCCATGACTCACCAATCACAGCTCGTGTTGCTGTAAAACATGTTAGTGATTATCATGTGGTATTTTATAATTATTAGTGGCAAAAATATGACTGAAAATATTAGTTGCAGTCAGCTCATTGGACTGACCTAACCACTGAGGACTGCCTCACATTTTTCTGTAGTGCTTTTCTCTTCTTATTGACCACTCAGTGCTTCACTCTACAAAAATGCCCTCACCCATGTTTTTTTTAAGCATGCATCAATTTATCTGTCACACCAGTGAATACATTGGGGGCAAGCCTGGTTTCAGTATCTTGCTAAGTACACGTCCACCTACAAGCTGTACAGTAGGAGGTGGGGATCAAACCAATGACATTCCAGTTAATAGATGATTATCTCTTTTTAGGACCTGTCTTTGTTTAATTGTTTAATTTACATTGTTTTCAAGTAAATTGGAGTAACTCACATCGATTTAATCCCGAAAATACGTTGTATTCCCCTGGGGAAATGATTAAACTGTCAGTGTTTTGATATATATGGGGATTTGTGTCCAGTCAAAGTCTATGCGGCTCATTTTTGTAGACTTGTGTGTACTCTGGGTTTCCCTGATCTACTAACAAGCAGAAAGAACCAAGAGCTGAATGTTGATTCAGGCAGCAGATCTTGGCCGTGTCACGAAAGACTGTGCAACGAATGGAGGAGTTGATTTTGAAGTAAACATGGATTTCTTTGGCACTCTCTATTTATGTACACACAGACGTGAGTCAATCCAAATCTGCACTTCTTGTGAGTTGTGGAAGGGTTAGAGCCAAACATGCACAAAAAATGAATTTATTTAAGAACAGAGCTGTAATGTTGGACCAAGAAAAGAGAGTTGCAGGTTGTCCCACCCATAAACTTAGATGAAAATGCTTGTTATTGATTTTTGGTTGTAATGATTATATCACTTTTCCAGTGGTGGGTGTGTATCTTCAACAAATTCGACTGGGTCCCGGTTACCCAAGAGGATTAGGTTAAAGGTCAACAGGTGAAAAGAGTATCCGCCCGCACTGTTGGGAGGTTTAGTGTCAGGGTGTGATCTTCCTCAGGATATCATTCTCTTGCGCACACTCACGCAAATACACATACACAAGCGGAAAGCAGTTAGTGATGACTTGTACTGACGACATAAGGGTGCACGCTGTCCAATGTTCATTTGATCCCTGCCCATTCTCCAGAGAGCTTTGTGGAACGTGTGTGTGTGTGTATGTTTGTCATTGTGTGTGTGTGTGTGTGTACTTGTAATGTAAACTTGTTTTTGTTTTTTAGGTCAGGAAAATGTTTGGTTAAATGACATGGTATTGTTAGGGTAAATGATTGGGAAATTAATGTAAGTTAATGTGTGAAGTGATTGAAACAACTGTGTGTGCCTGCATCGAGTAAAATACTTGCACAAATTGATTGATTTCCTTGGGATTTTCCCTGGGATTTGGGTTGAGCGACATAAGAGTTTAGCCTCATACTGGAATACATTACTACATTTCACAAACTCGAAACACATATATTTGTCCCCAAAAACACCCAAATGTTTGTTTATTTATTTATCACGGACTGGACCATTATATCCTGTTATTTAACCATAGTATAGAAATTGCTCAAATTGCAGGAGAGAGACAACAATAATACCTGCTCAGATTCAAATTGGAGACTTTGTGGTGCACGATTGTCAGCTTAACCCATTAGCAACAGAAGCACATATGTTAAGTAACTCGAGACCCTTTGTGGGATTTTAAACAATGTTCAAACAAATTAAAATCTGAGGGATGCTGACAGTGATTTCAGTACCAGAACATGATTTTAGTGGACAGTTTAACAAACTGTGGGAAAGTTTCCTAGAAACTGGCTGAGTTATTTAAAAGAAACAAAGAAAAAACAGCCCAGAGCGTTATACATGTTCCAATTAATATTATGAGTAGAGCACTTTATACAAGCTGGAGCTAGCCTATTCTAGCTTACACTGGGACTCTTGTCCCAGGAAAATGGAGGCTGTGCCACACAACAACAGTCTACAAGTAATACCAAAAAAAACTTCAGCAATAACTATAATTCTGATTATAGAGTGTTGCACTTAAGTCTACAGGATAAGAAGTTATGTATAAAGGTTTCACTTCTAATTGATCCTTCTTAATGGGGCATCAGATGTTCAATCCAGATGAGGTGGAAAGCTGCAGCCATCTCATCAGATCTCGTCACTGAACAGTGTACATTATCCTGAAAAATAATCTATTGCCAAAATGTAAACAGAAGCTTGTGGGCAATGGAGGAGAAAGAATGTTATTTGAAGAACAATTTGCATAAATGTGTCTACAAGAATGCAAAATCACCATTCTTTAAAAGTGGAAACACTTTCATTGGGAAAGTGTGTGTTTGGGATATGTACATGGCTAATATGTCCCATTTTAGTGTTGGGTTATATATTTTTATTGTTTCTTAAAGGTTTTGCTAAAGCACAAAAAGAAGCTGTTGGTGTAAGATGGAAGGCTAAGTTCTTTGGTAAGTCAAATGAGGTGAGAGTGCTAAAAGTCTTATAAACTGTGACATTAAAGTTCCATTAGTAGGTTCACAATCCTTACTTGTTTTTAGAAAAGGAAATGGCTTTTTCTTGCATGCTTGTGGTATTAGTTGGCGAGAGGGTCGTGTGCACAGTCACACACACAGTGTTTGTCAGAGTGCAGAATGTAATGCAATCTGTGAGTAATTTCTAACACTAATCGTGAAGATCTACAGCAATAGGGCAGTTATTCAGGCCTGTAAACACAGGCAGCTCCTATTTTACTTCGGACACACACGGAGGCCTCCAAGATTTAGTTCCAATAGACCTGAACTGATTAACTAATCTTGATTACAAGAACTGCCACCAGGCTTGTGGTGCTCTTAAACAACTCGAGCAGAGTTAATTGTCAACTATTGTTACTTATTGATGATTAGGGATAAGGATCATTAATTAGATCTCAACTAGACATGTCAACAAGCAATGTAAGGATTTGAATAGCCTAAGAAAATTGAACTATACAGAAGCACATCAGACTCAAACTGATCCCCAGAGATGGTATACAATATTCATATAAGGCTAAGGCTTCTTTAAATGAAAGTTGTTTGTGAATGGTAATCTGCATCATTCCCATTCATGTCTATTACTCTTCTACATATACAAAGAGGGTTACTTACTACTTCTGTGTCAATGATTTGTGGATGGGTGGACACAAACACTATGGCAAACATTCAGATAGCTCACGATACTAAATGTTAGGACTCCATCGAGATATCAAGGCTGCTGTATCACATTACGAACGTGTGTTACTCATCATGGGTGTTTCTATGTAGCTGCATCATTGCAGTGTAGTTAAAAACAAAGCACACCCTCTTAACTCGGGGTTTCACATACAGAACATAGTCAAAAATTAGAAATATGGGCCATACCAGATTCTGAACTTATTAAAATAAAATCTCATGACATGATGTAGTACACTATGTCATTATGAAACAAAAGCTGAGTTAAAATTCAGATACATTGTGTGAAAAACTAAGTACACTCCATGATTCAGTGTGTGGCCAGGGCAGTTACAAGAGAAGAAAGAGAACCGACAATGATACTTGGAATTATTAATCTAATGACTTTGTTACATAATCAGTTGGCAGTAAAAGCTCACAGGCAGGGTGTAACAAGTTACTTTCAATTCTTTAGCTGACAATAAGTTAAAAACAAGCCTGAAGCTGCAAATAAATAAACAAGTTAAAACCAAAAAGGATATTAGATATTACTTTATAATGTATTTATTTATTTTAAAAAGTGAATAAATAAAAATATCAGCTCCAATAAATAAATCTATACAACTATCTGGGAGGTAAACTATAGTGCCCGGGGGTGCCACTAAGTCCTTGTCAAATGTGTTTCACTGCATTTTCTTATGTCCCAACACTTTCATTCACATGTGTAAGTGTGGGGAGAGAACCTCACCTAACATGATGTCCCTACATTGACAACTGCATACCTCACTTGTCTTCATTTACTTATTTTTGTACTTATTTATTTATCTTTCACTAGTTTTTATCCTTATTTATCTTAATATCTTGTCTTATTTTTATCCTTATTTATCTTTTTCCTTCAACCCTACCTAACTTGGCATTTGTGTATGGACAGCAAAGGAAGAATTTCATTGCACAGAGAAATGCTATTTCTTCTGTACACATGACAATAAACACTTAGAATCTTTGAATCTACACCTACTAAAAGAAAGAAAATAAGGAGAAACAAATTAAAGAAAGGCAGTTAGAATTAAAATACAAAGCAAAAAAACATCATGGTTGTTATCCGAAGTCTGGTCTGCAGTCTTAATACTGTGTTTTTACTCCCCATCATCAGGCATTGGGCAGCCACATACAGCCACCAAATACATAGGTCCAGTCAACAAACACTAGGATCAGACTAGAAAGAGGTTGTCTAAACACATCAAATCTATTTTCAACATACAGGATCTATTTCAACACATCCATAACAACCACTGCAATCAGAATGAAACCAAAAAGCCAAGAGAGCCTGAACAATGAGGTGCAGGTGCGACTTATTATCAAAATCTGATTGGAGAGCTAGAGAAGGAGTTATGGTTAATGCTGCATTCCAAAAGCACTTCTCAGGTAAGGAATATTTTAGTTTGATAGCACTTTGATTTTCTTTTTCAGCCATTCTTTTGCAGATTTGCTGGTATGCTTGGGATTACTGTGAGTTGCATGACCCAGTTCAGGTCAAATTTTTGACTCTAGAACACTTGATATGGTATACAGATGAGTTCAGGATCGACTCGATGACTGCAAGGTGCCCAGGTCTTGTGGCTGCAAAATAAGCCTAAATCATCACCCCTCCACCATTTTTCTTGACAGTTGGTATGAAGTGTTTGTGCTGTGTTTGGTTTTCTCTAAACATCTCCTATTTGGCCTTGTCTGTCCAGAAGACATTGTTCCAAAAGTCTTGTGGTTTGTTCAGATCCATCTTTGCAAACCTAAGCTGTGCTGGAATGTTCTTTTTAGAGAGAAGAGGCTTTCTCTTGGAAAGAGAAGTCATACTTGTTGAATCTAACTGACGCCTGATGCAACTTGAGTTTTTTTGCAGTTTCTCTGAATATTGCACGGTCTGACTTCTGGGTGAATTTACTAGGACAGCCATGTGAATAATCTTTCTCACTTCAAAATGTTTGGAAATGGCCCTATAATTCTTCCCAGACTGAGGGCCAGCAACAAGTACTTCTTTAAGATCATTGCTGGTTTGTTGGTGTTGATGAACACACTGCCAAAACTTCGACTTTTCGTCATATGACAAAATATATCGGATGACAAAAATAAAACATCTATCGTTTCATATTATACGTTTTGTGGTGTCGCAAAATACACTGATTACGGCAATATTTTTTCATCGAACAGAGAATCCTAGCATGGCCAGTAAAGACGAGGCAGAACCAGGTAGCTCCAAAAAAAAGGACCAGTCAAAACAAATCGAGGACCCTATTCCTAAACAAGGAAGCATGGACATGGCTCGGTTATGAAACATCTGCAAATTATGCCGCAAACCGGTCCCCACCACAGACTTAAACACGACAAACCTCTTCTACCACCTATGCAAGAATGACATGTGTGGAGAGAGTTTACGGATGAGAAGCAAAAAAGAGCCGTCAGATGCTCAAAATGAACCTTAGACTCAAACTTTAGAACAGGCTTCTCCACGCAGCATGCCATGTAATAACTACTCACAAAGAAAATGGCAGCTGTTACAACTCATATCTAAAAGTATATAGTTTCATGCATCGTTCAAAACACTCGACTCCAGGTACACGACGCCCAGCTGAAAACACTTCACACAAGTCGAGTTGCCCGACATTTACAGAAGATGTACTATTTTGTGATATATATTGTTATCAGGATGAGAAATTTCTTATATCGGGATACGAGATTTTGATCATATTGCACAGCCCTAGATGCCATCATTTGCTGATCATCAGGTAATCAAGTGCATTTGAGGCACAAGAGGCTGTTACTTACCCTTTTAATGCCTATGGATGCAGTAAGGGTGTTTTAACACACTGATTCTACATGTTTTCTGAGTATTTGCTAAAAAATAACAAAAATTAATGATGACACTGTGTAATGTATCATGTTGTTCATTTGAAATTCCATTTACATAATAAGACCAGGTAGAGTCCAGAATTTATTTTCTCTTTACTGTGTCCTAATATGTAAAACTTTTAAATTGAAAGAAGGTGTACTTTCTTTTTACCGTGACCGTAAACTTAGGCCCTATGAACCATTTTCTCAGAAATATATTCCATTCACTCTAATAGATGTTTATCATAACTCAATAGTATTTTTAAAAAGTTCAGGGAAATTTTTTCACTGCATTAGATTTCAAGGGAACTGTTTTTCTTTTCCTTTTTGTTACTTGTCTTTGTTCCCACTGTGTGACTGTGTAAACGGATCTATATCATGAGTAATCCAAGAACACACACAGAGTTATGTATCCATGACTTTAGACGACATTACAGAGACTTACGACACATCATCGTTATGGAGACTCGCTTTTTGAAGTCCAATCACCATAAAGTGATTTGATTAGTAAACAGATTTAGGTCCTCACTACACAGATAATACGTAGACCACACGCACATATGCACACAAACTAACCCCAGTAAAATACCACAAGACTGAATTTTTCTGACTAGCTAAGAGTCAAACAATCACAGCTTCAAATATCAGAGTCTAGAACAAACAATAAACCCACAGTCCATTTAAAACCGTTTTCCAAACGCACAAACAAGTAGGCCCATTAGACTGAAAACTGTAGCAAAAACATACCTTCAGAGGCAGAAAGTGAGTACACAGAGGAAATTAGTTTGTTTTTTCCTGTCTGCACTCTGTTTATTTTGTGTTCTGAATTTGTTAGTGATTGGCAAGTGTCTAAGCGTGGGATCATTTGTTTATTTTCAACAGGAACATGCAGCTTTGTGGTTGACAGCGCGACAGTCTCTACAGTAGGAGTGAAGTGACCTGAAAGTAGAAACAGGTGGGCTGTATGGCGGCTGGGAGAAGTGCACGGGGGAGAACATTTGAGACACTGAGAGGTATTTTACTAAAGAAAAAGTACAGAAGAGCATATTTCAAAATAAGGGAAGAAGTGAAGCACAATTTGTTCCGTATTATGGCTATACTATTTTACAACATTACATGTTGTAAAATAAATACTTTAATATATAAAACAGTGTCATGAGTTATTTTGATCTTTAAATTGGGTAATGTATAATGTGTACAAAGTACACCATTGTAATGTATTTGCTTTATTCCTTTCTTTCTTTATTACAAGATATTACACTGTGAACAAGAAGTAAATTGAGGTTATTTTTGCATAAAATAACCAAAAGGAATCCACAACTTCCTCAGGTACTCCAAAAATGGTGTAGTTCAGTGTAAATTCTAGAGCTGCCAATATCAGCAGCACTTTCTCCCAAACATTTATCTCTTCTGTGGAGGAGAGAGGTGCAAAGTACCGATTAGGAAGGGAGTGACTGTCCTAGGAAATGAATGGCTGTCATCTTGCAATGACTTGTAAAAATGAATGTTATTCAAAGGAAACTCATCAGCAGAATCGACTTTGACAAAAGTCCCAACTGGATTTCTGCATAATAACTTTGAACTTAATATTCTACAGAACCGTCGCTGCATTTGGAGGATTTTTAAAACCCTAACAATGCTTCTTTGTCACCTTAACATGTCGTTTCAGTGAAATCAAGCCAAACTCTAAAGACGTCATTTTTATTTGGCATTGCATCCAGACTAAATAGTCGAGCTGAAGTCTGAGATCTTGATAGGCCTTTGCATTCCTTTCTAGTGAAAAAACATCTGGAGAACTCGTCTGATTAGACAACAACACTCCACTAAGGAGGAGGAGAAGACAGACAGAGAGACTTGGAAGGATATAGTGTAAATTACACCTTCAGGGCAGGAGGCTGACATGCAACCTCAGATGGTCTGCAAGCCTTTGAACAAAATATACTTAACAACGTTCTCCCCTGTGTAGTTTGAGTGTAGCCTTGACGTATGCAGCTGTGAGATATGGCACAGCTGTGTTCTGTGTCTTTTTATCAGGCCCCCGATCAGCTGTTCGTATTTTGTAAAATAAATCCCAAGCAGACAGTAATGGTTTAAACACACGAGTGGTTTAAATTACTGATCCCAGCACTGCCTACCTTAACACACATAATAATGACCAGATAGCTTTCAAACTTAAAAGACTGACAAACCCTTGTGTTATTGTTATATTCAGTAAACTCAACATTAATCAATCAAATAAGAACCAGAGCCAACATACAGTACACAAGGCTTTCACTTAATAAACTTAATCTCATTAAATACTGTTGTTTTACTGAGTTTACAGAAGCTATCAAAAAGAGTCAGATGATGGGATCAGGCACAGGCAGACAAGGGGAAGTGGAGATAGGAAGCATGTAACGTTTACTTCCTGTGAGGCTATTGTAGAAAGCGGTTTTCTTAGGTCATTCTCTCTAATATTCATTTTCCCCATTCTCGCCACATGTGATTCCTATCTCTCCTTTCGGGCAATTAAAGATAGAGAAACCCCAAGAGGAAGGAGAGGGTGGAGGGAGCTGCAGATAGAGAAACAGCAATGCCTGTGGCCCTGGATTACTTCAGAGTTCTCACAGCTTATCAAACATCACAGTTCACTCAGTGAGGGCCTTGTCCCCTGAGGCCCACATTCATAAACACTGAGACTGGGTCCCTATAAAGATAGAGTCGATATTTGACATGCCAGAGTAAACAGATGTAGGCCTTAGCGAACAAATACCCTACAAATGGATGTAAAAATCCTAGAGGAAACATTTGGAATGCAATAAAACAATATTTCTTGAATTTAGGGAGGTTCCATGAAAAAGACATCTGTCTACATACTCAATGCATTTTTTTCATGTTTACTGTATTTGTGTAGCCTGTTTAGTAAACATGATACTAAACAGTATTACAGGGTGTGTGGTAAGTGAGGTTGCATTGCGACTTTTCAGTTTTCAGTGTGTTAGCTCTCTGCATTCCCCAAATGAGTCATTTTAAATCACTGTTTTTGTCTTGAGATGGCTTCAGGACGAGCGTGAGAGAGAGGCAGACAAAGGAGGAAAAGCACGAAACAGAAACAGAGATGGATTCACCTCATTCCTCAGACCTTCCACTGATTTTAACAACTACCACACGCAACTTTCCTCCCTCCTTTTTTTCTTTTTAAGAATTCTTCTTTTCTAAGCAATGCCTTTTATTGACTCCTCTTAAAGAAATGCCAGAAACCAGAATTCCTTCCCTTCACTGGAACTTTGAAGAGACATGCCAACATACTTCAGACCAACTTTAACCATATGATCATATTACTGATACACCATCAACTCTGCTGTTATTTCTAATCTTCTTTACTGCACGGCTGACTTCTCTGTTCAGACAGTCATTATTAAGCTTGTGTTTCCACACCTCTTCATTATAACAATGGAATGCATTTACATGACTTTCATTAAGTCTCAGAGGAACTCATTGATGAGAATATGTATGCCAGTGAAGCGTGAACTTCCCAATTCCCAAAAGTGTATCTCAGGTGTGTTTTTAATCTACCTCTTCATTTTGGGGAACCTGAGTGTCAATAACTGGTGTTGGCTAGCCTGCTGACATCCGTAAATCACTCTATTACAGTATCTAAAAACAATTTAAAGCAATTAGGAGCAGTTAAGCAATTACCACCAGTTCTGATAATGGTGGTGCCTCTGTATCATTACCAAGGAGTCCATTTCTAATATAGTCACGATCTATGCTGGGGTGACTCAGTAACTAAGTTACTTCCACTATTTTAACTGACCAATTTTGTCTAATTGGAAACAATTTTCAGCAGTTAGGAGTATCAATAAAAGTCGAGCCACTTATAAAGCAGTTCTGTGGGGGCACAGCATAGAGGCACATGAAGTGTTGGGTGGAAGGTTGCCAGACGTATGAGTAATTACAGGTTTTCTGTGCATGAGTGTGTGTGTGTGTGTGTGTGTGTGTGTGTGTGTGTGTGTGTGTGTGTGTGTGTGTGTGTGTGTGTGTGTGTGCATCTGTAAGCATTTGTGTAAAGACATTTGTAATAAGGCCCTCAGAGAGTGCCTAATGTGCCACCTGACTGAACAGGTCAGAATGTGCCATAAAAACACCCTCACCTTCATTAAGCCTATGAGCGCTGAAGGCTGCTGGATCCTGCACTCTGCCTGCTACCACACAGCTCACGCCGTCACTGGAGAGGAAATGAGGAGCGATCGGCACAATGACTCACTGTGATTTGGAAGTGGCAATGGGACAAGCCAGAGATATATGCTAGGAGTGGTGGCAGTGCTCATTAACCTGCAGGGTGTTGGTGGTGAAACAGGAAGCAGCTTGTAGCCGTTGAGCTGCTGTGCATATAACTGCGTATGGGACAGACAACAGTGGCAGCCCAGTGCTGTAAATATGGAATTTCACTCACTGGTACCAGTCCCCTATTGCTCTATGTCAGCACACCTCCCTCTTTCACACCGTCACAGACTGGTAACAGCAAATTGTGTCATGCAACAATAATCTCTAACGGTTCATTGCATGAATACAGATGGAGTACTGTGTGGAAAAACATACTTTGTGTGAATAAACCTGAACAGCTAAATCCTTACCACTTCAACAGATGAATTCAACCTGAATTCCACCAGCAATTTCTGTAATGTCTTTTGTTTTAACTGGATCCTCTTTGTGAATTTTTCTGACACTTTGACAGTCAATGACAGTACACTCCCTGACTTTGACACCCATAAAGAGTAAAACCAGCAATAAAGAGACAGGAGAGAAGTAGGAGGAGGGCAGAGAAAGGGAAACACAGTGATAAAGTTTGGAAAATGAAACGCCTTATCTGCTTTTCATCTGCAGTAATGGTCGTTAGCTGAGTTTGTGCTAGCTTGCAATAAATTTTTAACCTTTCAAATCACAGGGTCATTTCTTAGAATTCGTAAGGAGACTGTTAAATAAATCTAAAGGGTTTTATTTTTTTCCACAGGGTATAGCTCATTAGATTGGAGCAGCGGAACTGAAACCAATACCATATGGCTGTTAAAAGAAGAAACTCGATTAGAAAGCTAAAAGGGTCACATGAAGGCACTGGGTTTCAAGGGTGAGATATGCAGACAGAAAAGAGTAAGACCGAAGGACAATAGACTGTGGGTTCTATATGTTTATTTGAAGACAGAAGCTAAGTGATTTTAATTGTTTCTCAAATATTAAGAAATTAGAAAGCAAGGAGACTGGTATGGCATGGTATACACATATGTTTAAAGTATGGTAACTTTAAACATATGTCTAACTATTAGGATAAACCTATTTAGTTTCAAGAACAAATAACGTTCTGCTGAGAGTTAAATGAATTGTTTTATATCTCTTACTTTACCAATAAGATCAGAAGACAGGATATAAAACTGGAAACATGTGTAAAAATCCACCCTATAGCCTAAACATAAACCATGGCAAACATGGGTAAATTTCCTCCACCTATCCCAACCCAACCCCACCTTTTGCCCCCTTCACCCCTTCAGTCAGACCACCTCAGAAACTGTCTCTACTCTGTGGTCTAACCTCTTGGAAGACCAGAGCATGAATCATGACCTCACTCTTGTTAGTTAATCACATCGCAAAAAACAATGACCCCTGTAGGAAGCAAGACTTAAAAACCAGGAAGTTCAGATAGAGGGATAGCCCAAGGGTAGTAATCAATCATTGGGTGTCTGGTGTGAGGTCACCTGCATGTGTGTCTGTGCATGCTTAAAGCAGTCATTGCTTCCAGCTTATTTTTGTATCTAGGTCTGTTTTAATCCCTTAATTTTTAGGATTGTGTTTACAAGATCTTGTCAAATCCTTGTAAAATAGCAAAATGAGTAGGATAAAGCATTTGTGTTGCCAGGCAACTGCTGGTTAGGTTTGGCCTTACTGAAATTCGGACCTATTTTGATAGTAGACCTCATAGTGACAGAAATAAAGTATCAGGAAAAATGCTTCTTGCTCAAACTATTATTGTTCCATGACCTTCATTCCTGTGATTTGTGAATGTGATATGACCCTTTGTTTCCTAGGTTACAGCATGGCACTATCCAATTAGTGGCAATGTTTTGATTGACAGCTAGATGCACTATAGGAAGCTGATATTCTCCCAGCTTCACACCATTTTCTTCCTCTGACAGAACAGGGAATCTAGGGGGAAAAATGTTTCATATTTTCTTCTCCGTGTCAGCACACTCTTTTATTCACTTACTTTCGGTTTACTTTCAAAAGCGCTGTTTCCAATTTAAATGTCAATGATTCTTGCATTTTTTGGGTAATTTCTTGCATTTTTTAATTGCATTTTACGACTAAAATTTGGATGAGGTTGCTGTTGTACGTAGATGCAAAAATAGTGTCATCTAATCCTTTAAAATCATTACCCAAGCACATTGTAGTCTCATGAGAGACAGTATTCACCTTTAGAGTTCACAGTAAAAGTAGAGCCGATTTCTTCAATCCCACAATCCCTTAGGGCAAAACAGAAGAACACAGGCTGTCAGCGAAGAAGAAAACAACCCATCCTAGGCCCTGTGGCATGTGTCATTATTTAGAGTTGAAATAGATTAATTCCCTGTACTGACTGGTGTGAAAGATCATATTTAGCCTATACAGTGGTAATATATCACAATAATATGGAATGCACTTCAGTTGATTAGCTTCCTGCCTTCACACACACTATACAGGTCCAAAATACAGGGAAATATGCTTGTTTTTCTCAGAGAATGGCT
This sequence comes from Oreochromis niloticus, assembly GCF_001858045.2. Lineage (NCBI taxonomy): Eukaryota > Metazoa > Chordata > Actinopteri > Cichliformes > Cichlidae > Oreochromis > Oreochromis niloticus. The sequence goes on along the minus strand of NC_031972.2, from coordinate 54,884,236 downwards.
CTGGGAGTAATTATAGTGTTCATGTTAAGTCATAGGCAGCTTGATACACCACACCTGTTCCACTGACACATCAGCTAAATGAAAGAGGAAGGCCTCCTGTAAATACATATTCTCCTGCTGTTTATAACTATGTGTACGAAGCGCCCTAACCCTCTGTCTGCCTCTCGTCCTTTCCCCTTAAGCTGTCTTTGAGTAGCCTTTTGTAATGGGTAGATATGGTTAATGTACCGTGTCATTGCATGTGACACACCTTCCTTTCATCCTACTTCTTTACTATACAGAAAATATATACATTATGTGCTTTTGGAGCAGATTGTTTTCATAATGTCTCCATTACCGTCAGGTCTTGTGCAGTTCTGAGAAAGCACGCATCAATTCACTTGTCCAAAATAAGGTTAAAAAAAAATAAAAACACAGATCCTTTTTCTGAGTCACATAGTGAAGTATCATTCAGAATTATGGAAAGCACCCAGTTATTCAAGGGTTTTTTTAATTTATTTTTCACTCTTATACTGTAGAACAATTCTCAAGGCATCGAAATTATGAAATAAAACAAATAGTAGTCAAACAGTAGTCAAGAAAGTGTAAACAAAACAAATATATGTTTTAAATTTCAGCCACATTTTACTTTGATTACAGCTCTGCACACTCTTGGCATTCTCTCAGGCAGCTCCGGGGGTTGTTACCAGCAACACTTCAGCTTTGAAGGAGTTTATCTCCACATATGCTGAGCACTTGCTGCCTGCTTTTTCCTACATCTAAACCATCTCAGCTGGATTTAGGTAAGGTGATTGTGGGGGTCAGGGGATCTAATGCAGCACTCCTTTACTCTTCTTACATAGCCTCAAGGTGTGTTTTCTGGTCATTGTCCATTGAAAACCAAATTAAGCACAAACCACACTGCAAGATGTGTTGCTGCAGTATGAAAACCATTCCAGGTATCTATCGCATTAAACTTTTTAACAATATTTCTGTTGTGCTGTCATTGAGCCAAACTTAGACCAATTTGAGAAATTTAAAATATGACACACAAGCTGCCTTCTTTCAACTTTTTGGACTGCATGATAAATGGATGGATAAATCTTTTTTGAGCTAATTAAAGAGACAATATAAAATACGCTAACTAGTGAGATTTACAGAGAGAAACTGTTAGTACTTTTGAACAGAGCTACAATAGATGTTATTTCTGAAGTCAAGCTAAATTGATCAGCTGGTTAAAAAAGAAAGAAAGAAAAGAAAATCTCTCATGGCATAATTTCAAAGCCTAGATAAAACATTTCATGTAGTTAGCTCTGGCACTAATATTTTTGTGGTTGAATCTAAAAAAGCTGACAAAAAATTAGATCAGTATATTTAAGTGTGGCCATGAATCATGCATTTAAAAAATGGCATCACTTGTAAGCCAGTCTAAACTATGGATTTCGTGTAACTGAAGCTTGGCAGTTGCAGCACAGAATTTTTACTCCTATATAAAACTTAGAGTTTATCAAAAACAAATGTTTACCCTTTGCCCTGGCTACAATTTAAACCTAAAACCACATGGGTTATCCATATTATGAATGTCTGTATATTATATCTATACTGCTTTCTTAAAGTTGTGAAAGCATTTGCTATGATATGCTGCATGAGGTGAAGCTCTTTTTATTAGCCAAGTTGTACAATGTAAAGAAAATACTGTCACGGTATGGTACATTAGTAACTTTCAGAGGTCTTTGGGGAGGAGTCCACAAATGATTCCCCATCTCCTTTCCCAGCAGGACATGTCAAGGATTATAGAGCTCTGTTGTGTTAGAGCTGTCTTTGGGCTGTTGACAAAATATCTATGCAGCACCCCTGGTGACTTCAGCTGCACAAGCTTTGTAGACTGTGTCAGTGAATGTCAGTGTTGTAAACTTATTTTCATGGACTCGGTCTCCTCCTTAGGCCAATGAATTTTATGTTTACCTTTAAAAGGAAATGGTCTATTGACTGCCTATCCCGAAGAGGTGGCAATGTTTCTCTGGGCCTGGGGAGTGACTAAAAGGAATGAAAGGACAGATGGACCCAGGAAGAACTGAATCCTTTGATGTGTGGTTAGTGATAGAGCTTCAGGTTGATGTGTTTTGATGTCGGTGAGCTGAGCTGAGCCTGTTAGGTCAAACTCAGAGCATGCAGTCAAACTCGGAGGATACACTTTGAACGCTGTAAAATAGATATTTTATTAAAGGATTCTGCAAATACATATACGTTCATATATTTTCTGTATTTGATTCCAAAGGACAGTCAAATTACTTACCAGATTTTAAAGTAGACAAGTGCTGTATTTGTTGTTTTTAATAAGCACGAGTTTACCATTTACACTTTATAGCCTTGTACTCAAAAATGCAGAAACCAGAGTTGAAGTCCTGCTGCTTTGTTGTTTTCACATCCAGATGTTAACTTCAGGTTTTTGTCTTTGGATGGAGATACTCCCTGATGTTCTTTTTAAGAGCATGCTAAGTATACATGCTAAAGATAAAGCAGTAGTAAAGAAAAAAAAACAACGCTGCTTTTGTCCTAGTCATAAAAGTACCTTAGCAACGTTTCTCGACCAGTAAAACAGTGGGAATTCTGTGTATATAGCTCATACAGTGCACAAACACACACACACACACACACACACACACACACATAGTATGCAGATTGAAAAGACTCCCCTGATGATGCCGCAATTAGGCCTGACCACATGGAAGCTGCTGAGTGTGAAATTGAAAAACATGGATAATAATATAATGTTAGTACTCTTACTTTCAAATAGTATTAGAGCATAATCAGAGAGTCCCCATACAGGCAACTAGTCCCAAGTAAAGACCTCTGACACCTGCAAAGCAATGACTCAGCGTGGTACTGTTCCTCATAGATGTGACGTAAAGTATGATCTTTTTGTTCTTCTTCATCATCATCGTCAGCTTTAAAATGCAATAAATACAGAAATGTTTAGAACCGCTGGAATGAAGCTTACTGCACAAACTCATTTAGGCAATACAATAAGTGATACTTGAACAAAGAGGTAATTACCCTTAAAATGCTTGAGCGTAGAGCATCCAGCATTCAAGTGGTTCATGAAATTGCAACACAGCTGTTGCTTGGCCACAGTTGCACTCATAAATATGAAACTTTGTTGTGGAAAATGGGCATGAAATCAATTAGACAAATAATTAAAGTCAAGGAGAAAAGACTAAAGTTTTTTTTTTTCTCAAGAGCAATTTGACAAAATCAGAGAGGAAGTGCAAGCATGTGTACCGAGGGCAGAGATTGACAAAATAAACAGAGTGAAACAGTGTCTTATTGATTTCAAAAGACTCAGAGGGTGGCATCATATTTCATGATGTTCAACACCCTGTGGACAACACAACTAAACACAAATTAGATACTAAGCCAGAGTTTACAGACAATCTGTTTGTGACTAGGTAATAACGTATAATATCTAATAGAAACATAACATATTTCCTTTTCTGACTGTTTCCTGTTTCCTTTGGAGATGTTATCCTCTGTGAATTCTCAAGGTTCTAAAAACAAAACCAAGACAAATTTCTTCTTCTCTCCTTTTATTTCTCTCTCTTGTCCAAGTTATAAAAGCTAGGTCAAAATCATGGTTGCAGCTCCGAGGGCTTAGAACATCTTCTTGGCTTTGGTCTTCAAAGAGGCCCCAAGAGAACCACAATTTTTGCCTCTTTTAACCTTCCTTCCCCTCGTTTGTCAGAGAACCACTCTGCTGACAGCAGACCCACTGCACTGCTCACACTGTCAGTTGTGTGATCCCCTAGCCAGAAGGTTCAAATCTCGACACCTCTGAACCACTATTTCCCAGATTCGATCTAATTATCTGACTGTCTTCACTAAGTCACTTTGGCACCAAAACTGTTGCTTCTTCTGTATTCTACCTCTCAGGATTAAACCAAAGGGACTGACCAAGAGAGCCAGAGTTGCCCGCTGGGATTCACGAGACCTCTGAGGCCCCAAACACTGATATACTGTTCTGTCATCTCTTTCTGTCTTGTTATATTCCAACTGTCGGTCTGTTCCCTGTAGGAGTTGGGGCGTGCCTCCTAATGTGTATTTAAAATCCCGTCTGCCCTGTCACCACATTGTTAGGATGATGTCTGCACTGTCATTCTGCAGGGCGCTCTGTTTTGATTTGATGACAGTGGAACCACTGGTGTATGCTCTGCTGGGGCCTACAGACTTTGTGTCTGTCTGCTTTTTATCCCTACATCCATCCTGTTCCTCCATCCCACCACTCCTCCACTCCTGGGGTTTATGTCTCTTTTTCCCCTATTTGTCGCAGCTTGTCTTGTCATAACTCACACTGGCTATCTGATGACACAAGAACACAGAGGACAAAAAAAATATTTATGTGTGTCTGCGCGTGTACACTCAGCATCTTATTACACCGTAATCAGTAGTGTAGCAGCCAACAGCAGGGAGCAAATCACATTAAGATAATTGGGAAACACTTCATGTTGGACAGCTGGGGCTGTGCTGGATTGATTAAATAAATTTGGTGTCACACAGAAAAAACAGCCTTCCTAGACCTAGAATCTCACTTGGGTTTGTGCATTTATGTGTGTGTGTGTGTGTGTGTGTGTGTGAGTGAGTCTGTGTTTGTAGGTGCATATGTGTGCTGTGCATGCAGGGATAAAAGACCCAAGAGAGAAACATTCTGAAAAACAAGAAAAGGTTCTTTCGCCTGCAAGTTAAAAACACACAAAGAATCAAAGCTGAAATGGTACACGGCAGAGAGAAAGTCCTCTTCTTCCTTTGGGAGAAAAATTGTTACACTGAGAAATAAGCAGTGCTTTGTTTGTCATCAGCACACAGCTCAACACACAGGCGCCGGAATTCTCCTTAGCGACCACTAGATGTCACTATTATCTCTGTGTCGAATTCCACTCAGACATGCTGCTTGCTGACATTGTTTGGCTCTCAAAAGATAACACTTGCCAAATCTGTGTAGACAGCTCTTTTTAACACAGTTCCCTGAATGTGTAACTAGACTTGTCTCAAAATGATAAACTGATTTGATAATTACAGCACAACTGTTTATTGTGGCACGTTAGGAAACACACCTTGATCAAACACAAGCAAAGCGGCGTAGGCATGAAGGGGATAAATGTGCAACTTTTGCCTTCTAAGGTCACCTCATTTCCACTGGTGTGAGGGCAGAGTGTCTTAAACTAAGAGTATGCAAATGAGGAGCAAGTAATCAAAGTTCAAACTGAATTGTTTAAGAGTTCACTGAACTGGAATAAAAAGATGTGCAGGAAATTACTTCAGTTTGTCATTGCTGTGGCAAATTAGGCAAGGACTGAATAAATGGATTACAAGACATGGGTGTGTGTGTGCGTGCGTGTGTGTGTGTGTGCTTGAGTGAACTATGTTTTGTGTGGGTTTGGAAGCATGTGCATGTGAGCATGCTTTAATTTATCCGTACACACAAATATGTTTTTTTCGGGGGGGGGGGCGGGGGGGTTCGTCTGCATGGTTTTGACTAGCGAGATACATGGCATAGCTTGGCATTTTTTAATGGCGTACATTCTACTCCTCCCTGTGTTGTCATGGTGATGTGTCCCTTCCCAACCTTTTTTTAGATAGGTATGCAGGGTCTGTTCCTTCTTTGCAATCTGACACACATAATGCAGAGCTACCATGAACTCATAACATATTAAAGGTTCAGTGAACAAGTACACAGCATATATGTGGACCAAAATTCAAAACTTCCTTGCCCTCACTTCATGAGGATGAGCTAAACTTATGCCCAAGCTTATAAAATACTTGATGTTAAACCTAAACAAACCTTGAAGGGATTTGAATTTTAAAATAGCATTTCCCTTTGAGGTATTTACAGAAATTTAGATATTGCTCACTCAAAGTTTTTTTCTTTTTTTTGAACTGTCCACCTCGCTCCACCCCACAAGGTGGTACATAACAAGGTAGAACTCCCACGCCAGGCATTTGTAATCCATTAGGAGAAGAAATGAGGACCTGGCTGCTTCCAGGACTTTAAACACCCAACTGATCTTATTTAGATTTAGTCAAGGAGAGGAGAAAGGAGAAAGGAGCAGTCTGGATAGACAGGCTTTACGGTCTTATCTGCAGCCTGTGCTAACATCCACTTTTCACACCTTCTGTTCTGTCTGCTGCCGACATAGACATGTAAACACATGCACGCTGGTAGAAGAGAACACACACGCACACTTGAGGACACGGTTGATAATAGAAACGTCACTGTATGATTAATTATCACATGTATTGGAAATGATTTTGCACAGATAATATATTTACCGGAGCAATGAGTTGTCCGAGCTGCTCTGTGTGGCTTACATGAGTGTAGCATTGATTTGTTCATTACTGGTGTAGACAAAAGAACAATTATTATCCCAATGTTAGCATGCACAAAATTCAACACACCTGTAACGACTCTATTATCTCAGTTCATAGCGGTTTTTCCTATTTACAATTTCCTGTTGTTTTCTGCAGCTGAACACAACCTTTGTCCCACACAAATACACACATTCCCATTCAGCAAAAAACCCTTAACACATTATTATCAAGGCAGACAAAACAAACCATTTTCCTTTATGAGTGGTTTCCTATTACATTTCAACAGGAAGCAAATTAGGGTGAGGAGACTGTTGCTGATGAGAAGTGTGAGTCTGGATGCCAGGTGCAGTGGAGTGCTCGTTTTGCATATCAGAGAAGTGTGATTATGAGTAGAGCCATGCATATTCCACATTAGTGGACGTAATGACCGAATGAGGTGTGACTAAATGAGAGGTTACCGCACACATACACACACACACACACAAACACACAGTTACTTATGCAGATAGACACATTACATACACACGCAACTTGCAATAAACTTGAAAAAACACTGTCTACTGTATGCGATGAGTGCAGGGTTATCAGTAATGGAGCAGACTAACCGAGAGAACGCGACAGCGATGGATCCACATCTCCATAAAACCTGTTCTCTCCTTACTGCCCCCATACATATTCAGATGGGCCGACTGAAGCCGTGCCACGTCGTTAGCAAATGAAAAGTAGTTTAGCATGAGAATGAGCCCAGGGGTCACAGGAAGAGAGATGCACAGACACAGAACAAATTCCACTCGGCCTGTAATTGGCACAAGGGGAAAAAGGAAGCATGGGACAATGAGGGAAAGAGGAACTTTTATTTAATTTATTTTATAAGCATTACATTCATAATGCTGCCTGTAACTGGACAGATTTTTGTAAAGAACATCTGTTTGCATAATAGAGGCATTGTTGCTAGACCGAGCCATCTGATATTGAAATCACGGTGGCCTTGCCTTGCAGGGCTTCATATTCAGGTAAGATGATACATTTGCATCAGCAATAGATATGGGTTCTCATTTGACACAACAACTCACAACAGTTGTACAATACTGATAACAAAATCTTTTTCAAATTAGCTATACTGTAAAGACAGACTGTGAGAAATATCTGCAAGTGACAGCATGCAATCCTGTCGTTTGCTGATTTATTAACGGGGTTATTCCTATAGTTGCGGCACTGCTCTGAGCCTTTCTGTATGGAGTCTGCATGTTCTTCCATAAGTTTGCATGACACAGTATGTTAGGTTAATGCTTATCTTGCCCAAACAAACACTTTTGCAAGAGTTTCTGATCAAATAAAAACTACGGTAACACAATAATTTAATTAAGTAGTGATAAAATTATATGTTAAATTATTGTTAACTATTTGTACTTTCTATAAAGTAAAAATGACCATTTCTGGAGTTATTTGTAATTCAAAAGTGCAAAATCTTATTAACTCTACTCGTTTATTATACGTGCACATTTTTATTATATGTGCACATTTAAAGCATATGGTTATGCTTTAAGTCTAACTTCCAGCATTTTACATTTAAAAAAAACGGCTGCTATGCACTGATTGTGTACTGGGTACTGAGCACTTCTGACGTGTAGATATGGTGTAAACCTAAACCAGCAGAAATGAAAACTATCTGCTCTATTTCCAGGAAACAGTATGGGAATTAACACTCGTCTGGGTTAGATTAGGCAAACAATCTGTGTGGTAGTTCAAACTTCTCGTCTTGGGAAGAAGAGAACCAAGATGGATCAGTAATCAAGATCAACACCAGTCTGAACCAATTTACGCAACCATGGCATGCTTCAGTGCTCACCATATACCTTTTTTTTCTCTTTTTTTTGCTTTCTTTGTCTTTTCTTTCCACCCCCAACTCACATTTATCTCTCTCTCTCTTTTCCTCACTCTCTCTCTCTATTTTTTTTTATATGTAATCTCTTTCGCACAAGTTTTCATGAAGCAGAAAGTCATTAAGTGAGAGGCGACAGTGATGGTTCAGCCTGAAAGAACACAGTCTCCCCAAGCAGGCTTGACCACAGCTGCACACAGATTAGCTTATTACAGGTCATACACGTTCTTTTTTCTGGTTTTGCAGGAAAAAAATCCAAAGAGCAGCCAGGTGATGTTCTCAGTGCAGCCTTTTGATTTACAAATCAGTTTAACTCTTCTTTTCTTTTGTTTGTTCATTTTCTTATGATGCATCAGCAGAGCTAATAAATTTCAATATATAGAAGTAAGACACTCTGTTTGCTCTTAATAATGCATAACGAATCTACACATACAAGTCAATTCCAAAAAAGTTGTGCAAAATGCCAATAAAAACAGAATATATTGACTTGCAAAACTTTAAAGCTTTCATGCATAAAGAAGTACAAATATAACAAATCAAGTGTGAAGTGAAAATATTTTTTTTTATCTATTTTTCTGTTAACACACTCTGAATATGTATTTTAGCACTAAGAAGACCAGTTTGGGGGGTTTTTTTGGTTGGTTTTTGTGTATAAAGTCAGTGATCTGTGTTCACTAACAATAGTTTTCAGAAGTGTTGTTGTTTCCATGCAATCAATTTGCTTTTAATTCAGTTACACCTCAGGCATCAAAGATCATATTGTTTTTCAGGTTTGTCCCTGGTTTACAGAGATTTATCGTTATTATATAAAATAATTAATAGAATCCACAAATTCTTGATCAAATGATTTTATTGTTGACCTGCTGTATCTGCCTTCACAGAGTGGTGAACTTGTGTCTGAAAGCCAGGCTCTAGGTTGCTCTTTTTGTCACGATCCCTGGCAGCTTCTGGCTTCCCCTTCTCTCCTCTTCCCTTTATTTTCCTTTCCTCTCTCTCACCCTTCTCTCACCTGTTGCCTCTTCTCCTCTGTTGTGAGTGTAGGCAATGTAGGCAAGTGAGCAACTCATCTGCTCATCTGTGTTTAAAAAGATTAGTTCTTCATCTTTCCCAGATTCTAAAATCTACTTGCTAGGTGACCACTTCAGGCTTTCTTTAGCTGTCAGGTAATTTAACTGTGTTACTTAGATTCATCTTATATTGTCTCAGATTCCTCAGGTGTCAGGCCCTCAGACCTCTGTTGTCTGGAGAACACTCTCTGGTTTCCTCTGTCTGCTCTGGGTGAATTTCCCCTCGCTGCCCACTCTCTGACTCTCCACCTGGCAAAGGTAAACCTTAACCTGCCAATCCCCTGAGCAACTCACCTGAGCCCTTCCTCTTGTGTGCCCACTCTTAACTAAGTCTCTAACTACTAGTATAAGTAACTGCTAACTTGCGTTAATGTTTTGGCTGGTTATGTCAGTTTCTCGTTATGACATGACATGACATTTTTCAGTAAGAGCATTATTATAACTGTACTAAGGTCAGGAATAATTTTAGAGTTAGAATTATGCTGTTACTTGTGTTACAGAGGTTGTTCAGTTCTCTGCATAGCATGGATGGAAAGAAAAAAAAAACATGGAACAAACATGTTTTCTGCACACTTGCACTACAATTAGCTCGAGGAGTTAAATGGTAGAACGGTCAACAATGGAGATATCGACATTACTTTTATTTTTATTGCACAAAAGGACAAGAGCGCAAACTGCATCCAGTACAGAAACAGCTGAATTATACTGCTAATACAATTTTGCCCCCTCGCAATGAATCTACAGACAGCATGCTAACAAGAAGATGTCCAAGAATCGAGAGCAATGATAAAGCTGAGTGAATGCCAACCCCAGCCTGGCAGCCAGAGCCTGAACATACAGGTAAAAAGAAGCAATTTAAAAACAAGTGTAACAAATTACTTTTTTCCAGTAAGTAAATACTGCATTAGTTTTAAGAAAAGTTATGAATAATGTGTAATATATACCACTTGTTATTCTTACTAATTAAGAAAAACTTGCATATTTCCAAAACAATCACATTTCTCACTTTCAAAATTAGATATCACTTACAGGATATCCCTGCAAATCATTGTTCTGTTTACAGTATCAGCAGGTCCCAGCCCAGTCCAACATTTTGCAACATAAGATGGACTTAAATAATATTTTTAGTTTTTCTCACAGTTAAAGATATACACTAAGGGGTGAACGTGAACAACATCTCCCCACGCCCCTTAAACTTTTCCCTGTCCAATTTTATTGATTAGGCATAAAAGTACTTTTGCATGCTAATGGCCAAACAACCATCACAGATGACATCTGAAATTCCTTGCAATGTGTGTGTGCCTGTCTGTGTGTATACCTCATTAAGCCCACAGCAGAGGATAGTAGTCTGGCCAATTGCACTGAATTCTCTCCTCTCCTTCCAAACACCCCTCCACTCCCCTCCCTCCTGCCTCTTTCCTTCCCAAACCTCCCAAACAAACACATCCATTTGCATATTGCTTAATGGTTTGCAAATCATCCGACCCCCCAAAATGAGCTTAATTGAAGTAATGCATCATATTGCCAGCTGATGTAAGAAGGATAATCATTTCTAATGTCATTTTCAAACATTTTGTCTTTTTTTTACCCATTTGTTTATAATGAGCAGAGGGTTTGGGGGAGTATAGTCAGCCTTAGACCTTAGACAAATGTCCAAATGCACTTTCCAAGTGCAAAGTACAAATTAAAGGATTAAAGCATTATTTGACTCAAAAGTTGACCATTTTTTGTAGACTGGAACAGTGTCCCATAAAATTAAACATTTGTGTCTTTCCTATTCAGAGTATGCGTGAACCTGTTTTCCCTTTAGGAGTGTGGGACTACTGTCCCTCTGAGTGTTGATTGCAGGTTAAGGCACGTATAGCTGTAAACTAGTTGGCAAAAACAAGTGGTGCTAATCTGCTCTAGGGGCAAGTGTTGATACTGGAAGACAGAGCAACTGGGAGAAGCACCCCGTCACATTGCAACCGCTGATGTTGTTGTGTGTGTTTGTGTGTGATGGCCAATGGAGACCCTGAGAGAGCAGGTTCCCATGACCCATACAGTCCAATAGGAGGTCTCTTCAACTTGTAAAGACACCACTTTGCCAGCGAGCGCACTCACACAATCACTCTCCTTCTCACGCACACACACACACACGCATAAAACACATGATGTGACCACACACAGACCAGTTTTAGTCAGTCTAATCTGATCTCAGGCTAATTTGGCAAACGCCATGCTCTCTGTCACTGCTCCCTTTTTCTTGCTTCTCCTGAAGATTTCATCTGTCCCTGAGAGAATTCCCAGGCCTACTTATCTCCACTACTAAAATATAACCACAGAGATTATATACAGATTTATCAAGCATCTAACAACATAAGACAGAAAACGCACCGTGGTTTAACTTGGATGCGAATACATGTCCCACATAATCATTCACCACCTTCAATGATATAAAGTTCAAAGAAACTTTTAAAGATATGGTTACATGTCTGGACAGCAGAATCTTTGACAGAGGATCTCTGTCTAGTCTGAAATCTTCTGAGGTTATCATCTGAAATGATGTGAATATTTATGAGCTGAGAGGAATGAGACACAGTCATATCTAAAATATGAATTTCCTAATCAGAGCTAATAAATATTTGACTTGTGGAGTCTATCGTGCAGATTAATAGATATTCAGGGCTAAATTCTTAATGTGAATCAGGCCATACAGTATGGTTCTCCATTAGGACCCCAGTCATCTTTGTCACTTACACATGACAGTGCCTTGCCAAATCATTTCAGACATTTCCCACTTCTGACAAAAAAAAAAGACAGAACAGGACTACACAACTCAAACAGAGACTAACTGTTGATTATTTGTTATTAAATAAATGTGTGCTTTTGAGGATTTTGCAATAAGCTGTAATGATTATCTGGATTATTTTCCATATTCACAGTATTTTTGTCAGTCTCTTTCTCTGAATGATGAGACACCCCGTTTCTTTCACGTGACTCCATCACTTTATTACATTTCCAAAGTCAGATAACAGAAAAGTGAGGTAATCAAGATTTCTATCCGTGCTAATAAAGCTGTGAATCCTTAAAGCCGCTCTTATCAATATCACCGAATAAGAGAAGGAACACATTGACTTCAGTTTATGGTTTCATTATTCTTGTTTGTTTCATATTTACTATTTCTATTATTATTATTATTATTATTATTAATGCATAATTAATACTTTGATTGTTTCTTTGAGGAATGCACAGTTGTTGACAATCCATCAATAGGAAAATAATCAAAACCTACAAAAACAGAAAAAAAAAACATTATTTATAGGATTTTATAAATATTTGTAATAGAAGAGTGTGTGAAAATACTGTTTATACCATTTTGGAATTGTCATTTCACACAGAGATGATATAATGCTTTTCAGATAATAGACAAATTTACGAGGGTTTTGATGATAGACACTCATCCATTCAAATGTTTGCATAAACACATTTAAGAATTATTTTAACAGGCTCATATGAGCAGGGAGTAGTGGAGAACAGGAATGTAAAATGTAGTCAGGAGCATGAAGGAGAAAAAGGAAAGGTACCAAATCTCTTCGGGTCTAACAATAGAAACTCAGAGTCAGAGCCAGAGTGGAGTCGATTTGAATTCCCCCACAGACTGCCTATAAAACAGGGACACATGCTGAGAGTGATAAACCGGAGGATTCATTCATCCACCTCACCCCCGCCACTGTAGCCATCCACATGTTAGCATCCACCCTAGTGAAGTAAACTTTAAAAAAAAACATAGAGGAGGGAGAGATGGATAAAGTGACTCAATTACTTTGTAAAAACAGGTGGTGTGTATGTGTGTGTGTGTCTGTGAGAGTGAGAGAGAGAGAGAGAGCAAACACCTACAAACAGAGACACAAATAGTGTACACCTACAATATGTATACCATTGCAACAGAGGACCACACCTCATTGCAGTGGTGTGTACGCAGTTAGTGTGTTTGGAAACCATAATGAACCAGGATGAGACCAGAATGGCTTGAAAGGAGCTTCCTTATGTTGCTTCTCATTTAGTATAGACTGATTATGGTCAATGTGATTATGTTAACAATGTTACAGTATAATGAGTATAATGCAGCTGTTAGTGTGCTGTGGCAGGATCTAAATCTAATTTTTTAGTTTATTTATTTGTTTGTTTGTTTAAAATTAGTAACGTGGACATATTTTAATGTTTCGAAAGACAGATCAGATCATTTGTGCTGGAAGCTTTCTTCTTCTTCTTTTTTTTTAATCATTCCGATGTTAAATTCCAATGGAATTAAAATCACTATCTTCACACTTTTTACAAAATTACTGCTCTCCCTAGGTGGGATTAGTCTTGTGTGAATGAACTATTTCTGAAGCTCAAATAAGGTTAGAGACCTCTACAAAAGTGAGAAGAATGTGTGGTAAAATTGGATAAAGAAAGTGCTTGTGCAACACATTGAGCTCTGACACAGCGGAGTGAAGTCAGTCCCTCAATCATGGATCAAGGTTATGCTAAAAGAGTCCCACTGTGCATAAAAGTGTGCACTGCTGTGGGGAAAGCAAATCAGTTGAATAAGAGTATCTTCCTCTCACCTTCACCTTTTCTTTTGTGAGCTAAACTATCCAGTGGATACCTCATTTTTCCATCCATCTAGAGCTGGAATCTGTGTTTTCTTCCATGAGACTGCATTCAGTACATGTATAGTTACATGCAGATTAAATCACATTTTGCACATTATCAGCTGTCTTGGCTGGTAAAGATTCACGGCACGCAGTCAAAAAATACTGAAAAAGAAAGCAGCTGCTGTGAAAGAAACATTACTGTATATATATGTGTGTATGTTTTTATCATTCACACAGCACACTGTTACCATGCGTTGATCTATAAGCATAATGTTTTTCCCCGGCTCACTGAAAGTGGTGTTTACTTGAAACTGTTGAGGTAAAGGACTCAAAAAGTTGCTGTTACTTCTATCCTGACATAGCTTGAGTGTTCAACAGAAGTTCAGGCAGTGACATCAGGAAAGTTAAACTCTTCAGTTAAATTCTTGCTAGATTCAAAGTGTGATACGCTGTAGGAGGGTTACTTAAGTTCAGCTCTGTCTCTCAGCTCTGTCTCTCCGTTTCCCTCCCTCTCGCTCTCTGTTTCATCTGGCAACAAAGCCATCCAAGAGTATGTAACACTTGGCTTGGTACTTCTGCACTTCAAACACACATCACCTATTCCCTGAACATGTGCACAGGCACAAATGCACATACAGATGTGTGAGTTGCTCACACAGCCCCCCAGAAATACACTCACTCACTTTTTTATAAATGCCACACCTGTTTGGAACTGTGTCTTCCAATGAGACGCTAGAAGAAACACGCTGGTTATCTAACCTATCCTCAAAGGATGGTAAGGCTTTGGGTGGTTGGCTGTGGGTGGTAAGGCTTTAAGAAAAATGTTGTCATGTGTTTAAGAAATGGTGAGTGTTGGTCAAATGGTCAGGTCATGGTCCCCTGAAAATATTTTTACAGCACATCTCAAGCTACAAAGCCACTCTAGAAACTTACTTCCCAGATACAAGAAATACTTAATCGATGTACACACACATACGAGTATGCAGTCAGACGTTTCAGAGAGAAGAGAGGGTGAGGGCTCTATGGGCAGCAGAAAGAAATAATTTCTTGAAAAGACAAAATCAAGGCCAAACATTGCCTTTGATTTATGCTGCTAGCCACAGAATAAAAAAAATAAGCAGAATAAAGAATGAAAAAAAAGAGAAGGACACTTTTAACACTTGAATTATTTTTCATTAGAAGTGCAATGTAAAATGTGTTCTTTCAACATACATTGATTTTTTTTTTAGAATTATTAAAAAACAAATCAATTAAATAAATAAATTAACACATGAAATGATTAGTTCTTTAACATTTGTAAGAAAAAAAATCATTGTCTTTTATTGCCTAAATTTGATGTATCATACATTAAATCTTCCTATGAATTTCATGCTTCTATCAGAAAAGGACGATTTATGGTTATCAGTCTGAAAATAACACAGTGATGCAGCAAAGACTGTTAGATGCGTATGTGTGTATATATAACAGAATGATGATCTATTGTAAATATGACTCATGTATGTATTTTGTCACGATTATAAAGCCAAAGTCAGGTTTCTGCAGCTAAAATTGTAAACTATTCCTGTTGTTTTACTTAGGATAACTGAGCAATGTCAGGGTTAGCACTTTAATCTTTTGGAATGTAAGGTAGACACGCATGTGGGTGTATATGCACACTGACGTGCACATATGCACATGCGCACGTACAGATCCCCAAAGCACAGCAAGACATGCTATCTAAATTCCACTTTCTGAAGATCAAACTCCTCACATCTCAAAGACGAGACAGTTCTGCTACCCTGCCCTGTACTCAGCGAGGAGGAAGAAGAAGGTGGGAGTGAAGAATGAGAGCTCGGGCAGAAGCAGGAAGAGGTGAAGAAGAGATGGGGAAGAGAGGGAGGGAAAGACAAGGTAGTGCTGTTTGGTGAGCATATAAACTACATCTATTCAAGGCCAAAAAGATTCAAACAACCAAAACTACAGCGCTACGCAAACAGCAAATGTGAGTATCTGTGTATTTATGTGTACATACAGAGTGATACAGTGTAATGAATATACAATAACACCTGAGGGACTTTAGAGGAAAAAAAGTGTAGGAAATTTTATGTATTGGTACTCTGGTATTTTAAGATTTATCAATTGCTCACATCTTACAAGCTACATCTTTGCCTTTGCTCTGACTAATATTGATGCTTTATGTTTATTCTATGCAGCCTGCACTGCTGTTTCCCCTCAGGCTACAAAGAAATACACACAGACAGACACACACACACACATGCTCAACATCAGAATGAGAAACCTAGCACATAGGATAGCATGAACGTTCCTCCAAGGCAGTCCAGCTACAGACCTCTTTTGGTGCAGACTCTTGCACTTTGATAACAGAAAATTCCACCAAAACAAAGAACAATACACTGAACAATACCTTCACTGTTAAAACAAAAGCATGTTGCACACGTTGCAATAAGCAGAAAGCAATGCTTTTGCTTTTAAACATAGAATGCAGAGTTTCTTTCAAGGCAAGTGCATGTTTATCTTTGAACTTTTTCACCATTGATTCTATTGTGAAATGTGCAGGAAGTAGCTCCATTTTCAAACATGCTTAAAACAAACACCACTCCTCAACTCTGAGCATCAGTAATGCTATTCCTCAAGATCGTATGCAAAGAGTCCATTACTTTATACAAGAGTCCATTACTTTACACTGTTTACATATATGTCTGCGCTCCCTCTTAACCAGACAAACCACATCTTCAAGTTTGAAGATGACACCACAGTGCTTGTACTTATCAACAATGACTCTGCTTATAGATTGGTTGTCTAGTGCTACGACCGCAACCTCTCCCTGAACATCGGCAAAAGAAAAGAGATGATTGTCGAGGGCAGGTCAGTGCAACGACCCAATGCTCTGCATTGAAGGCAAGGAGTTGGAGCATGTCACCAACTTCAAGTTGCAGGAGCTAATCCAGTTGTTAAGTGATGACCTATGAACCCTGCTTCCGGGTCCAAACTACTCTGTGTTTATTAAGGCTGTTGTGTTCATAACATATTTTAATGCTGTGTATCCTGTCCTATTTAATCTGAACAAGTCCCTAAAAAAAAGTCAGTGATCACTGTCAGCCTCTTTCGTTTTTTTATTACCACAATTCATTGGCAGCATGTTTTAAAGCTCAGTTTTTAAAACCTTATGATGTAACCCAGCCCATGCAGCAGTATATTAACTGCCTAACCTCATATTGTGGATGGATTATCTCAGTTGTTCTCCTGACTGAAGTTTGGTCCATTTTCAGCATCCTGCCATGCAAATGCATTTGCCCCTAACCATCTCGAACCCTCACTTTAACTTTTATTGAGTAGAAAAAAGTTAGCATTCATCCTCCAGCTTCACTGTGCTGTGTTTAAATTATGCTAACCATAGCTGCGTAGCTAGCCATCATTAAACTACCTGCTAGCCCAACTTCAGTAACCCTACAAACGTCACTGCTGTTTAGTTTTCTTTCTTCATTTATGTTGCAAGTGATAGCAGAGCTGTACGTTTTCATTTTTCATAAATTCCTCAGTTAGAACTCCCTGCTAACTTCGAACTCCGTTAAACTTCATAAATTCTGTTTTCATGGATGCCTGGATGTTAAACTTATTGTTACACCTGGTAGAGCAGCCACACTGATCATTTTATTAAAGAAGAAATAATTTAGACAGTGTTGCAGTGTTGGTTTGATTTTTGGATCTGAAACAGAGTTTGGACCTGGAAATGGCTAATGAAATCAGACTTAAAGACCTGATAGTGACAGAGCAACTGTCCTGGGACTCCACAACACATCCTTGGCCATCAGAAAACCCCAACAACACCTCACAGAGGCTATTGGTCAGTTTGAATCAATGTGTAATAGAAAATGTGCTGACATACTGTCTGGCTGCCTGGGTGTTCACCTGTACAAAGGCAAAACAGGAAGTCTTCCAGAGGGTTATTAAAACTGCTGGAAATATCATCAGGACAGAGGTGCCCGATATTACAACCTTTTCCACCGCCCGCTGTTTGCAGCAATCACTACGTATCCTCATCGACTCTTTTCACCTGTTCCAACATCATTTCCCATCAGGGAAAGGGTTTAGATCCATTAAAGCAAGGACCTCCAGAATATCAAACAGTTTTTATCCACAAGCAATCAGATTCCTTAATAGCTTCCCCCTGCAACTTCCCCTGGCATTACATTTCATAACATGAAATGCTAGGTGTTATTTTCACTGTTTTTACCATGCTATTTATTTATTATTATTATTTCTTATTTTGGGGGGTACCTTGTTTTTGAGGGGGATGCTGATTAACCTCTTCGTGGTAATCCAACCAGTGATGAAATATTTCACTCTGAACCAACTGAAGGACAAACTGAAAGTGCCATGCAGCTTTGGAAGAACTAGCATGTGGATATGTTAGAAAAGGCCAGATGGACTGACATAAGGGTGAAAAAACAGACACACGGATAAAAGAAAAAAAAAAACTCTGATTCACTGAGTCTGATTTCTTCAAACATGTGTTTTCTCTTTGCCCAGCTAAGCAGCATCTCTGTTGCTTCCTTTTTTACCATAAGAAGATTAGCTGTATGAGGTGATGCAACACCCTTAGATTAGAGTGCCTATAGTTGTTGTGATGCTGTATTCATCACATCCTTAGCAGTGTTATTAGATTGGCTCCCGTCCCTTGAACATTTTACAATAGCACTCACGCACAGATTAGTTATTTCCCTTTAAATATAGACATGCTAAATCTTCGAATGGTAACGCACCCTCTTTTTACATTCACAAAACATTAAAAAAAACCCATCAGCAGACAATCATCCTCAGACACACGCTCAGTTAGAGATGTCAGATTGATTGTCAGTTAGTCCATGCTCTTCAGCAATTGTGGTAAATTCTTGTCTGACATCATCCATACTTCATGGTACATCATTTGGATTCATACCCTGTTCCACTTGTTTATGTAAATGCTGATATGACTATCTGTCACTCCACTCAATATCATTATGATTAATGTATGCTGTCCCACATATTCAGTTAACAGATCTGTAAGTCTTCATGGCAGATGCTGCCAGCAGTTTAATAAAAATGCAAAAATAAGCATGATTTTTGTTTTTGAGTTTAGCTGCATACACGAGGATCCGAGACATTGTGCATGAAAGTCTCATAGAGAGATTTAGCATTCAGATGAATCACGAGATGATCACTGCTGCATTCACACACGCACACGCATATGCTGACATACTACGCGCCAAAAAAGGATCTTCTACTCTATACTAAAGACATGTATTTTTACTGGGTTTTCCTGTGGCTGTAATGCTTTTAAAATCCATTATAAACAACATTTGTCTTGTTGAAAAATGATACAAATGTGTATCCAAAAGAAGACTTGCAGAGGGGTTGTAAATAGTATCTAGAGACATTGTGAAACACACACATGCAGTATTGCATACTTAGACTGAACTTTTTCATTTTGTTGGATTTACTTTCCAGCAGTATCTTATAGTGAACACAGCAAGCTGTCTCAGATATACACGCTTACACACAAATATATATAAAGTATATGCCTGGAGCATGCAATTACCTGTGTGTATGTGAATGACTGGTGGCAGTGTCATCATGATGGCTAGAGGATATTAGCCCCAGCAGGAGCGGCAGACATCTCACTGCTGCCATAGGGCTGTCTAACAGTGCAGAAAATAAAGGCTGGGAAACTCATTAAGACTCATTTACAATGTGTTGCTACAGAGTGCTCTAATTTAGACATGAAACTGACTTCAGATCTGCTCCTGTGCTTGCATGCAAAATATATTCATGCCAAAACCCAGCATTAACCACAAATCATCCATTTGCTACTTTGACTGCAGACGTTAGAAGAAGAAGAATCTCTGTAAACACATTTGGCATGTAAATTAATAAATCTGTAGGCAATGGACAAGATTCTTTGCATCTGATTTAAATTTGCAGTCCGAGTGCTATTGACCATAAGGTTGCAGCAGGCTTTGGTTGCATATAGGTAAATGGTGCATGATATACCAAAAGAGGGGTGGCAATTGCTGAAATGCATTAGATAAACACTGAATATTTCTGACAACAATATAGCTTTGACTTGCAGACAGGAAAAGAAATCTGAGCTTGATGTCCACTGGCTATAATGGATGCCCTGAGACTACACAAACTAGCCAGTGGGATCCCAGGTTTGCAGAATATATAAAAACAAGAAGAATATATATTCTCAGAATTATTGTTTCTGGGTAGTTTAACTATCCACCATACTGCATATCTGCCATATAAAAGTTGATAAGGTTCAGTATTTGTATGTCTTATTGAAGAGGTATTTACTTTTTTAATAAACTGGTGCACATATAAATGCTAATTATCCAGATGTCTTTCTATTCATTTTCTTAACCACATATCCAGTTCAGGGTTGTGGGAGGGCTGGAGCCCAGCTGTCACAGGACCAGAGGGAAGGTACACCCTGGACAGGTCGCCAGTCTGCCACAGGGCTGACATGTTAATCATCGTGTTTATATGAGATTTTGCAAATTAATAAATTAAAACAAAAGAAAGCTTGGTGAAAAGTAAAAAGTACTTTACAAATACATAAAAATATAAAAGAAAATGTTCGCTCAAGATAAACTTCTGTTTGCCATTAAAAGCATCTAAGCAGTGACTCTCACTAGTAAATAAAAGCAATCCCATCAGCAATCCCATCTTAACCATCTATTCCACATTCAGGACCAATATTTACTGCAACCAATAAATCATATCTTCTATTCACACTGGCTCACCTGGTGCACCACAGTAACTGGCTTGTTTAACTTGATAAGTGAAGAGGCCACCTTAAGGCTGTGATTTGAAATTGTACCCCCAAGGCTCTATGCCACAGTTCACACATATCCTTTACCCAGTGCGTGCACACACACACACACACACACACACACACACACACACACACACACACTCACCAGAACATGAACAAATGCTTTCTGAGTTATATATGGTTTGTCATCTGTGAGATTAAGCATGCAGAAAATGATTTATTACCTACTTTGGTAAACTTGTGAAGGCAATCAACATGTTTGTTTGTGTGAATACAGGATGTAAATGCCTACATGTCTGACTTTATATGTGGTCACCTGAAAGTTGTTTCAGTTTGTGTGTATATATATATATATGTATATATATATATATATATATATATATATATATATATATATACATATAGTCTGCATCAGGTGTGGAGGAACCAATATCAGGTGTGGAGGAACCAGGACACACTGTTGAGAAGAGGGCTACTGGAACTAGAAGGCATAAGTGGGAAACAGAGCTGGGGGCTGTTGGAATGCTACTATGCAAGTAACCCTAGCGGAAGAGGATGTGGGACCTCTGGAATCTTTGATGCCCAGCATCCAGTCTGATGACAAGCAACTAAACGGAGTGCTCAGTGCAGTAACCACCCAGCTAGGCAAGTAGCTCCCAGGACAACATCCGAGATCTTTGTCCAGAAGACCGTAGTCCTAGGAACATACGTATTTCATTTTGGTAAAAGTCAAATTAAGATCAAGGTCAAACGGAATGTGAAAATGTGTCTAAATTTTATATTACCCACAATTTTTATATTGATCTTCAAACTTCACAAAAATATACTAAGCCTTGGGGGACATGAGTAATTACGTTGGCTAAGCATTTGACCTTGACCTTCATTGTTAGCACCCAAGATCAAAGTTGACCTGGAAATTTTTTTTTTAAAGAAACCATAAAGAGTAATATATCATATGAAAGGGCATAGGGAGAGCTGTACAACACACATTTTATTTTTTTTAACAGGAAGCCCTACAACATCCCAGTGATGCCAGAGAGCACAGCTCCCCCTCGAAGGTGAGCTGCGCTCTCTGGGTGCTCTTGTTAGTAGGTGTGCTTATTTGCATTTACTCTTGTATATTTGTCTGCTATTGTTGTCTATCACTGAATGCATAGGATTTGTATTTTATTGGGGTTTTTTTAGGATTGACGCACAAATCTTGGACAAAGCTTTTCACAAGATGCATAGGAAATCACAAATACTGTAGCATTAAACAAATCAAAGCACATGTAGAATTTATTTATTCATCAAAATGTTACCAAGATATACAAAGTATAAATAGCCATAGCTGACTTGGTGGCTTACAAAGTTTTGTGAAGCAAGAAAGCAGCTTGGGTTTCATTACAGAGACAAACACTTTCCCATACTTTCTAATATTATAGGGGGAAAAAACTAAAAAAAAACTAACATTGTGGTGAAGCTGGTTTCTTCTGTTAGAAGAAGAGACATGCAGGGGCATAGAAAATAAAGCCCTGTCCTGTGAGATAACGTCAGTCCTTACAGACACACACACACACATATAGACACACATCTGTCATTTGAGACATTTAGAAAGAGAGCAGAGAGAGCAGCAGCTTTTGGAATTAACATTTAGTGCATTGTGGTGGTACCTGTAAGGTTCTGTCAAGAGATGAGTTAAGTTTTCTCTGCACCATCATTGCCTCTCCTCAGCATCTTTGAATAGAACAGCACACCAAATTGGACACACATAATTACACATATACACACACTGGAACATATGGTCTCATATGGTCTGTAGCCTGGTTATGTTTCCGCTGATTAGGAAAGGGAGCTGAAATTAAAGGAAGATGAGAAGAAAGGTGGAGAGAAGAACTAAAGTCCAGAGAGAAAAATTAAACAGAGTGCTTAATTCTTTTTTTTTTTATTATATTTTTTTAAGGTTTGAAATGGTACCAAGGGAAAGTTTCATGCCAGAGTAATTGTCTTCCTCTTTTGTTAGTCCAACTTGCTATTTTAATATGTGAACAACTAAGCGTGTGTATGAGTAAGTGTCTGCTTGTAAGAGTGTGTGCATATCCTTTGTGCACATGCAGAGAAAGCTGTAAATGGAGTTCTTGGGCATGTGTCTGTGTGTGTGATTTTTGTGTGGCTAGGAGTATTATCCATAACACTGCAGGGCAATTTGAGTCCCTGAAGGGCACTCTGTGTTGTGAAAGAGCAGAAAAGCTCTGCCTTTGCCAAGCTCTCACCTGGACAGCTCTTCAAAGCACTCCTCTCAGAGCAGCCATCCTGGAGCGACTGGCATGGGCAGAAATAGCAGCGCGATGGAAGGAGATATGTGACCAGTTCCAACCAAGGCAACCACTTAAAAAAAAGTAGGGGGGGTGATAATGGCAAACCTAGAAATTCATTCAGTGTCCCTATCTGCTCTGTACTTAAGATCACCTGAAATGAGAGCATGCTGCATGATGTTTTAATCATTTCATTATAGCTCTAGTTGCAGCTTATTAAAAGTTTTCTCACTGACAGTATGTGCTGCAATGTTGTGACACAGAAAATAATGGAGAAGGAATGGAGAGGAAGAATAAGGGAAGAACCAGGCAAAGGAAGTCTACTTCAGTTGAGAGGTTTGTAATTAGTGAAAGTGATAATTAACCAAATGGGAGATTAATGGACAAGGATAAAATGATTTCTGCGCTATTTAAAGCATGCATGCACAAGCATATATCAAAATCGCATGCTACATAATACTCAGTAGGAGATAAACTATAAATACATGTGGAAGACAGAACAGCATGCCTTACCTCAGAGTAAACCAAAGATGAGAAGAAGTTTTGATATCGCAGAGCTGCCCTGGTTTAGATGACTCTTGATAGCCAGGGATGGATCACCTCATTAAAGAATCATCCTTTTTTTTTTTATCAAATCTCAAAATTAAATATTAAAACATGTGATAATGAACTGGTCTGCCTGCCTTACTGCTGTCAGAAGACAAGACAGATAAGACACACTTCTATGAGTACAGGCATACAAGCACCATTAGTTGATTTAAAGGAGTAAGTCTGCCTCTTATTCATTATAGAGCACCTTTGCCACCTTCGTTCCTGCCAAGTGCTAGTGAGTTTTATCAGCACTCACTGTGGGCATATCTCACTCTATACTCTCTCAGCCTGACATCCTTAAGGAAGCAGCCTTTTATAATTTTGGATGCTAGAACCCTGTTATTATCCTAATGCTCATTCTGTGATTTTCAGCACTTACATGTGTGAGTCTATAATTTTATAATTTGGTGGGGACGTACATCTGTTTAGACAGTCCCATAATGGAGACTCGCCTTCCTTTTGGGAGCAGATAATAAATCCTCATTATGTAAATCACCAAACAGAGGTGAGGTACAGGTTAGGATTAGTCTCTAAGAAATAAATGTAAGTTCACATAATACTCTCTTAAGTGATAATAAATAGAATAAACACACAAGTAAACATGTGTATCTACATTCTTATCTTCTATAAGAACTTTGGGTACTGACAGAAAGAACAAGATTGTAAATACAAGTCGTTCCTCTCCTTTGGTCTCAAAACACAGATACCTCAGATATGTCACCTATGGTTATGCATGTGGTGAAAGAATTAAATCATTGATGCAAGTTAAAGAGGTAGGGGGAGTTGCTTGGTCATCTTTAAGGATCTCAGAGCTGCTCCTCCAGAACTAAAGGAGCCAGTTGAGGTGGTTTGGGCATTTTACTAGGACACCTCTTAGATGAGGTGTTTCTGGCATATCTTACTGAGAGCAGCCCAGGAGGCCAGATCCATTATACACTAGACACATGATGTGACAGTGGTGGACTGGGAATAACTTGGCATCTCAAGGAAGAATGGGAGGAGGTGGCTGGTGAGACATAGGCTTGGGCATCTCTGCAAAAACTACTGCTCCTGCAACCCAGACCCAGAAACAAGAAAGATGATGGATAGATGGATGAGCCCCCTTAATTTTATGGTCTATCTAAGCTTCAGATTTCTGCCCTCAGATATATCAGTGCCAGTGCTCCTCTGCTGTTTTAACCTCTCTGACATCCAACCCATACAACTGTATGCTCTGAGAGGCACAATTACTTATCAACCCTCAATTTATGTTTATTAATTTTAAAAAGCATAACTTTTTCTATCTTTAAACTTTATGTTTAGGACCACCAAAATGAAAATGCTCAATTTCAAGAATTGAATATTTTTAGTGAGGAAAGCCAGAAAGTAAGACTCTCGGGATGATGCAGGCACCAAACTTCAATAACTAATTGTATGGTATCAGTAGGATTGGAACTTCCAAAGGAAACCCCTAGTGTAATCCCCTCTGTGATTTTTTTGTAACAAACTAATGTAATACATTGCTATAATAAATCCAGTAATCACATTAGATGTACTAATCTGTTATTACTTGCATTAGTCTGCAGAAATCTGCATGTGGGGTTGATATTTAAACAAATCATCAATCATGTTCTTTCACTCATTTTAAGCTCCTTATTGCATAATATTTAGATGCTGTACCACAGGGGTTTCTCCACTTTTGGGATAAACAAAGCATTTCTCCTTTTCTTTCAGGGTGGCTGTGGTTCAGGAGATAGGTGGTCTATCAATTGGAAAGTCAGCAGAGCGATTCCTGACTATTCTGCATGTTGAAGTATTGGGCAAGTTACTGAATCTCGAGTCGCCCTTGATGCAGCCATTGAAATTGTGAGTGTGCACATGAAAAACTATATGAGTGTTCCTATGTGTGGGTGAATGGCTTGTACTAAAAAGTGCTTTGAGTGTTCATTTAGAGTAGAAAAGCCCTGTACAAGTACCTGTCCATTTCCTATTCTTCTTCTGTTCCTGTCAACTCACCTGGAGGGAGAAGAAAAATAGAATAGCATCTTTTGAGGAATAGAGATATTCTCTTTATATTTGTTGCATGAAAGGGAAAAAACTGTAGTGGAAAACTGCAAACTCCACCCACACCTACATCAACTCCTAGCAAAGTAACTAGAATATTAAGTTAAGTAGCAGAGGGGGTTATTAATTAGTTTTAGCTACTTTGTTGTTAATTAAATTAATAACACGTGCACTAGAGGAACAACAATGAAACAAAGCAGGAATCATTTTTCACTCTGTTTTTTCCTGATTGTTTTTTTTTTCCACTAGTTTTGCATTTGGCTAGGGTCAGTGTCACTACTAGTAGCATGAGGCAATACCTGGACATTTCTGAGGCTGCACAGGTGGTCTAACTCCTACTGGCACATCAATACCTGCCATTGCCAGAAGGTTTTTGTGTCTAGCACAGTCTCAGGAGCATGGAAGAGATTCTAGGAGACAGGCAGTTCATCTACGACAGCTGGACAGGCCTATAGAAGTCCTTCACCTATTGATTGCTATGTCAGTTGAAGTGAATTGAATTGATTCAAGCTGAATTATGTTAATGCTTGAACACTAAGTACAGGATGCATTTAGCCTAAAATTTTATACAGTTACCTGTGACAGTGCATCTTCAGCCATTATGTAGATCAGTGGTTCCCAAACTTTTTTTGCTGGGCCCACCTTTGTTTTACAAGAAAAATGTCCCCCCCCCCCCCCCCCCGCGTGCACCCGCACACGCACAAATACACCCTCCAACCACACACAGCCATATTTTGCTCCATTGCGGTTTATTTCACACCTCAAACATTTAGTAAACAATTAAGCAAATACGAATAATCTGCAATAAATTACAGGTAGTAATAAAACACACTACTAACTCTTTTACGCTACGTCCACACCTACACAGGTATTTTTGAAAACGTAGCTGTTTCGTCAACACGTAAACGGCGTTTCGATTCACCGAAAACGGAGATTTTTTTTAAAACTCCTTTTTTGCGTTTAAGTGTGGACGAGGAGTACAGAGTTCGTCAGGCAACGTCAAAGGTATGTGCCTTTTTCACGTCACGCTGTGCGCCACGTTATTGTTTACATGAGATGAATTGCAGAATGGCAGATAGAGACAAAATACTGTTAATCTGACTATCTGCAGGTTTTACACGCTTACATACACACACGCAGTTACTGTCCCTCCATTTAGAAAGGCAGAGGCATCACGGTGTAATTATTTTACATGTAGTTGTTTTTTTCCTGTGTAATAATATTCAACATTGCTATTAATACATTTTTCAAAAAATGCCTC
Source organism: Oreochromis niloticus (assembly GCF_001858045.2). Taxonomy (NCBI): domain Eukaryota; kingdom Metazoa; phylum Chordata; class Actinopteri; order Cichliformes; family Cichlidae; genus Oreochromis; species Oreochromis niloticus. Next base: position 54,857,317 of record NC_031972.2, on the reverse strand, counting down.
TCTGTGCAAAATGGGTTCAAAAACATAAAAACTGGGATACTGTTTGTCTGTGATTTAGACAGAGGGAACAAATCGTGGCAGGATCAGCCTGATGTTATTTGTATCCCGCTGTAACTTTACTGTATAAAGTGCAGTCAGGAGTAGTTAGTCATTACAACAAGTGTTTGTGAACTAAAAATCAAGAATGTGGGATACTGTTTGTCCGTGATTTGGAGAGCCCAGCGCGTGCTCCCGACGCAGGGAAAACCAATGCTGCAGGGAAGACCTACCTTGGCACTTGTGCAGGTGAAACCAAAGGGCAGATATGCTTCACACTATTTTCTAGTCTTTGGCTTAGAATGAAGTTGGTTTGGAAACATATTCAGCGATGCTTCATCTCCTGCTTTGCGTTTGTGTGGGCGCCCCGTGCTAGCAGTGTCCAAGCGTTGTTTTGTTTTTTTTCCGCTTTTCATACCACGCCCCCCCTGCAATGGCTCTGCGCCCCCCCTAGGGGGCGGGCCCCACACTTTGGGAAGGTCTGGACCAGCCCAAAGGTAATCTAACAGGTAGTGTAACAAATTACTTTCTGTAAGTTTCTTTAAGTAGTAAGCGATTAATGTAATTAATACAATTCTTTTTTGAGTAGCACTACCAAGCCTTATAGAAAATACTGTGTCCTACCTTAATTTTTTTACACTGTTTTATGCTCCAAGTCACCTTTTTCATTAAGAAAACAGAGACATCAAGTTTCGTTCCTATCATGACAGACTTAAAGTATTTATAGTAGCTCTTATGCCACATTCATGCTACATACAGCTTAGAAAAACAGTACAATCATTTTGTATTTAAGTATCTGAGCCACCCTCTGAGGCAAAGCTATGTATTTGTGTCCCACTTCCAATTTGCAGCTGTGATATAGTGTGAGAAAAATTAGAACGAGTGCCACAAAACAGAGGGTAAAATGTGTGGGAAAGTGGTAGCAGACAGGTGTAGCTGCATGATTTTTTTTTTTAAAGTGGAACCTTGTGTAGGAAAAATAAAAGAAGAAAGACAAAATACACACGCATGCAATCACACACATACAAATAAACACACCCCTCTTCTCCCCGCCCACTCCTCCCATCTCCCACACCCAGACACATGCACATACACTAAGAAGAACAGAGAGAAGAGCACACAGCACCGCCACACTTTTATGACCCACAAGTCCAGTGGTCCAGATAAATTGCATAATATCTTATCTTTTAGTATGCACTAAAAACCGGTCCCACAAACTTGAATACCACCGAAGTCATTTTTTGTTCCTAAAACTAACAAGAAGTGTCAGAAAATGACTTTATCTTTAAAACACATATAATATTAGCGGTTTTGGACATAAATGGCAAGTTTTATCTTCCTTACAAAAAGAACAGCATATCAGGAAGCACAGACTGTAATTCTAAAAAAAAAAAAAAATCAGATTGTTTTTTAATCTGGAGGATTTACACCAAAGTGTGAATCAGTCCTGCAGCCTTTCAATTTTAAAGACAGGAAGGCCAGACTCTCCAAAAGATATACTAAAAAATACTGCAGACTGCAATATCCCGGCCACAATATTAATAAAAAACTGCACCAGTTGAGGGCTGACAGAGTTCAAAGTGTTTGCTCAACAAAATTAGGATTCAAAAATGAAGATCTAAAAAAATTCTGTAACACTGGCTTTAGCTTTAAACCTACAACTGTGGTAACACTTCTTTGATCACCAGTTAAGACAGTTAAGAAAAGAAATAGTCTGTTTGTTTCCAACTGTCTCCAGCATCCAAAATCCTGTTAAAATTTGCATGCACTATTTGTTTGTTTATATGGAGAAAAAAAACCTAACTAAATTGTAGTTGAATCATGAGTTAATTGAATTATAAGTAATTGAATAAGTAGGTAATTGAACATATCTGCATCCTGTGTCAGAGTCTTTGACTTACATTGATTTGGCCTCTTCTTCTATCATCTATGCACTCTTATTGTCAGAATGTTGCTGCAGATCGCCTCATATCATTAATCAATTATTCACCAGTAGCCTGTTAATGTTTAATGAGTGAGGCTGCTGCGGTCAATTACTAATGAATTGTGGTCGTGGTGAGAAAGCTCAGAGGATAGGCCAAATCAGATACTATACACAGTCTGTGTGTGTGTTTGTATACATATACCTGAAAACACTCATTGCTTCCATTGGCGATTGTATGTGTAAATTACATTTTTGTAAATTACACAATAATACTAAAATTAAAAGTAATTAAGGGTCATTATTTATTTGCATTTTGTTTGTTTTGTTTTTGTTTATTCCCCTCTGTGTTTGTTTGTTTGTTTCTAGGTTGGGGGTTTTTCTTATATTGATTTCTTTGATTATATATTCTTCACTATATGATTTTTTTTTAGAAAAACAGATACTTTTTGGCAGTTTGTTCATTTATTTGTTTTTATGAACTGTCAGAAGGCTGTGATTGCACCAGGCTGAGGAAGTAATTACAGACACCATTCTCCCCAACATTTTCCAATCCCTCCTGAGGCATTCCCAGGCTATATATCAACTCCTTTCGACACAAAGAAGCAGCAGGTATACCCCAGAGGTTGAGCCATGTCACACTGTTCTGCAATCTAAATATTTTGGTCAACACTAAGAGCTCATGACCAGAGGTGAGGTTTTTGACTTCCAGCTGAGCTCCCACTTCATCACAAGAGTCCTTTTGTTGCCTGGAGTGAACAATACACCCTGCTCCAGCAGGAAACCACTGCCTCAGACTTGGAGGTGCTAACTCTCATGAAACTCAACTTCAAACAGTCCCAAATGGGAAGTGAAGCCTGTGATCTAACAAAACTAAAAGAAGCATATCAACTGCAAAAAGCAGAGGCTGGACTGGACACACTTATCATCCCAACTTTGCCTTGAAATTCTGTTCATAAATCTATGCGTATATGAAATATGAATGAAAATAGGATCTCAACAAGGGGTCCTCATACTCCATTATAGTGTTGAACCCAGTGTACAATTACTTAGGGGACATGGCCATAAGCCAACTCAAATCCATAAAACCGTTTAGATTGGAAATGATTCATATTGCCCCTCCAAGTGACAGCCTCCTTTTCAGCACCCTGGAATAAAGTTTTTTGGGGGAGGCTGAACAGTACGATACTCTGTTAGTAAACCCTCAGTCCACTAACCGTTTCTACACAGATACCATCCCCAGCCTCCATGTGACACTGAAAAGGTGTGGCAGTATGTAGGGATGTAGTGATTCCAATCCCATTATCAATATCACTTATCAGTTCTCTTATCTATCCTCATTGGGTTCTCTTTGGTTCTGCTTTGAGAGTCACCACCATCGCTAAACAACATATCAAAGACATTACATTTGTGCAAATTAACTGCATGCTGTGTGGTCAATTGTTTGTGCACGTTGTGTGCACAAATATACTTTTCTTAAAAGTACTGCAGTATGTTACTCCCCTTAGAAAGAAATTTGTTACACTACTCTTCACAGTACTTCCACATGAAATGCTCATAGTTACCATTTCTCAATATAAACCTATTGGCTATAGTCCCACAGACCAACACAAATCCCTATCCTAATGAGGACACTCTTAGTATTTATGTATGAACACCAGAAACAGCAAGTATGGAAACCAACACAGAAACTTCAGAGCGATTCTACATTATAAACATGAACAGGTGGAAACAGAGGCTGCAACCTGACTGCTCATCACTGCTTTTGTTACCTGTTGAAGTTCAGGATCTGCCTGCAGGGCTGGGTTCTGCATTCATTCAGCTTCAACATCACTCTGGGTCCTTCGCTGGCTTAGCATTAGCATGCAATCTGTGCAAGTGCTTGCAATGAGCGAAAGTTGATAATGCAGTTGTTTCTGTCCTGGATACAGTTTCTACTTCACTATCACACTCTTGTCTTTTTGTGCAGTAAAAATAAAAAATAAAATCCACACTGTAGACTGCGCCACTAATTTCCTCCCCTGCACACAAACTGAAATCGGCTGATTGTAGCGCAAGTTCAGCTGATAAGTGGAAGTGATAGGCAAGCAGACTAAAAATTACAAGCGATTGAACTAACAAGAACCAGTTCTCTGGAAAAAAGCTAGTTCTTGGTTCCATCCCCAATTATATCGATCACCATGGATGCCAGGATGGGCTCTGGGGTAGCTTGAACTGTAAAGCTAACAACCAGCAAACAGGGGGACCTTGGTATTTTAATAGCATTAGAAAGCAATAAACCATAAAACACAATGAGAAAAACAGTGGGAAAAAGAAACACAGACTAGAATTCTTGTTTTTGCTCTTCACTCTTTTTTCTCTATTTGAAATTTACATATTTGCATAGCAGCAAATAATGTTTAGATGTAAAACTTGGCAGACTGAGGCTGTGCCAGGTGAGTCACTGTTCAGTGACAAAGTATTCAGTACAAAGTTTTTTTTGCGTTTATGTGTGTATGGAGGGGGGGTGACTGATGAGCAGACGAACATGAGACAGGTCAGTGCACGTCCTGTGAAGTGTTTTTGGCCCACAGTCTGTTGGCCATGCCTCTGTAACCAGGATAATTAGAGCCCAACCCCCTGTTAGGAGCCATAAACAGCCAAAAACAACATTAACCATTTGATACACAATCCCAAACTCACACATTATTATCTATTCATCTAAAACAAATTTAGGGCAAATTTGATATGCATCTTAATTTCCAAATATGAACATTGTTTTCGAATGCCAGCTACACACTGGCAGACTTGTGTGGAGTAGCGACTGTGACAGCATCTAGTCTGAACAGACCATTCCAGTGTTTTGAGCCTTAGCAAGAGAAGACAATGTTATCAAGGAAGTATTCAAACCAAACAAAAAAACCTGGGTTACAGGGTTTTGGTTGTTTTTTGTAATGCATGTTTACAAAAAATGTGAACTACAGTCATGTGTAAAAGAATGTCTACATTTTTAGGGTTTTATATATGAGAACTTAGCAGGTTCTAAAATTGCAACATCAGGTACAGACCACCTCAGATGAACAAAATCATGTAATTATTTATTAAAAAAATTTAAGCCAAAATGTGTAAGTGTGTAATGTGTGAAAAACTAAGTTGCATATCTATCTGGGAACTGTTATGAGGCAATCGCCAAAGAAATTGAACTCCATCATTCTACAGTAACAGAGATTATTTACTTTTTCTTATTATTATATTGTTCATTTATTATTATTCACAATAATCCATGTTTTTCAAGCAGAAAACATTTTAGACAGCTGCCAATCTTCCCGGGAGTGGACATCGCAGCATGTTAAATGATACAGTCAGTACTTGTACAGTTAGCCTTGTTTGAAGCCTCTTCTCTCTACAAAGAACATGGCAACATGCTTAAGTTTGCAGCAACACATCTGAATAAACAGACACACTTAACAACACTAACCATAAGACTCAATTTAAAAAATATACTTTTTTAATGTCAGACAGAAATTTCCCTAATAGCCTCGAGCTTTAAGTTTTTAGGAGTTCTTTTGTCCACTTGGCAACATCACAAGTGACCACACTGACCAAAGCAAATGTACGCTTGTGTTTATAACTAGCCCGGTTGTCTGACCAACACTGGGCACACTTCTAAGCACACTCGCTCCTCTGTGTGAAGCTCCATCCATCACGAGGCCAAGACAGGACAGAAGACCATGGGAAATGAAGCATGGTTAATTCTGTTAGCGCATGGACACAAACAATCTGTGGGGAATCAAAGAAGAAGGAAACATAATCCCAGCGGAACCATTTCCTGCTGCATGAGCTGGAGCAATTCACCATGATAAGGCAAAACGTTAAATTCCTCTACAAATACACATGACAGTATGAGGTAGTTTCATACAGTGACGTTCAGGATGTCCACATTTGCCATCTATCTCATTCATTTCTCTCTCTCTCTCTCTCTCTGTTGCTCTCTTCCTCTCTCGATTTCTTTCTTTCTTTCTTTTTTCTTTCTTTCTTTCTTTCTTTTTGACTCTGCTGTCTGTGGGGAAAGGCCTGCCACAAAGCTCTCAAGCTGAGTGACCCTTATGGGACAAAGCTGGCTTTCTAGGCTTTTTGCATATATGCATGCCATCCAGACAATGAGGCCTTTATTAGAGTAGCCAGCATCTCCGAGCTGGAACGGCAGGGATGAGGAATGGAAGTCCGAGAAAGCTGTGACTGACACTGGGCACAAGTGAGAGTGTGTGCATTTCCCACCTCTTTCCCATGCATGTGTGTTTCACAGAGGTGTGAAGTGGATGCTCTTACCCTTTCTTCTTCAGTTAACTAAGAAATCTTTTCTCATCCAAAGCTGAATCTCAGAGTTTTCTGATGCCAGGTAACATCATGCATTGCATGTATGGAAAAATGTCCAAGCTAGTTAGAAACTTCCCTGTCATAAATCTCCATATAAAACAGGCAAAACAACATGCTGTGGCCTTTAGCTGCAATCACAAACAGCTCTGAGCAAGCCCTCAGACAGGCTATCTCTATGCACTTGACTAACTTTACAATACAAAAATCAAGCCTTAGTCGAATGAGTGCCTGTGTTCGAGTGTGTGTGTGTGTGTGCATTGTACTACGTATTTCTGTGTGTATTGGTGTTGAGTAGAGAAAGAGGACGCTGTGTGACTCAATCATGCGTGAAGAGTATTTTCTGTTCAATAGGGGCTGCACACTTGCATACTTGCATTCTAATGACTCCATATGCATAATCGTACTAGTACAGATACTCAGATGCGTACGTGTGTACACATAAACACACACCTATACCGACGCACACACTACTGAATGCCACCTTCTGTTGTTCTCCTGATGGGAAATACACAGGTAAGAGAGACTGACACCTAACTTGTGAAAAATATCATGCATCCTGTTAGTGTGACGCATGATGTAAACTTCTAGTCACATCTCCAGGGTTGGATGCCCTTCTCTTCTAATATGCCTGAGCTATCTGAAGCATGGGCTGCATGTTTAGTGCTGTTCTTCATGCTGACAAAATTGACTGTAATAATGTGTTTTAAACATTAATAGAGTCTGCATAAAATTTAAAAAAGGGGTAAGGATTTTTATCTATACACCACTGCTTATGTGTTTTGAGCCGGGCTACAAGGACAGATGAATGCGAACAAATTCTGTGTCACTCTGCACCTTTACACACATAAAACATCTATTTTGGAGCAGCACACACACACACACACCTCTCTTCTCACTCTCTCACTCTCTGTCTTCACTCACTGAAGCTGGAGTTGTTGTTCTGAGTGGTAAACATGTGCTAAAGGGGGGGGTGAGTGGCTAAGTTTTCTTTTTATCCAATAAAAATGTCTCCTTGCCAGATCGATTGTTGTTGCTAGGAGACTGAAGCATCCTTTGGCAAGGGGCTTCAGCTCTGCTCGTCTGTTGTTTCACTCTCTCTCCCTCTCTCTCTCCCTCTCTCACTTACTCTCTCTTCTCTCGTGCACGCGCGCTCACGGGCACACACACACACACACACACACACACACAGCCACGGAGCTGGCGCGCAGAGCAGTGGCGCCCATCCTCTCTCTCAGTGCGACTCCTCCGAGGGATCAGGAGTAGACTAAGTCAAACTTCCAGCAGCTTGAGATTTGTGCGCAACCTTTCAAGGATCGAAGCCGTCAAGGTAGGTCAAATCTCACACATTCCTGACTGGTAGGCAGTGGTTGTCAGAGTGCAGTGAAAGAATTGACAGTCCGGGAGCGTTCAAGCGCGCGTCAGCCAATCCTACTGTAGGGAGCAATTTGCTTTGAACTTTGCGCAGGATTTAAAAAGCCAGTTGTACTGCATAAACGTGCTTGTTGTTTCCTTTCAGTCACGTTCAGTAATTGTGGGTTGTGTCAGCGGGGGAAAAATGGTTGCTAATCTCTGCAGCAGATGCACGATAAAGATACAGAAGGTGAAACAAAGACTATCTGCAGTTGCGTATTTCACTCCGCGCGGAGAAGTTATTTGGGTTCAGACAAACCGCACTGAGGCATGTCCCTCGGCTTTAGGCTTCCCAGGGAAGGATGGGCGGGTAGTCTTTGAAAAGAGGCATACAGGTGGATCCGATATCTGGATCTGGTTATTGTTTATCAGTGTTACTTTCCGTTTGCATCTAAGGATCCACTTCACACCTTGCGCTAGAGGAAAGGCAAGTGGACCTGCACTAAAGGTAGAACCAACAAAATGGGAATGTCCACATTAGTTGCTGTCTATGAGCTATACTGGCTTTAACTAGCAATCTTATATTTCTCACTAACAAGCAGAGGGGTAAAACAACTTAGTGGATAACTGGATAAACATATTGATTCATATAGCCAAACCCACATGTTATTACTGGCCATTTCTTTTTAATCTTCTGCACTCTACTAGAAAAACAACTGCAAATTACAGTTTTATAAACAGTGAAAAATCATGGCCCGTGTCCGAATTCATGTAGAGCAGGTGCGTTTTTATAAGCCCCAAGAGAGAGGTTGTAATTAGCTTTAATATATTAGGGGTCTATAATGTGCTGTCTTTTAAAAATAAACATAAAAACAAAAATACTGCATTTTAGGTGTGTGTATTTTTCGTGTTTAATTCTTACTGGTGTACCCATTCAGGTGCATTTTGGACACACTTCAGAAAAGATATCATTCCTGCCCCACACCACCCATGCTGAAGCATGCATCAATGTGTTGATTAGTCAGTGAAAGACTTTTGGTTACTCTTAATCAATTTTAACCAAAATTGTCATATTTTACTAAAATGATATGCAGCAGATAAGGATAAAATAATGTTTATGTTATAATGGAGTTACAGTATTGAAGTGGGAACTACTAGATGATATAGAATTTTACCAAACCATGATCAAATGTCTATTTGTGATAATCGTATACTGTGTTTTTTAACTGTATTAGAATTGCAATATCCAAATGATAAGGTTACTAAATAAAGAGCAATGAGAATTTTTAAATTAACTTTGTTGCTCAGTTAGATACGAGTGTATTTCCTCCACGTGAACATGTTATCATTGCTTGTGTAAAATGACAGCTACATGCTTTTTCAGAATAATATATATGAATATAAAATATTCATGTTTCTATGATTATGGATTTTTATGTATATTGTAAAAATGTAATATTTGATTAACTAGGCTGAGATGTCCTTATTGATATAAAGCAACATCTCTGAGTGTAAATTCTTTGTGAAACTTGTTGCATAACTAAGTTTAATTTCACAATTGTACAGAGAGTTCGCACATCAATAACTCTCTCAGCATGTGCGTGCGAGGATGACAACTATAGGTGGGGATGTAGTGACATGTTAAGACTTTAACTTATGTTTACATGCTTATGTGTAAATGTATTTATGTGCGTTCTTCTGTGTCAGGAGATGTTAATCTGTGGGTAAGGCAGCTGAAAATTTCTCCTGCTGAATGGATGTATTTTGTTATCAAATGTGCTTACAAGCTTCTGATTGTGATTTTGATTTGTTTGTATGTACTATATATGTAGAAATGGTCATGTATATTCCACACACTACACCTAACTGAACTGGATGTACTACAGAACCTCATCATTAGCTGCTGTAGAGCAGTGCACAGTGTGTGTATGTGCATGCTTGTGTTGTAACATAGATTCTGACTTTAGAAGAAATGCTGACCACTACATATTATGGGATGATGTTTTCTGTGATGCGATGACAAGTTGACTTTATTAGTTTATATATTTTTCTTATAAATCAGACGTATTAGCCAAAGTCCTTTTTCTATAGCCATAAATGAGAGATTATGATGAGAATTTATGTTGTAGTCAGTTCTTTGAGCTTTTATAGGACATTTAAAAAGTTTTATTATTCATGGGGCACAGTGGCAGTTAATAGCAGTTAAGTCCAAAAGCAACTTGTGTAGAAGAAATATAACAAAGTACCCATAGAAATTTTTAGAACGCCACCTATATCATGACCTCTTTTCTGCAGCTATAGCCATACGTGCTGTGAGGAGCTCTAACATCCTGAAATGCACCTGCTCAACAGCTTGACAGGATTGTGCGTGACAGCTGAGACGGAGGTGTGTTTAATCATAAGTTGGTGACTATATGTTACCAATGGCAGGATGTACATTAACTGCTGAGAAAAAAAGGAGAGAGGAAAAGGGGAATTTTGCTGCAAGAGTGTTTTTTAAGACATTATATATTTTTGTTATATTCAATTAAAAGTCACCCACTGCTAACAAGGAACAAACTTTTTTTTTTTTTTTACAGAAACCTCTAATAGGAGGTGATTTCAGGACATTTGAATTATTTTGGATGAAGTATTTGTATTTCATCTGACGAGAATATACTGGAACCATAACACAGGCATCAGGAAAGCTTGAATTTGGGATGTTGGTATTTTACTAAATCTTATCAAGGCATACAGTACATATTGAACAGAACATCTGTTAAGCGGTGGCTTTGGGACTGTGGGATTTTAGAAAGCAATATGGATATTCCATGTAGTGTTATTTATTTCTTTATTTATCTGTGTGACTAATGTCCTAGCCAATTAAAAGCGGAACATAATTTTACAGAGTATAAAAGGATGAGAACATTTAAAGAACTATCAAAACTGAGCAAAATTTAATAGACAAGGAGGAAAATATACAAATATTTTTGCATGATTTAGAACTATTTGAAACAATCACATTATATAATTATCATGTGAAATATTGCTGAGATGTGTGTGTAGCTCCAGTGAAGAGGATTAAGTGTGACTAACTGGAGTATAAATAATTTTGAATAATTTTTTTATTTAATCGTTTGTGCATATGTTAAAAATCTCGTTTGTATGTTACACTTTTTAAAAGGATATTTTCATGTTAAAATGTTTGATGAAGCATAGGTCACTAAAACTGAAGCATAGAAAAAGCTGACACTGACAGTGAATTACCAGCTTTTGCTCCTATTTTACAGCAATATTCATTTAAACTGGTCAACAGTGTCTCCATACTTTTGACGCCCAGGTGTTTCTGAGGACAGCAGAGTGCTTTTTTATGTCGCTGTCCTTGGTGCTGAATTCATTTTCTTCATGACTTGAAGTCTTTGTAGGCAGTCTCATACCTACAAGGCATAAATGAAATTAACATCACACGAGACTGTATTTTCACAATTGTTACGCTGATGTGGAATCATGACTTTTCCTCTTTTGTTCTGTTCTTTCTCTTTCTGGTTTCTTGTGTTCATCAACACTGAAGATGAGGGGATGAAAACATGGAATCTCAGTGTAAAGCCAAGACGAGTCTAACACAGTAAGCGGACAGGTAGGTCGATCAAAATGACAGTGACTTGTTTCATGCAAAGAACAAATGAACCACTTTGATGAACAAATATGGACATGAACTATGTTCTGTTTCTGCTTGCGTCAGTCTGCTCCATGTGTGTTATCCTGCATGGACATGTAGGTTAACAGCTGCCTCTAAATTGCTATAGGTATGAATGGTTATTTGTCTCTATGGGATGAATTTATGACCAATCAGTGGCATTGCCACTCATTAAAAGAATAAGCGAGTGTCTATTGAAGTAATTAAATACAATAACTTGCTGCTCCCCAACAGCCCAATATTTTGTTAAAGAAGGTATCATTCCATGAAGCCATATTTGCATTCAGCTTTATGTACTGTACCATCATAATAAGACAGCACTATCACTTTCATGGCAGCTTCATCACAGAAACAAACAAACAAAAAAACACATGGAAGTTTATTCCAAATGAATAGATCTCCAGTTTCCCCACTTTTAAATCTGCGCATTGCTAACTTGCCACATCGGCGTCTGGGCTCACCTACTTGATTGTCTTGTTGGTTTTTTTAAACATGATATTTAAGAGTTTGGCTGTATCAAGGACTGATCATTTGAATATCATTCCTACACTGACTTCCAAAAGCCAGCATGTCTAAATTTCACAAAATGTTTATTTGGCATATTTTTTGGCTGTAAGACGGTTATTGACAAATAAAAATGATGGGACATAATGTTTATAAGAGTGACCTAAATTAAGGAATCCCAGAAAGCAGGAGAAAGCATCACAGAGAAAAAGTTACACTGGCATATTTGTATAAAGATTCTGGTTTTCTAGCATGTATCATTTTGGGGTTTTGTTTTTGTTTTTTTGTTAAATGGTTTCATTTTGTGGATAATTGCCGTTTTTAGTGATTCCATGTAGGGAGTAGTCATTAACACAAAAAATAGGTCCTTCATCCGTTCTCGAAGGCCTCCTGAAGTTCTTTCTTTGAAGGTTTTATCATTTTTTTCTTTATAGAAACACTGTTGCTGTGCTCAACATGATCCTTTCACTGTTATGCTCCAGTGAGGAAACAGGGAAGTGTTTGGAAATCACTGCTGCTTCCCACAGCTCACCTCTCATCATTAACTACAGTCACAGCATACACTGAGCTGTGCACACACTTACCAGCATGCACGTGTATACACTGCGTGCACATTGCTATGTCTGTTCACTGACATCCCTTTTTCACTACATGCACGCATGCATACATACGCTCAGGGGATGAGGCAGTGAGCGAAAGGGCAGTGGGATGTACAGCTGTGATGGTGTGTCTCAGAGAGAGATCAGACTTGTTAATAAATTATGATCTTGAGCAGGGAAACTGTGTGTGTGAGAGAATGTGTGAAATGCATAGTGAGGGGTTGCTTCCTGGTCATGCAGTAGCAGCTATCGATACAAAACAAAAGTTACATGGTGCAGATGTCATGACATTTCCAGATGTTTTATTGTTGGATTACAACCTTTTTCATCTGATGCCAATTAAAGGTTGTTTTAACTGATAGCTGATAATACACAGCATAATAACCAGGTGAAGATCCAGAACTGGGTTAGTGTTTGGAATGGGCAATTTGAAAATGGAAAAACAGCAGTACAAGTCATTATGTATGTAAATGTTAGTGTTTTATATTCCCTTTGGTAGTGTGATAGTGGCATGCAACTGAGTTTTTTATTACTTCTGTCTGTGAATATGTGATTTAAAATGGAGGGCATTCAGCTAATGGCTTTATCACTGTTTTAATTAAACCTGTGAGGAGCACACACAGTGTCAGTTTTCTTCTTTATCTCATGTCACTGGTCAGCAGTGTTTTATCAACTGGGATAGGTAAATGACTACTGCGTGAAATACCGAGTAGTTCTGCTTTCATTTGTATGTCATAACCAGGCAAAACTTCCAGTCACACACAGAATCGTCCAGTACTGTAAAGCGTCTCTTTCTCAGGTCTTGGTCACATTACAGTCATAGTAACCTTTCCTCCCCTGTTGCATCAGGTATAGTAACTACATTGTTCGTACAGTATTCACCCATATTGCACAAGTCAAACTCTCTCTATCCGACCACTCAGCGTTTCCTTGCTCACCGCTGTGCGGGCATCTGGCACACACCTGGGAACTGCATGAGAGCTGTGAATGTCATTGTGAAGTAATCAATAAATAACAGTAGGTGCAGCATAGTGCCATAAGTTGAAACTGTAGTTTGGACAATTGTGAATTTAGATTTAATTTTAAATATATTGCATAAATGTCTTCTGCAAAGCACAACAACTGAAAACTAGTATTACAACAGTGACAGCCACTTCATTAGGTACACCTCTTCAGCCACTCATGAATGCAGATACAGTATCCAATCAGGCAATAACATGGCAGCAATGCAAAGCATTTAGGCATGCGGGCTTAGTCAAGATGACATAATGAAGTTCAAACCAAGCGTCAGCATGGGAAAGAAAAGTGAGTTAAGTGAGTTGAATGAGGCATGGTTGTCGGTGCCAGATCTGAGTATTTCAGAAAATGCTGATCTACTGGGATTGTCCCACATAACCATCTCTAGGGTTTACAAAGAAAAGAAAGACTATCCAGTGAGCAGCAGTTCTCATGATGAAAATGCCTTGTTGATGCTAGAGGTCAGAGGAGAATGGCCAGACTATGCTGAGGTGATAGGACAGCAACAGCAACTCATGTAACCTCTAGCTGAAACCAACTACACAGAAATGCGTCTCTGACCACACAACGTATCGATCCTTAAAGCAGATGAGCTACAGCAGCAGAAGACTTCGCCGGATACCGCTCCTGTCAGCTAAGAACTGAGACTTTAATTTGCATAGGTGCACCAAAATTAAATAAAAAATGTTGCCTGATATGATGAGTCTTGATCTCTGCTGGGAGAAAATCTGCGAGGAATGTTTCAAGCACCAAATTAAGGCAGTTTTGCAGGCCAAAGGGGATCCAAGACCACAAGGAGCAAGGTGTACCTTAAGTGGTCTGTGTGCATATGCTTTATGGTTGTTGCCTAAAAGTCAGCTTGTTTTTGAGCTTTTATAATTTCTCACATATGACCCAATACACTTAATGTTGCACTGAGTACTTAAAAATTCTCCCTTCAGGTCTTATTTATATACATTTGTGCATATACGCTTTTAGTGGGTATGCATTTTGGGGGGGGGTGTTGTTTGATATTGATAGTCACTCATAGTAAAAAAGTAAAAATAAAATCCTCCCTTGCTTTAAAACATAAAAATTAATATAATATTCACAAGTCTGAAAGACGAAACGGAGCTTTTTAATATAGTTAAATAAAGAGTTCCTGTTTAAATTCAGTCGACTGAACTTTTTGTGCTGATGTGGGAACAATGAATTTTACAATTACAATGATGAGGATTCCAGGGCTAATGTGGGAGGGCAAATCATAAACTTAGTACATCATTTAAATTCTAATAATTAGTGAGGAATGTCGGCGGTAATTGGTTTTTGCACATAACCACCTAACCGAAATCAAGCAAAGCCAACCAACATTTGCTCCTATCTGAAAGGCTTTTGTCTCTGTCCAACTCAATTAAATGTGCTCTTCTAACAGCCTCAGATAGCTTATACTGTGGTCAACACTCCATTACTCTCTACCTGTCTATTAAAGCTCTGTGCACCTCATGTATCGACCATGCTGACGACAGAGCGGCAAGCTGTGTGAACATGAATTAAGTAGGGTACCACAAGATCTGTGCCATGGTGAGTTAGACTGATGCGTCATGATGTCTCACAGGGTCATTACATGACAGTTAAGTTGATAGATGCAATCCACTGAGGAGTAATTCTACTTCTGACAGGTCCACTGCCTTTTATAGTGATAAACTGCAGGTCTGATGGATGCTTTCACACATTTCCCCACCCTTTTCTGTTTTTAGGTTGAACAGACATTCTTTAATGTTTAAATCATGCAGTCAGACGTGCTGGAGATCACAAAACCCAGGGAATGCACACATACAGAGACATCTGATTGAAACTTAGTGGGAAAGGATAAAATATTAATCGATTTTCAACACAATGTAGAATAATTTCTCAATTCTTTTTGTTTTATTTTTGTCAATTAAATGTAAAAGTTTCTCAGATGTTGGGTGACGTTGCTCTTTCTTTGCAATCAGCTATCAAAAACTCAAACATATTGGAGTTACAGTGATAAAAAAGAGAAAAAACATAGAGAAATGTGCATATTTTAAATGTTTGAACACCTTGTTTAACATTGTAACTTTACACGAGACTCGAGCGAAGCGGAGTTGAAATGAAATTAAAACTAATTAATACAATTTCTGTCACTTAATGCATTTTCATGGTTAAGTTCAAACCATTTTGGAGGTCTCGCTGTACCGCAACTTACAAAAAACAGAGCGCTAAGCACTCCCACTGCAGACTTTTTGTGGTGCTCGAAGGTTAAAAGCTCTTTTAGTGGAGGATCCTTTTGGAGTACCCACTGCACATGAGAGCAAAGTCTAGCCTGTGTAGCTCTAAAGTGCTCTATACGGGTTAAACCTATTTTCATTATAAATTTACTTCCAAGTATGTAACAGAAGGAGGATTGTGCATTCTATTATGAAAAACCAGAGTTCAGAGGCTGTGTGGTTAATATTTGCAATTCAAGTTATCTCTAAGGTCCATTTCTATGTCATGTCTAACATGATACGACCTTTAACCTTGGAGCCTAATGGAGGTCAGAAATATACCGATTGATCAATACAGGAAGGCCGAGTTGAGTACCTGATTATTGATTTTAACTGGTAAATGGTAATAAAAGATGGCATACTAAGCAGAGCTATAAAATGCAGGTAAAATTTAGTTAATTTAAACTTATTTATAAGACTTTTATTTAAAACCATGTAGATTTATGCGCTAATACTAAAGGGTTGGAGGGTTGTGCATCATGTCTTGCTCGTTGTTTGGTTGTTGTATTTTGTGAGATGTTTCTGTCCTATTTATGGATCATCAGTCTTTCCTGCCTAAAACGCACTTTGTAAATAATTAATGGTCACAGCCCATTGCACCCGTTACACTGTCAGAAGTCTAGGACACCAGTTCTACACTCATATGTACGCGCGCGCACACATACACACACACACACAGGTCATTGTTTTGTGAGTGGAAAAATAAAAAGTACACTTTTCACACAATTTGAGAAGGCTACGCCACACCCCGACTTTAACAATTCATACACCTTGAATTCACATTCACTTAACAGTAGTAAGTACCACTGTTCTTACTTGGCTGTAAAAGATAAGAATGAGAAAGGAGAAAGAGATGGAAGGAGGCTGAAACACACAAAGCCACTGATGAATTAACTGATAACGCTCTGACAGTGTGCGGCGTCTTCTAAGGGGTCTGTTGTTCAGCACACAGCAGCAAAGCTTCTGATGCTACATCCATTCTCTTTCTCTTAAAAAGGAAAGAAAGAAAGACCTCACTCACACACACACACATACATACAGTGTCTTCTCATACTGTGAGATTCATGTCATTGGAGCAGCTTTCAGTTCTGTCAGATCTGTAATAGTCAGATAAACAGGCACATACACACACACACACAGTCAGTGGAAACACACAGGTTGTGGGGCTATCTCTCCTCTCAGCGTACCGTGGTCCATCGACCCTGCATGGCTGCTCTCAGCTGGATACGTGTCATCCACAGCAGCCCTGCCTGTTAGGGAGAGAGTGAGGGCTGCGGTGGGTGTAAGGGAGGTGGAAATAAATGGGAAGAGTGGAGTACCAGCAAAGGAGGGGGGTGGAGGAAGGGATGCAGGGAAGCTGCTTTGGAGCAACCAGAGGATGTAACATGAGAAGCAAAAGAGGAGTGTGGTTTGACTTGAGCAGGGTCAGGGGTGAAATAGGGTTGTCTGTCAGATGTTACTCTGCATCATAGCTCCCAGGGAGAAGGGTCAGTAGTCTTCCTGCTCTCTCTTTTTAACAGTGCTGTTATTTTTCTGCCTGTTCTTTACTCACCTCATGTATCCCCCCCCATATCTCTCTAATAGGGCTCTTTGATGATGTTGCTATGTGCCAGCTGGTGTCTTCTCCCATCCTTTTCAATTCAGGTAAGGCAGTTAATAGCTATGTGTGCCTATGTAATGCAAAGGTAGATGTCTGCATGTCAGTCTGTGAATTAACTGTAAAAAAGAGGTTGTGGTTTTACAGGGAGCACATATCCTGTTTATTTTTGTTTGTTTGTTTGTTTGGGCAGATGCAAAGACTTCTTGTCTCCCTTGCTTAAAGTCACAGCACATAGTGCACATAGCAACAAACCACAACAAACCAAAAAAATGTTTGCTTTAAATAGTGTACGGGTGCATCTTATTTCTCAAGAATAAACAAGTAAAATGTGTGTTGGTAGTAGTTTGGCAAGTTTGTTACCTTGGACTTAGTTTGGTGGCAAAGGATACTTTTGCTTGTTTGTTTTGTTTGGTCATGCTTAAATATGGAGCAGATGGGACAGACAGCATTTTGATGTGCACTTTCATGGGCCTAATTAGGGGTTTAATCATTCAGAAACAAAAATTTAATCAACGGTCTTCGTCACATTTCGATGTGCCAATTTCATGACATTCCATCCTGGCGAAGGGCACGCTGGATGTACAACTGATTGGATTTCACTTTTACTTTACAATAATTGTCAATCATCAAATGTCAAAGTGTGTCTTTGGAGAAATGTTACATTCCCTAGTAAGAGTGTTTATTCAACTTGTAGAGTAGCGAGGACCAAAGATCAATCAAAAGAACGGCACCATGCAGTAAAAAAGAAAGAAAGGAAAAAAGCTGTTAACCACTAATGTGGCAAAGGGTGTGTTTTGTGATGTAGTGGTGGTGAGAGTTATTTCATTCTCTATAAAGATTAGTACCAGTTTGTGTTTTCCTGCCCCCCCCAATAAAACAAGCTGAGGTCAAAACTACTCAGCATTTTAAATAAGTATTTTTAATACAGCCTCTGTCACTGCTCTGCATTAAAAACCCAAGGCTTCTTGTCCTGTACTTTAACCTCCTTGGAAACATTTTCAGTAATGAAAAAAGGGACAAAAAGATTTTCTGTTACACAGTGTGTGCTCCACTTGCACAGTTGCTCTTGAGAAAGGAAGCTGGGTTTGGGAACTTTCCAAGAGGTTATAATGAAGCAAACATTCAATTTCAGCGGACTCCATGAGAGAGTGTAAAAGTGCTGGGAGATATTATTTGGCACATTTCTGGGAAGTTGACCTCAAGAGCTGCCAATTATAGCAAAGCATGGTTTCAAAGGAGTGCATTGGAGGAACTCTTATAGTTCTAGCTCCATAAATATACAATTTTAAACTCAACAACACACATCCATAAGCATGCGCTTACACCAAGACACCCTCAAAACAAACACATAGCCACATCTGCAGCCTTCTTGCAGTGTTGTCCTCAAAACTAATCTCGTGACAGTGTTCTCTTTTTTTTTTAGACTCAATAATATAATTACTAATAATGATATTCTGATTCTTCTTCTTCTTCTTCTCATTATTATTATTAGTAGTAGTAGTATTATCAATTTTAATTTTTGGAGGCTATATTTATAGGGACTCCAGCTTTTTCAGGGGAATACTGGAAATCATTCAAGGAGGATCTATTTTTTTCTCCAATAAAGACACACATCAAGGATGTGTGACGGCTTTGAGAATTGATATAAATCTTTCATTGATACCATCAATGTCATCCCCCATGTCCCTCCAAAATATAGAAATTAAGTGGAATTAAATATCCATGTCAGGTAATCTCCTGTCAGAATTTGACAGGAACATCACAGTTATATAAATAATATATGCCCACATAAATGATATCAATTTTACAGTTCAAATTATGTATTAGTACTCCTGCCTTGCCTACAGTAAGCATTTATTTTGTATCATGTAACCTGATTTTGTGTGTCCTTTACGTGCTTCCTGACCACACTCATTCAGATCTCTGTTGGTTGATGCAGAAGGAAGCTAAAACATAGAAATAGTCTGCTTTTAGGTCAACCCCTCAGAGAAGCAGAGGTGTGTGTTTGTGCATGTGTGTGTGCACGTGTGTGGGTGGGTGTTTGTCTGGGTGTGTGCGTTCGTCTGTATGTGTGTGATATTACAGAGCAGAGTAGTAAAGGTATGGCAGCCGCCTGAAGAAAAATTTGAGCTGCCTGCATCTAAGAGAAGCTTTCATCCTCCTACCTGCCCACTAAAGAGGGGAGACTTACTCTCTCGCTTTCTCTTACACATGTGCGCGCGCACACACACGCACATAAACACACACAGATAAAGTAGCAATCAAGAGAAATTTTACCATGAGCTTGCTCCTTGGTCTAGATTGATTTTTCTAGTCACAACGTCAACCTCCAGCTTCTGTCTTATCTCTCCCGAGGATTGCAGGAGAGGCACGAGTGGCAGAATTTAAAAGAAGCGAGCTATGTCTTACTCGAGCCTTATGAGTGACTTTTTAGTAGCCAAATGCAAACTCAACAACACAGAGAGGGATTGCTTCTTGGGGTTGACAACATTTCTGGCTAAGATCAGACATCCTGGTGATGGGGTCAAGGTGTGTGTGTGCACACAAAATTCTGTTTGCTTGCTTGTATTTGTTCATTTACTGATGGGTAATTTCACTGCATTTGAAGAAAAAAAGCATTAGATCTTATATATCTTTTAATTGTACCTTCAAAACAATTGCTCTGGACAAAATAGACATCAGCGATACACTCTGGCACTTTGACAAGTCAGCAAAGCAACAGGCTGATGAGAGTGTATAAGTTGAACAAATAAACAAATGCTCTACACTCATGGCCACTGCATTAGGTACACCTGTCCCACTGCTTGTTACCATAAATAGCTTATTAATCAATGGCAGCAACCCAGTGTATTAAAATCTTGAGGACCTCCACAAGTTCAAACCAAGTATTAAAATGGGGAAGAAAGGTGATTTTAGTGTCTTTGAACTAGACATGGTCTTAGTACTTCAAAAACTAGTGATTTACTGGGATTCTTCCATTCAAGCATCTCCAGGCTTTACAAAGAATTATCAGAAGAAGAGAAAATATCCATTAAGCAGCAGTTCTTAGGTTTAAAATTCCTTGTTGTACCAGAGGTCAGAGGACAATGGCCAGACTGCCCTGAGCTGTTAGGTAACCAGCAGCACCAAAAGACCACACCGGGTGCCACTTCTGTTAGCTGACAACAGGAATATGAGGCTATAATTTGCACCTGCAAATGTAATGGTGCAGGGGATATTGTCTTGACACGCTTTGCGACCTTTACTACCCACTGAGCTTGATTTAAATGACACAGTCCACTTGATCGTTGCCGACCAATGTTCATTATGACCTTTATGACCACAGTGTTATCCTAATGGCTGCTTCCAGCAGGACAACCTCCCATGTGACAAAGCCCAGACCATCTCAGACTGGTTTCCTAAACAAGACAGTGAGATACTCAAAGGACCTCTACAGTCACCAGATCTCAAACCAACAGAGCACCTTTGGATGCTGTAGAGCAGGCGATTCGCATCACTGATGTGTGGCTGACAAATATACTGCAACTTCATAAAGCTGTCATGTCAATATGGACCTAAAAATGTTTCCAGCACCTTGTTGAATCTATGCCAAGAAGACTTAGGACAGTTCTAAAGGCAAAAGGGCGTCCAACCTGATAATAGCACCTACCGCCTCATTCAGTGTACCTAATAAAGTGGCAGGTGAGTGTAATTTATTGAAGTTAAAAAAATATCTGAAATAAAACACAAGCCGCTAGACCAGCCTTCTAAAAGCAGGACAAGTTTTGTCTCATTAGCCTACTCTTGCATACATTATTGCTAACTTACACAGGCTAGGTCTTAATAAATAGAGCAGCTAACATTTCCAGTGACCTTGTTCCCATGTGCCTATACTGTTAGAACCTATCAGAATGCACCAGCATATGATAACACAGGAGTTACTGCTTGCTTAACTAACATTAATCAATAAACCAGTGGACTTCAGATATACAGGCGCTGTCACTAGCACAGATTTGTAATATCCCCCGAGACTGGATATTAGAAAGAAGCTACCTCCATCATTTAGATACGGTCTAAATTTGCTAGCGTCATTTTGTAAACACCTTCGCTGTAATCCTTTACTGTTCCTGCTGCCATGACAGTCTGACAGTTGAACACTTATTAAATGCAATGCCCGTAGAATGCGTGTTATCCATGGGAAAAGAAGGCTGCAGTGGAGCAACTGTACTTGGATGCTACGGCACTACACAAACCGATACCCACTCCCAGGGTATGTTTGATCGTCTAAATAAAATTGGTTTGTGAATTAATCATGTTTCTTGTTCATGATGTTTAAGGATTGGCCGAAATATTTGGCACTAGCATAAGAACTATTCATCTTACAGATGAAACTTGGAATTCTGGGACATCTAAATAGCATCGTAGCGAGATAGCTAAACATTATCATTTCAATCTGTTATAAAGATCAAGTTCAACATTATTTTCATTCAAATTAGTCATACAATCACATTTTTATGGCCTGACTCCCTTAAGGCAAAGGACAGAGGCTATATATACAATGGGCAAGATAGTACAAAAATGTAAAATGCACTGCTGGTGGTAAAGTTTGGGTCTTTTCTTGTTTGGTTTAATCATTATGAAGTTAGACCAAACCATTCTTGCTACACTACGAATAAGCCTGTCAAGACACTCCCGATGGCACTGCGTTAAAAGTACACAAGACTTTGGTACTCATGCCAAAATTATTGAAACCCTCAGAATACAATCTCTGCTGTGCCTTATTGAATGCAGTTAATGTTGAGCAACAATGTGAGGGTTTCTGTGATGTGTAAACCTAGAAATCTAAAACTGTCCACAAGCAATGACCAACAGATGGAAATAAGAATATGATTTTCTTTGATCTTTCTAAATGATTTCTTTTGTTTTATTGATATTTGGGGAGAGGTTTTTCTCTTTGCGCCATATGGTTAGGTCTTCCACTTGCTCTCTATAGTGCCTCTCACCACTGTTGCTTATTAGTCTCATCTCTGTGGTGTCATCTGCAAATTTTATGATTCTGTTGTTGTCATATTTGGCAACACAGTTCTGTGTAAACAGACTATACTCTAGAGGACTGAGAGAGCAGCCCTAAGGCATGCATTGTAGATGAGAATGGTTTACCTATTCTCACAGTCTAGGAACTGCTTCCCAGAAAATTGCATTGAAAGCAAATCTGTAATCAATAAACAAAAATGTAATTTATGTATTTTTGATTTCAAGGTACACTAAAGCAGCGTGCAAGGAAATGATATAGCATCACCTGGAACAGTAGGTAAATAATATAATAAATAATGTGTGGAGGATAGCGGGAATGCAAACAAATCTATGAGTCCTAATTCTTTGAACAGTTTTAAGATCCGTCTCTGTCACCTGTAGACCAGTCTCATTGGGTGGGCTCTGGGGTGCTGCCACTGGCTCTAAGTTGTGAGTTTCAAAGCTAGTATAAAAATTGCTAAACTCATCTGGGAGAGAGGCACAGATGTTGATAGCTACACTAGGTTTTGATAGACCTAGATATTTGGTAATGTTACTTATTTCTTGATTTAAAATTAGTGGTACATTCTGTGCAAATAAGCACACACACACAAACACACACATTTGCACATGCATTAAATGTTGTTGTTGGGTAAGAATGAGTAGCACTGGAATATGGATATTCACAAAGAATTTAAGATAGTCACTGACCATTTCACTAACCTTGAAAAAAATTGTAGCCCTGGGGCCCATGCTGCTTTAATGTGGCCTTGGCTGTATTGTCCTCACAGTCGGCTGCAAGCATTTCACTTTCTGCTTGTAGGCATGAAGCAAGAGCACTGACAGGTAGTTGGATTTCCCAAAGTAAGGTGAGGTTTTTGCCTCTGGTTATGCAGGTGAAATGCAGAAAAAGTTTTGGTAGCACAGATTTTAAGTTACAGAAGTCAGAATATCTCCTGTGTGCTAATGGCTCCATACAGATCATTCAGTGCCTCTGCAGCAACATCTCACACAGGGCATTATCTTAGAGGTGGAATAACCTGCTCCTTTTTCTTTAGCTGTTTCAGAAGTGGGAGGCCATAGTACAAGACTAGTTAAAATAAGCAGACATTGACCTGTCAGTAAAGAACCCAGAACAGAACACAACATACAACGGCTCTTTGTATCCTTTGAGAGGTGGTTCAGACGTGAGGTTCAGTCCCCTTTTTCCTTGAGCACTGGATGTTGACATGAAATCAGCCATTCGTTTTGTGGAATAGCAGTGACATATGAAATGAAAACAAGTGAGTGAGAGCATCCCACAACCTCCTCCCACCCTGTTGGATTCCTCCAGCAGCACGGCTGTGTGCTGTTATTATAAAACCAGCATGCTGATGTTTAGGAGTTCTATACCATACTAAACAAGTTAATTTTTAGTGTTTGTCATATGAACATTTGTTAAGTAGATTAAATACTAATCAAAGGTATTATAGTGCTTCCTCTGGAAAAAATAAAAAAGAACATTAAATTGTGAAATTTTATATCAATTAATCTGCTAGTTCAGACTATTCATTTTCCAAATATGTCAACCTCAAAGGTAGCAGCACCAGTTAATTACTACTAGCACTAGGGAAATCCATCCAATAATTGTAAAGGCCTTTCAGTGTTGATAGTATTCAGTGTTCTCTATACTTCTGATATTATACAGTATTTTGTACTGGTGACATGTGACAACGTCTGCCATAAAGATTTAGAAACAAAAGCAATTTATCAGCAACTTAATGTGGTTGGTTGTGGTTAAAAGAAACAACACTGACTATTAACTAACTGCAAACTGTGGTAAATGTTTTGCTGACCCACCAAGTCAGTACCACCTGCTGTTTTTCCTATCACTATGGCTACTGTATGAGCTTTTTCACTTGATCTTGAAACATAAAATATGTTGTTTTGGACATTTGCTGGAAAAAAATTGCTTTCCCACACACCCGAGGGAGGTTGGTTAGCAAAAATTGATGATGAGTTATAAACAGTGTTTTTTATTGTGGAATGAAGAGTTCCTTAATTGTCAGCTCCCTAACTCCAAATATTCTGATTATCCCTAAAAAAAGCTAGAGACATTGCCTGGCTGTAGGGAAGCTGACTTGCTCTATTACAGCACACTTGGCATACATTATTATATACTAAGATTTAAGATGACGAGATACCTTATCTAAATGCAAAGGCCATAGTGATGCATTGTAATAATAATAGTACACATAATGTATCAAGGTGCCTTGTCTTAACTCGTTCAAATACTGATCTCAGTACACTAACCTTAATGACCCTCAACAGAATATTTCCCTTGCAAATGCCCACAGCTCTGCACTTCAGCTTGCAATGCATGGATTCTGCTAAAGCTAAAGCATTTTTACAGGACACAACCCCCTCCAGAGCTACAGAAGCTCTTGTATAAATCTTACCTTTATACTCTAAGTTGTGCTGTCCAAACAAGTAAACTGCAAAATCTGAAGAGTACATCTTTAACATTTAGCTCATATATTTCATATATTTTAGGCTGACTTTGACAAAAAATTGAGGTGGAGCACATTAGTGAAGAAAACAGTCAAAACACAGCTTTAATTGAGTCGTAAGATGAGTAAGTAGCATCAGCTGTTGTTGGCCTCATTGTTGTCAGACAGCTTCTTTCATGGTAAAATGCATTCAGCCCTCACTCTGTAATTATGCAAGGGAGAGGGGGAGCAATAAATCTGATAACACACACACGCACACACACATGCACACATATACTTAGGGGTATAAACTCATGGACAAGCGGAGAATTGTTGGAACAGAGATGAGATTAGAGAAGCTTTTCTGATCTGTGGCATGAGAAGACTTGGCTCGTGTATCAACCAGCCATCTAAGCTGGCTTATCCTGATACAACCAGGGGCAGACACCACACACACACATACATACGCGTGCACACATGTGCACACTTACAATAAGAAAGTTTACCGGGTGATGTCAGGGAGGAGGAGGTTGGAGAAGAGTGGGGTAAAATCTCCAAACAATTCCATATCCCTGTTAGTCATGGCCTTGCTTTGCCTGTAAAGCAGAAATGACTGAGCCCTTGTTAGCAGTGTCCCCAAACTCCACTAAAATGTCTACTTTGCTGTCTTTCTACTTCACTGTACCACAAAAAGTATTTCAGCTTTTAGATTTGCCCTGTGGCATGTGGACTGACAAACTTATATCCTACTCTTCTTCCCTTCTCTCTTCTCTCCTCCTCTCTTCTCCTCTCCCTTCTTCTGCAAGCAGAACTGATGCCCAGATGGTGTGGTCCAGTTCAGTTCTCCCTGACCGTTTCATGGGCCACAAAACAACCCAAGAATCCACGGCCGCTGCCTGACTCAACCCCACTGAGCACTGTCCACTTCACTCGTAACCCCTCACCCCTAACCTTAACCCTTAGCCCTTCGCTTCCCTCCGTCTCGCTCTCTGTCACGCCTGTTCTTGCGTTCTGACAATCCTCCCTGAGCACAACATGGTGGCCCGCATTCCCTTTCTTGTTTTGGTCATGATGTGTCAAGGCGTTTTGCTCTCAGACCCACCTCAGTCACGTCGGGAGATCCGCATCGAGGGTGACCTGGTGCTCGGCGGCCTGTTTCCAGTGCATGAAAAAGGAGCTGGCATGGAGGAATGTGGCCGTGTGAATGAGGACAGAGGGATCCAGAGGCTGGAGGCCATGCTGTTTGCCATAGACAGAATCAACACGGACAAAGCTTTGCTACCAGGGGTCTCCCTTGGGGTCCACATTCTTGATACCTGCTCCAGAGATACCTATGCACTTGAACAGGTGGGTGGAGATTGCCATTGTGCATCAGTGGGAGATGATGAATCTAGACAGTGTACAAATTTAATTTTCTGCCATATGGTAGTTTCCCTGCACACCTAAAATTTAGTCTCACTACCACAAAATCAGATCGCATCATAATCATATCTTACAAATGTAAGTCAAACTCAGTTTAAAGGACATTTAAAGTAAACACATGACAGCACTGAAAGTGATCAAATCCCCACAAAAGCACATTGGTGAAATATCGGGATAATCCATGTGAATGCTGATGTAACTTTTTAGGTACAGCACAGTTAAAATCTAATTAGTTGTTTTGTGCTCCTGGGCGACTTGAACTTTTGCTATATTTTGTCTTTAAAAAGTTGCTCATCTAAGTAATTTGTGGCCTCAGAAGTTAAATGTGCAACGTTTCCATTTTAAATTGAGTAAAACTATAGGCTCTCATTAAAAGGTAATATTCAGGTGAAGTAAATGTACCTCAAAATTCTATTTTATTCACAAAGGAAAAAGGATATTGCCTCGAATGATAACAGCAAATCCGTGATGAGAAAGATAGATTGAAGCTATTTTCGATGGGGGAAATGAGCCAGATAAAAAGAAAGGATGGCACTTTCCCCTCAAGGATTGTTATCTTCAAAAAAAATCTTCTTATTGCTGAGCTATTTAGGTATGATGCATCTAGTGATCTTACGCAATGAGCTCTGTGACTGATTGCATAAACCTTGAATTGTTGACATCTGGTTTCTCTAAACAGGTTGTGGATTTATAGCTTGTTTTCCACAGCAGTTTAAATACAGTATAATCTGCCTTGGTCTCGTATGAGTTAATTTACAATTTGGACCCTGTACTGAAATGAATCAACCTCATGTGTGAAGCAATAGATTTTTATTGTCCATTCAAAAAGAGAGAAACTTAGCATTAAAAAATAACCTCAAAGTATTCAACTTTTATTTATGTAGCACATTCATTACAGCAAAAATAATTCTATGTTGCCCAGGCTCTGGAGTTCGTAAGAGCCTCACTCACCAAGGTGGACGACACAGAGTTCATCTGTCCCGATGGATCATATGCTTTGCAGGACGACAGCCCGCTTGCAATCGCAGGAGTCATAGGAGGATCCTTTAGCAGCGTCTCTATACAGGTAACAAAAGTACAGAAGTAGTTGTACAAACAACAATCACTGTGATCATCTACTTTTAACTTTCTCGTTAACTTTTTGCTTATTCTCCCATGACCAAGGGTTAAAGTGACATTTTCCGTTTCTGCTGTTTTCATATTTATGTGACTGTGTATATATGTGTATGTCTATTTCTTAGAATCAAGCTCCATCGGTGCGCTCTTGTGTGTTTTCCCAGCCCTTGTAGCTCTTGTCATAGAACTATGTAATTTGCATAGTTTAGCATAAAACCTCCTTCTCCCTTACTCCTCTGTGACTGCACAAAAGCCTCCTCCTATCAGTCCTTAAATCCCTAATCTCTGAAACTGTCTCTCTGTCTTCTCTTTCTCACCCTGCCCTGTCTTTTTCTCTGTCTTCCATTTTATATATTGCTTTTTTTCTCTCCTCTAAATCTTTGCTCGCTCACTTCTCATAACTTCCTGCTTCCCTTTTTTTCCCCTCCATATTTATATGCATTCTGAGGCATCCCTCCCGGCTATTTGGGGAGATCTCAGTGTATGCTGACCTCAGCCCCCTTCTTTTCCTCCTCCTCCTTCCTGGGGCAGCCATTGTTAACACATCTGCACTGCCTCTTGTCCTTCATCAGACATAATTATGCTTTGTTTTCTTGCGGCTCATTTTTGTTGGCCTTTGTTGCTGGGTTTTTTTATCGTTTTGTTTTGGGGTTTTTTTTTATCTAAACAGCAACCGTGTTTACAAGACCTGAACTGTGTGCTGTTTTGTGATCTAATGCCAGTGAAGCTAATCCAGCTACTCCTTCATGCCTTTGTACTTGGCCAGTCTGTCTGTGGCTTCCAAATGAAGTAATAGGGAATTATTTTATGTTTAACCATGCACAACTAAACTCCAGTGCCTTGAAGGCATTTACTTAGCGAGCATGATTCCTCCCCTCTACTCATTCATGTCTCTGTATATGTCTCTGCATGCGCATGTGTGTGTGTCTCTGTGTGTGCATGTGTGTGACTTGCATTCCAAGGAGAAAATGCACAGAACCCCTCCTCTGCACCATTTTTCCGTCCTTTACTTTCATTTCTTTCCATATCCACATTCAGCCCATTCCTATGCATTTCTCCCTTCCCTCTCTCTCTCACAAGGGAAGAAGGCAGCTTTCGCTAACAGAGTAAACTCTCCGTGTCCCTACACACAGCCCTCTTAGGTAGCTGGTCATTGTTCAGTGGCAGGTAATGGAGCAATGCGGTTACATTTTGCAGCATGACCTTCCGTGACATTTAAGTCAAGTGCCATCTTAAACCCATAAAACCTGCCTGAAGAACTATAAGCAGCCATCAGTGCGTGTGTGTGCGTGCTAGTGTATGTCAGCGCAGGTGTTGGCGTAAGTGTCGGCCTGTTCCGTCGCACATCGGTGTATGTATTTGAGCATGTGCTCTAATCTTCTGCATTATTAGTCTAATGAGATTCTGACATGTTGTCAAAACAGCTCATCAGCTGAGCTATGAATGAAATATAGAAAAGCACAGACTGATGCGCTCTAAAAGGATTAAACTGAGGCGGGAACAGAATGGCTGTGTAGTTTGTGTTTATTTGTGGGTGCCTGTGCATGTTTGATTGTGTATGTTTACATGTCTTCGTGAGCGCGAGGATGTCTTCCAGTCGTATCTCTACTGTTTGTGTGACACCTGTGATTGAAACTGCAATAAACAGAACATGACCATAGCCCAATCAATAGTAAAAGGGAATGCGATATAGACGCTACTAGAGATCAGGCACCCGTCACTAATAAATGATTCACCATGTGCATACGTACTTGCTGTGTTTTCTTTTATCTTCATGTTACGCAAGAAGTAACTTCTACAAGCAGAGATCTTCAGTAGATGTTGCCATTTTCCTTATGGAAAAAAAATTCTTTTCTCAGCTTTTATTAAAAATATTTGATTAAGTGCCTTGCAGTCAAAGGTTAAAGATCACTTGCAACAGATAAACACTTACACCAACTTTAAATAACTAAGAGCAAGAAGCTTTAGCAGTTTCAAACTGATGCTGTTGTTTCTATATATTTCAACCCTAAAGGGAACTTGCCTATTATGTTCCTTTTTAGTTCCACTTTGTTTTAACTTTACCATTCTCTTTCTTCTGCCAAGCCTTGGTACAGCCCTTCATTTTATCCGCTGTTTGTCCTGTGAAAAGCGAAACACAACTTCCTGTGGAAGTTCTGCTTCCATACGAATTAAACGTGTAAGTAGCAGCCTAGTGGTGCTTATTAAATACACCTGATTAACTGAGCACCAGCAAATGTAACCACATCTGTAATCTATGCCTCTTCTTTCTAAAATGAATATGGCAACACAGCTGAGGTTTGCTAAATTACATCTGGAAAAAACAAACACAGCACATCAGCATAAAATCCTCATACCAACTGTCAAGCACGGTGGTGGAGGAGTGATGATTTGGGCTTTTTTTTTACAGCCACAGGACCTGGACACCTCATAGTCACTGAGTAGAACATGAGGTCCTCTGTATACTAGAATACTCAAAAGACAAATTTGAGGCCATCTGACTGACAGCTTGACTGGAACTGGGTCGTGCAACAGGACATTGAGTCCAACTACAGCAGCAAATCCACAACAGAATGACTGAAAGGAAAGAATCAATGTGCTGCGTTGGCCCAGTCAAAGTTGAAACTGCAACCTGATTGCTTTGGTGGGACCTCAAGAGAGCTGTGCATGAATGAATGCCCACAAACCTCAGTGAACTGAAGCACCTTTGTAAAGAGGTTTGCCAGAGTTCCTCCACAACAGTGTGAGAGACTGATGAAGTCAAACCGAAAATGATTACTTCACGTTATTAGTGCTAGAGGTGGTTCTACAAGTTCTTGAATAATGGGATTGTGCTGCCTAGATTTTTTTTCACATATATATATTCATGACAGAAAATAATAAAAGTTACTATAAATGTTAAGTTTTACATGTTTTAGCTCTTAATTTTTTTACTCTACCTTTCAGACATTGACTACGTTCAGTCTAAGTGTCAAATCATTCCTAAAGAAAATACTTTTTATACTATCACCTGAAAAAAAATCATCAAGTTCATAGAAAATATTTTAATAAAATTCAGAGTTATTAGATTGTATTCACACTGATCCATAAGAGTATAATCAGTCAATTCTAATTCAGCTCTGGATACATAACATTAAAAATATAATTTACAAAAAATTATGGGAAATCTCCTTTTGCTCATTTATCCCTGGTTCTTCTCAATAACTTTACAGTGTTATCTGCAGCAAAATATTAAAGTTAAAATATTAAAATATATTTCATCATGGGCATAGCATGGGCTATGAAAATCCAACAAAAAAAAAAAGATATCAATCAATCAATGTCAAGATTCTAATTTTAAAGCAGTTGCGATAGCTTAATTTTACAACAGCAGGCTCAGAATTATTCCACCTGATTTATGTGTTCCCTCAGGTTGCCAATCTTCTCAGGCTCTTCCAGATCCCTCAGATAAGCTACGCTTCAACGAGTGCCAAACTCAGCGACAAGACGCGGTACGATTACTTTGCCCGCACTGTGCCCCCTGATTTCTACCAGGCCAAAGCCATGGCTGAGATCCTGCGGTTCTTCAACTGGACCTATGTGTCCACCGTCGCATCCGAGGGTGATTACGGGGAAACTGGTATCGAGGCTTTTGAACAAGAGGCACGCATGAGAAACATCTGTATTGCCACTTCAGAGAAGGTAGGAAAAAGAATTCATTTGCACATTTCTGTTGTCAAATCGACATGGCTATAAGAAGCAAACAGAAAGAAAAGCTAAACAAAACAAACAAAGCCAAAACTTCCATGTGGAATGTCACCCTGATGTATGGCCTACGGCTGCACCAGCAACAATAAGCAAAGTGCTAAATTTGTCCGCTTATAAAAGTTTGTCTTTACGTTTTATCTCATCCTACACCAAATAGGGTTTAATATCACACTGGTGTTATCAGTCGTGAACCAGAAAATGAAAGCTTATCTCCAAGAACTCATTCCGGGTGCTTTCACAGTCACATTTTTCATCTAATTTGCTACAGAAATGCATGTTGGTATGAGACTGTGAAATATATCTTTTTTTGTCACGTTTCCGCCTATGATTTATGTGATAAATAATTACGAATAGGGAACATAAGCAGGAGGAGCATGTACAGTATGTCTCTCATTAAATTGCAGCATGTCTCCTCTTTGTCCAGGTGGGACGGTCTAATGCAAAGAAGTCCTATGAAGCTGTGATCCGTCAGCTCCTCCAGAAGCCAAACGCCCGCGTGGCTGTTCTTTTCCTGCGAAGTGACGATGCCAGAGAGCTGCTGGCAGCTGCTGCCAGGCTCAACACCTCCTTCATATGGGTGGCCAGCGACGGCTGGGGTGCGCAGGAAAGCATTGTCAAGGGAAATGAGGTCACAGCTGAAGGAGCCATCACGCTTGAATTGGCAGCCAATCCCATACCAGAATTCAACCGCTACTTCCTTAGTCTGAACCCTGTCAAAAATCATCGTAATCCCTGGTTCAAGGAGTTCTGGGAGCAGCGGTTTCAGTGCTCTTTTGGGGGAGGAGGCGGAGTGGGCTTGGGAGAGACACCTCCCCCACCATGTGACAAGGACTTGGCGATGGACAAGAATAACTTTGAACCCGAGTCCAAGATCATGTTTGTGGTGAATGCCGTGTATGCAATGGCTTACGCCCTACATAACATGCAACGTAGCTTGTGCTTTAACACCACCAAGCTGTGTGACAGCATGAAGGCCTTGGATGGGCGCAGACTCTACAGGGATTACATCCTTAATGTCAGCTTTGCAGGTAAGAGAGCTATAGCACGGCAAACAGAATGAAGAGCGACAAGGTGTTGAAGTTTTATGAAGAATAAGAAGTAAATGTTGGAGAGGAAGCTGGTGGAAAGACAGCAGGACATCGATGGGAATTTTCAGTCCCTAGTTAACAGTCCTCTGTGAAACAATACAGGGATGTTGTCCTTCTCCTCAGCCAAAGCAGCCGCGAACATAAAAAGTACTGAAACAAATCCACTTAATTGCTATGTATTGTCAGAGCCAGCTTGCCATTGACACCTATTACCCATGCGTAATTGATACGACACTTGAAAGTTGCTTTGAGGAATGAGAGCTTCAGTTAATCCGTCAGCCATATTCTTCTCTCTTGCACTAATAAGATTGTGTGTGTTATAATAGCTCCTATAGCAGGCTGCCTGTCTGTCTGTCAGTCTCTGTAGAGTTGGGAGTGAAGAGACAGAGGATTGGCTTGACTGACAGATGGCGTACAAAGGAAGCGTTATAAATAAACTGCTGTGTCTCAGGGACTGACACAGGTTTAGAGGTGCTTATTCCTCCACCAACCGTGACCAGGAGCAGACATCAAAACAGCCAGACAAACAACACTAACACGGCAGATTTGCCATGGGACGCTGGGGAGAGAGAGCAGCAAGGATGGATGGAGGATGAGAAAATGGCATCACCTATGAGGGGAGGGGGGGAGGGAGCTTACAGATAAGAGTGACAGGCAGACTAAAATGAGAAAAGAGAGTTTGGGGTAAGGTAAGAGAGCGTAAGACAGAAAAAGAGATAGGGAAAGAAGGAGGGAGAGAACAAGTGAGCACCGAGGCAATTCCGGAGTGGGACGGCATGCGTCAGCAGAAGAAGAGAATTCTCTTTGAAATTCCCCATCTTCATTTCTGCTACAAATCAAAGTGGAGCATTTCTGTCTGAGAAGAAGAGCGAGTATAAGATAGAGAGTGAAGAAACAGTCAAAGCAATTGCAGTTGCATCCTCCACTTGGCACCGATGATCCCACTCCATTATAGAGTACATACAGTGAGAGATGGGAAAGATATGCAGATTTACACACACGGGAAGCTGACAAATGCTCTGGAGTGGGTTTTGGGGCAGAGGAGAGAAAAGCAGGGAAAAGCAGAGGACAGCAGATGAGAGAGAAGGTGTGAATCCCTCTGTGACTTTCCTACATCTCTATGTCTGATAATACACTCCCTCTAACTGATGTATGTCTGCGAATTGCATGTTTTTATTCTTCAGCTGGTAAGAAAGAACAGCAAATACAAACAACCCGAGTCCTTTTACAGTGACAGTGCTGACAGAATGACAAGCAGCTGTATTGGTAAAAATCCATTCAGAGAAACTGTGCTGATAAGAGCTCAAACTACGTGGAAGACGGTACAGTTAAACTGGGAACTTGCGGCAGTGTTTGTTTTGAGGTATTGGTTCGCCCAGAATGACTCACTCTCGCTCTCTGCTGTACATATACATCCTTCCGACTACAGTATGTAAGGAAGAAGCTGAGGTGAGTTGAGGTTGAATGTGGGGTATGAATACTGCAGCATCACCATCCGCAGTGCTCTCAGTCTGAACTGTAGCAGACGGAAAACCAACGCTCTTCAGTGCTCTCCGTCTCCCTCCTTTCGCCTTCTCTTATACACACATGCAGGTTTATTGCACAGTCTTTGCATTGCATCAAAATCGGAGCTTCCTTATAGCTTCCCACTGTCCCATAGGACTGTGTTCTTAAATGTAATAAGACTGTTGTTTTATTAGCTTTTACTGACATTGTATGTGGTGCCCTAATGCACTATGCTGTGTTAAAAGCAGTGTTTTCATATGCGGCTCTCTTCATCTAATCTCGTCTTGCTAGTTGCTATGGTAATGAAGCCGACACTATTGCCAATTGTTGAAGTGATCCGCTAGATCATGGGAACTGCTCCTTACCAACTAGTAACAGACACAGAGGCGTTTTTTTATGCATTTTTATGAGGCCTTACAACATGCTTCATACGCAAAACGTAGACATACATACACACAAGAGGCACATAAACACCTTCCTAACAGTCTTTTTTACAATGAGGTGGCTTGAAATGCTTGTTTTTCTACCAGCATGAAATTGCAGACACCCCCAACCCACACACTTCTCAAAGCCATCATTCAACTCCCACCCACCCACCTCCCCGATCTGCAGCAAACAGATCAGTATATACACACATGCATGCAGTCTTCTGTTCAAATAGTGGTGATAGATGTGATATTCCCCCTTCTCTCTTTCTCTCTATGTGTGTGTGTGTGTGTGTGTGTGTGTGTGATATGTCTGTGTTAGCAGAGGCGGTGTGCCTTCAGGGCCATATTGAGCTTGCTGCAACGTTTAGATGCTAGAGAACAACCTTCACTCATTTTCTCTCCCTCGTTTTTCCCTCAGTCTCTTTTCCTGTCTCTCTGTCTTTGTCGCTGTCTGTCTTTCCGTCACTCTTTCCCTCCCACCTCATCACTCCGTCTTTTCTAGATGCTTGTCCCCTTTCTTTTTCTCACCCGGAAAGTGTCCTACTCTCTCCTACATTCAAAAACAGCACATCCCACTCAGACTTCACAAGGTTGCTCTCCTGCCTCCACTGCCTCTCTGCGCCAGTCTGCTTCTCCACTCCTCTCCCTCACTTTGCTCATCTGTCCATCCAGCCTTCACCTATTCTCTGTTGATTCCTCTCTCTAAAGGCTCTCCTTTCCATCCACCTGTATCTCAGCTACCATGACATCAGTTTCTTGCTTTTCACTTTTGCTATCTCCTTTCTCTTTCTCTTGTATTCTTCTCCCTCTACTCGCTTGTCACTTCCCTCCTTTCTTTGCCCTTATCTTGTCTCTTGGCTCATCCTCCATCCCAGCACCTTCTGTTTTTCTCTTGCCATTTCTTTCTTTTGTCTCCTCTATCTCACCACCTTTCTTTCAGTCAAGCCTCAGCTCTCTTCCGCTACATTTTACCTCCTATACATTTCTGTCCCTTACTCTAGACTCCCTTTTCTCTACCCTATCTGTCCTCTGTTCCCCTGTGGCCTGTTGTTCTGTGACCCAGTCAGCGCCTCCATCCCCTAGGACCAAATCCACAGGGAGAACAAATATAACTAATGTGCTCCCTCTGTGTGTGAATTTGTGACATGTGAGTGAATACCTGCATACATATCCGTATGTACTGAGGGGATATGAGTGCATGTATGTGTGAAGTCACGTAAGCAAAAACAAAAAAAAGATTTACCCTCTCCACATGAATCTGTACACTTCACTTTCACCGCTTTTAGATGACTTATTCCTATTTATTCATCCCAAGCCGCCTTTGCCTCCTCTCGCTCTCTCCCCCTGCCTTTAATACCCACAATCCCCCTTGGGCTTTGCTTTAGCCCGACATGGCCGAGAACATAATTAATTTCTCAGCTTCTGAATGAAAAGCCTGTTTTCACCATGCTTCTAATTAAGCTAGAATAATAAGGTGTTTCTCAAGTTAGTGGGAATGCTAAGTGTTTCGCAAAAATTAGGGTTCTGGTTAGCCTGCCTTATAACTACAGTTTGTCTTGCTTAAGTTGATTTGCTTTTTCTTTTTTTCCCTCTTTTTTTGTATTTTTTCTGTTTAATTTTCATTTCTCCCAGCTGTCTAATCAAGTGCAATTACAAAAATGAAAGAGTTTGTTGCCGATGCAGTAAGATAGTTGTATATTTAGATTTGGTCGGGACAAAGCATGCCCTATGTTTCGCTCAACCTGTGAGCCACAGTTTCTAGTGTACTTGTAGTGTACCACATGAAACATGAATTGGCTGACAGTATTGCTGGATGTCAGCGAGTGAGGCTTGGTCTTTTGTTTGCTGATGACACTTCACAGACATGAAAAGTCACCTGGAGTGTGGATGAGGTGACACAGAATCACCTATAACACTGCATTAGGTTGCGTTAAAAGATCCGTTACACATGGAAACCTAAGAGCCGCCGTTAGGAAGCATCGCTACAAATCATTCCGTCAGTTTATTGTTCAGCATGTTGCTCTGATGTAACAGAAACATGTTGTTGAAAAGTAGCTGACAGATCAAGTTCCTTTTAGCCACACTGCTCACTTATGGTTACAACCACACTAGCAAATGGCAGTGTCAGTCTGTCAGCCTGTCTGTGAGTGTACAGTTTGGTCCTAAGTGCAATATCTCAACAACTATTAAGTGATTTGCCATGAAATCTCATACAAACATTCATATTCTCATGAAGATGAATCACAGTAACTTAGTGTGGTACAGTTCAGGGTTGGGAAATCTAAATCCCTTTAACTTTTTGGCTCATCTTCAGAGTCACACTTTCACACTGTCCAAATAAATCAGATGTCATCTAACGGGATACCCCAATACCCTATTTTTTTAAGCAGGTTAAACAGGCTTTTGTGCACATAGGAAATAATATGAACAGGCTTTTAAAAAGCATTTTATAAGCAGCACTGTTTCATAAACACTGCAGGTCAAAAAAGATCATTTGCATGTTTGCCAGACTTGAACACAAAGACCTGTCACAGTGCTTCAGCTTTACTATAAAGAGGCTGAGGTTTTGTTGTGGTTTCCAGCTTGTTAAATGAGTCTAACTTTATTTGATATTAGAGATTTCAGTTTTCTTTGTAAATTCAGATTTTTTTCCTAAATGTGACTTGCCTATGCTGATTTTCCCAGTTCTGATTTTCTTTCTAAGAACAATAACTGACAGCAAATAAAAATTACATTTTTTCATTGCAAAATATTATTTTATAATAAAATAAATTATACAGAAATGATCAAATTAAACTTTATGCTTCCCCCAAAACTGCAGTAACTTACAGGACCTTGTCTGATTTAAATAACTGAAAAATAAGTGCTCTACTACCCGAAAGAGATACAAATAATTAACTGAAAATGAGTTGATGTACACCCATCTTCAGCTGGCATTTGGGTGTAACAGACTCATACAACAATGTTAATTTAAGGTGTTTGAATCATTTTCCAGTGTGTTTATAACTTTAACAGATAACAGGACATCAACCACTTTTTCATTTGTCTCCATAATTTTCCTCATAAGTGCTTTGATCTGTTGCTCATACCGAGGCTCATATAGAGGCTGCAGGCGTGTGGCTGACTCTGTGCACTGGATAGCTTTAGCTTTAGCCACTTTGGTGGCTTAAAATGTTTGTATTCAGCTGGGTGAGGGTAATTTAAGTGCCTGATTAGGTTTGTTGTTACAAATGTTTTCGTACTTGTCCACACATGGTTTACTTTGGCAAACTTTGAAGACAAAGGGACGACTGCGCTCTAAAGAGCTTCCATGCTAACAATATGTTAATGTGTGGTTATGAGTGTGCACTATTTGCTTGC
This sequence comes from Oreochromis niloticus, assembly GCF_001858045.2. NCBI lineage: Eukaryota > Metazoa > Chordata > Actinopteri > Cichliformes > Cichlidae > Oreochromis > Oreochromis niloticus. The sequence goes on along the minus strand of NC_031972.2, from coordinate 54,819,864 downwards.
CCCGCTGTGCGTGTAGCATGTGTTGCGCATGCATGAAACAGACCGGCTCATAATTGGACATATGGCCCATCACCAGACTGGGCAGAGACTGGTTCCCTGTTCGGTCCATCAGTGCAACTGAATTTAATACGTGCATCTTCATAAGATAAACAGATCTCAATGAGTATCGCTGACGTTAGAGTTGCATGTGTTGATGTTTACCAAGACTATATTTAAAGGACATGGCTACTATTAGTTGGTATAATATGGCAAACCTGTTGATAGTAAAACCACATTTGTGGTGCCCTAACTTGCTGTAATTGGAGATAAAGTATCTGAATTTCAAGCTCAGGACTACGCCTCCAAACACGCTCCTTCCGGTTCTCATCTATATATGTTCCCCCAGTTCTACAAGCTATTTGTTCTCGTTTATGCGCCCCACCATACCTACCCTTTTCAATTCTTTAATTTTTTCACTTCTATTTAGTGCATGGGGATCTGCCAGGCCCAGGAGCCGCCGCCAGTCCCCTTCGAGGCCTTCCCCAAACCGCGGCTCAATTCATGTCCAAGCCATTCACCTTTATCTACTAAAATGCTGTCAAACCTCAAATGAGGACGTGGGCCCAGCAAGTGAATTACATGATCAGTATATATAGAGAGAGAGATAATTGTAACTATTTGGGAAATCAGGAAATCCTAAATATATTTCCAAAAAAATTCAACAAAACAGACTGCAGATGTGGACTGACAAATATTTATTAATCGTTTTAGCTACTATTTAAATGGCCAGTCTCAAAATTTCAGCATGCTCAGAAGCTTGATTCAGTGAGTCTATGGCCATAGATGCTTAGTCCTGTCAAAACAAAAACCTTTTGTTGTTGTTGTTGTTTTAGTTTTAGTTTTTTTTTTAGTTCAGTCCAGGACAGTGATGAAGAGAGAGAATTTTGTCCATCAGTCAATAACCTGAGCTGCGTGTCTCCGCTCTCTGCAGTCAGTTGAGTCTTGGTGGCCTTCGGTAGCTCTAACTTGCACCCTCATCCACTTTCTTGATAAGCCATTCTGTCATGTCAGCGAGGTCACTGATGTTGGAAATAAGGAGGAATCACCAGTCCTCTGAGTCTATTGCTGCCTGAATGCGATGTGTTAGCGGGAAGTCAAGGACAAAAACAGCACCTTCAAATGGCTCTGTAGGCCAATACTCTTATCTCTTTTGTCTGTATTACACGTAATTACCACATGCAGCTAATTAGGCCTCAGCACATATCTAAGGTCCTAATAAGGTGCAGTTATGATAATTAGCCATTGGCAACGTGTTCTGTCAGTGTGTATGGGTGTTTAAAAGGAGGAGGGCCCAGCTTGCCTTATTGCTTGCTGATATTAGCAGACTTTATTATCTGGCGACGTGCAGCATAATGGATTCATATATCTCCTTTATCTCAAGATATTATCAGCACCTTCTTATTGAAATCATTTTCATTTAGCTGTCACCTAAACATTTAGCTGCAAAATCCAAAGAAGACTTGACAGTTAGAATTTCCTGTGACAGAGGGAGATGAGAGAGGAGAAAGATAGAGAGTTGTGCTGTCTCTGTGATTTATGGATTTCATAAACCCTAACCCCCTCTGCTGCCATCTGACACGCCATTCTTTTCTGAGCACACTGAACTATCACAACAATAGCACAGCTTTAGCCCCTGTCAGTGCTGCGTGCACATACGTACACATTCGCACACACACACAGCTAACAGCAGGGTCAGAGCTTTGGTTCTGTCAGCACTGCCTCCCACAGCGCTCAGAGCAATACCTTAGCCATCAAACTGTAAAGCAAAACCTAATCGAGCTTCAATCTTGTGTGCACATCCTTACCCGTACACACATGCAAACTTTTCAGCCCAACAGCTTATTCGCAATCTGTATCCTGATTCACTCTACTGATCCCAGGCTGTATGTATGGAGAATGAATTTGGCCCACGATTTATTCAGTTACCCAAAGACAAAGAGATATGAGGAAGGCGGCATAGCATCATCAAAGCATGCTGCACGGTGAGGACCGAGAGCCTTGTTACAAATTGAAGAACGGTGCTTTATAAACCCAGCATACACTGTGATTTCTCTAGTCACATCATCTTTCGACAAGGCACCACCGTATAACACGCAAGCCTGTGTGTCAGCAATACAGAGCTGACTGCTCTGCTGTAAAGGACAGCGATGGCACCGTAGGAGTGGCATACACTTTGTCTGTGTCAAAACAACCAAGTTTCAGCACTGTCAGGTCCGGCGCTGCCTGCAAAGCATCAATAACTTACTGTTTTCCCAGTCCATAGCCCTTTTCTATTTGTTTTTTTAATGGTGACCGCACATCCTGCCAATTTTACAATCTCTTCTGTTCCCACATCCTCAGGGTAGATGGTAATCCTTTCATAACAACATGTATACAAACCAATTTGGCAGTTTCAGCAGTGTACCTCACTCACAGAAGAGACCCAGAGGCTAAATCTATCATTGTGTGGGTAGCTATAGCATTACCAAGGGATTCAATTCTCTGCTTCCATGCCTATATGGCTTTATGGGCAGCTTGTTAATGATGCATCTGGTAATAAACTTTGTCAGATCTGATTTTAGAACAGCAATTTTGTCCCTAGGTGACCTTATGGACAGGTGGGAGGCCAGCGACACACACATCACCAAGCATACTGGGCATTTATAGCCTCTTAGAAAACACTTTTGTGACTGGCTGGTCTTCAGTAATGAAAACACTTTTGTAGTGCCTTTCACTATCTGTTTTGGACTCCTAAGGCTTACTGACCATTGCTTATTGTCCCTCTCTTCACTGCTGCTTTTAAAAGACATCAATGAGACCTCAATAAGGTGATTGTTTGTGATTGTTAAGCTTTGATCTCCTTTCCCACTGGGTTTATCGCCTTTTTTCCACTCTTTGTCTCTGTGTTCTCTCTTCAGCCCCATTTTCTCCTTCAGGCAGCGAGACAGTAGTGAAGTTTGACACCCAGGGGGATGGCATGGGCCGATACAACATCTTCAGCTACCAGCACTCTGGCGATCGTTATGGTTACGTGCCAGTAGGTGAATGGGCAGAGAGTTTAAGTCTGAGCAGTGATTTAATTCGCTGGCCCAGAGAAGTAGTGCCCACGTCGCAGTGCAGCGACCCCTGTGAGCGCAATGAGATGAAGAAAATGCAGGCAGGTAGGACGGTGAATTTCATTAATTTCGTCTTTGTTGTAGTGACAGTCAAGGTAGCAGCACCTTTGGAAAATCTGCCACAAACTGTTCGTATTCCTGTTTCCCAGGTGAGTACTGCTGCTGGATTTGTACAGCCTGTGAGCCTCATGAATACCTGGCTGATGAGTTTACCTGCTCGCCTTGCGCTCCTGGCCAGTGGCCCACTGACGACCTGACATCCTGTTATGACCTTCCCGAGGACTATATTATGTGGGAAGATGCCTGGGCTATTGGCCCAATTACCATTGCATGTGTAGGGTAAGTGACAGGGATTTTGAAAATCTACGAATCGCTGTTGCAAACACAGAAAACTGGACAGAAGTAGCTCACAACAATAAGTAAGTGGGGAAGAACTTAGCATATGGTCAGCCGAGGCTCAGCGTCATACAGATACAGAAATTTTTCATAGCTATGCACAGACAATGACATGAGCATATACTGATATCAGAATATTTTGTTGATTGTTTAAGTAAATTTTGATATTTATAGCCATGCTTTATGTGTGTGACAGCATATAAGCAGTGACTTCATGACACTGATTGTCTGTCTGGCTGCAACTTCCTCCCTGTCCCCAGATTCATGTGCACCGGCCTGGTGATTTGGGTGTTCATCAGACACAACAACACACCACTGGTGAAAGCATCAGGTAGAGAACTGTGTTATATCCTCCTCTTAGGAGTCTTCATGTCCTACGCCATGACTTTCCTCTTTTTGGCCAAACCCTCTCCTGCCATCTGTGCCCTGCGCCGCCTTGGCCTGGGCACATCATTTGCTGTCTGCTACTCCGCCCTTCTCACCAAAACCAACAGAATCGCCAGGATTTTCAATGGTGTGAAAGACGGAGCGGGAGCCGTGAGGCCACGCTTCATTAGCCCATCCTCTCAGGTGAGTGATTGCAGCATCATGTCTATCCATCTGCATCAGTCAGATGGATGGATGGATAGACAAACAGTAGATCTCGATGACCTTACTTCCTCTTTTCCCTTTTTTTTCCAGGTGTTCATCTGTCTGAGTCTAATCTCTGTCCAGTTAGTAATGGTGTCAGTATGGCTGCTGCTGGAAGTCCCCGGCACGCGTCGGTTTACATTGCCGGAGCGACGACAGACCGTCATCTTGAAGTGTAATGTACGTGACTCCAGCATGCTGCTGTCACTGGGATATGATGTGCTCCTGGTCATCTTGTGTACTGTGTAAGTGTGTCACAGCTAAACTCACAGACATTGATTATTACCCAAAAGGCACTATATAAAATATAAAGTAGTTTATGTTCTACAGCACATCAAATCAGGAACTGCTGAAATGAAAAAGTATTTCGTCAACTTAAAAATGTGATTCTCTTCTCCTCTAGGTATGCCTTTAAGACCAGGAAGTGCCCTGAGAACTTCAATGAGGCCAAATTTATTGGATTCACCATGTACACCACCTGTATAATTTGGCTGGCCTTTCTTCCTATCTTCTATGTTACATCCAGTGACTACAGGGTATGGTTTTGAACATACACATGCATGCACGAGTGCGTGTTTCTGTATTTAAGGAGGACACTGAACTGACTCTAGCCCAACAAGATGCAAGCCTAACCTTAAAAACTATCTAGCAGCAGCACAACTGATATCACACTCGTGATGGTATGCTTATGGTCCAAATAAAAAGCAGAATTAAATACTCTGGGCTGTTTGTGCTAAATTAACCATTGGCAGTTTCATATTTACTGTTTTTTTCCCATAGACTGCAAAAGTTATATGTAGACATTTTGATGTTATATGTTGTATAAAGAGCTTTGAGTGCTCAGTTAGAGTAGAAAGCTGTTTCATGTTCCACCTTAAAAGTTTTTTATTTCTGTGATAAAGATGAGCGTTTTACCATGGTAAATGGTAAATGGCCTGTATTTATATAGCGCTTTACTAGTCCCTAAGGACCCCAAAGCGCTTTACATATCCAGTCATTCACCCATTCACGCACACATTCACACACTGGTGATGGCAAGCTACGTTGTAGCCACAGCCACCCTGGGGCGCACTGACAGAGCCATGGGAGTCTATGGCAACTGACTCAATTTGGTGTTTCAAGTATGTAATGCGGTTATGTGAGCAGTTTTTATCTTCTCAACATGATTTTTTTTAAAGAGTCACAGCTAACAAAGCAGGAATCACATAGGTGTAGTCACAACTTAAACAATTCCTAATCCTATTGGCAGATGTCCCAGCTGTGCAGTACTGGGAGTGACACTTAGACGAGCTCTGTCAAACTGCTGACACATGTTCAGATTTAACAGCAAATGGGAGTGAATGTTCACCTGAGCCATACAAATCTTAGGCATACACACACACACCTTATATACACACTCCACAAATGCACACGTTGTATCAAAGGGCGCAAGAGAGGAGTGCTGATAGAGTGCTGATGCCAGGGCTGCTCATTTGATCCCCGTAAAATGTCAAATAAATGACCATCTTTCGCTCACTCTCATACTCTCTCTATCTCTCCTCTCCACCCCTCTAAATATGTATTTTTTGACGTAATGTTACTGTAAGATTAGACAGATATGGGAAAAACATCTCCAATATGCATACCCGCCCACTCACATAAGTATGTACATACATACTCAGAGGAGACGTTGAAGGGTTTATTGCTAATATGCTCAAATGTACTGTGATCTCACTGGGAATTGCTGTTATTCAAACATCTGTAACACTTATGATAACGATTATGGCGGGATACAGCAACTTATAGTGCGCACTGCTGCATGCTGGAGATCAGGAATCAAGAGAGAATAAGAGTGTACTTACTTGGCATTGATTTCACAGAGAATAAAATTAAAGCTTCCCTCCAGTGAGAGACTTCAGTTTGGCCACTGTGGTCTCTGTTGATTAAGTCTTTTATTGATAGATTCTAGTAAGTGTTATAAGCTAACAAAGTATGCTAACAAAGACTCTCACTTTACATGCATGATTATCTGCAGCGTGTGCAGACACAGGGATCCATTTCTTTAGTGTCTTTAGCAGCATTTGCTTTCATTTCTAATTCTATTCAAAGCACTTTGTCATAAGCACTCAAATGTGCCTTTGAAGTATTTTCATTATTATAGATTGTTATCATTAAATTAGCTTGTAATAGCAACTGAAACAGTGCAAAAGCATGCATGTTAGGATAACTGGCAAGTCTCAGCTGCAAATGTTAGCAAAAACGATTTACTCCATGTGACAGTGATAGACTTGCAAACTGCTCACAGTGTGGCTGATAGCTAGATCGATGGATGCATGGATGGATGGGCAACTGATAGGTCTTGTGCTAACCTGGCTACTAATTACTGTCTTCTTCTGTTTCCTCTGCAGGTTCAGACTACTACCATGTGTATCTCAGTCAGCTTGAGTGGCTTTGTGGTGCTGGGTTGCATGTTTGCCCCCAAGGTCCACATCATCATGTTTCAGCCCCAAAAGAATGTAACCAGCCACAGGCTTAACCTTAATCGCTTCAGTGTCAGCGGGGCTGCCACCTCATATGCATCTCATGGTAGGTCATTTGGTTATATGCGCAACATTCTGTACTCAACAAAAAGTCCAATATTTTCCTGTCTATTGCTATTTATAATATTCCCAACCTCCTTACTTACTTAACAGTTGGCAGCCATTGGCATGTTTTCATGAAATAGTGCTTCTTTTTCCCCCTGGTGAAAAATCCCTGGTGATTGTGGCCAAAAAAGCTTCATCTCTGACCTATCCAGATGTTGCTTTGCAAACATCAGACACTGATTTTAGTGATGAGGTCATAGGTAATGTTTTATTCCTGATGACTCTTTGATGTAGGGACCCAGTTTGTGCATTAGTGCTGCACAGTGGAACAGCGCACCACCACGCCTATTTTAGCTAAAGCTTCCAGCAACTGTTTTGTAGTGGGTGGTTTTGATTAGACTTCCTGCCCAGCAGACCTGCAGTTTTATCTGAACATTTTCTCTCAGATGCTGTCTTGATTTCCACAGTTTCTGTAAACTCACGTTGCTTAATGGTATTTTGGATAGTGGAAACTAAAACTAAAAGAACTTGTATTTATAGACTCCCTTGAATTGTAGATACCCAAACCAATTAGCTTATTTCCAGATCACCCTGGTTGGTGAGTGTTTCCACAGGGAGAATTGTTTTCACCTGACAACTCCTAATGTCAGTAAGTTCCTGTGAGTAATTCAAGACTTAGTAAAAATGTAAAATATGTTAAATGTGGGGGGTTTTTTTTATTGCTGCAGGGTCATTTCTACTGCAAAATATGAATATTTATGTATCTTGTCATTCTGTATGACAAACATTTTTTTTTTCTTTTACTAGTTTGACACCAACAAAATTGAATATTTAACTATGCTTTTTTCTATCTGTGTAGTTGTATTTTCCCTTTTAACCCCCTTGTTCCTTTTTCCTTTTCTAGCTTCTGTCAGCGCCCACTATGTTCCCACTGTGTGCAACGGGAGAGAAATTGTAGACTCCACTACTTCCTCTCTGTGACCACATCCAGTCTACTCTCCAAATCTGCCCCCTGCGACTGTTAGCCAGTTGATGAACATTATCCTCTTCTTTGCCCGCCTCACACACACACACAACGCTCACAGATAAACATTCACATATGTGCACATACACGCACAAACAAGCAGACACCTTCCTTGTGGACTAGAACTGTATCGTTTCACATATGTAGAAAGTGTGTAACTATATGGAAATTATTTTCTAGGGATGTATATACATGGAAATCAAAAATTGTTGTATGTAGAGAAACAAAAGAACAAAAAAAGTTTTTAGGAGGAATTTTTGGAGCCTTTGTTTTTGATAGCTTTGTTATGATGCAGTGTAAATAGACATGCGCTTACTCATGGTAGGAGGGGCTGTGTCCCTCAGTCTGGATGCACATTTGTGGCTCTGCTTGCCTCACCTGCAATACCCCACAGACTTTTTATTCTCATGCTTTTTTGTAGGTCTCATTGTAATAACAAATTATGTATGTATTTCTATTGTGTATCTGTACATTTGTATATTATGCTACTGATGGTTCAAACAGCACAATGTTGATGGTCTTACAACCCTAGAGTGAATGTGGACTAAAGCATAACCTGGACTGGTTAGAACAGCTGGAATGGACATGCATAAAAAAAATCTCTCAAATTCATCAACTTTCAGTTTGAGAATTCATCCGTTCACATCTTTTTATAGATGTGCTTTGCATCCTAGATCTATTTAAGAACCTAATGTGGTTGTTTTTTGCGGGAAGGTATGTTTTGCTTTTGATACAAATGTTCATTTTTCTATTTCTAATCATAGAATCCCTTTATCTTAATGGCCATAGTTCCAGACATGTGTTCACCAAAGCAACAGTATTTTACTCCCACTCTTAAACTGCTGCTTCTATGGAGGATTTCTGTAATGGATTGCTAATAATAACTAATAGCAGGGCTGAAAAGATACAGTACAACAAACACCTTTTTTTTCTGCCTCAAAACTGTCAACACAGACAGTGCAGCAATAGTTGTGTCGGCAAAAGCAAACTGGTGTCTTACCCTGTAATTATGAACTTTATGTACTCAAATGACTCAAACGCTAATGGAGGAAAATGGTCTGCTTTCATGAATACATGCTGAATTTCTCCAGCTAGAGGGGAATGGTAGCTGATGTTTCTGTGCCCCATAGATACAGTATGTGGTGATGTTTTGAATATGGCTATGTGCCTTAATGTAATGTTTGATAGTTCTCCAGGTAGAAGTTGTAAAAGATCAATTTTACATTACCAGCTGCAAATCCCTGTTTGGTGACTGGAAAAGTGGGCTAACTATAGAGAACATGCAGATAGTTTTATTTCCTAGCAAGCCTTCTGCCACTGATTGTGTACCTGAATTACTAAAACGGCGACTCGGAGGAATCCCTGGGTTAAAATGGCTTTCCCTACCACCCATATCTTTCCCAGTCTGTTATTAAAAGGGAAAGGGTATTTCTGATATATATACCCATATATTTTTACAGCATAGCATCTCCAATAAAATGAGGGAGGGGGAGAGGAGCTCATATACCATTAAGATTGAGTCTTTGACTCACTGAGTTATTGAAGTGTGCAGTTTACATATCTGTGTTAAATGTGTTGATGTTGAGAGGCACAGAGGAGCAGCTGGCTTTGGCAGTCCCAGAGAGGCTCACGAAAGGAAGCAGAGCACACAATGTCAGCTGCTGGCTGATCCCAGCTAACAAAAGGATGTTAGAGAAGAACTCATATCCATAAAGTATATCAAATTTATCAAAACATCCACACACATCAAACTGTCTGTTTCAAGCTGGAAATGTTGCAGACTCGCTGCTGGGTGACAGTTCTGAGGTGGTGGAATAAATGAATGTTGCGAGAAAATCTAAATATTAGCAGAGTAATTTAGCATATTTTCTTTTTAAACAAGTGACTCATGCAATAATTTATTGCATTTAAGGTGGTAGTAAATTATTAATAAATTGATCTTAAATGTTTACATATAATATGCTGTCTAGAATAAAGTGTGACTGTTATATTTGATGTTTCCAGCAAAATATGTGATCGGAATCACTCATTTCTCCCCTCCGGTCGAGCATTTTCAAACTATTCTCTCAAATTTCATACAGCAGATGTGGGTAGAACTGTTGAACATTCATCTCGTGACTGGTCTACACCTTTGCGCTGCCTGTCTCCAAGAGCACCCTGTGATTATCACACTGAATGATAGATTGAAAGAATTTCAGAGGATGCGCCAAGATGAGCCGACCTACATTGGGGCGTGTGTGTTAGGTGCAGAGAGCAGCAGGAGAGAGCGCTGTGGCAGAGCAGAGGGAAGCTGCTGCTGGATTATGTAAAGCACTCCCACAGCCCAGAAGTCACAGTGCTTCTATGGAAGCTCAAAGCATCTCAGAGATTCGCAGTCTTTGTTAGAAGAAGGCTTAGCCATTCACTCAGTGGTCCTGCTCCCACAAGATACACCCAGCATGGCACGTTGCTATGGACAACCACCATCACATCCGCTGCTGGAATGTCTGTTTGTCCGCATGAAGAGGAGGGGTGAGGAGTTGCCGAAAAAGGAGGAAAAGAAAAACGAGTTGCTGGTTCTGATTCAAATTGGCAGTGACTGATGAGATTTGGCTCTGCGAGTCCCTGTACCCTACTCCCAGCTTTTAATAGTTGCACAAATAGAGCACTTAACCCTGTTCTCCACTCATTTAGTCCGGGGACCAGTCTCTGACAACAATCTCACACTCTTCTTTTGACCCCGTCTCTCACAGTCTGCCTCACCCCTTCAACCTTTCCCTCGCCACATTTGTCCACCTCATCTCCACTCGATGTGTGAAACTTGCTACATGGTGGGTCTCAGCCAAGACCACCTAAGCAAGACCAGCAGGCTGCTAGGCCATACTTGAACTGAAGCATTTAGATCTGGGAGCCCATTGCAGGCATGCTGTCGAGGCATAAGGAGGTTTGAAAAGGGTTTAACGGGTGTATGGGAAAATCTGTTGGAACTGAGACGTAGAGGAAACGCTTTACTTTGAAATGCCTCACCTTTCCGAGTTTTACCATGTCATGCACCAAGTAACTCACTCGGGAAGCGTCTTTAATTGGCTTTACTCATGAATGTCCTTTACAAGCAGCCATCCATTATAAACATTGTTCCTCTATTCAGCCTCTGCCAACTGCTGTGTGCTCCACAAAGATCTCTGTGCTATAGCCCCCGCTATATAGCAGAATGTGTCCTTGGCCTCTTTGAAACAAGATGAGATCTCTGCAGGCAAAATGAAGCTGAGGTTTAAGGGACTCTGGAACTGGTCAACCACAAAAGCAATAGTTCCGTGTTTATGGTATGTGCAATAATAAGGCTGTGATGACATCATAATAAAATAACAAGGAAAAAATGCTGGTTTTGTCCGCTCATCCTTCTCTCTGTTCATCTCAGAAAAATATCAATAAATGCAGCTAAAATGTGTGACGAAGTGCAGATACATTCGTCTCTCCAGCAACACTAACAGCCTCTCAACATCACTTTCATATCCACATGGGCTCTATTCAACGTGTGTGTTGCCAAATGTTGAAAGATGGCTCTAACACTCTGCCTCATCTGTTCCCCAATGAAGGCACTCTTGTTAAACCATCTACCAGAGAGCCCAGTGTTTTTGGTAAATGCAGTGTGAAGGTTCAGTCTCTGAAAGTAAGACTTTAAAAGTGTGTATAAAAAAAAAGAGAGATAAAGATGAAGCAGTCTTTTGGTAATTTTCCATTCTACACTGCAGTCAGTAGCTTGTAGTTTGACACAACGTACGTTAGAGAAGCTGTTTTGTTTTGCTTTCAGAAAAGTCAGGGACATGTCAAACTGTTGAAATGAAAATCTTCTAATATTTTATTCATTTTATCTTATTTTACTTTATTATTTTTTACAAGATTACATTATCGTTATCTGTTCTGTAAAACAGGATTTGGACTCTTCTTTTGTATACTAGTGGGGGTCGCCCTCCAGTGGTTAGCTTCTGTAATTACACTTAAGCCCACCATACCCTAGTGTGTTGCGGTTTACAGTAAGGAGTTTTCCAGCCGCATTAAACACTCGAGAATCGTGTACAGGTAAATTTTCAGAAACTTGTACTGAAAAATTATGTTTGTAGGGAAGCAAAAACCCGGAAAAAAATCAGAGAGTACGTTAAATTAAACGACATGAGTTTCCCTTTTAAAATCTTAATGTTTGACTGACCTCTGCAGGACGATATAGTGAATGCCAGTGAAGACCTGGGTGAGTTGCTAAGGAAAAAAGTGGGAAAAAATTGTCTCATCAAATGTATTATTTCTAACCACGAGGGGGATTTTTGTATATCAGTAAGTCAAAGGTAGCCACTTCTGAGCCAGCATGATGATTTGTGCAATGGTAACTTTAAAAAGTAATATATCATTTTAAGGTAATATTGTGCCCTCCGTTGGTAGGATATCATATTACTTTTGAAGCCAAGTGCCAGAGGGGTTTGGAAATACTGAATGCTTTCAGGCCACGATATAAATCTTCTGATTGATGAATGCCATTCATTCCACTCTAACAACCTAATACCAAAACCAGGGAATGAAGTTCTGCCCTATTTGTAAACTTGTTTTGTGATGACTAGTTGGGCACTTTGTAAAATTTAATTAAAACATAATGCAATCATTTGCAAATCTCATAAACATTAAACTGAGACATTTAACTATTTCCTGAACAATATTTGCTTAGTTTGAAATTGATAGCAGCCACACATTTCAACAGCAAAAGGCTGGAAATGTAAGTATTACTAAAAAGAAACATCTGGAGGAACATTTTGCAATTGTGCCAAATTAATTGTGCAACAGGTGAGTAAGATTCTGTATTTTTTGTTTTAAAAAAAAAAAAGCATCTTAGCTAGGCAGAGGTTCACTAATCTGCATCTACAAATTGTGGAACAATTTCAGAATAATTTTCCTTAATGTAAGATGTTCAATAACTCCTCATCTACAGTGCATCAAAAGATAATGAGAATCTGGAGAAATCTCGTTGAGCGAGGCAGAAGGCCAAAAATAAGTACTGATTGTTCGTGATCTTTGGGCCATCAGGTAGCTCTCCATTAACAGACAGATATGATTCTGTAATGGAAATCACTGCATGGGCTTGAGAACACTTCCAGAAATCACTGCAAGCATAATCCAGAAACACGTGTCTTCTCTGGGTCAAGGCTCATTTAAACTGGACTAAGAAAACAGAAATCCCCATTTGTGGTTTGATTGTTTTAAATTTGAAATTCTTTTTTAGGATAACATGGGTCAAATATTTCTCACACCAGAAAACCAAAAATACAAAAAAGAAGACCAGGACTGGTGAGCAGCTAGTGAGTCCATTATCACCTCTCCCAAAATTCCAGCATATGGTCTCCTTTGCTCACATTTATGAGCTGCTGTTAACGTCCCAAGTTTTTTGGAGATATGTTGCTCCCATCAAATTCAAAATGACCTTATTTGAAACACATCACCACTGCAATGTAGCACTATCTCCTGCATCTGGCATTGCACAAATCTCAAAGGTGCTCTATTGGATTTAGATCTGGTAACTGTGGAGGCCAAATGAGTACATTGAACTCACCGTCATGATAAAGAAAACAGCGACATCCAACGTGGCCTTCTGCTACTGCAGCTTATCTGTTCTAAGCTGTGACATGTTGTGCATTCAGAGGTGCTCTTCTACATATCTTGGTTTTAATAAGTGGTTATTTGAGTTACTCTCATTATCCTATCAGGTCAAAGTAGTCTGGCCATTCTTCTCTTACATCAACAAGGCATTTCCCCACAAAGCACTGCCTCTGTGGGGAAATGTAAACCTTGAGGATGGTTGTGTGTGAACCAGACCAGCCTGTCAGGTACCAACAACCACGCCACATTCAAAGTCACTTAGATCTCTTTTCTTTATTTTAATGCTCAGTTTGAACTTCAGCAGGTCATCTTGACCATGTCAATAGGATCCCCTAACAAAGTAGTTGATGAGTGCATATTTCTTCATGAGTTACATTATTGTTTGGCAGTTCTATTTTTTATGGATCCCCCCCATAGTGTTACTGACGATTTGACATAGCTTTTACTAAGGCTGTATTAGAAACAACTTGAATTTTTGGTGATGATCCCATTTAAATAGAAGCAAGTGCACCAGATCTATATAACTGGACATCTGTGAAATGTCTTCATATTTTAATAATGACTGTTTGTGCAAGCTTATATACATATGTTTACAGATGTTTTAAATGTCTCTTTGTATTCCTCTTTTCAGTCTGCAAAGCATGCAAAAGTACTTTGAGTCTAAATAGTATTGAACAAATACATTTGACTTGACCTCAAGTCACATGTAGTTATTGCTTAATTTCTCAGCAGCTTTTTTAATGAGATAATCAAACTGATTCAGGTTATACATAAATACATCATGATTTATTTGATGTACATGGACAGTCCACACCACAACCCAAACAGAATATGGCAAATTCAAATTTCAACTGATCAGTAGTTCTCCTCATTATATAATTTCAAATAAAAAACAACAACAAAAACATGAGAAGATAATGATTGTACATGAAAAGAATAAACCAATCTGTGTTAACATCTGTGGGATACGGAAAGGCAAATCATAGCTTTCCTGAAGATGAACTATACCACAGGCATCAACGAAATATTGGACGATACACAAACTGAAGAGAGAAAAATTGCAAAACAGGACATCTTAAATAGGTCTTTGTCTTACCCTGAGCTCTTCTATCAATTTTTTCCTGAAATAAATTAGAATCAGACAATTATCAGGAAGTGTCAGTCACACACCTGCTTCACAGTCTTTAACTGGACAGCTCCATCGTACCAAGCTTTAAGGCCACCAGGTTAGTGTGACTCGTCTGAACATGGCTCTGATGTTGTGTCTATATGTGTGTGCACATACAAACAGTTGGTGTTCCAGGTATCAAAGCTTATAAAGGGGGTGGTTAGCTAGGGGTCACAAAGTGGGAAAAGTCTCTTGAGGGTCTGATTTCTCCCCTCAGCCCCTTTCACTGTACTTCCACTCTAGCTCCACACCAATGTTTTGGAATGAGCCGAGTTTAGCTGCACATTTTCATAGTTATCTCCATTTCTCTAAAATGAAAATGAAAAGAGAATTATATGGCAACAGTATGTGGTTTTAAAAGTATATGTAAAAGTATAGTGATACTGTGTCTCTCACCTTGGATGCTATGGCTTTGAGTTTTCCAAATAGAGAAGGTTTTGTGTATACAACTTCATCCTCCATGTCTGCCTCATTCTCTCCCTCCATCACAGCACAGCTGTCAGCCACTGGCATTTCACATTCCTTATTAGCAGACATCACCAGCCGGGAGTACTTATACTCCAACCTTGCACAGAGACAAGTGACAGAATCAATACTGCAGAAATTTACAAGAAGAAGAAGAATCTCCACATAAATACTGTGATGTGACAGAGAGAATGGCAAGAGATGGGATTCGGTAATAATGGAGAAGAAGAGACAAAGTTAAGGAAAGAAAAAAGGAGAAAAACAAAACATGCAAAGCTAAAATCTTACAGCAGTGATGAGGAAGAAGGTCAGAAAGGGAGAAGGGGAGACTATTAAGGGGAGTTAAGGGGAAAAAGGAGGAAAAAATTTAATTAAATAATGATGTGGGAAGTTAAAGAACAAGAAGCTAAAGATACCGTTTGTTCTTCTTCCAGAAATAGCAGGTCAGGAAAACGAGCAAAACTGCAGTGAAAGCTCCCAGTCCTGCACCAAGCTGGATCCAGAACTCAATGCCCTCACAGGCCTGTGTTTTCTTAGCAGGCAAGGTCACACCACCCATGCACAGCTTTGGTTCATTCCACACATACAACAAGTCCTAAGGGTGGATATACACATATGAATGGGACAGAGCATACACTGGTAAGTGTAAATAGAAATTTGAAGTGTTTAATAGGTTTGTCTTCATTCCAGCGACCTGCATTTTAAGTGAAACAAAGACTGTTATAGTGCTGACTTTAAGCTTTGGGGGATTTTTCTACATACATGGATATTTTGGATGCTAACAACCTTTAGGCTTGTTAGCATGAACAGTTGTGGAATTATAACCCGTTTGGCTGCTTGACTGGCTGTAAAATTGGATAAGAATTTTAAAATCTGAGGTGAATATAAACCACTTCAAATGAAAGCTGCAGTAAACAGTCTGTTTTAATTCACATTAAACGTGCCTTTAAAAAAAATCTAGTACTCATAGACAAGTATATGTCCACAAACACACCTGATTTCCTCCCTTGCAGACTCCCTCTATCTGATGGTAGTCTCTTTCTGTGCATGTAGGACAAGCCCCTGAGCTCTCCCATAAGAATTGAAAGGTGCAACCATCACACGTTCCAGCAGGGCACTGACTGAAATAGCCAAAGGCACAATTTGTTCAGTAAGCTGGACCACAGTACAGAACAGTTACAAACTGTGATGCAACACATGAAAATTAGAGAGACGTAGATAAGAAAGACCTGGGTACTGAGAGCTCCCCCGTAGTGCTCTTGTCTGGGTTACAGCGAAGTCTCACCACCACGCTCCGACCCAACTCGCAAGATGAAGTTGTGTCCAAAGACCTTACACCACAAAGCACAGAAAGCAAGAAGCTTAAAGCACTGATTTTTTTTTTCACTCTATAAATAATGCCTGTAATGATAGGCACCTGTAGTAAAAGTTGACATCAGGGACTTTCTTGGAGGTCTTGGGAAACAGATCTGGTGTTACACTTATTCCTTCAAGGTTGTCATCCACAGTCGCCCCTGTTAATATTTATAGAAAGTATGACTTAATAATATGTCTACTTTTAATTTGTCTTTAATCTTTTCTATGACAGGAGTCTAACATTTAAAGACCAGCAAAAAAGACCTTTTATATTATACGAGTAATGATCCCCACCAAAAAAAAGGACCTTTTACTTATCATCACATATTAATTATTTTATTCTTTTAAAATAAAAATAGGGGTATAAAAAAGAAATCCTAAATTCAATTCTCTTCACTGCCACCTTCTGTGTTTGATGCTCACTAACCAACAAATGTGTCAGCCAGGTTAATGGACTGCGAGGAGAGGGCTGTGTGGAATCCTCGTCCACTAGCTGGGATTATTGTTGATTGACAGATGAAGGTCGTGATAGCATTGGGCCCTTCTTTTTCTCTCTGGGAGTCGGTGATGGATAGGTCTGTTACATTGTCTGTACATACTGCCAACTGACCCTTAAAGAAAAAGAGAAAATTGCAATGACATTCAATTTGTGCACAACACCTTTAAAATTGCAGGATTTTCTGCGCATTTTCATCTTTGCGCACCTTTCCTCCACAGATACTGATATTGAAGTGATGGAAGTACTTGGTTCCTTTTGAGGTAAAGCTTGGGCCATTCATCAGTGACCCCACTGGCCCAAGTGAGCTGAAGTCAAAAGTCAGAGTGGCATTGCCTTCTGTGTAGGTGAAGTGACAGTCACTATAGCATAAGCTGTGCTCCTGGAAAACAAATACACAGGTATCTGGTGTACTGTCTTACTGATAACAAGAATTTTCTTAATTTCTTTCTCAATCTTACCAACAAACCTTATCACTTTTGCTGGAAGGTCCACAGGATTTGCAGGCATCAGGGCCTGGTGCAGCGTGAGGCATCAGGTACGTGTTAGGTGGACACTCTGTGCACTGGCTCGTACTTGCGTCTATGTAATGCCCAGGTGGGCACGGCACACACGCGGAGCTGGACGGTTGTGCACCGAGGGCACAAACCCGACACCCAGAGGACGCTCCATCAACCGCGTTACTCACGGTGATGGAGTAGATTCGCGCCACATCTTTGACATACTGACGTATCTTAGGTAGAGAGAGATAAATACACATCAGCTAGATGACATGAAATAAAATCTCCAGTGTTGATATATTGTGCAAGACACTGAATGACACTTCCGAATTTATCTTTAGAACCAAAAAGAAGGGAGTACTTTGTGTACCTAAAGTGGTCGGACCTCAAGAACTCAGTCATTTCAGATTTTATTAGCTATTGCACAAATTACAACACAATGACAACAACAACTAAAGCAAGTTCAAAACCAAAAGGAAGAAGCAAAAGTTACTGTTACTCTTACAGTTTTGCACTTTATGATATGTAATAAGGTTTGCAATGATATGAGATAACTAAAACATTTGAGGTAAATTAAATTAGAGTTATATATTTATATATAACTATAATTTAGTGGGAGTGGGAGCTGGAGGAGGTGGCCAGGGAGTGGGAGGTCTGGGCTTCTCTGCTTAGGTTGCTGCCCTAATGACCCAGCCCCAGATAAGTGGAAGGAAATGAATGGATGGATGGAAAGTATTAATGAACATCATTCATTGACAGCTTTGAAGTGAATATAGTTTAAATTAGTTCATATCTGTGTGTAATTGTGTACTTCTACTCACATCCGAAGCTTGGTTAGTCCTCTGGAAGGCCCATGTGTAGGAAACTGAAGCATTCTTTGTCATGATGTGTGTGTAGGTTTGCCTTGTTTTATTTTTCTCCCAAGACTCCACTATTTTTGTACTCTTCCTGTTTACATCCTAAAAGATTCATTAGACAAATTTCTGGTTTGAAAATCTATGGTAGCATTTTTCAGAGCAACAATCATGTCAGGAACTCTTCTCACCATCATGAAGTAGAGCTCACAGTCAGCTGTGCAAGAAGTTTCAAATTCAAATGTAATGCGACCAAATTCTTCCCCTGAATGACTCGACACTGAAGTAGGAAGCCTGATGGCAAATAAACAGAAGCATATGAAGACAGAAGAAGGGAATTAGTCACAACTGAAAGAAATAGCTCAGTGGCAAAAGTGATGGAGGCTAAAAAAACTCAAAGCAACTATCCTTACTTGAATCCAGGAACATGGAGGTTGAGGATGAGGTAATCATTATCAGAGCTTCCGGCTCCAGTCTGGATGTGATTACCTGCAACCTCCCAACCTGAAAACGAAAATAAATAAATAAATAAATAAATATAGTATAATAATGTATAGACATTTAGGAAACTGCATAAACTCTGGTGTATTTGCTTAAAATAAAGATAAACCGTCCCCCTTCCCCCCATGAGCAAAATAAGCTAGTTTGTTGGAGGAGGAGGAAGAGCTGTTGGCATCATTGTTGTCATAGGAGGTGATGTTTTTGTTGTTGGGGGGGGTGCGTTGGTGTCAGCGTTGCAGTTAATGTCATGTCAGTGTTGCGGTTAGTGTCGTGAGGGTGTTGCGGTTAGTGTTGTGTTGCTAATGGTAGCCAAATATTTGCCATGCTTTTTGAGTCATTTCATCGGATTCATCACACAATACAGTGACAAAATAGACCAGAATTGAGAGAAAGAGCAAAAGTGAGCATATCTTGCCATAAACACCTACCATTCATACTGTCACACTTGGAATTGCCGACATTAAAACAGGAAGTCTTCATGTTAGAAGGAAGAACATTCCACCATTTGTACTCATACCCCAAGGTGGGCTCAGAGCCTGCAGGACACTGCTGACATGCTGGGGAACAAACAGTAAAAAATACAATTGGGAAACCGCATGAAACAAAAGCTAAGTGAAAGACAAATGAGGACTGTAAGATAGAAAGTTTTCAGTACGTTTCATGCCATCGGAAAAGGTTCCAGGTGGACATTGTGAGCATGTGGCCGTGTCATTGTTATAGAAACCAGGGTTACAGGGGGGGCAGGGCTCTCGTTCTCCACTTGGAGGCAATGTCACAGCTCCAGTCACATTCTCAAGACAGATCTTAGGTTCAACCCACTTGTATATGACCTGTGTCTGAAATCAGATAGAAAAGGTGTGAGTTGGAATAAAAAGGACAAACTGTGATTATAGAGTGAGTCTCAACAGGCTCTTTAGTAAAGAGGTAGCCTCCTTTCTCTCACCTTGCGCTCTTGGTCACAAGCTGTGTGGATCTGGAAATAATCCTTCATGGAACAGGGAGGTCTGTCCTTACATGAGGAAGATCCCTCAGCTTGGAAAAGTGGGGATAAATTGTATTAATATTAGCATAGGAGATGCAAATACAATTATTTAAAAACAGGAACAATTTTAAGGAGAATTGATTCCCCCCCCCCCATTTCCTTTTATATGGATACAACACTAGTAAACCAGCAGTCGCACAATATCTAAAAGCAGCTGTACTAAATTAAATATGTTTATTCCCTGAATGATCTAGCTATGGAAGAGGACTAGGGCCACTGGGGGAAAAAAAAAAAAAAAAAAAAAATGGGCATGTGTCTTCTTTTCCAGAATTCTGAGAAAAAGAAAGAATTCTGAGATTAAACTCGGAATTCTGACTTTTTCCTCAGAATTATTTTTTCTCAGAATTCTGACTTTTTTTCTCAGAATTCTGGAAAAGAAGAAAAAAAAGACGTGCCCACTTTTTTTCCCCGGTGGCCCTAATTCTCTACCGTATCTAGCTGTATCCAGTCACTTTTAAATTACTTTACTAAACAGAAAATTAATTAAATGCATTATATGATTCTTTATCAAGGCAAAGTTTACCTCAGTAAAGACTCTGGAATTGTCTGTTCGTTCAGCTTACAACTTTAATTTTATTAGATGGTTAAACAGTCTGAACAACTCGTTTGAAGTACACAGAAGAGCTGTATTGCCATATCAGCTGGTTTTGCCTTTTGGTCTTCATAAAACACATCACTGAGAACAGCTCAATTAGAAAATATTAAAAAAATAACATCAAAATACATATCGGTCAACAGTGCACCTACAAGAAATGGCCAATCATTGTCCCAGGCAAGGAGTAGGTTGTGTCATGTTTAGTTCATAATCCAAAGGGGTGCAACTTATTGGCAGTCCTTAATGTTTATCCTGAGATGTGCCTATTTAATATGGTACAGGCCAATTTTAAAAAAAAAAGTGAATAATGTTTTTTTTTTTTTTTTTAAATCACTTGAGTAGAAAGATCCAAATAAATACATTTTCAAAAAGTATGTTAACATTATGTAGCAGTATGTAAAAGTATGTTACAAGATACATCATACAAATAAAATAACCACAATACTTTAACTGAAAAGTCCTCGTTCATACCCCCTGGGAAAAAAAATCAAAACTTCTAGTTCAAGATTCTAGTGCATTGGCTGCCTTCCTATCATATTACATATGTTAGCAAATATACTAACATAAAGATCAAGCATTACTTTTGCTGCCCCAGTTGCCAAAACCTGCTATTCCCTTGCGATCACACGGGCACACTGTGTTTCTTTTTCTAAAGTTTGACAACTGTGACATAAAAATAGGACAAGCTCTATCTATATCCTTTAGATGTGCTTCTGTGAATAGCAGTGATAGCAATTAGGATTCAAAACAGATTTGAAATGGCAAATCTAGCTTTTTATTCATACCTGCATACTGAGTGCTGGTGTTACAGGGAGTGCAGGAACTGGCACCATGGCCAGAATAGGTGTCCCGAGGACAGGGTTCACATGAGGAGGAGCCAGGGACTCGACTGAAAGATCCCGGCTTACACGGAAAACACTCTGATGTGTAGGCAACACCTGAGCGGAGCAGAAAAGATAGAAAGAAGAAGTGATTGTTTGATCTATTTTTTAGTCATTGTTTATAAAGAGAAAAAGAAAAAAGCAAAAGTAACCACCAACCTTCAATATGAATATTTTTCAGCAGTGCAGGATTCACCACTTTCTTTCCCATCGTAACACCTCCGGTCCTCCAGTAAAGGATGTTGGTGCCAGATTTCAGGTTCACCTAGAATAGACATGTCAATGCATCATCAGTTTGGGTTTAAATATTAATAATATTTGCCATCTGAAAATTAAGAAAGGTCATTATATGCGATCAGCTTAATTGCAGCAGCTAAGCTGTAACTCTATAGCGATCTACCTATGAAGTATAAAGCTTAACAGCACAAGTTCAGAAAACATAAACTACAAAGTATGCAGGACAACCGTAACTTTATACAAATTGTTTGTTTTGTTTTCAGAGCATATAATGCCATGCAAGTAAATTCATATATTTTTTTTTTCTTATTAAGGAATTAAAATAGCAGAACAATGTGGAACATTTTCTTGAACCAAACAAGTCTAATCTAACCTGCGAAAAGAAGCAAGGAGCAGTACCACCACTAGAAATCTATCTCACGAAGATCCATATATTACATTTAATTGTATTTTTTAATTCACAGTGCAGAAACCAAAATATGTACGTGCAAAGGCTCATTTTCAGCATGAGTGGAAAATTACTGGAGACAGTATAAAATGATGCCAGCTCCTTTCTGTGTACACGCTTCCTGCTTCTATCCGCTGGGTGGATGTTACACAATACATTTGTTTTGGGAGAACAAGGCCAAAAACCTGCCCTTTCTGTCTACTCGGCATCTTGCTCTGTGAGACATTTACCGTATGAGTTGCCCATTCGCCATGCTTGGTGAGCTTGAGCCACTTCTTGTCATCAGACTGATCCATTTCTTGACACTGGTCATTCTGGATCTAAACACACACAAGCAGAAAGTGCCCATCAGATCAAAACCTTCCCCCTTTCTTCACAGTAATTTTCAATTACAACATTGTGCATGATCATGCATACACATGCATACCTACATTAATGCTGTGTTAGGATAAGTGTAATGGGGAAAATACAAAAAACAGAAGTACTAGAATTAACTGCAAGAAAACTATGTTACTATGCTTTAGCTTGAGCACAATCTATAATACTTTTTAATTAGCTCTTGCAGGCTCCTTACAAATAAAATAGCATAGATAGATGTATATACAACTAATAATAATGAACTGATGGCAGCACTGAAAGGCAACAGATACTCACAAAGAACTCAAATAGCAGGTTACTGTCAGGATACTGGTACTCAAAGCTAACTGAGCCTTGTTTCTTCAGATGCACAGCATAGATGAGAGAGACTGTGCATTCATCCCTGTTGGACTCCAGATAGTTTCCCTGAGGAACCCAGGAAGAGCTACAAGAAAAAAAAAAAAAATAAATCCAGCATAGTATTTTCCCCAACTTTTTCACTTTTTTAATGTCTTACTCAATTACCTGTTACAGGTGAGGCTGTTATAACCCGGTAGGCTGTTCTCCAGGGAGGTTGCTAGGCTACTAAAACCTATAGGCATGTAATCCCATTGGTCGAAGCGGATACCGCTACCGAGGGAGTAGCTTCCTGCTGCACACTGAGTGCACTCCTGAGCTGACATCTCCAGGAACTCTCCAGCCTTACACGAGAAGGCTAGTGGACACAGCGAAAGAGAAAGAAAACAGTTATTGAATTTACCAACCTTCTTCACATTCTACAGCAAAAAGCATGGTCGCATCAGCCATTACATGTAATGTAACCCCAGTGATTGAAAAACTTCACTCTTACATCTGTTACACAGTTTCTTTGTACTTGTTTTCCCCTCACTGAGCCATTGTGTCTCTGCATTTCTCCAGAACAGGTATGAGGAGAGTTCTTCCTCATACCTGTTCTGGTCTAATGGCATTGTGATGCTTCTCTATGCTAAATGTGAGAGCATGCAACTGCTTCAAGGCTAGATTTAAAAATAGTTTGCTCTGGCATGCACTTTGATACTTACACATAACAACTGGTGACAGATAAGCTCAGTAAGTGGGCGCTGTGCTGTATTTCAATACAGTGAATGACACTGAAATATCATATGCGAGTTAGAATTAGATGACGAACCTATGAGAACACAAGTGTATATAAATACTGGTCTGAGGAGGAAGAAGGAAACAAAAAATGTTTTTAAAATAACAAAAGATGACAAACAATGCTGATATGGAAAGCATTTTGTTAGTTCAGTCTTCAGTGCATTCAAATTCACTGCACTATTATTATTAAAATAATAAATAAAATCATTTTTTCCAAACAATTTATGCATACATAACACATGGAGGCTTGAAAACAGTAAAAGAAAAGAAAGCATCCATGAACCCTATAGTTGAATTTGATCCATTAGTGAGGTGGTGTTGAATAAAAGCACTGGGCAAACCTGTACAGGTGAATGATAAGGAACAAACTTGTATGACCACCAACATGAGCATTCCATCATGTAATGAAACGGTGTCATCTAGGCGCCATTATGATAAGAGTGTCAAACAAAAACTACAAAAAAAAAAAGTAACACTCCCTATGACTCACAGTTTTACTTAAGAAAAAAAAAAATACATTAGTATCGACTGGAAAGGTTAGTTACACGGCCCAATGAAAAGCGCCAAACGCGCTTGAGTTGACATCCTCAAGGATACGTGTTTGTCAGTGAGCACCTGTGCATTCTTGGAGTTACACTAACATCTCCCTGTCCTTTCACTTCACATTAAACAACCACTAACTGAAGGCCTCAACACGTGCCATCAATTATGTGCCTTGTTTCGTAGCAAGCACAGAAAGATATTATGTAACATCGTTTTTGCTCCAAGGTTATTGGCCTGTAGCTTCACGCTATGGTTGGTCGACGTCCAAACACACTCAGTCAGGTTGTGGTGGTGAAAATTCCAGCTACTGATAAGAAGGTGACATACACACATCAGCTTCAGTCATTTTTCACACGCACACTTAACTCACTGCATTCTGTGCCTTGCACTGGCGCTGGTAGTCCAGTACAGGCCCCAGGGATCTGTGGGATGGCCACTCTCCACCGAGATCCTGTGCTGTCACATTCCGTGTACTCAAAGTAGTAATCGGTCTGCCAGGGAGACACACAAAACATAAGAAGTCAGTCAACATAGCAGGCTTAGACATAAAACTTGAGTAAACATAGGCCAGAGGCAGGTCAGCAAACATCTCCACCCAAACCAAAGCACAGAATCATCTCTTCCAGATAAGAATCACCAGCAAATCAAAGCAGACTGCTTGCTACTAACAAAGAATTACTACAGTATCCAGCTGCTACTGGTTGAAAAACATGAGTGCCAGTCACAGTGTAATCTCTAAAGCTAAAACCATTCTTCTGCCCCTGGTCACAACAAACCATCTCCATGGTGATAGGAGTAGGGGAGATGGCAGCAGTGGGCTGCTGGTGAAAGAGGCTGAGTCATTTTACCAGCAGCTTTTAACATTTCAAGTAGGCTCACTTAGACATTCGATTATTGCATGTAATTGTTTTAATCTGTGGCCCATGAGTGAAAAGCACTGGCCCAGTGTTCTTGATTCCACTGAGCTTCTCCTCATCTTGTGTCTACAGAGGCGGGTGGCCTAATTTCTGACAGTTTACATAATGCTATTCCTTGAGCCAAACCAGATTTTGACACCCCGGCACATGCAAGCTGTTGTGTGCGGAGTGATTTTTTTCCTGGTTTTAAGCGGGTCTAAGGGTAGAGCTCAGTGACGCTTTCTGATAAAGGTCACAAGAAATGAGGCTAAATCAAGCATATTAGTACACAAACTGCTTTTTCTGCTGTAGTGATTAAAAAAATAATACAGGATTGTGAACTGTGCAACACTAAACCCTCGTTATCTCTTGCGACTTCCATAAGAGCTGTGGTCAATCACTGATGTGGCAGCTGTTCAATATTCATCTCACACCATGACTCAGCAAAGTCCTCTTCAGAATAAATTTCTTTCAGCGTAAATATCAGCTCTGGTAACTCTCACCCTCCCCAGAAGAGCTAAAGCTGCACAATGAATTAACCACCATATAGGAACAAACTGGAGGCCCGCAGTAATCTCTTTGTCAGTGTGAAAACATTGAATGACTTAGAGGAATGTTGCTCCTCTATCTTGGGACACCTTTGTGTGTGTGTGTGTGTGTGTGTGTGTGTTGTGCTGCCAGCCTAGTGTCAGGATGTGTTGAGCTGAGCCAGACCAGAGGGAAGGAAAAGCCAGTTTATGCAGGAAACTGATAACTTAATAGCACAGACTGGTGAAGTTCAACAAACAGCAGACCTGAAGAGTGATCCATACTCCTCCATGTTGTTCGCGTTATTTAAACAGAAAGCAGTGCTAAGGTGTGCGTCTTCACACATGCTGCAAATTATATAGTGGGACTCCAATCCTACACCGTAAATCGACCCGGAAATGTGACATCAATGTTTAATCGTGTTTACTGTTCGATCACTAGATTAAAAACTCGCTCAAGCGTGCGCAGACACAGCAGCTGCCTTTTCTTTCTTTTCTATATAAACTGTCAGTTATTTTGATATAGCGATAAACAGCTCAGACTGATTGACTGTAGCCTCACCTCAGTACACTGCTTCTGTCCTTTCGCCCCGTCCATCAGCTGGAGCGCGCAGAGGATGAGAGCGCAACGACCGACGAGCCAAGCTGAGGTCTGCATTGTAGATCATCGAAGGTGGCGGGGGGGACACAAACACACAAAAACAACCGAAATCCAGGAGAAAAAAGGAACGTATCATGAACCCGAACCCGGCTTGACACCTGCTTGTATCGCCTCTTGCTTCCCAGCCTTTCCACCTGCAATTACGCTGCGCGCTCCAGGGATGCCTCATCAGATTCAAGCAGTGTAGGATTAAAAAAAAAATGGGGCTTCCGGTTAAGGTTTTCAAAATAAAGATTGGTGCGTACGGTTGATGATTTGTGATGGTAGTGATTAATGAAATGCATCATTTTGTATGATGTCATTTTTGTGATATGGATGTGTTTAGGAACGCATAAATATTGACTGCAGAAGTTAAGCCCCCAGTTTTCCTTTAATTTGAAGGCGAAGTAATGCTGCCTTCTGTTGCTGTCGTTGTATTTTTGTATTTTCTTTCTTCTGCTTTGATTCATGCTTTTAACCTCCTGGTCCTCCTGAAGTGTTGCTTACATAAAATAAAGAATTGTTTTTTAATTTAAAAAATCTGGCTATCATAAAAACATTTAAATATACAAAATATAGCGAAATGTTTAGTAGCATATTAATTATAATACTGGTGGCTAAAGGCAAACAAGCAGCAATTTTTTGGGCACACAACATTTTGAGAGGATTTTTTCACGATCTTGCGAGCAGCTTCAATTCGATGTTCATATTAAACACTAGTGACTGTCATGCACATAACTGACCACCAGAGGGAAACAAAGCTATGCAACATTACTGTGGGGACGGCTCTGGTTAGCTGTGTTATGTTATCTACTGCCTGAGCAATAACAATAAAATTTCTATTTTTTATTTTGTGTCTGAAGTGAGAAACAACTCTGAAAGTCTAACATAGTAAGTGTAGCACTTCCAGCTGATCTGTCTGACATGGAAAAACTGGTTTGTGCTCATTTTTTTGGTTTTGAACACATGTGTGAGTTTGCCAGACTCGGGTTACTACTGGAGGCCTAACAGAGAGAAGATTTCTAAAGCTTCCAAATAATGTCAACCTCAAAATGGAATGGATATAAGTTAGTTGCATGTTTTTATTCTTGGCTATAAAGTCCCTCTAAGCCTGTATATCTCTGTTTACATCCCTACACAAAAAAGCTCATGCATGTTTCATAATAACACCCTGGCTCAATTTGTCAGGGTGTGCATTACACCCATAGCACCAAACCGCATTAAAAAACACGGGAGAGCAGACTGACAGAACAACTCTGTGCCTGTAGGTGTAACAGAAATGCACATTATGAGTCTCTTCTCTCTTTTTTTAACCAGTTTTCTTATTAATTTTCTATTTAATAGACAGAAATTTGAAATGTGTTTAATCATCTAAGCAAAGCATTGTGTTTAAAATATAAAATGTGTGTAAAATTGTTATGACCTCCACTGACTGGTCATCAGACATTAATCTTTCTTTGGAAATGGTAAACATGTCGGTGACATAATAGTTTATTTGTTGTGTCTGGTGTTTCTCCTACAGTCAACAGTGCAACCGACTTAGGACCAAAATGCCACCAAGAACTTGAAACTTAGAAATGACCCATCTTTCCCATGAGACTGAACCTGTCCCCCCAATTTACAGCATGTGAGAAAACATATAAAATAATAATAGCTTCAAGAGGGGAAAAAATGCCTGGCAGGCTGTGTAATCAACTTGCTTTCCTGTGGCACTCACGTGGATAATTTATGACATGCTGCATTAAACTGAGTCACAAGGCTTGTCCACAGTGCTAGGACTTCCCTTTGTTCACACACTGAGAGTCAGGACTCCTGCTGTTAAATTCGCGTGGGTTGAAATTTTACCTCGCTTGACAGAATATACCCTTTCTGACATTTAATTCTGCTGCAGGAAACTTAGCAATAAATTCTTTTTTCCTGTGTATAGAGTATTTTGGTTTCAACTAAGAAAACTATACAGCTGGCACCAACTGAAGACTATAGCTTATCTTTAATCAGAATTACAACTAGACGATAAGAAATATTGTATTGGCATATGCAACATATTTGTGGTCTAAAATATGAGTATGAAATCTGAGCCTATAAAGCTTACATCACACACTTCCTGTGTTGGGTCACAGTGCTAAAATTGATATCTCCTATGAAAAATCATTAACCAACAAAACTATTGAGCTAGCTTTTCTTCGTGGGATTATATGGATATTAAAGTAGCTGTCACCTAAAGGCAGCTGGCTTTCTACCGTCTCACTTTTTCTGTGAGGACTGATGCCAGCCTCCACCCTCTCTCTTTCTCTCCCTCTCTCTCTCTCTCTCTCTCTCTCTCTCTGTGCATTTGTCTATCTATCCATCCATCTCTCTCAAGCTCTCTCTTTTTTCCCCCTTTCTCTTTTTCATCTGAGGCCTATCACTTACGGTGTTTGCCTGTAACCTGAACTCTCATATTCAACCATCTGTAACGCTGCAATAACCTTTACACCCTGAGCTGCTGCTCTGTGATCAGATGAGTTCATTAATTAATAGTGGTGAAGTGTAGGGCAAGTGTATTAGTAACTGAC
This sequence comes from Oreochromis niloticus, assembly GCF_001858045.2. Taxonomy (NCBI): domain Eukaryota; kingdom Metazoa; phylum Chordata; class Actinopteri; order Cichliformes; family Cichlidae; genus Oreochromis; species Oreochromis niloticus. Next base: position 54,791,299 of record NC_031972.2, on the reverse strand, counting down.
CCTAAGTCAGATGGTAACCAGAGTCCAGCTGGAACAAGGTGGACCAACCCCAGCCTCCAAATTCACAACAAGCCAGGGACTACCTGATCGAGTAATGAGACACCAAGGCACTCACATATGCACATAAAACCCTGAGACAGTTGTACTCATGCTGGTTGTCAGGGTGGCAGATAAGAGAAGAAGGAATAATTGCTTTATAGTCAAAAACTGCTTGTGGTTTGCTTGGGGGGGGGGTTCCCCTTTTTTTGTTTGTTTTTTTCAATGAGAGAATAATGTGTTAACAAATTGATCAATTCACCAAGATGGCTGACACAATATGGATTTTTAAAGACGAGCCTCGGATAAGCTGTTGATCTGGTTGCTTCAGGAAAAGTGGACCACTATTGCATTGATGAAATAATTGTTATGGATGCAACCAAAAGCCTTTCCTGGATATGAAGATTTTTTTCACACATCACATCACAACTTGGTAACTTGGCTTGTTCTTGTGCCTTTAAATGATATGAATACCTAAATGGCAATAGCTCAGACTCCAGTGCTGGATGATCCACAAGAAAGTACTACACATTTATTGCTGTGTTAGGAAACTACATATCTGGTGATGTTAGAGCCTTCAGGATTTATTTTATTTATTCTCTTGGTCATTTCTGAATCTGCCGGCATGCATGGACTACCTTGCTCATCTCTCGGTCATTGTTTTGGTAATCCAGCTGATGTTAACACTGACCCTGCACCGTCTATGGAGGCAAACAACTCCAGGCAAAGCAGTAATAACCATGAACTTCCAGCAGCAGATCCAGTTATATCCCAGCCAGAAGCCCTACCAGACAGCCCACAGGAACTTGAGCACAAACACCTTCAGAGGGCTGGCAGCTGTACCTCTGCCCGTTACTCCAGGACCAGAAAAATAAATGGTACCAACTCAAACTCTGTCTGCCACACGCAGGATAAAGATGATGACCCATACTTTGAGTCACCTCCACTGTCCCGTTGCCTGTCTGAGCACTCGGACATTGACAACCTGGAGTCTGAGTGTAGTCCAGAGCTGGAGCTCAAATATACTCACATTCCCAGACCCTCCATTGTTATCAGACATAGTGAGGTAAGAATTTAGTGGCGAATAAGATAGCCACCCTCACAAACACCTCATTACTCATAGGTCAGACCATGCATGTAGGCTTAAACCTCTCATGTTAAAAATATATAACCACGCACACATTCACACACATAAGTACTTGAAGAAGTACTTGAAGCCGTCTTTGTGGTATCTTCTGCTACAGGTGTCACCAGGATCATATTTTTCCATGATGACACACACACACACACACACACACACACACACACACATTCTCACAGAAAAATAATACTAGCCACACTGTCACAGTTCATAATTAAGACTTTGACTGTTTGATATTTGAAATACGTGCTGCTTGCTTCATTTTCCTTCATGCTGGGGCATTGCATCGATGTAATCAATTATATAACCACAAGGGGGCATAGAACTCAAATAAAACTGTTCATTCATCCCGTGTGGGATTTGCAAAGAGTAATCTAGCTCAATCAAACTAACGCCTTTCTTATCAGGAGAAACGAAAGTTTCAGTTTTTATTAATCAGATTAAAAAAATTACCCTCCCCACCACAACACACACACAAACACCCCCACCCCCACACACACATGCATGCACACACACGTATTTTGCCACCAGAGCCATCACCAGCTGTAGATAATGTGTCAGTGAAACGTGTCCGAAGCTAATTTTCAACATGATCTCTGTATCTTGAGCTCCTCAAACACATATATCTGTGCCGTGCTATGAGTGTGTGTGTGTATGTACATGCATGTTTTTGCATTTTTAAAACTGCTATTTATACAGTGTTTAGACTTACTGCACGAGGTTTTCCATCTTGTTCCAAGAGGAGGAGGGCAAATTATGTAAGCTGTGGCCTTAGGCTCTGATCAATAATGCCAAATAGCAATGGAAACTCCAGAAGGAAGAGGGGTGGTGTATTAATAAGGATCCTGAAACGCAAACTGCCAACTGCATGGCCTGTCTGTCAGTCTTTGAAGATCATTTTTGCCGTTATTTCTATTAAGTTTAAGTTATGTTAAACAAATCTCATGGCAAGTTATTGTGATACAAAAGGCTGGGAATCTTCTCTTTTCGACACTAAAGCGCTGAGTTGACTATCACCCTTATTCACCAGATCATATAAAAGCACTTTTTGATTTTGTATATCCTCGAAATTCAGCTGTAGTAGAACTGCACACTAGCCAAAAGTACAATGCATGTTTGGATTTGAAGGTTGTGAATGCACACAGGAATCCCTATTGTTGATATACACTATGGTATGGTGAATCAGAGTGAGAATTAGAAAGCTTTTTTATTTCGGCATGTATTTCTCATTCTGTGTGGCAAAAGGAAAGCGGTTACACAATATTTACTTTCACAAGTCTGCATAACACCCACCTTACTTCCTCATCTTGACAACAGATTCATGCTCACCGGACCATAGGTATGATCTGATCATGTGCACCACTATTGTACTATATTACTCCATCAGTTAACAACTAACTACTTACACCAAGAAGCCTTTCTGACTCCTACCATCAAGGTATGAAATAAAGTCCCCATTGTTGTAGAGTTCAACGAGTGGAATGTGACAATATGACCTTTTATGACTGCAATGAGAATACTGTGCAGTATACCAAGTAAGAGAAATGAGTAGGAGTGTGTGAACAACAGAAGGTGACTTTTGAATAACTGTGATCACCCAGTAGAGTCATTCCACAGTGTAATTCTCTGGACTTAGTCATTAATGTTTCTGTTAAGACTTCCAGTGTAACAGATGCAGCTTTTGATCTCTTGGAGCAAAAGGCTTCATCTGTGTGTCTGTGTGGACCCATATCAGTGAGAGATAAATCCGTCATAGCATTTATCTCTGACCCCTCCTGCGAAGCCGGACATGTTTATGGAACACTTCCTTTATCCAGAGCCGACTGCTATCATATCTGCACATTCTGCACAATACACACACACACAGACACATGCGCGTGCGTGCATGAACACACACAGGAAGAATGATTAGATGGTTCATAAAAAATTTGTTTCCACTTTAAACAATCACGCAAACTCTTCTGTATCACCCTCTACCACACAACCACTCACATACATCCAGAACTACACTTTACAGTAAAGGTTTACTGAATGGTGTTAGTAGGCAAATAGTGAGGTTAGTTTGAAGAGGACAATAGAGAACAAAGAACATAAAAGATCTCACAATACACCACTGCAAACAGCCAAAGAAAGTAAACTTACATGTGCAATATCAGACAGGCATTTCTTGTTTTGTTGTCACAGAAATAAAGCTGATAAGATTAAACTTAAAGCCTCTAAATAGTCTCCTTGAACCACATAACTATTACGTTTGCCTGAAATTTTTATGACAAAAATGCTTGGCACACTGTTCTTTCTATAAACAACTATTAAAAATAGGGTTTAGTATGTTAATAAGCATAACTGCAGTCCCCATTTTGCCTTTATTGTGTGCAAATTGCATTAAAATCTTGGATTCATTTTTATTTGTTGTGGCACAGCTACACTTTACTTTAGTCAGCCCCTTAAAGGCCTGTACTAATGGCCATGTGAGTAGAAGCTCCATAATGCATTAGTTTACACATTTGACTAACAAGAGAGAGATCACCAGTTTGAGCCAGAATAGCAAGCCACATATAAGCATTGCGTCAGAAAGGGTATCTGTTGTACTTGCCAAATCTAACATTTGGAGCTACCCTCTGTGGTGAACCCTTGTCAATAAGGGAGCAGCCAAAAGTAGCCATGTGGATTAGATTAATATGTTTGTTATTCAGTGAAGACCTGACAATGACTGACAGTATCCCTTTGTGTTCCCTTTTCCAAACACTCCCCTCAGGAATCAGAATTCCAGGAAACAGCGTCTGACAGGTCAGACTACAGAGAGGCAGAGGATGGAGGGTTATCAGGTACGGAAAATAACACAAGCTTCCTCCTTTTTTACTCCTGATTCCCTTCTCCACCTCCACATCATCCCTGCTGATTTTTTTGGGCACAGATTTGGGAGGGGGGTATCTACCTTGAGCTATCATCTGCTGATGGAAAAAACAACTTTGAATGGCAAAGAAACGGCATATACGTGAAAAGAGTTACTATTGCGTGTGAGGAAATGATCTGGTTCACACAATTGTGGCCCCAATGCGTCAGCGTGTTATTATGGAAGTATTTGTGTTTCCTAATATGTTTGTTACAGAATGACCAGGGAGACTTCTCTTTGTCTGTTTGCAGTAAATACTGATAAAGAGCAGATATTCTGAATGCATGTGTGTGTGTGTGTGTGTGTGTCCACTCACCTTGCCAGGATGTCTGGGAAGAGTTGAGTGCTGGCGGTTACCTTGACGATGGGCCCTGGGCAAAGCTTTGGGAGGGGTGGAGGGTTACAAATAGGTAAAAGGATGGAGTTAAGTGGCTAAGTAATAATGTGATTGAGTGTGTATGTTGTGTGCCTACATACAACTGCTGTAATGTTAGTGTGAATTTGAGTGCGTGCCAGTGGACCTGCAGTGTGTATCAAAGCCTTGGCATGCACAAACCAAGGCCGCCCCATCTGCAGTCAGTCTCTTGTCTTTTTTTGTCTACAACCAATTGATATTCTTTCAAGGAACAGCGCTCCGGGCTGCACGGTGGTGTGACATTTAGCACTGTCAAATCACAGAAAGCAGGTCCTGGGTTCAAATCCCACTTGGGGCCTTCCTGTGTGGAACTCCAGCTTCCTCCCACAGTCCAAAGACATGCATGGGGTTAGGTTAGGTTAACTGGTGATTCTAAATTTATCATAACCCTGTGCCCATCCTGGACAGATTGGTAACCTGTCCAGAATGTACTCTGTCTCTTGCCCTATGACAGCTAGGATAAGCTCCAGCCCTCCCCCGTGAACTGGATGAGTGGAAGAGAATGGAGTTTTGGGAACAGGAATTGGAAGATATATCGCAAAACAATGCAGTCCGGTATAAAAGTTCCAGAAACAGTACAAAAACAAACCTTTGAAAGTTTAAAGTGGCATTTATAGTACTTGCTTACATAATGCAATAGGCTCATCATTTCACTGGGGTTATGTGTAAATAATCAGCTCTCCAGCACAGAGGGTAAAGAGCAGTAATAATATATTAAACAAACTACACTAGTGGTCTTAGTGCTTTACTAACCCAGAACAGTGATTTAGATGCTTTTAAAGGATTAACATCTTTAACTGTGCCACAAGCACACGTACACACACACACAAAGAAAGACCATCTGCTACACATGGCTTTCTAAGAGTTGCTATGTTAACACAATGTACCATGTAAGTCTATAACAACTGGGGGTTTTTTATTCCAGTGAGAGAAACTGAAACAATACAAGCACACTTTTGCCCCCCACCCCCCCACCCTCTAAGGATAAAATGGGAGAGATTATGGTGCACCAGGGGGTAATGTAAGTACAGAACCTCCTCTGTCTCTTTCTGATACACACACATGCACACAATTGTCACACTGACCTTGATTTCCTGCACTCTTTGTGTGTGTGTGTTGTTGGAAGGGCCTTGCTCTCTATGTTGTAAATCCTGCTTATTCAGCTTTTTCACACAAACACAGACAGATGAGTGCACGGACACATGGGAAGCACAAATACGGGTTCTCTCACTCAGACTTGCTGAGCTCCCACCGTTGAGTTGAACTTTGTCAGTCTTGTTTCTGCACCTGTATGATTTGTAAGTTATTGAGGCCTTTCAGTGATCTACATGAACTGTTCTGTCAGTGCTGTGAAAGAATATTTGAGTTTGTTTGTAGAGTGTGTTGAAATTGTATATGTAAAAGTATGCAAGTTGTCAAATTTCCTATCAGTTAGCACATGTTTATACTGTATATGTGGGTGAGATTTATATCCCAAAGACATATAAATGTAGTGTGTCTATGGTCTGTGTGATAAAATAGACATTATAATTAGTGGGTACTTTTGTCCAACTCTGTGGCTATATTGCTCTTACTGTAAGGAAGCCATCTGCTCTCATTCCTTTTGGCAGTCATTAAGCTAAAGAGGAAAACTCTACACTAAAGCTCAATAAATCTGGCTGGCTCAGCCATTAATAATGGCCTCTGTGACAACATTCAAGGGCCGCAGTTAAATAACTGTATCTGGATCTTTGCATGAGCTTCCTTGCATCACATTCAAATGTATGCAAACAGTGACACACAAGCAGGCATGCGGGAAATGACATGTAGTCTCTAATTTGCTCACTTGTTATGCTTGAGTTACACTTGTTTTTTCTTTGAAAGTAATGAATGTGTCATCTTATCCACTTAAATGAATGTGTGACGATCTAGTGTGATAATAAAGAGCCAAAATAATTGTAATAAATAATTAAGAAAAAACTGATAATTAGTTTTAAGTTACAAAAAATATCCTACTTCGTCAAAATTAGATCACTGCTATCAATTGTGTTTTAATTTCTCCATTTGAGAGAGTGAAAGAACTGGGTTTGTTTCCAGACAGACAACATGAAACAGGAAATATATATAACAGCATCACGGCACATCAGCCGGCTCGTGAAGCTGTGCGAGAAACGATTATTTCACAAGCGTACCAAGAGGCTGACGCAGCACTGACCTCACACACCTCATCCAGGCAAGCATCGTTGTGCATGTGTACGCGTACGCTTGGCCCTTGTGTGTCTGTGCACAAAGGGACACTGGTGTGAGTCATCCATCAGTGATTGAATTAGCTGAACTTTGGCTGAACACTCACAGGGAAAAGAAGGAAAGGCAGCAAAAGCTGAATGCATTACGTTACCCGAACAACTGGCGAAAACATCTCAGAGACAGACAGGCTGACAGTGGGAGTGTCGCCCAGAAAAAAAAAAAAAGGCACCCTGGTTTATAAGTTACAAAATAGCCCAAACACATCCTCTTTTTAATGCACACAAATTGGGGAACAAAAAAAACCCAAACAACTGAAAATAGTGAACTAATTGGAAAATTCTTCCAAAACACAAATCATGAAAGTGGAATATCACTTAAGAACAGAGTCTTATTTGTGGTTTTCTCCAGCAGTGCAGTGAGGTTATGTGCCCTAAATTGTAGTTGTGTCAGACATGAGGGATAAAACTGTGGAAAGAATGCATTTTGTCTGTTGGTGTGAGTACAACACAGAAGAAAATGGTGTTTTACTAAGTTGACCAAGTTCTCTTGAACAGACACTGTCTCAGCATATGGTGGGTGTGCTGCTGGTATGAACCCCCAGTCACTCAGAAGTAGGTCAAACATGTAGGGGGTGGAGTTTATGTACACTGCAATTAGATGCAATTATTTACATCAACTCCTCTCCTATACTGGTGCAAAATTCAGTATGGCTTCACCCTCTTTTGCTCTTTGCACATTTTCATCACTTGGTCCACGGAGCAACAAGCACGCACACAAATTATACACAAAAGAGATCAGTTTTTAAGACCTGCCCACACTTTCAGGAAGGCATCTCTGTTGCCATGGTTTTCAGATAACTGCTATATCCTGTTTAAAGTGGAGGCCCTCGGAGGCCTGAAAAAGAAAAAAATCAAAGGGCCTCACAAATCTCTGCAAATCTACATAGACACGAGGATAAACAAGCACCATGTGAAAACCTGGAACATAAACAGAAACATCTCTCCTGGAAGTTAGACTTCAGACAGCAGCGGTGTGAAATTGTGAGAGAAGAAGAGTAAGGATGATCTTTTCCAGGAAAAAGCTACAGCTTGACTTTCGCTGTCCAAAACTGTCCACATTAGCTAGTCACATGCAACATTATGGATTGTGTCTATATGCTCAAATGTGTCCACACAAATCTGTCAATGTGCATGCGATAACAACAGTCCTGACATCACAGAAAGCTTCTGGTTAACAGTAAAAGGGGTTATGATGGAAATGTCTGTCCTTTATTAAATAGAGAAAGGGGATTTTTTTACATATTCAAACCACTATTTGGGTATATCCCAGCAGTAACTGCTACACTAAATCTGTTTATCATAGTGTGGTTTGGAAGTTAAAAAAAACTTCCCCAAACCTTTGCTGAAACCAATCTATAGCCACCAAAAACGGATCTGATGACAGATGTGATATCTTTTCTGATCTAGTTTTCCTATAGTGACAAAGTAGTTTGGTTTGTCACCGTAGCAGTGAGGAAGTACCTTCTTCCTCCCTTGGGGCAAAGACTAAACCTCAAAGTTAAAATTTGCTTGTTTTTTTATTTATATAAACCATAGATTATTTAATGTCGGCTATATTTTTGAAATTAAGGCTCAGTTAAGTTTTAAGTTAAGTTTTAAGTGAGTATGGGTGAATATTTTGAGACATTTTGTACTTTTCCTTTAAGAGAGGTTTGTCAGAATCGAAAGATCAAAGTCTTAACTTCACTAGACCTATCATAGTATGATAGTTTCCAAAAACACCCACCACAGTCTCTTGTGTAGAGTTTCCTCTCTTCTATGCGCAACACAGTGAATATTTTCCAGAATGTCAAAACTGTCACTTTAAGCAGGAGGAATTCATCTGAAACAGCATGCTGAGGTTAGCTTATAAAACTCTTTGACAGTCGTTGCTCCAACTTTTGATTTTTCATAGAGCTTTTATTCTCTTACACGCAACCGCATGCACACACTCACGCACATCTGCTTCCTGCATGCTTTCTGCTGTAAGTGTGGTGGTCTCTGGAGGGAGTGTCCTTTCTGCCAGTGACGACCCTTCTCGTGATTCACCCCATTGTTCAGCAGAAAACTCTTAGTCACCTCTGTCTTAAGTTATGACAAGCTTTGTAAGAATGTTTTGCTTCTCTGGACCCCCCTCCTCCCACGTGTTTAGGTTTCAAACCAGACCCTTGGGCCATTTTGCGCTTTTTTTGTGTGTGTCTGTGTGATTTCCAGTAAGCCTGCTCTGGTAGTTGTACAAGAATTTAGAGCTTTATCAAATAGAGATCCAACACACTGAGAGGCAGCCAAGAAAAACATAGAGTTTTCCCCTGAAATAAGCAAGGCAATGTAAAGTGACAGATCACCATGAAACTAGGGGTTTCAGTGAGCCGATTTAACAGAAGGACAAGGGTGGGGGGATAAGAAGATCCACAGGCCCTTTATCAGTAAGCAGATTACTCTTTATCACAAATAATGCTCAGCATACTCTGTCTGCAGAAAAAAATAACAGGCAGCAGGGTGATGTGTTGCAATGAAAGAGAAGCTATGTCACAGAACGGAGTGTCGTAAAGGTCATAAGGACGTTCTTAAGAAAAGGTATGGGACCTTTTTCACTCAAAGTGAAAATGGTTGCAACTTTGAGGTAAAGAAACAAACAGATATTTACAGTTACAGATGTAATTGGGCCAGCTTAATACACAATAAGTCTGTTATAGAATACCAGATATATAATGTGGATTATGTTCTTACATATTCTCCAACATCTCAGTTAGATCATATGCAAGTCAATACATATGAAAACTTGTCCTTAAAAACAAAATAGAAGTGTGCTATCGAGCAATGTATTCACATGGGTGATCGCCAGAGTGATTAGCAGCTGTAATAACAGAAAGCAGTTATTGCAAAAGATAAAGAGGATGTAAAAGTGCACAAAAAAAAAAAGATTGCATATCAGAACTTCCCGAAAAGAAATTATAGTTTCAATTTATGCTTTTATGAGGCTGGAAAATTTCTGTTTACATACATACATGTTGTGTGTCACATGATTTATGAAGATTTCAGCGTTATTTGTTGATGCCTGGCCCCTCCACGCGTTACATAATTTTTACAAGGCCACTGTAAGGCTTTAGATAACACATGTCACCTATAGCCCAGTTTTCAGTAAGAAACCTGGTAACGTTCACTTCGTGCACGCCCCGCCCTGAGCTCGAGGAGTCCCCACTCATCTTCTCTCCGGAGCAGATGAAGAAAGAGGAGGAGGAGGAGCCCCTGCGTGACGTCACACCATCCCTCCCACCCCGTTTAAATTTACATTTTCTATGGGTCCTGACTGAGTGTATGTGGAGCCGGAGCTAACAGATGCCACAGGGAGACACACCTCAACCCCAAGAAGTGACCCGGAGACGCACCGATGTGGCTCAAACCACTTTGTCACTTTAAATATTAAACAACCCGAGTTGGACAAGTCGCGTCGGCTTCGACTTTTAGGTAGGTGTGTGTGTATATGCGCGCGCGTGCGTGCGTGCGTGGCTGGAGCTCGTGCTGTTTTTCTCCTGAGCTTGCTTCACAAGTGCACTAACAAAAAAAGCGGCGCGGGTATAGCTAAGCGGCCGGTTTGGGGTTTCGAAACTAGAAAGTGTCTAAGGGCAAACGAGCAACCCGGAGAAGAGAGAGAATGAGATTGCAGAAATACAAACTCTTGTTTCATTGTCTCCTTTTGTTGCGGCGCATGACTGTAGCCGACGGGACAGTGAGGAACAAACACGTTGAGGTTGTTGTTTCCACACGCACGGACAACAGTTTGGTTTTCTTAGAGCAGGTAGCGTTTATGGCACTTAATACTTTGAGGAAACAGCAGAGGGGAAAAGCCTTTATTATAGTTCCCCTTCTGTATCTGTGTGAACCTGTGAGGGCTTAAAATGCAACCAATGCAAAGGCTACATATGGTACTCCTGCTTTTAAGCCAGTTCATAATCCTTTACCCCAAAACCAGGTATTTTGTGTTTACAGTTTGTACCACCAGACGTTTTTTTTTCTCATTGTTCTATTTTTCTTATCAGCTACCATAACCTGTACATAGCAGTTCAGTATTTACTGTTGAAAGGAGATCAATCGGAGAGACAAATGACATGCGAAGAGACCACATTTTATGGGTGACTGAATCAGTGAGTCAGACTCTGCGTGGAATGGGACAGGAGTGGTTATGTCTAAGCACATGGCTTCATTCAGAACTGACAAACTGGTCTGTGCTGTCATCAGGCAGAACAACTGTCATGTGAGTGTGAGAGTGTCTATTTTTAAAGTGGCAACAGGTCTGCAAGTCTAAAACTTGAGGCATTTCTTTTTGATAGTGATTTATGTTTCTGTTAAATTTTAACAACAGTAAGCAAACAGGGCAAACCCCATCTGGAGCTAGAGGGTTGAGTGTGTGTGTGATTGCTGGGTGGAGGCAAACTAGCAGCTCGGTAAATAGTGCAGAGTAGACTTAAGGTGAGGTAGTTTAACTCTGGCCATCTGATGTTTTAGTGAGAAGAGAGGCGATAAAAGCAGGTGGTTTGAGTGAGTTTGTTGCCGTTTAGGTGAATGGCTTCTAAGAGTGTGGTAGTGGGTGTTTGTGCTAAAGGGAGGGGAAAGTTTTGCACATGTGTTAGTCATTTGGAGGAGAGTTTGCGAAACGATTTACATCTGTTTTCTGATCTTTGAACCCCCTCCTTCCTTCTTCTCTCTCTCTCTCTCTCTCTCTCCTGTTTCTCTTACTAGGTCTGTCTTTGCTGTCTTCCCGTAAGAGCTGATGCCGTCACTGTGTGTGTGTGTGTGTGTGTGTGTGTGTGTGTGTGTGTGTGTGTGTGGTGGGTGTTATAACTGAAAAGCTGCCTGCTTCATTATCATTGCACTCAAAGGAATTTAAATATGTGAATGAAATATCTGAGTTTCCATTCTATAATAGCAAGTGTCCATTAGTGGTTTGGTGCATTTCTCAGATATATCATTACAGAGTTAGAGACCATGTCAAGGAGTCAAACTGACCTCAGGAAAATAAAGGTGTTTGAGTCAGGAAAGCTCAAGCTCAGGCCGTGTTGGTGAAAGACTACCTTGTACCAAATGTTTTTAAGCATTTCCCCCTGTAATTAGCCTGTAAACTAAGAAAGATTTCAGAGGATGTCTAGTGAAGTCTTCAAGCATTTTTACCAAACACCACTTCACTCTGTCCAGTGCCACTTTTAACGTATGTTTCAATATTGTTTAAAGCTTTTCAAATGTGCCACAGTGCTCCTGTTTTGATGCTTATGTCATGGGAATACTTTGTTTTTCAAGATGTTTGCTAGAGTAATTTGTTTGGGTTTTTTGGTTTTGTCCTTTCCTAAGCAAGTATTAAAGAATATCAGCAAGTGTAAGGACAGTGTATTCAATCAGCCATCATCTACTAACTGCAATGATTAAATGGCATTAAACATTTGCTAAATAGTTTCCAGGCTTAAAGCCAAAATAGTTGTACTTATTCTAGTGTACTCCTCAGGTTTAATAATTAAGTTAGTTCAGTGTCATTATATAAAATACCAAAATGTTTGGTTTGCATTATAGGACTCCTTAAGCCTGCTTTCTTAAAATATGTTTTCTACAACTGTTTTAGAGAGCTGGTTAGCATTTTAATCTGGCTTTACAGTTTTTCACACACAATTTGCGCCCGTAAAGGCTGAATGAAATATTATGATGCAACATAAACACAAGTGATGCAATCCAAAAGCAGGATCGACGAAGGATCTTTCACTCGGCTGTAGTTTTGTCGCAGCGGTTTTACAGTTGGCTGTGTCACGGTTCAGGTGCCGAGTATCTTGATATACCGCTTGTGTACCATGCACATCTGTGTGGGGGGGCCTGTGGAAACTCAGACATGGAGAGACTTGTTTAAGCATGCTCAAGACTGATTTGGAAAGGAAAGACTGAAGCAGAGACGAGTGCACACACCTACAGCGATTCCGCCTCTCAAAGAATCCCATTGATTTTCTTGCTGTTACGCCAGAGCTTCAATCACAATAAAGCACCATTACTGTGCTGACCACTTTGCATAGCCTTGGAGAATGGATGGCATGCACGCTGACTCTAAATGCTTTCCTCCTTGCGGCTATATCGCGATTGGGAGTCTGAGTTCAATGTATTGGATTAAGCTCATTGTAAGCCCGTATCAAGATATATGGTCCTTTCTTTAACACAAACAGGAACATAGCTACACTTCCACAGTAGAAGAGATCCCCATTCTACTAATACTTGAAAATGACTGCGATTTCAAGGTGCGTATACTTGGTTTTGGAAGTTTCATCAGGCAACAAAAGCACAAAATCAAGACTTCTGTCTGTAAAATGTGCCTGTATAAATCTATTTATACAGGCACATTTTACTCAGGACATGTATATTTTCTGTCATGACGAGCACACTTAATTGAATCAGAGAGAACAAAGCTCCTCATTTAGCCTATTTTTTTGGATACCTGGGATCCCTATTGTTTCTATATGCGTGTGCCCGCACTGTCAGCTTGCACCCCTGTGTGTCTGTCTGGCTAAGTAAAGATTGTCTGGTCGCTCAAGGTAACAGTTGTTTTTGGGGTTTTCTTTACTGGCATGTAAACAAAGGAGAACCTCCCAAATGCTCCCTGGTGTGCCCTCCAGCCAATGAGATGTGAGATCCCAGATGGGCTCCGCCAGTAGTCGATGAGGATGGGCGTGCCTGCTCCATATGAGGAAAACAGCAGTAAAGCACAAAGCTTTGAATCTGGAGCTACAACAGAGCCATAACAAAGACCTCTCATTTCTTAGCCAGACAAAACAATTATATATTTTTTATTCTCCTGCTTGTCTGCACACCAGTATTAAGACAGATATTGGAAATGTATTTTAAAGTGTGTGTGTGTGTGTGTGTGTGTGTGTGTGTGTGTGTGTAAAGTATATGTGGATCTTCCTTATGTCTCAGTAAGGAGGACCTACATGAAATGTGCGTATGTCTCAGCTGTGCCTGTGGTATATAAGTCTGGATCTTGTGCATGTGTTGTGCTCTTCATCTCTCCACCTGTTCCCATCAGGTCTGTACATATACATACAAGAACATGTGTCAGTGCCAGTTGTGAGCATATAGGCGAGCCTTTTGTATTTGACTAACAGGTGTGACCTCAAATTGTATCCCTTCCTGAAATATGCCCTAAATGCGGTTGTCAGCAGTTTAATTTTAACCTTTTGAAGGAAGAAAACACCCAAATGTTTGTCGCTCAAATATGTCAGTGTTTGAATATATTTAGGTCTCTGTGTCCATACGTGGATTTGCTGTTGTGCGTCCAAGGCGATAATCAGTGTGCAGTTTCATCACATTCCCACAGCGTGACTCAAAGTGGTGTCTGTGCCTTTTCAATCCATCCCATTCATCCTGTAATCTGCCTCACCCCGGGGGCTCAAACCGTGCAGCAACAGGAGCCACAGCATGGAACAATTTCAGTTCTGTGCTTAACAGAAACTGTCTAACTCGGCATGTTTCAGTTCAACGAAAGAAAGGTCATAGCTAAGCATAATTACATTTTTAAGTAGCATCTTAACAACTAATACATAATGTTTCACCAGTACCTGCTTCATCTGATCATGTCAAGACACATTTGAAAGATCAGGATACTCTTAAGAGATGGAGGCAGTGAGGCTTGTTATCATCAGGCAAGACAAATTGCAGCTGCTGTGCTTTTGAGACACAAAAAGGAGTGGAAGATAACACCGACAGATAAAAGAATTACAGCCACAAGAGACAACCATTTTCAAGTGCAGCTTACAACACAGCCCCAAAACTACATTAACAATTGCACATACAGTTATTGCCAAAGTGTGCACTGGGTATGCCAGTTTTGTTTGTTTGTTTTTAATCGAGAACTAGAACCAGACAGGAGAAGTAACATTATGCATGTTCCTCTACTTTGTTCTGTTCCGATAGTTGAAATTGTCTGATATAAAACGAATGCATTGGTGGAAAGGAATGGTTTACTTCCTCATTTAGAGTCAGTATTAAAGCCTGATTTCTGAAGAGAGTTCTTTCAAATGTTTATAATTATAATGAGAGGGTTTGACAAACACACATAGCCAATTATGAGATATATTTTTTTATATATAATAAATAAACCTATTATGCCTTTCCTGATTTTTGACCTTATGTGTACTGATGCAATAGTTGATGTTTTGTTTTTTTTTTCAACATGGCCATTTTCTTTTAGATAACGATGTCCTGTTTGCAAATGATCCTTACAAGCCAAAAGCTCAGGCTTCAGACTGCTACTCTTAAATCTGTATTAAGTCACAGAGAGGGGCTATTATTCTCTTTTATTGTGGTCATTTCAGACACATAGTTCTTTCTGGGAGCAAGAACAATGTGTAAAGAGGGAGCTGCCTAAAGGGTGTATTTACAACAGTGGCTTAACTAGGGGGCAGCACCAAGGCCCAGTTGTAAGCCCTTAGAGCAATATAAGATAAATAAGGTTTAATTTTAAACATGCAAAGCTCTTAAATTTTTTTTAAAGAATTATAGCCAGGATACAGTATCTCCTAAGGCGCTTATTATTTTTTTTGTTGAGATAAAACCGAAATATTCGTGGCTCTGTTGTAGATTATTGTATAAATATGCTTTCTAACTCTAGTTTGTTTGCAGTAAGCCCATATAAGCTGTTGTATCAAGTGGAAGATTTACCAGACCAATACAAAGAAGCTATCGATATTTTGTAAACTGCAGTAGAAGCCAAACAAAAATAATGTTTTTACAGTAAGTATCAGGTTGCCAAAGAGAGTAACAGTAACTCAGATGCCCTGGTTGAACCCTTTGGCTGGGAGGGGTATTGGTGATTATTGTTGTCATTGTAACAGCCTGGTACTGACTTGATGACTCCAGTGTTTTATTTTGTTTTTCAAGCATCCAGAGACATGCACAGACGCATACTGCATAGCACAGCTCACGCCTTTGTCACATGATGCACATTATCCTTCCCTTGTGTGGGTGTTTTCTCCATGTTTGCACATCTGTGGTTTATGAACCCTAAAACCCAGATTGTAAATTCCCATACCCCTGCATCTCCCAAGTGACATCATTGTACTGTGGGAGCGGTCTGGGTGCTTTTGGAGGTCAGTACATGATGAGGCCCCTGAATTCCCCTGCTATAGACCCCCACCCCAAGGCAGGAAACACAAAACAGATCTCAACCCCCAAACTCAGAATACATTTGAGGAGCCCTTTTCATTCTCACTGTATGTTTCTTTATTTCTCTTTCATACTTGAGTCATACTTGGCTAAATATATAATCGCTCCAAAGTTGCCGCATCTTCACCACTCGGCTCTCTCGGTAGCCATTGTGTGGCACCCATTCTGACATACCCAGAGTAGTTGGTCTAAACTGAAACTCTTGATGCGGGTGGCAAGAGTGGTATTTGCATTGAGCTCAGACAAAATCATGCCAGCGGCCATCTTTTCCATTGTCTTTTGTCTTATCTTACCGGCTCCTTTTCAATATGACGAGCACTACCTAGATAGTCATTTGTACTCAAATTATTTTGCCTACAAATGCAAATACCCAACAAAACACACACAAAATAAATGTGGGTATGTGGTATGTGTTTCTAGATGACAGCTTGAATGTGTTTGTAGGTGCAGGAGAGTGACCACACGTGCCACAATGACTTATTCCTTGTCATGTGGTAGTCCTGTGAATTATCACGTATGTACAGGGAGCCCATACGGGAAATGATCTCATTGTCACTGGTAGACTGTCAACTCTGATTCACTTTTTCAGTCACTTTCTCTTCACACACACACACTCTCACACACAGGGCCATGCTATCCCACCCCCATCTTCCCTCAGCTGTCCGTTAAAAGCCCATCTATCTCTGCGTTTTAATTAGGGCCTCCCCTATTTATGGCTGAATGGCCGCTTCATTAACAGAGAGGCTAGGAGATTCACATCCGGATCTGTACAGCTTGTGACACACAGCAAGGCGAGAGAGTCTGTGTGTGTCTGTGTGTGTAAGAGAGAGAGAATGGGGTGTGGGGGTTGCTTCGGGGGTATTGATGACGTAATTTCCCCTGAGGGGTGGACCTCCCATCTGTGAGTGGAATACAGAGGATCTGTCCAAAGTAAAAGACTATATGGGACAAGGAAGCAAGATGTATAAGATTAAATGTTAATTTTTTTATGGCC
Source organism: Oreochromis niloticus (assembly GCF_001858045.2). Classification (NCBI taxonomy): domain Eukaryota; kingdom Metazoa; phylum Chordata; class Actinopteri; order Cichliformes; family Cichlidae; genus Oreochromis; species Oreochromis niloticus. The sequence continues at coordinate 54,774,364 of NC_031972.2, read as the reverse complement.
ACAATCATATGCATCTTATTAAATGTTAATGTGCTTTTTTTCTTTAGCTCATATGAATTTATAGTCAAAATATGTCAGTATATATGAATATAGGGCCTGAATAGCAATTACTGTTGAGATTCGTAATCGTATTTAACCAAGAAACACAAAGTCAAACAATGCACAGGCTTGGCTCCTCCAAAAATTAGATCCCTTTCTTTTTTTTCTTTTTTTTTTTTTTTACATAAGCTGCTAAAGCCTACATCAAAAATTGGATGCTAAATCTCAGATCAGTGCTTTTCTTAAGCCTGACCCCTGTGTACCTTTGTACTGGAAATTGCAAGGGGGGGACCTTGGCTCACACATGCTGTAGTGGGTGTGGTCAGCTATGTGTTCACCACCAATGACAGTTGATTGCCCAACCCCACCCTGTGGTGTGCAGATCTCTGGATGGTCTGTGCCTGTGTCCTAGAAGGAGAACGGTGGGGTCAGATGGCAACGCAGGCCACCAGCTGCTCTCCTTGCCTTCATTTTCTGTATCTCAAAGGCTGCACCAGGAAGAGGGCCGTTTGTGACTCATGAAAAGCTAAACCATGTCATCATTCAGTATTTGGCTGTCAATGTCTTTGCATGCCCTATCTTGTTAGTCATGCCGATAGTCATCTACTTTCTCTTTACTCCTTAATCATGTTCACATCACTAACAATCCCCTTCATTTGTCTGTCTTTTTTGTTTGTTTGTTTGTTTGTTTTTCTTAGAGTATCCACGGTATTGTTTTCCCGGCCAGCTTAACTTCCCCTTCCATGCTCATTACTGTGCTCTGTTTTGTTTTTATTCTTTTAATGGATGCACATATGTGCATAAGGTAAGGACTAAGGGTGAATATGTAGGCTCTAAATTAAAAGCAATGAACTGAAAGAAGCTATTTCTGAACATAACTCGAGTCTGTAATGGCTTTTGTTGTAAATGACACATTTTTACAGGATGCAGTTTTTTCCCATTGTTTTCCCAAAGCTAACAGTTTAAGCCACATTAACATTGTTTTTAAGACTTTAATTCAGTGCTAAAACTATTTTAATGTTCTAGCGTCTTCACAAGTCCTGCATCACAGTGCTGTGTCACTAAATTGTGGGTGGTGGCGGATCACCATGGCAACTTAGAGGCTGTTGAGAAATGAGTCCATATAATGAATGTAAGTCTGTGTGCGTGTTAGCTCATATAGCAAAGCTGGCCATGATGATGCAATTCCTTGGCACAATGCTGGCACTCTAGTCGTTCTATCAGCTCTAATGCAGCCTGCCACTGTGGAGTACACTTTCTCACACAGTGCAAACACATTGAATTGCTTCCTCTTTTTAAAAAAAATAAAACGACAACAAAAGCAAAACATAAAAAACTGCAGCTCAAGTATCGCTTTTATACAGTGAGAAGAACGCACTTGTGTCAGCAAGATGTGAGTGATATATTTGAAGTGTGTGTGTTTAAGCCTCCTCGTGGTTTTAACTTTGTTGGCATTTTTCCTCACTTAATCAATCAGATATTCCCTGTTACTTAATCCAGAAGTGTGATTACCTCCAACACAAGAACAGCTCATGAGGACAGCTGGGAGAAAGAAGTTTCTTTTTCCGCTTTTGCTGTTCTCCTTTCCAAGACTCTGTTCTGACCCAGTTTTCTGTTTCTTCTCTAGTTTCCATTGTTTTCACCAACTTTTTTTTTTCTTTCTCATTTTATTGCACGATGCTCAGATATTTTGAATCATATTAATACTGCTCGCTCTCTCCTGGACATCTTGGGGAATGGAGACTCATTATCTGTGTGTGTGTGTGTGTGTGTGTGTGTGTGTGTGTGTGTGTGTGTGTGTGTGTGTATATGTGTGTGTGTACGCCTGTTGTCTCAGCAGTAAGGGTGTGTCTCCAAAACCAATAAACACAGTGGGGTTTAATGGGATTCTTGAAAAAGCAGAAAGTGCTTTTTTTTTTTTTTTAAACTGTGTGTTGTTGTTGTTAGTAGTATTATTATCATTATTATTATTATTATTATTATTATTATTATCGTTATCTTGAGATGTGGTCGAGTTGGAGGTGCACATATTAACACGTGCAATCTACTACATATGTTTTAGTGGCAGTATCATTTCATGCTTAACCCCACCAATGGGCAAAGCAGCTGCAGTCAGAGGGATCTTAAGGGACAACATGTTAACTTGCCTGTCTGTACCCATCTTAGGTTTTAGGAGTGCAACTGCAACATGTAGCTTTTTTTTTTTAAAAGAAGCCAGAGGGGGCAAATAAACATGCAAAACCACCAGTTATCAAGCTGGCTTTAAGCAGTCCTCGAATTTGAGGTTGTAGGTCCCTTTTGAACTCCTTATGTTACTTCCCCTCTCCCTGGGGGCAGAGAGGAAGCAGGAGCAGATGTGTTAAACGGACACTGTGACAACACTGCCAGTCTGTAAGTTCCTGTACCCGTCCAACTCAGCATTAACAGAAGCCACACTTTGATGTGCCCATCATGTGCGGGTTCACGCAGCTCCTGATTACAGCGTCAAGCAGTTCTTCCCCTTCTCACATTTGCAATCACTATCACTATTTCCTGTGTCAAAAACAAATGCACTGTGACTGCAAGGTTGCTCACAATATTAGAGTCAGTGATGTCTGTAAAAGTAGTGGTAAACTAAACTAGTGACCAGTGTTGTTTATGCTGCTTTTCTAAATTAGTTGTACGCATAGGTTTGTGATGGCTACATGGGTTGGTAAACACAGGGTTACTCATCTGAGATTAGAAGGAATTGTTTACAACCATGACAACCAGGCGGGAAAACTGTACTATTACCAGCATATCGTATTATATTCTTCAAGGATGTTTCTGTATCATTTCTCTCTCTCTTTGTTCTGCACCCTGTGCAGCCACACACTAGGTGTTTATCCCAGGCTTCTTTGTTATGTAACTGACATCATTTAGCTCCTGGGGATGCAAACATATCGACCTCTAGTGGTGACTGTAACTCATTGCGTCAATGCTTTTGAATGCATGTTTTGATTTGTGAGGACACACTCCCACTGCCATTGTGTCTGGCACATGCAGTGTGATGCGTCTTTGGAACAAGTAACTGTGATTGGCTGTAAGATCAAAAGCAGCATTCTTTAGTCCTTATCAGCTCATTCTTATCAGTCGAAGAAACACCTGACTGTGAGTTTGAGCCATTCGTCAGACTGGGGAAGCCATGACTTTATTGAATGGTATATTCAGACAATCATTTAGTAGTGGAGTAATTAATAACTTTATAGTTTTAAAGCTAACAGAGGTCGTAAATACATATTTTGTATTAACAAGATAAAGGTACCATGAAATTTGATAAGTGAGACATTGTGCGTATGATCTGTTTTTTTTGTTAGAAGTGAAAACATAGTCATAAACTGCCAGAGGTGTGTATTAAAAGTGAATGGAACAATGAAGGTAAGGGAGGGGGCAGAGAGAGAGGGAGAGCGAGAGAGAGGGTGAGTGAGCAAGGGAGGGAGGGTTTGTGTGAGCTTAGCTGTAAAACAGACTTTGAACTCCAACCAGCTCAGTAGCAGACAGCTGTGCAGAACAAAGCACGACTCCTGCACGAGGCTTTACGAGATACTAATTAAAAAAGAGAGCCAGAGGGAGAGAGGGAGAGAGGACAGCGTGTTTTAATAGCTTTTCTTGGAGAATACATTCCAAATCAAAATAACAGAGATGGCTACAATGTTCAGATACCCCGTCTTTCCTCATCTGCAGGGTGAGTTTATCATTTCATTTTTAATTTATGTATTTTTTTTTATTTTTTTTTTGCTTTAATTCAAACAGTAGCTCAACAGTGAAGTAGTGAGTCCTTTTTATTTTAGCTTGCAGAGTCAGTGTTTTAAAGAAACATAAGTATCACTCAGTGCATTTGTTGTATGTTTGTCATGCGGTTGGATCCTGGGATTTTTATGCGCATCGTTCCGAAGTTCCTGATTAGTCATTCTTTGAAGTGGAGCATGTGAGCCATGAGTTCAGATAGGTAGATGGATAACAGTAACTGCTATAAAAGGTATGGTGTTACATGCATACGTTGCAACTGGTGAGAGATATTGATCAAACTTGTAGTAAATCACAGCTATAATTAGAGCACTGCTAAATGAAGAAATAAGTAAAAATATGCACTGTGCTGACCCTGAGTACCCCCTGCCATTTCTGTAGTTTATAATGGTTTATAATGAGGGTTTTCCACATGTTGATTATGTGTATGAAAATAGGTGAATACTCCATTCGCAACTGTTGCTAGAAATGTCTACTTTATGGTTTCTGCTCCTTCTGTAAAGTTGACCAAAGCAAACATCTGTTCAGATCTGGAGGAGTTCACAGATGTGACTTGGTTTTATTTCAAGCCCACAGACAGCTGTAGGATGATTCTCTGGGCTAATTCTGTGCTTTAGTCGTTTCTGGAATATTTACATGACACTGTGTGTCAGAAAGATATTAGGCTTTTAAAGGCTGTCCCCATTACTGTCCCTTCATTAATATGCATATGTTTCTTCTATCATCCATCAAGGGGATGAAATGTTCCTCTTCACTTAGTGTGGAACACTTACGTAATTCCAGTGCTGAGTCCCTTCATCACTATAGAGACCAGTGAAAAACCCTGAGCTCATGCCAGAGGATCTGGCAGATGCTCATATCCTGATTTGCAAGAAGTGAAATGATTGCCTTTGTGACACAGAGATTTCTCATACTGCATTTAAATCAGAGTCTCTCTTTTTTCTCTCTCTTTTTTTTTCCCCCTGTTGATTTAGATCCCTGTGATCCTGGTTTGTCGCTGTCAGCAGGGAGGAGTGTCATGGCGGAACCGGACTATATGGACGAAGACTGTGATGAGCTCATCAAGCCGAAGAAACTGATCAACCCAGTGAAAAGCTCCCGTAATCACCAGGACTTGCACAGAGAGTTGCTCATGAACCAGAAGAGGTCAGCAGACAGAAAAATACCTTGAATCTCACTCCTAGCTGTCACTCGGTGACCACATGTGGTAAATCCCAAATTATTTTCAGAGAGGAGATTATTTACCTCCCTTTTGTTGATACCAACAGCAAGATTATATTTTATAACCGCAGTTAAGTGTTAAACAAAGATAGCTGCACCCCTATGCCTTTAATAGTCATAGCCATAAAGCAATATTTGGGATTTACTTATGCTGAATACTGCTAGTATCGAGATAGATAATACTTTATGGTGAGAGGCCATTGAAGTCCAATAGTTTCTGGTACTACAATAAAACATCCCCGTTTGTTTCTGGGTGTAACATAAACTTATGATAAGAAGGAATGGTTCGGGTTCCACATTCAGGATAATTTAGTTTTATCTTCACTAATGGAGGATGAGTGAATCCAGTAACCCTGCCACTTTCTGCTAATTCCTTTTTGTATCCATGTCAACAACACTGATGCTACCGTATGCTACTGCTGTCAGTGTGGTTGACTTCACTGGTCCCTCTAGTTCCCAGCAGCAGTGTAATGTGAGGCTTGGGATATAAAAAATTTCATAGAAGCTATTATATAAAAACCTCTGGCAAATATTGGTTATGTAAAAGTCAGCGATGTATGCCATGGAGGAAAATCCTGCCGTGGCTACTGATATTACATGAAACAAAGGAGGATATTATGGGTCTGTAAGTCTCTGAGCATCAATCAGTGTATGCATACGTTTATATCTTAGCATGTTTAAATGCACATACATACTGGGGCCCATGATTGCCCTTTCAAACTCAATGTTTGTATTTTATCACACCATACAGTGCCAGCAGCTTTGTGCCTGAACTATAAATAGCTCTGTAAACACTCATGCTGGTGACAGCTGTTACATCACAGCAGCAGTTCTCCGGTCTGTCTTAAACCAGAGTGTAATGATTAAAGCAGGGCATTTAAGAATCAGGAGGAAACGGGCCAAAGAGAAATGAAATTGTAAAAAAATAGAAATAAAAATTTTCAGCTCAAACCACTGCAGAATATTGCTTCTAATAGTCTAGACAGAGGATTTTGACAAGCATCAACCAGCTTTAAGGGGGAATAAACTTTAATGATTGTGCTTTTATCGTGTGCTGAGGTATAGAAGGCTGGCCTGCAAAGTGGATTAGTCACAGTGATGAAAGTGGGATGGTTGGATGGATGCTTGTAACGGAGAGGAAAAAAATATGTTATGTAATAGAGATTACAAAACTGTCTCTAGCTGAGGGCCTTTCTCTGCCTTGGCTACCTTAACTGTAATGGCACCTTCCTACACAAACAAAGGAATTTGAGAAATTCAGCCACCACGACTGGCCAGGCATTCGATCAGATGGAGGTAGTGATGTGTGGGATTTTGAACACGCATTCCTCTCAGTCTGCCTGAGGGCATGCATTTGGTGGTGGGGGGTGTGCATAGGTTAGTTCTTATGTAAACACCGCCCACGGTGAGAGAAGAATGAAGTCAGCATCTTTGTACTGTAGCCTGTCTTGCTGCTGTCGCCGACCTTGTCGTCCACCCCTTCTGCGTGAGGGTACTTAAAATCAGCCCACCCAGTCACATCTTGGACCTTCTGCCCTGCTTCAGCTCACTAAAAGCTTTCTAAGACCCTTACTGACGCAAAACAGGGTATTTAACTGAAGCAGTGACTCTTGATAAAACAGACCCTTGTTGTAAATTAACTCCCACTGCTTCTTGGAACACCGTGAGCTCAGTTATGTAATCGCCTTGATTTAATAATGCATTTAATTAAGGCAGTGCTGTTGCTAAAATGTATCCAGGTAAGGCACGCTGTGTTTTCTTTGAAGACCATCTGTGGTCTGTGTAGATTCAGGCTGTCATAGTGAAAGAAAAGTCAGTTGGAGTGTTAGGTAATCTGCATTAAAGGGTTTAAAAATTAAATCAGTAAAGGGCATGGAGATTGGATTTTTGACCAGGCACAGTATTTTTTTTTTCCTTCTTCTGTGCCACTTTATTTGCCCTTAATCCTTTGCTCTTTATTAGTTTTTGCCTGTTTATAGATGACTTCAATCCATCTGTTCCTCTTTTTCTTAAATGTCCCTCTCCCAAACTTGTTGTTACCCCCCTCCCCCCCAAACAACCTGTTTTTTTTCCTGTCATGATTTTGGAAGAGTTTAGCAGATTACATAATATTTTGCGTCTTTGCTCCTCAGGCTTTCACTTTACTGAGATGTCTCTATCCTATTTTCACTGAGTTGTGTAACAGTCCCACTGGTTTTGCAGTGACTTAAGACTTTTTCCGTGTGTGGAGTATGCTTCCCTGCAATCATTCTTGATACTAAAAGACAAAAAAAAAAGGCAACTGGGAAAGAAATAAACAGCCAAGTTCTCACCCATGGTTTCAGCCCACTCTTTCAAAGTCATTTCCTGTGCTGGCAAAAATCATCTTATGCAATTCTTTTTGATGCAGAGCAATCTGCGATTTGCTGGAAATCAGAACTTTCCTGTAACATGATTGCCGTGTTTAATCCGAAAGTCTAATACTAATCTGCATGTCAAAACAGAATAAGGTCATATGTTACGCATGAATTTGCATGCCAGTCTCCTTCTGAATGAGGCTTTGCAGTGACATCAGCATGTGTTGATTGAAGCTGACATGCTGTTTCATTGATGGATTCTGCACAGGGGTCTGGCTCCTCAGAACAAGCCTGAGCTCCAGAAGGTTCTGGAAAAGAGAAAAAGGGACCAAGTTCTCAAGCAACAGAAGGAGGAGCAAGAAGCCCACAAGAAGAGGAGTGACTTGGAGATAGAGCTCATGAAAAGACAACAGAAACTAGAGCAGGTAAATGATTGATAGACATTGTGTCATTTACACACTCATAAATCCCAACGTGTACAATGGCTTTTTCAAAACTTTATCTGAGTTGCTAAGCTGTCTGCATGTGTTTTGGAAAAACTTGAGTTTCGTGTAAATGCAAATGTGAATTTCATGTTTTTATTCCTGCAGCTTGAACTGGAGCAACAGAAAATTGAGGAGGAACAGGAGAACACCCCCGAGTTTGTGAAGATGAAAAGCAACCTGCGCAGGACCAAGCAGGAGACCGACGGGGAGGAACGAACCACCTAAAAAAAACATCAGGGGTGGCTGGGTCTGGCTGACTGTGCACATGTTTGTGAGCACAGAGGCAACAGGAGTGTGTGTACAAAGGAGAGAGAGTGTGTTGTGTCTGTGGTACACGGTGGTGACCATGATCTTGGACCTGGCTTTCCCAACCTAGCTGTTCCTTCGTGCAGTGAGGAGAGAGACTTTAAAGAATAAAGACCCCCCCTCGGTCTGCCTGCAATGGACCGCCAGTACCCATACCCACCCAGCAGCACACAGCACCCCCCACAGGAGGACCTAACACAGACATGTTACATGCTTTTTTCCACAAGGGCGAGCAAGCTTTCAAAGAGCTCTGAGGGAGATGCGACCAAACACACACACACACCCACACCCACACACACAGGAGTATTCGTCCCTATGTTTTTCACTCCTTTCTCCACAGCAAGCTCTCATTTCTCTTTACTGTTATTGATGTTGTCATTGTTATTGTTGTTGTTTTTTTTGTTTGTTTGTTCTCACATTCAGAATCAAAAAAAAGGAAAAGCGGACACTGGATGGACTCTTGAAGCTGTGTAATGTAAAAGCCAAACAAATGTGCTTTTATTATTTATGTTTGTAGCTTTTAGCGCTGGTATAGGGGAGGACACTTTTAGTCATTCTGTTTTGTTTTGGGGTTCTTTTTTTTTTTTTTTTTTTTTAAGTTTGTTTTACTGCATAGTATATGATGCCAGAACAGGACAAAGGGAGTGCGTGGTTCTGTGAAACACTCGAATTCGCTTTATTTTTTTAAATTGTACACATGCCATTTCCTCAGCTAATGCAATTTTGAGCAATAGTAAAACTCCCAGGCGTGAGAGTGACTTTTCTTTATATATTCTGTTGTTTTTGTTTTTGTTTTTTTTGTATGAATAAAAGTGTTACTTAATAAATAATTTAAGTTTTGTGAAGCTGGTCAATCAGAATAAGCCCTGAGCTGTGTGTGTGTGTGCGTGTGTGTGTGTGTGTGTGTGTGTGCGTGTGCACTTGTTTTTAAACAAAAGTTTGGATGAAGCCAGGACATAAACTTGAATGTGTTTACACATAAACCACCCATCATAAACAGGTCTGAATATCAGCACGGCTTCTGAAATAACTCCTGATAAACTTCTTGGAAGCTTATCCTTATCAGCGAAACCATAGATATTAGATATGCTAAATTAGTTGGGTGTGTTCAAAAAAACAAAACAAAACAAAAAACAACCCTACTTTGGGCATAGAAATTTACACACAGTATTATTCTGAGTCCGAAATCCTGGTGAGACTCTCACAGAAAGAAGCAGATATTTGCCAGTATATCCTAGTGTTTCTCTCTAAAACATTCTTTTAATATTTTTTTATATTTTAATTTGTTGCTGCTGAATATGTGGGCTTTTGTTTTCTGTTTCCAAGTGAAACGTGGTGAAGAAATAGCAAGGCATGTCTTAGTACAGTCTCATATTAAAAGGTCTAGATCTTTAAGTCACCGATTTGAATGTTTATTTAACTTAAACTTTAATTACTGTCTAAATCTTGAGCATTGTTAGAGCAGCAAAGTATATAAAAAGTATTGTGACATAACCTACAATCCATTATTTGAGTCACTGTGAAGTAATGGTGTATGTGTATTTTATTATATTTTAGATTTTTAAAACGGTATCAGTAACTTCCCTTGGCTTTGCTGACAGTAACTTCGGCGTTGTACTGGAAAGATCAACTAAAATAGTTGGAAATATAAAAAGTAGTACACCTTCCACTTTATCACCAAGGTAATGTTAGACTTTATTTTACTTATGTAGCCACATGGGAAAAAACAACTCAGAAACAAAGTGTTTTTTTTCCTTTTTTAATATTAGATGATCTTTGAAGCTAAAACGTGTCTTAAATGGTATAAAACTTTCAAAATGCCAAGAAATTTATTTTAAAATAATGCAGCATCGATTCTAAGTCAGTTTCCATTTCCATCTGTGGCAACTTTTAAAAAAATCAACAGGGGTAGAAGTATTTTACTTTGGGCTTGAGTTTGGTATTTTTTTAATTTTTTAAGTAATTTATTGATAGTTAAATTATAATAATAGTTTTTATAATAGCAAACTGAGCGCTCAAGAGGATCGATAACGATGATCGGTGGAGGGCAGTAAAGCGCCACTAATACCTCTCATATCAATGAAGAAGAAACATGCTCTCATCAGTGAGCGACAAACATGGCTGCCTGTTGGCTACTCCGTTCCCTCTCTTCCAACTTTTCTACAGTTTTGCCTTTACTCGCTCGTTCAGCGTCGCTTTCTCCATTGCAGCTGGCATCTAAGCCTTATTTTGGGAGAACGCTAGCGTCTTCTAGCCGGTTGTCAGCAGGTATTCGACTATGCATGTCTTGTATTAGATAACATTAGCGAGAGAAAGGACACGATAGCTGCAGCGTGTTTGAGTGTTTCTGTCATTTTCGCCGAGGACTTCAAAATCCTCGCTGAGTTCTGAGTATGTTGTGTTATCTTGCAGCGCTTAAATTCACAGACAAACACGAATGGATTCGTGTGGAAGACGGAATCGGGACGGTCGGAATCAGCAGCTTTGCACAAGTGAGTATTTCCACCTTTGCGCGTGCACTTCACAGACCGGTGCCAAAATGTGATTTCCGAAATTTACCAGAAGAAGAAGGGAAAAAAAAAAAGATGATTGCTGGTGTTGACTTAATAAATGATCAACTGATATTTGATTTCAGATTTTTATGTGTAATGTTTTTAATTGTATTGCTAAATAGACTTCATCAGGATTTATAAAGGGGTTATATATGAAAAATAACGAAATGATCTGTTTCGCGAGTGTCTGTATGACTCTGCATTATTGTATCTATATTATAATCAATCCAGTCCTTTTTTTTTGCCACAAAATATCTTTATAATAGTGTTATATTTGATGCTGCTTGGCCAGATCTCTCTCTTGAAAAATTGACATTTTTGTATGTCAAGAGACTTTTTAGCTGGAGAAGTAAATGCTATGTAAAAGTCACTTTGACACAAACTGGTTTATATCATTCTTTAGAGATATGGTTGACATATGTTTCATGTCTAGGCTGACAATGTTTTGGTAAATCACTGAAAATCCTTTTTGAGACAACACAGATTAAAACTGTTATAAATGATTTGTTGGCTTACAATATGTGAAACATATTTCTCTTAAATGTTATCAAGGTGTTTTGAAATAAACAGTCCAGTCACAGTACCAGTAAAAACTGCACTCAGTTTTTGGCTGAGTGACTTTTATGTGTCCTTTATTTGTTCAGGTCTTTCATTAACATTAAAAATGTCTTTTTAAAAGCTATTTTAAGTGGCCAGAAAAGACTGGGTTGATTATAATGTAAAACACACAGTATAATACAGTACAATAATATAGTCATATTATTCTTTATTTCATATGTAGATTACGCTGAGTACAGCCTATTTTTCAATATAAGCAAATATATTAGACATAAAAACAATCATTTATTTGCAGGTGATGACTTTTTAGCACAACAGCGCTGAAATATGTGCACATGCAAGGCAGATCCAAGATTTAAGGCTCTTTCATTATGCAAGCTAATTAAGGCAATGCTCCCTCACATGGTCCAAAAAAACTTAAATAACATATATTTACTGACATAAATATAAAGTACAGTTTTTAAACTGACATTTATTAAAAAGTTTAGAAAGTATATGTGGGACTGACAGTTGTCAATACAGCTCTTGGGTGTGCACAACACTCAATAAACACCAGATAGCAGTGACTCAAATGTAAACACATTGTTGGATATGGAGACCACAGAGTGGCCAGTGTCAGAAATCCCTTTCCACAACATTTAAATAAAACTCTACATCACTACTTTTTGCACATATAACTGTTTTGTTTTGTTTTTTTAACATCATACTTGTTCTGGCTAAATGTTTTCCCTAACCGCTTGCAGGAGGCATTGGGAGATGTAGTTTATTGTGGACTGCCAGAGGTGGGGACACAGCTGGCTCAGCAAGGTATGATGTTTGCTGAATGATAGTGAATATTATTAAGATGGCTCTAAAGCTTGATCTCATGCATGTCATCGCTGGATTGAGAGTCACCACAACATAGGAAAGTGGATGGCCTCTTGTCCCTCATGACGTACCTTCTGAAATTTACTCCTGCAGATGAGTTTGGAGCTCTGGAAAGTGTAAAGGCAGCCAGTGAGCTTTATTCTCCTTTAACTGGAGAAGTTGTAGAGGTCAACACGCTACTGGCAGACAACCCTGGTCTGGTCAATAAATCTTGCTACAAAGATGGTAAGTACACACATAAACGTCACAGTGCAGTTCGTGGAGGGTACTCTGATATATGTATGAGACATTTTAGATTAATGCAAGAGCTTAAACAGAATTAACCAATGACATTACTCTTTGTGGTTTGTCACAACATTGGTATTTTCTTTCGATTGGTGTATTTTTTTTTCCGATATAGATCACTGCTAAAACCTAATGTTTTTTTTAACTGTTTTATCACCCAGTATAATACACGGCAGTAGGATATGAAGTTTAATCTCTGGACAGTAGATGGCAGTAATACAACACAACATAACAGTGAAGACAGGGACTACATTAAGACCATAAAGCTGGAGCTGTTCTATTGTTACATTACATTATATTTCATTAAAATGACCCTTCATTGCACATTTTCTAACTAACATCTGAATATTTGATTCATTCCAGAGACATTGTATGTTTCAACCTCTTTTCCCTCACTGTCATTACATGACTGCATTCATTCCATTTTATTTAAGTTAATTAACTAACCCATCACAATTAACTTTATCGCCTTTGGTAGTAATGCACTGCAGAACGTTAAAATAACCTTTCACTTACAACATTCACTCACAGCTGTTCACTGTGATGGACTATTTTACTCAAGCAAAAAAAAAAATATATATATATATATTATATTTTGTGTAGTTACTTTGTTTTTTCATGTGAAGCATTTAATCCTCCAAAGTACTGAAACCAGTGTGTGTCTTCGAATCAGAACTTAACTTGATTTTTACACATCTATTATAGGTTGGCTCATGAAGATGAGCATTTCCAAACCTGCTGAGCTTGACAGTCTAATGGATGAAGCTGCATATGAGAGATACATCCGTTCTATTGAGGACTGACATAACACCTCTCTGTATGTGCTGTGCACCTTCCCTTTTTCTCACAACACTGGCAGAGAGAGGTGCACAATATGTGCCTGTCCGTTAAAACGCAATACATAGCATTCTCCAGTGGAGCTCTTTAGCTCCAGACTACTGATCTGTCAGTGCTGTAGAGCTGTGAACTTTAGAATTTCTTTACAGACTTAATTTAGGGGACCTTCCAGACTGCATTGACCTAATATCCAGTGTTGATTTCTTGAAGCGTCAAACCACCAAAAGATGGAAGAGACTGAGACTAGAATAAAATAGTTACCAATTATTTCAGTGAAGGACTTGAAATTCTGTCCTAGGACACTGTCTGACTTAAAAAGCACTTTTGTCTTTATGGTATTAATTATTTTGATCTTCACTGCATGTATGACGGTTAAACTGTGGACAGAGGATCTGTGTAATAAAAAATAATTAAACATTTCCTTAAAAAGTCTCTTTTCTTTGTCATTTATTTCTGATTTTTTTTTATTTTATATACAGCTTCAATAAAAAAATAAATCGCACTAATATGAAGTGTATGTATATATGCTGCCATTATTTAATGCAGTACCTGAGATGAATATAAACCTTTGAGAGTATTTCCCAGCCCCCTTGCAATATACTTTGTTTCCACAAATATTTTCCCCATCCACGTTGGCAGACTATGTTTTGGCATCATTTTTACACTTAATAAATTTGTTATATGTTTACATTCTGTGGCAAATGACTTAAAAGTTTGTAGTCTTGGTCACTTTAGAGAAGTGACTGCCCCACCGGGTACTATAGAGAACCTGTCCTTGGCTGTTGGAGTTCGTCTGGCCCTTCCTCGAGGTGAAGGAGACGGTGGGAGCCCTTCCATTCTCCGATAATCGCTGTTGAGCCTCTCCTTTCTTTGGATTGCCTCATGCATTACACTGGCAGTGAAGTCTCTCTCATTAAGGAAAGCAATGGTCTCGTCCCTCTTTCGGCTCACGTATCCTTTTAAAACTGCGTTGTAGGGGTTTGATGTGGCATCAGCATCCGGATCTTCTTGCTGGTGTTTGAATTCCATGCGAGTGATGACAGGCAACAGGAACTGCTTTCCTTGTGTCACCACAGCCCCATCCTTATGTGATAAACCCAAAGCCTCAGAGACCAGGCGTGGGGGCAAAGGCACCAAATCGCAGCCTGAGCGCTTGTCCACATACTGTTCAAACTCCCTGCGCACCAAAGCTACATCCTGCAAAGACTGATTCCTTCGCTCCTCGAGATCTGTAATTATTCGCTCGGGATACGACTGGCCAAACACCACACCTAAACCGTGAGGACAGCATCGATGTAATAAATCGATATATTAACTGTTGAAACTAAACTATGCAAAGCATAATTCCATAAATTTATCTTATTTAAAAAGTGAAGGACAATAGAAATTCTCACCTGCACGTCGCAGCATGGATGCAGGACATTTCCAGGGTTTGTGAATAAGCTCGTCAGGCAGATCTGCAAGTTCAGGACACCATTTTCTAACATAGGTACCATAGGGGTCACAGGTCATTGCTGCGTCAACAGGGTGCATGACAAAGTTCCAGTGATCCAGGCCACACATGCCCCCATTCTGCCACATCATTGCATCAATGGCAACATCTGCATCCACCAGGGTGTCCTAAACATGCATGAGTTGGACACAGTCAGGAAGTTGAGTAGTACTTATAAATATTTGTCAGGCATTTGGTGCAATATCTTTGTGAGTGCATTAGTCCCAGTGTGCACACGCATCTCACCTGGAACCAGCGATAGCCTTCTTGCCAAGGCAGATGAAGATATGCAATGAGAAAAGATGCCACTACATGTCTCATGTAGTTGTTCATCCAGCCTGTCTGCCACAGCTGCCTCATGGCTGCATCGACCAGAGGGTACCCTGTTCGTCCTCGCTGCCATGCCTTGAGGTGGCCCCGATCACTGCTCCACCGCAAAGCCTGCCAGTGGATGTAAAATGATCCATAATGTGGTTTAGGCCTTTATTACATATTAATAAACTGACGTGGTAACAAAAAAAATGTTATGGTATGGTTAATGTACACTTCGTAGTCTATAACTAATTTCCACCTTGTATGGAGGTCTGATGGATTCCCATGGGAGGTCAGGAAACAGCGTGAGCTGCCAATAAGCCAAATCTCTCCACGCCAATTTGCGTTGGAACTTTAGGGGTCGACAACGTGCTCCTTTGGCATCCCACATTAACCAGCGTGGACTGAGCTGACCAAAATGAAGATAGGGTGACAAGCAGCTGGTGTTTGGAGCATCTGCCCTGCCTGACTCTTTTTCATATCTATACACACCTAGAAATAGAAATAAATATGTGGTGTTGTTCATTGCCAAGCCTGTTAAGACTGCTCCAAATACAGATAACCAACTGAACAATAGGTGCCTCACCATCATGAAGAAAGGCCTCTAGACGGGCTTGCGCTCCTCCTTCACTAAAATCCCAGGTCTTTCTAATGTTCACTGCCCAGTCAACCTGAATGCCAAAGAGAAAAGAAAGAAAACATTGACAGATGCGTGATTTAAATGATTTTTAAGTTGTTTTGTTTTGCCTTAGACCTTTGGTTTCTAACCATTGTGCCATCCTTCCTGCGGGGCATGCGTGCCAAGCCTAGTTCATCCAAACAGACCCCCTTTGGCCAGTGGGCAGGTGTAGGGAGAGATACCGGAGGGTCCAGGGGAACCCCTACTGCGGTCCCTGGGTTCTGTCTACAGCAGCTCATGAAGTGAGACACTGAACCTATTCCTACATCATAGAAAAACAATAAAAGTTCATCCGAATAGCCATATTGTAATTTAGGTATACATTATCAGCAAACCCAGTATGCACATAGAAATACACTTTGACTAACCTCGAAGGCCAACGCCCTCTGTGGTGACAGAATAAGGGTCTCTGAGACAAAAAGAGTGGAACATCCTGAATTCAACACCTTGTTTCTGCAGAGTCGATACTACCAGATCGTCTCTCTCCTTCAGCCAGGGCTCATACAAGGCATTAGCCAGCACTGTTCTTGCCCCAGTGTCTTTTATCAGCTCCTTAAGTGCCTTCAGAGAAGATTCAGCACTTGTCATCTCCCCATTTGCCTTGAGGAAGACAAGATGGCTGCCGATGTGCTCCAAAGATGAACAAAAACACAACAATGCCTGATGCAACCAATATTTACCTATTTAAAAAAGGGAAGATACATTCAGACAATTAGAATAGAGACTTACAAACAATGATTTCGTCAAGCACTATTATGAAGACACTGAGACAAAGTATTGCTATAACCACTGATTCCTTGATCAAACTTACAAGCTCCTCCCATAGCCACTGTAACGCCTGTTCCCTCCTCTTCTTCAGGGCTCCAGATGAAGACAGGTATGACAGGTGCACCCACTTCTAGTGACGCCACGAGAGCAGGATTGTCACACAGCCGCAAATCCCTCCTGAACCACAGTAACACTGGTGGTGTTGCTGATGGAGAACGGGGTAAACCTACAAGGTGCTGGCCAGTACATTTTCGCCTCTGCCGCCTATTCTTAGAGCGTTTTGGTTTCTGTGATTGATCCACATCTCCCTCCTGTTCTGAGACACACACAGTCTGATCTGTCCCGAGTGTCTGCTTATTAGGATACGTACTTATTTGAAACTCCATCTCTCTGGCTGTCTGTGGTGCACTCTCTCTCTTCCAGGATCCAGTTTGATTGGTGCAGTTGCTTCCTTCAGGCTTTAATATGGAATTCATCTGAACAGATCCTCTCTGATTTTGAGCATCTCCAGACTGCAGCGGTTGGGATTCTTGGCTGGGAGACTGCAGAGGTTGACCTTTCATATCCAGTAGAGAGAGAGCCAAAGCAAGTTCCAGCTCGTCGTCTTCAGTCTAAAATTTAATCGGGACAACCACTGTTATTACTTTTAAAACTATTCTTTAGTAGTTTAAAAATATGAATGTGTACACTATGCTCTAAATGACAAGACATTAGCTTTTATCAAAAACTACCAAAGGTGTTTCATTTATTTAAATGTATTATCTCTTTTAATTAGATGGGTGTGTACAGGCAAGGCTTGGTTTACACTCATCAAGTACTCCATAAGGGACACATACTAATGAAGCTTATATGTAAGATCTGTAGTCACACATCTGTCTTTTTCTCAGGTGTCGGTGGCTAATCTAAACTTTACATCACTTCCACTTTCCCAAGCTGTCAACTTTGGTTGTGACATCACTGGTCTAGTCCAATCATATTTCTGGCATTCTTCAAGCCAATCAGCTCACTCTGCACACTCTAAATCTCACTGCGCACCTGTCATTCTTCCTTGCAGACACCTTCTTTTAACCCAACTTCTCCCCATCACTGCCTCTCTCTTGTCACTCAGGCTTCATTCAAGCCTCCATCTTCATCTCCACCACCAATGTCTAGATTCCAGGAGGTCCTGATGCCCTAATCCTTATCACCACTGAGATTCCGTCCTGCTGTGATGGGCAGCATCACATGGATCTCTCAGGTCCTATGTCAGGTCTTTTTTGGATTTTTTCTCC
This sequence comes from Oreochromis niloticus, assembly GCF_001858045.2. Lineage (NCBI taxonomy): Eukaryota > Metazoa > Chordata > Actinopteri > Cichliformes > Cichlidae > Oreochromis > Oreochromis niloticus. The sequence continues at coordinate 54,756,591 of NC_031972.2, read as the reverse complement.
TATTTCTTCTGGACATGACTTTCAGATACTGTTCATCTGCTTTAGATAGTTCTTTAGACCTGCCACTTCTTTTGTCCTGCACTTGTCCACTTTCCTCAAATTGTTTAGCTGCACAAAATGCCAAGGAAATGCCAAGTTTTCAGATAACTGGTTTCAAAATAACCTTGTTGATGCAAAAAAAACAAACATTTATGTCTGTCAAATGGGTTATCTTTGACATTTTTCATCAGTTCAGCTACACAAATGATGTGTTTTTAATACAGAGTGCCTACAGATACAATTTAAAATTGGTTCTTTCCTAACTTGTCTGTTATGCATTAAATTTCAGTGCTTTTTTGTGCTTGACTCATAGGTCACTGTTAAGTGGCCTAACAAACAAACAAACAAAAGCAATTTTCCCAAAACGAGTACCCATCTTTAAGTTCTTATAAATGACTTATTGGCCTATAATATGATGATGATTTAGAACACTTTATCAAAGCTACTTTTAGACATTTTTGGAAAAAACATCCTTACAAATCCCTACAAATACAAAAAATTGGGAGACATCATCTTGATGTTCTTGAGAAAGTGTCACAAATTAACGCAGATCCAGGGACTCCCTGTTCTAAAAAGGGCGAAACTCCAGCCTTGGCAGTGCTTTGCAGTTTCGGTGTAGAGCTGCTTCTGTACCGCCATGAGTAAGTCATTAATAGTTATTTATGTTTTCATTTATTTATTTACGTATTTATTTACTTTAGTTTAGGTTAGGCTAGTAGGTAAAATGAAAAAGTGACAGCAAAAACTTTTAAGTTGGTCCGTTTATGCTAAGATTAACACATCTAGCTAGCTAAAGTTACTTGTATCCTCAAATGCTGGAGTTTAAAGTTAATCTCTAAAAACGCCAGTCGTTTAATTAAGTTCTGCTGCTTCCTTGTTGTGTTTTGTTCGTGTCGTTTTTTGTATGTATTTTATTTTTGTTGACTTAACCCTAGGTGTTACAAGTTCTCCAACCTAAATGCAATTCTATTCCTGAAACATTTACTGACCTTGGTGAAATATTCCTGGTAGATGGAGGTGAGACTGGCGTGCAGGAGTCTGTCACCCGTGGACAGAGGCTCGATGAGGGACAGAAACTGTGAGCGGGTCTCTCGGTGCCCCAGGATGGACACACACATGGCGAAGAAACCCTCGGGATCCTCTCGACCCTCCAGTACTTCCCCTAACCACCATTTAACTGTGGCTTGGGCATCAGCTCCTGAAGGAGGCATCTTCGAGTGAAAGGTGACTGAAATTTTAGTTTGTTTAAAAGTTTAAAAGCCTAAGCTCTGTATTCACGATCATCTCAACCTCTTGAACTACCAGTTACCAAACAACAGCTGATTTTCAGTTACACAAGCCATGTGTCAAATGTTTTGTAACCTGAGGTAAATTGTAATGAGTAAAAAGCACCAGTAGGGGGTGTACAAATCTAATATAAATGAGCTATGCAGGAGGCTAGTAAAGCTCATGGGTGTTGGGCTGTTTTTTTTTCCTTTCACAGCCTGTGAGTAACAGATGGGATTCCTTGTTTACATTTCATTAACTTGGCATTATGGCAGAACAATATAGACCTAATAAATGCTATATGAACGCCTGCTTTTGACATAGATTTGAGTCGATCTCTGTGTTTCATCTTCCTGTCCACAGCACAATCATTTCTCTGCCAAATCTATACCTGTCAACTAAAATGTTTCATGCCCAGGGTCGCCACAAGCAAAATCCAATCAAATAGAGATCCTTGGTTCAATTTGAAGTGATGTTAAAATGCTGGAGGGGGGGCATCTTCCTTTGGATAATCACTCTATAATTTTTACATAGCCTTCATCTTGACAGGAATGTGGCCTTTTTCAAGAGCAGCCTGTGATGTGACTGAAAAACAAAGCCAGGAGACAGGAGACGGTGTACCCAGCAGTGAATTTTTTTTTTTTTTAATCACAGTCTGTATTCAGACTGTTGAAGGGTTGCTAAGTAATTGATTTTTTTAATGAGACCATGAATAAGCTTTTGAAAGTACACAGCAGGGGACAATGATTTGTGACACTTGTGGAGCAAACTTTAAAATGCTTTGTATAGTTGATAAGCTCCACTTGTGATACTATTACAGGAATTACTCAGAAGTCTTATTTTACTTATACAAAAAAAATATTCTCAAGTGTTCGTCTAAAATGCGACTCAAGGCTTCGCAAACAAGGACATACGATCTGAGTTATTCAAAACTATTATGTGAAAAGTGGTGGGAGTGTAAGAAGGGAATATGGTGTTGAGTGCTGTGGTATGTGAATAGAGCAAGACCGAAAGAGAGGGAGCGGGAGAAAGAGATTGAGAGAGAGAGAGAATCAATAGTGTTTAGACAGAGAAGTGGAGTCTAAGTGTGTGATCAATAGAGAGCAGAGAGGAGAGATTAGCTGCTTTTCTCTTTCAAACTAACACTGACAAATTGGTGAATTGGTGTATCGGCCCTTGGGCTAAACGGATTGACCTGCTGTTTCCATGTTCTACCGTGTACTGTCAATAAAGATCTGTGTTCATTGTGGCTCTCAATGAAGAGGGTGAATGAAGCACCAAAAGAGAGAAAAAGGGGGAAAGGAAGGAAGGGAAATAGAGAAGCAGAACGGGGAAAAGCAAAAGTGCAGTCCAGGTGCCCACGTAGCGCTGATACTCGCGAAATGTCCACACCTCTGTCTCATTAACACACGCGTGTACTCACATGTGCATCCTCGTGCACATTGTTATAAAACCATAATAACGTCTCCAGGAAAATTAATGGAAAGACAGATTAAAAACTAAGTGAGGAGAAACGGGCCACTAGTGTAGCTATTTGCAACTCATAAATCATTCTGACACACCCACGCGCATGTAGACACTTGCATAGACTCACACACGCACATACACACAAGCACACACACGTACTGTAATTAACCACAGGCTATTTACTCTCTCCTGCTGTAAATTAGACATGCAGACACAGTTATTACATTAGGGGGATCTGCCATGCAGAATGCTAACAGGGGGAGGAGGAGGAGGGGAGACTCGTGCACATAACAACAACTGGTTCATACAAACATAAACATGCACGCACACACACATGCACACACATGCATGCATGTACACAAGAAAGAGGGTTTAGAAGAATCATAGACTGACGGGAGTGAAAATGAAGCTGCAGCACAGAGAATAGGGGCCCCCAGCTCTTTGTTCCCTGCTGCATTTCATTATCTGAAACGCCAGCCAACACACGACACACACACACACGCAACGCACCTCCCCCTTCCCTAAAGCTGTCTGCCTTCACTCCATGCATACAGCACAAAAAGAGGGGAATATAGAGATACTGCGTCAGTGCCATTCACTGGCATCTGTACTTGGTCATGGCAAGCATGTCTGCATGGTCATCCTTCGCAAATCAACCCATCCACACACTGCCCTGAGTTGACCACTTCCATTTAAACCTGGGATCACAGAAAACACAGTCCCATGAATTGTATTTCAAGCAGAACAATGGGAGATGAAGTCTTGATTAAAGCAAGTATTGATACTCTGTCTCAGGCAGCTTGTCTCCATTTAGTTCATCTGAAGTTTTTCTTATTTTTTTTCTGGCAGTCCTTCAGTTTGTGTGTGTGTCCTCTGGTTCCCCCTGCCTCCCTCACCCTTCTCTGTCCCTCTGTTTTCCCACGGTGATCGATAGCTCATTACAATCACTGACTGCAGCTCATCAGCACCTGTTAAGGTCTGGAGACACAGAAAAGGTGTATGTGTTTGTAAGGGTGCGTGTTTTCTGACGTGAGCTTATTGACAAATAGAAAATAACCATTCAAATGTCAAACCTAACCTTTGTTTTGTTCAAAATGAATTTTTCTGTCTTACAGCCAGTGCTGCGGGTGTCTAGTTTGTCACTTTGTCGCTTTATGGTCCATGGTCTTGGGGAACATCTTATTATGCAACTCACGTGGGTACCATGGTTTGTTGCTATGGTGATTGCCAAGGGAGCCAGAGTATTATAGGTGTTTATCCTAGACAGGAGCAAGGCTACTCTCCGTCTATCAGGACACGCTTCAATTTGCCACACAGTTTGGACCACACATTAAGATCAACACAGTCACAGAGGGACAAAGGGAAAACAGAGAATACAACACAATCAGGTCCGGATGCGATTTACTGGATAGATTATTCAGTATTCATATTCCTGGAAGAAAGACCTTGTTCAAACACTCAGTTGTTGGTTTAATGCGTCACTGCAGGGTTTGTTTTTGGAGAGGACAGGATGTGAGCCGAAAGAAGCAAACAGAGAAAAAAGACTGTTAGAGAGTACAAACCATGGTTAAAGGCAAGGAGAAAAGTGTAGACAAAAAAAGGCAAAATAAAGGAGACAATAGATAGACCTCGAGAAGTCCCCCAAGGATTCATTCACAGGATGTGGTCTAAGAAAAGCAGTAAATTGGCATAAGAGTGTGAACTTTTAAGGAAAAGGGGATAAAAATAGAGAGTATAATAAAGGGCTAAATAGACAACAAGTCTCTCAGCCCATGCATAAATTACACACACCATTTACATATTCATTATGTTTTGTGTTCTAATGAGAGTATTTGCTTAATAGCATCACCACCACCACTGCCAGCTTTTGTTTGACTCAAGAGAATTAAAAGAGTGGGAGAAAAAAAAGAAAAACAAGGGAGCAAGGGTCATCTTGGTAAAGTGGGTGAGGTCAATGGTACACAATCAATTTTACTGATGATCGTATCAATCATATTGCTGTATTGTTCGTGTGTGAACGAGCACAACCTACTCAAGGCTCTAGGAGATGTGAAGGGAAACACACATGATGGGGGGTTGGTTAAAGTTAATTAAAACAGCACAAGCTCTCTGCAAACTCGGGGCTCTCTTCGTCCTTCTCCTCTTGTCTCAGTGGAATAAGTGAGTGCTGCTGTAATTACCTACAGGGCAGTCACTGAGAGCATTCCTTCAGGTGCCAAAAAAAAGTCTTTCAAATGACAGCAAAGATTTGCAGAGTGACTTTAAGGAATGAAAAGTTTCTATGTCTGTGAAGTAATCTTGCTCATATATAGCGGTGCAACATATAAAGTGTTGCATACAACCTGAAGCGGTATTTTTTTTTGTTAGAAAATAAATGAATGAAATAAGGGGAAAAGAGAGGGATGGAAATGAAGAGACAGGGGGAAGGGCAACGGAGGGATGAGCTACAAATGAGAGCGATGGCGGTGGCAGGTTGGCACAGTGCCATCCAGTCAGGACTTGAGCAGGGGCGGGCATGGGCATGGGAAAAGGGGCGAGGAGGAGAATAAGAATGAAAGAGGAAGAGAAACAGACCTCCATACTGCTACCATGGTGGCACCTTGGCACAGGCATAATGGGGCGTAACGAACAAGAGACTGGGCAGAGAAAGGGAAGATGGGAAAAATATCAGCGGATAGCGGAGCATAGAAGTAAGTAAGATGCCAGCAGGCAGAGGAGGACTCGGATATCGATAAACGACGGAATCATAGGATGTTGAGGAGAAAGATGGACAATACTTTAAATTTGTAAATGCACGATAGGTCGCAGAATGGGAAACAGCGTTGGAATTATTGTAACCGTTATTAGATTTTTCTGCCTTTCTATGCCAGCTGCAGCGTGCCATCCAACGGGCAGCATGCCAGTTTGTACATGTGGCATGCCCGAAGCATTCGAAGCTAATGGCGGAGAACTGTCATAGTCAAAGACAAGAGGACTCACCTCCGAGGATTTGCTACTAATCACCATTTGTTTGTTTGGACAAAGCCAAGAAGAGGTGCCCGGGCAACGGTTGGCAGCGATTTAGTGATGGCATCTTTTCAGGGGTGGCAAGGGCACAGGGAGAAAGATGGCACGCTGCCAAAGCAACATAATGCACACATTAGTAAACAGAAACCTCCGTACGGTGAGCAAAACATTTCGGATGCCTTGAACGTTTTTGGCGGTGGCATCCCCTCAAGGGAAAGACTGGAAACAGAGATGGCACCATGCCAAACACAAACTGCGAGGCGTTCGCGGGCACAATCAAAAGATACACTAAAATGTACTAAATGCTGCGGCAAAAAAAGAACTACAACCAGAACTACAAATGTAGCCGTGGTGGGAGTTTCTGAGAAAAACTATTTCTGTGATGCCAACTCTGCTCAGTGCCAGCTGCTACACTGAAAGGATGCTGCTGCCCATTACAAAAATCTAAGAGGAGGGATCATACCATTCCAGTATGGGCAGAAAGACTATGTGGAAAGAGAGGAATAATGAGCAAAATGAATAACGGATGCAGAAGGAGGAAAATGGTGAATTTTGTGCTTAACGAAGAACAGTGGGAGTGGGTGGACAGGGATGATGAAGAGCCTCTTTCCTGCACTTGCACACCTGGGATCTTCTTAAAGGGATATCCCCTCAGACTGCTGTGTGTGTTTAAAGGGAGGGATGTGTTGGCATCATCTCCAGGGTGTCAAGCTGTGTTTCTCTATTGCCAGTCAGGGAGGGTTCTGCAGTCATCAGAGGCGGGCAACTGTCTGGGCATCTCATCTGCAGCTAATTAACAGCCACACACTAATTCTAACAGCCGATCATAATTAGCGATTTAATCGCTCGTCAACGCTCTTCTCCCCCCCTAAATTGTGCCTCCTATTTGGACACGTGCGGATAAGCTAAGGAACGCCGGATTCCTCCCTCACTCCCTCCCCCTCCCTCATCCTTCCTTCCTTCATCCTTGGCTCCAGACTCCAGTGGGATCTTAATTAAGCCTGGGCTTCATTATGCAAATGGAGTACAATAAACGACAGCAGAGGTGGAGCTGGATACAGACTAAAACGGAACGGTGGGAGGGGAGCACTGAAAGTGGAAAATGAAGAGATGTGGAAGGTTACTAAAATCGTCTATGTAATGTTACTACAGTAATAGTAGTAAAGTAAAGTTGTTGTAACTTGTATGTCTGCAGTGCGCACACTACCACATGAGGCGTGAGAACCAGTGAAACCAGCTCTCTGATTCGCCATCTCTGCTGGCATTGGGAAAACTTATCTGAAATAACAGCGGATATGCAAAATGTCATTTCTCACAAAGGAAATTTCAAGGAATGGTGAAGGAAAGGGAATATTGACAATGAACCCTGTTAATATCACCAGTTGGCTGTTGTCGTGGATACAAAGGAAGATGGTAGAGATAGGGAGAGAGAAAAGAGGCAGACAGAAACACTGACAGCGGCAGCAGCATGGCAGCTAATGTCATCTCAGTTTAATCATCGCATGGGATCATGGGGTTCATGAAAATTCATTTGCATATCATTAAATGGAGAGAGGTTATTTGGTGCGGCTAGCCAAAATGGGATTGGATGAAGGAAGGGGGGGAAAAAAAGGAAAGTGTAGGGGCTCGTTATTAAACTGCAATGTTTTATAGTCCGCCAGCCGATTCATTTAATTTGGGCTTAATTAAAATGTGTCAGACTCAATCAATCATTCCAACAGGGATACTATCAGTGTTTCAGTCTGAAAAAAAAAGACTAATCACTGGATATGCGGTCGGACATTTTCCAATAACATTTTGAGTGCTTTAGTCTAATGTGAGCTTGACCAATCGACTTCCATTTCTGATTTATCTGAGTGGTGTGCATCGAAACAGCCTGTAACTTCTGTGTACTGTGTGCGCACAGGGCTATTTCTGACAGGTGGTGATGCCACCCTGTGTTAGTCAATAAGGGGGCAGCCTGCACTGTCTTTTTGACCTCTGCGATGTGTATGTATGTGCTTGCCTGTGTGCATTTCTCATTTGCATAAGTGATGTAATTAGACCACCCTTTCTCATGCAGATCAGTTTGACAACATGGCAATCACTTTAACAGACATGCAGCCGCACACTCAGAAATACACACACAGGACAACACACTCTTGCTGCCGTGACCACCCCCATATCATGGGGAGTCTGTTGTCTGTGAGCAAAAAGTGTAAAGATTAACATAATCCAGCTAATAAGTGTGAGTAATATTCACAGAGTGACGCGTGGCATAGACACTGTCCTGCTGATGCGTATTTGTATCTCATTATAGATGTAAAGTACTGTGGTCGCCAGTGAGGCGGGAGGGGGAGTGGTGGCGGTGGGTGGGGGGCCTTCATGAAGTGTGAGCCTGAATAAAGAGACACAGAAGAACAACAATAAACTGCACTACTTGGGGGAAAAAAGTTACTCTATCCTTCCTTTGAAAAAGTTATTGATGTAATATAAAGACAAATTACACAGGGTACCTCATAACCAGGATGCTGGAGATTGCTAAAGGAAGTTTTTCCAATGTCTCCACAAAATCGGAAAGACAAACCCACTGATTTTGTATCTGTTTGTTTACAGTACTGAGAGGCACACTGAGTCGGGTTTTTGCTGCAGAATATAGGAATTATAAATAGAGTGTATTTGCGCTTGCAGGCTAGCTCTGCCACATGATTGATTAGGATGGTGTGACGACCATTAAAAAGTCATTTAAAAGATGGATAGGGACCACATTTCCAAATAAAAACCACTTTATACCTGATGAAGTGCTGAACAAACTCTCCTTCAAAGACATTTACTGATTACTCTCTGGGTATGAGTGAGTGTAATGTGGGAAGCTCCCGTGAACTCAGTGTAGCCTCCGCATCAGCTGTAGAGGACTCCAAAGCACTCGTCTCGACAGTCAGGAAAACGGTGGTCAAGGCTGTAGTTAAATATACCCCCTCAAAAAAAAAAAAACTGACATCTTTTTAATATTTTGGATTTAAAGCAATATATTAATTTGGTCTGAGGTGTAATCTGTGTGCACAGGCACGCACACACATGCACACACTTGACTGAAATCTGATAGCGCAGCGTCGCTTCAGCTCAAGCCTTATCCTAAGAAACAGAGGTGCGTCTGAATGTGCGAATATATTTCAGCTCTGTCTCTTTAACTCGGGGCTCCACCACAGCAGCATGCTTTGGGATTCATGCATAAACATGAGCTGGCCTTTCAGCTCTCTCCTCACATAACCAATCTAAATCTAAATGAGCCCCCACTACAGATACACCAGCAGGCAATGACATTACTCCCCAGCCCAACCCCCTACTCTACCCTACTACCCCCAGTGACACATATACACCAGCAGGCAATAATTTCACGCTATCCCTCAAAGCCCCCACCACCTCCACCTACTCTCCACACGCATACACTCACTCGAACCCCCTTTTTTGCCGCAACCCCACCAGCTGCACAGTACTCATTTGATTAAGAGGGGGAGGACAGGGAGAAGGAGAAATAGTGGGGGATCACTTTATCAGGATGACTTTCTAAGATGGCTATCATGAGCTACGAAGCTATCTCAAGCCCTTTTCTGTGTTTACCTTCCTATTGTTCTCGCCATGTATCTGCTTGTCTCCTCCCCGCAAACCCAATCAGAACAACCCCGAGTTTCACGGTTACATCTTCCATTGCCGCATTTCTGTGTAACAGTTAAATGAAGGGCTACCCGCGAGAGAACAAGAAGCAGATACAGGTTTGTGCTCGACTTGTGCGCGTGTCTGATCGAACACTACATTCCCATGTTCATTTAAGTTTTTTTCCCCCCTCTCCAGCAAGTTGTCTCGTCAACCACTGGGAAGTTTTACATAAGAAATGAGCAAATAATAAAATCTTCTCTACCAATCTAAGCTGTGGTCTTTGAGATGTTGCATATGAAAATCTGTGTGTCCTAAATGTGCTGTAGTGTGCAATTTTCCTCCCCTCTCTCCCAGAGTCGTAAAACACATTATCATCATCAGCAGCAGCAGGAGCAGCAATGTAATTCATCCGAGGTCGTTAATATTCATCATATCATTTAGTCACAAAGGAAACTCATCTGGCTGAATGTCACAGATGTAATTAATGAAGTGACCCCAGAGGTCATGGCTCCATTCACCAAACGCCTTCCACACTCGGCCGTGTTACGCACACACGGCTGCACATCAAAAGCCTCCCAAGCCAGACACACACCGCCGCCGAACATACAACCTGGAATATGAAACACACATGTAACAAGCAGACACCCTCGCATACCACAACATTCACAAAATGGCTTCTCTCGGCTACACCAAAGGGATGAGACCAGAGCGTGCACCAAAGCAGACTTTATTTAGCTCAGTGGAGTACGGGGAGGGAAAGGAAGAGAAACACACACCAGCACAACTGGGGTAGGGAGAGTATAGAGACACACTAAACCACTGGAGCAGGACATAAGGACAGGTGCACATCACAGGTATCTTTTTGGTCATCACTATGGCAACAACATATCCAGAAAAAAAAATGAAAAGAATTGTTTTACCTACAGTAAGGATAACAGAGTCTCTTCACCATAGAGTACTCCAATATGTACATCTTACAGTCACTAAGATCAAGAGAATACGAGAGAAATTAAATCTGAAATAATCAGTATATTTTAAAAAAAAAACTGCCTTTGTGGTATTTGGAATGCACATTTCTGTACAGAAGAAAGCTCATTGGTATTGTCGTAAACATTGGTTAGTTAAGAACGAAACATGACAGAGTTAGTCAGTCCACATCCTTTGGAAAGTCGGCTGTGATGTCAGTCTGAGTTTAGCAAAGCTGTTTAAGCTGGACAAACGGACAAGAGACATTGCAACACAGAAAGACATCAACCAGTAGAGGGTTTGGGGCTGAACTCCTTCAAATAACTGCAGTATCTCCTTAAGCATTGAGAAGTAAATGCCCCCGGAGGGTTTCTCTCAGACTGGAAGCTTTAACATAAAAAATAGAAATAAAAAAATTCTGATATTACGAAAGCCATTTCTGTTTTCTGAGAAAGGGTAATTATTATGATACTGTAAAAAAAAAAACTTGATGGAATTGAGCCCCACATATCCATTTGTTTCTGAACATAATAAAAGAGGAGCAGTTTATCAACAGCATCACAGGTATCATTACAGTTTGTAGTCATTAAAGCCTAGTGGTAAAGCGATCAGAGCATGCATCTTTCTACAGTATCGTTAGAAACTACAGTACATTAGCAGCAAACTGGACATCCTTAAGGGCTGAAGTTCAACACTATGGTATAAAAGAAAAATAAACTGCAACATTTCTCAAGAGAAGTAAAACTCTTCAACCGCTATATTACAGACTGCCATGGCTCTAGTTTGGGGTTTTGGTTACAGTCTCCAGTGTGCTTATGAGAGGCAGAAAACAGTAGCTTAGATACAGGGACTCCTTCCTTCTTTAAAAACAGCAATACATCGTCAAGTAAACAGTAGCGCTTATTTTTTTGTAGGTCATATGGTTAAAGTATTATCACGTCTTTGGATTTTTGTCTTAAAGCATTAATTATTGTTTAGCTATTATTGTTATATTATCATTATTACAGATAGAATAAGGACTGGTTGCAAATGAACAGAGGAAGAAAGGTAGTGAGAAAAAGCGGAAAGTGGGTAGGTGGGGAGGGAGAAAAGGAGGGAAAATAAATTAAGTGTACAAAAATAACATCAATAACATCCGAAGTTTTTTCTCAGCTTTGCGCAGTAGCTCTCTTTCTGTAAGTGGAAAAGAGAGCCATGTCTCAAACATCCAATGAAGTCTCGAGTCAACCATACAAAAGCTAAATACTGTACATTTACCCCTCACACTATTAAACACTTTAGTTTCAATAAGGTTCTTTTTTTTGTAACAATCTATTACTCAGAGGTGAAAAGCTCAGATCTTTGAAATACAGAGATGTTTTTTTTCTTTTTTTTTTTTAAAGATATCCTTTAATACTTAGTCCATGGTTAAACCGTGTCTCTTCTGTTTTAAAAACAGAAAAGTCCAGTATTAAGATCACATTTGAAGCAGAGCCATGTTGAGCTGTTGACCTGAGCATAGAAAGCTTTACATTAATCACATAACATTGGTAAGCCATTGGTATATTCAAATAGAACGGAAAGGCAGTAAGTCACCTCGCCTGAACATATCAAAGCTGTCATAATCTTTTCATAATCATGACACTATTATATCGAAGCAAGACAGTTTATCTCAATCCATAAGATTTATATTAAGAAACTATGACTAAACACACACAACGTAAATTCGAGTTTGGTTAAAGTTTTCATATACAGTTTAATGGTTGAGTGCTATAAAAAAATAGTTTGCCCCTTTCGGGACAAACTGGCCTTTACTTTCTGTGCTATTTGGGCTGTTATCCACTAAAGGAACATAGAAGGAGTACATGTACAACAGAAGACTCATCATTGGCTTTTGGAGGGTGAAGCTGCATTCTAGCACCGTGTCAGTCTATTGGTACTCGGCTTACCTATGCCAGCTGCAGATCTCACCCCTTCACCGTACAGACGTCAGCTCTGCAGTTTGTTATTGAAAACAAACGTGTTCAAACGAAATCCACAGACATGTAAAATTTTGGTTATGAGCTTTGGAATCTGAGTCAGTCTTTACAAAAGCTCTATGCTAATATCCCTGTGTATTTCAAGGATACAATTCAGTTTTTTTTTTCCTCTTCTTTTTCTTCTTCCACTTCTAACCGTTTTTTCTTCAAGTTTATTTTTTGGAGCTCTCTATTTACACTAAAATCTCTTTGACATTTTTTTTGTTCCAGCCTTGTACAGACTGGCACTACATGCTACACAGCTAGTCATCTAGCACTGGTCTGGTGGAGGGCCCACTGTGAGTCTGTCGTGCAGACTGAGAGGTAGACTGCAGGTCTAGCTGGGCAGTGAGGTCACATACTTTGAGAATGCTCTTTGGCCTCTGTGGCATCTGGTTGGTTTTAATCAAGGTGGAGTTTGGTTGTAGTAAGGTGTCTGACTGAATAAGGAGAGAAGCTCTTTTTAGAAAGAACAGACTTGGGCAAGAGTTGAAGGAAAATATGAAGACTGGAAAGCTGTGGTTGACAGGACGTGGTTTGTGCTCTCTCCTACTTTTAGCTGAGAGAGTTTGTCTTTGGGCCACTGCAACTCGGCTTCTTTGGGGCGTTCGTGTTAGAGGGTTGGCAGCAAGTGGACATGGTGTTTGTTTGGAGGAAGATGGCAACTGCAGGAGGGGTTTTGGTGCGAACATAGTTGAAGGAAGCAGTCCGCCTCTCTAAGCTCTGTCTCTCTCCCCTGTTCCCGCCGAGAGCTCAGCATGCTCCCTCTCAGCAGAGTCAGAGCTCAGGCTCCTGGCCCTCTTCTCCTTAGCTCTGGCATTTTGGAACCAAACCTACAAAGAATATTTAAACAAAACAAATGTCAACAATCATCAAATATCATTTTAAAGATTTTTCCTCTTTTTTTATCTTAAATACCTAAAAGCAATTACCTGCACCACACGGTGAGGCAGTCCCAGCTCCTGGCCCAGTGTCTCACACTCTTGTCGGTTGGGTGTGCGATGGCTTCTGTAAAAGTCTTTTAGCTGGAGTAACTGGAAGTGGCTCATCTGTGTCCTTTGGCGCTGCTGTTGTTGATGGTGGTGCTGCTGCAGAGTTTGTGTCTCACCCCAGTCTGAGCTTGGACCCACAGATCCTTCAGGACTAAGAGACCCTTGGTCAGCCATACTGGAACCTTCCTCACACGGGTATTCCTCATCATCTTCCTCATAGTCATCATCCTCCTCGGGGTTGTTTAGATGAGTGGTTATAGGCAAAGTAGTTAGGGGTAACTTCATACTTGACTCTCGGTTGCTGATGACATGGCCGTGGTTTGGGATTGGGCTGGAGGATATCGATGGACCCGGTCTGTCCATGACAGACATATTCATCCCAGACTGCCCACTGGATCCATTGCTCATTGTTAAGTTGAAGCCTGCTCTTTCAGCCTCTGCCCAGTGGCGTGACCTCATGTGTGCATCTAGAGCACTTTTCACCTTGAAGAGAGCCCTGCAGAATGGGCATCGCAAGTGGTTCAAACCCAAGCTGAAACTGGATCCTGGCCCCATTGACCGGAACTGCCCTTTTCTCTCTCTCGCTCGTGTATTCTGAAACCAAACCTGTGAAAAGAAGGAAGACATGTGCTTTAAAATTCAGCTGAACCAACACCACAAAATTATCATCTCTGTCTTCTCATCTATTCAGTACCTGAACCACTCGTCTGGTCAGACCAACATCGCGTGCAATGCTTTCGAGGACTCCTCTGGTGGGGTTAGAATCCAAGCTGTAGCGCTGATACAACACTTCAAGTTGTTCTGGAGTGATGGTGGTTCTCTGACGTTTATCTCTTCTGTGCTCCTCCTCGACCTCTCTGCTGCCCCTTTGGCCCTCAAAACCGGTCTCTGATATATGCGCTGTACCCTGCTTTATGGTTGTCAGGGGATGTGTAAGGGTGTTAGTAGAGTGATCAGAGAGTGTATTCTTCATTTGTAGGCTGTTTAAGTGCGAAATCATGGGAAGTGTGGGATTTGAGTGTATCTGGGAAAGCATTTGGCTCGCCATTAAGGGATGGTTGGGGTGAAGCATCATGTAAGGCATGGTTCGGTCTGTGAAGCTGGAGTGGAGGAGTTGCACCTGGGATTGAGCTGCTAGGAGGTGTCTGGTCTGATGTTCCTGCCACAGCTGGAATGATGGCAGGGATGCTGGACAGAGATTGCACTGGAATTGAGCCTGGGTTTGGAGCTGGGTTTGCTGATGGGTTTCAGTGGATGGGCAAGCTACAGTATCAGTGTGACTTGTTTCAGACTCTAGAGCAGAAGGAGGGCTGGGTGATGTCTCAGGAGCCTTTTCAACAGCTTGATCTGAAGGAGGGTTGTGTGTATTCACCTGGTCTGGATGAGATGTAGTGTGTACTGTTTTCTGTAAAGAGGAAGTAGCAAGAGGCTGGGATCTTTCTAGAGTACCTTCTGTTGGCAATTTGGTCTCAGGTTGTAGAGAAAACCCTGTTTTCATGGCTGGAATAGTTTCTTTATGCTGGATTTCTGCATCTGAAATTCTTTTTTCCGTATTATCAGGAGCTGTGTCTATGTTAGTTCGAGGTGAACTTATTTTATCTTCTTGTTTCTTTTGAGCAGGTGTCGGTTCACCTTTGGCTACAGGATGCTCACTTTCTGTGCAGTGAGTGGAAGAATCAAGGGCAGGTGAGTCAGGTTGGGTGTAATACTCGTATGTCAGATCCATGGAGTTTTCATTCTGAGAGTCACCTTGTCCTTCATCCTCACAGCTATTATCCTGATTATTATCATCATTCTGATAGCAGCCATTTTGCTGCTTGTGTATGTTGTCAAGCTGGCTCTTCACCTCTAATCCATCATCAGTGCCTCGGTCTTGATTTTTGCGGGCTCTCTGCCTGGCATTTTGGAACCACACAACAATGACCCTGTTAGGGAGAGATAACAGAGCAGACAACCTGTCATATTCTTCCTCTCTGGGGTAGGGAGTGGCCTCAAACACCCCCTGCAGGGTTTCCAGCTGCTGCTCCGTAAAGCGGGTTCGTGAAGAGCGTCGGCCCCTATGGTGTTCTCCTCTATGCAGGTCTGTTGTCTGAGGCTGTGGGGAAGCGTTGTGTGGGAGCCCAGGGGACAGTGAACATGGGGAAAGAGCCAGAGACTGGTTTTGTGCTATGTCCTCTCTGGAGTCCTCCAGGGCTGTGGTTGGGGGGTTATTAAAATTATAAGGAGAATCCTTGTCTCGCTGGCGCTCTTTAAATAAGGTGTTGCGGAACCAGTGTTTGATGACTTTGTGAGGCAGACCGGACGAAGCAGACATCTTGTTGATCTCTTCATCATTAGGGAGACTGTTAATATTGAAGTGTTTCTTTAGAACAGCTAGTTGTTCTTCAGAGATGCGTGTTCGGGTTCTCTTCCCCTGCTGCTGTTCAGGTATTGTTGGGCTGGCTTGACTTTGCTGTCCTGCTTGGATGGGGCTGGGTTGGGATGGTTGGCCAAGCAATGCAGGATTGAGCTGTGGAGGCTGACCTAACAAAGCTGGGCTTAGCTGTGACTGCTGAGCTAACAAAGCTGGGCTAAGCTGTGACTGCTGAGCTAACAAAGCTGGGCTAAGCTGTGGTTGTTGCCCCAGCAGTGCAGGGTTAAGTTGAGACTGGTAGAGTTTTGCCAGCTCAGGGTTTACACTCGAGTCTAACCAAGGCTGGGGCTGAAGAGCTACAGACTGCATCACAACAGGAGGGAGGAGCGGTAGCTCCATGGGGAAAGGAATTGGTGGTAGAGAAAGCTTTGGTAGGGGTAGTGGTGGTATAGGAAGTTGAGGCAAGGAAAGAGGGAGCATAGGTATTTTGGGTAAGGGAAGAGGTAAGGGGGAAGTGTTTTGGGAAGTAGTGGCAGCAGGTGTGGTTGAGATATGGATGGGTGTCTCATGCTGTGAAAAATCTTGAGGTTGACCAGGAGAAGCAGGAGAAGCTGAAGGGGCAGTTACTGTTAGGTCTGAAGCTGTAGCATCCGCTTTATTCATGGGTTCTGAAATTGGTGAAGATTCAAGGGTTTTAACTTGAGCCTTCATTGGTTCTGGTGCTTGTTCTGATTCTGAGCATGCAGCTGAAGCAGGAGCTGGAGCTGGAGGTGGAACTTGGGCACAAACAGCTGAATCCTCTTCAGATTTAGGTTGTGTAAGTGGGTACATCTGGTCATACTGAAGCCTGTATTCTCTGGAAAACCTCTCCAGGACAGCAGTGGGGAACAGCATTCTGTGAATATACTCCTGGTGGCTTTTCAAAATCAATGCATCTGAAAAGAACTTGCCACAGTCTCTACATTTCTTCCCTCTTTCACAGCACTTCTTCTCTTTATTAGTCGATTCTTTGCCTCTGTTCTCACTTTTCTCTTCTGTCAACCTTTCTATGTTTCCATTGCCTTCCACTCCTTTGTCACAGCCCTCAATCCTTCCAGCCTGTAGTTTACAAAATAGATCTCTTTCCTCTTCTGAGCATACTTCCATCTTGTTTATATCAGAACACTCTTGCTTATCTGGTATTTTTTGAGTGGCTGTCTGCTGCTGGTGCTTGTGTCTACTCTGTATATACTGCAGTGCTAACTCATAGCCATAACTCTGCAGCAGGGCTCTGAGAGGCTCCCCATTCACAGCAGCATAGGGCACTCTGGGAGGAGGACACTGCAATCCAAGAAGATGAAATGAGGAGGAAACGGCTTCCTCCTCCCGACTCTCATTTTTAACAACAGGAGCATGCATTTCTCGTTTTTCTTCCTCAAAACTAGAATTGCTGTTTTCTTTTTCTGTCTGGTTAGTAGGGGGGTCACTGCAGACTGCATCAACCTTTGCTTCACTATGTGAAAGATCCTTTGGTTGGGTATTAACTGAACTTGAACTTTGTTTCTGGGTTTGTTTCTCATCCGTTTGAGTCTCCCTTTTAGCCTCTGTCTTAACCTGCTCTTTCAGGATAGAGCTGGCAGATATCAAGTGGCTAAATTCTGGGCTACTAACAATGAACTCTGGGTTGAGCTTCATTTCTCCAGACATGTAAAAGGGCAGAAGAAGTTGCTGCTGAAGAGAAAGCAAATTGTCTGGGGTCAGGGAGAAGTGTTGTTTAAGGAGATTCTCTGGCCCTAAGGGAAGGTGCTGCATAACTTGAGACTGGAGCAAAGCTGTGTGCTGCTGTAACTGAGCTTGGACCTGTGCCTGGGCTATCTGCTGCTGTTGTATTAGCATTAGCTGGTTTCTTGAAGCTAGAAGATCTGACACTCGCTTTTTAGCCTGCGGGCTCTCTGTTGGGTTGGACAGGATCGGCTGAGCGTCAGCTACTAAGCCAGAACCAGCTAGAGAAGAATTTGACGAGCTCACGCCATCTGGCCTCTTGGTGAAAGGCAAACTCTTCAATGTTTCTTCTCTAGTGGTAGTGGCCTGAGTAGCTGTAGTGGAGACAGACTGTGGAACAGCTACAGTAGATGCAGGCGTCTGCGATGTGGGATTCTGAGCGGCACGAGCTCTAGTCTGATGAAGGACTGATCGAAGATGTATATCCAGTGTGGAACTCTGGCTATAGCCCACTCCACACAATCGGCAGCGGTATGGTCTAGGATCTGGGCCGCGGGGAGCCTCAGGAGCAGCAACACTAGTTCCAGTTTCCTGCAGGGCTCGTCTGGCCCGGTGGAGATGGGACACAGAGTTATAATGGACCAGAAGGATTGTTTTCTGAGTAAAAGATTCAGAACATGTGGTGCACTTATAGGGCCTGGATGGATCCAGATAACGGTCCATTGTGGGGTTAGAGCTCTTTTTGACAAGAGAGCTAGAACCAAGTTCTAATAAGATCTCCTCATGTGGCCCTTTCTCTGGCTCAGTTAAATCCTCCTCACCTCCATCCACTTCAGAAACCATGCCTTTCTCCTTATTTTTAACTTCACCTTTTTGTTCCTCTTTTCTCTCCATGCTTATTGCTTCTTCATCTATGTCTTCATCCTCTCCCTCTCCTGCTTCTTGACCCACTTGGGGTGATAAACTAAAATCTTGTTGAGCTGAATTCTTGTTATTCTCCATGTATTGCACAGTATGAGGTGGCAAGAGTGTATTCTGTCCCTGTGTGTTGTCCAGCTGTGAGTGTGTGTTCTGCATGTGTCTCTGCAGGGCCTCTTGACTGCGGCATTGTCTAGAACAGAGGGGGCACTCTGTCGCCGCCCTCATGGCATGGTACTGCCAATGCAGCTGGAGCTTCTCCTGAGTGGGGAACGCCAAGCTGCACCTGCTGCAACGGAACCGGTAACCATGACGATCAGAAAGGGGAGGGGGGTCACCGGGTGGTGAGGTGGGAGGCGAGGAGGGGGGGATCTGAGTCGGGGATTGGGGAGCCAATCTGCCACTGGAAGGGTGAGTGGTGTTGTCTTCTAGGGGTGGGGTGAGAAGAGCTGTGACATCTTTGGGTGCGGCTACGTCTCCCTCAGTGTTCTCCACTGAAATGCCTATAAAATGTACAGATATAATAGGCTGTGAGCAGGGCAAATAAAAGTAGCATGGTGTGCTATTGTTTCTTCTTTAATTAGTAAACTGGTATCAGTTTGGCACTTTACACCAACCTTTGTTTTTCTGAAAATTGGTTGAAGCGCAGGAATCTGCAGCATGGGAGCTATTTGCATTGCTATTCTTGCTGGTTTTATTTTTCTGAATATCATCTGTGAGAGAATCTGCCTGTAGTTCTGTCTCCAGCTGAGGCTGCGGTTGTTCCATGGGTGTTGCGACCTGGAAGAAAGAAAATGTAACGGGCTGTCAGTTTTGGTCTTGCTTTTTTTTTCTTTTTTTCTTTTTTTTTTATGTATTCTCACTAAGGTTTGTTTCACCAATTCGGAATAAAAGAAAGCTGGGGTATTCCCAATGTTTTCCTAATCCTACATTATGAATAAAACATGCTTAATTGTAGAGGATAATAGCAAGCAAATCTCAAGATGTATAAACACAGAGTGCCTGCACTCCCCTTACTGATATCATAAAACATTAAAGTGTATCGTTACATCTTGCACCTGCCTGCACAGCAGTCTAAGCAGCAAGGCACATCAATTTCTTAATAAGTATACATGGTTGAGATATGTGGGTCTGCCCTTCAGTTCACGCGACGCCCTCCAACATGCCCCAAGGGTTTAATAAAACTTTACTGAGCTGAATAATGAATTTATTTAAAATCATTCTTCATATAGAAAACCTCCGTCCCCACAGCTTCAAGCAATAAGAGCAAATACTATATCTACCCGAACAGCTAGCCACCCAAAGGAAAGGACAGACAGCTAAAGATGAGATTTACATGACAAGAGTTTTCTCTGCATAACAGCTTCATAAGAGCAAAAGGGAAGAACAACTGCACACACACACACGCACGCACGCACACACACACACACACACACACACACACACTGCAGAGAAAACTGAAGGTCAGGCTTAATCTAGAGAGCGTAATTGGAAAGCAAGGTACATAATGGCCATCATCACCTCAGTCTGAATTAATGAACCTCAATTACTATCAGAGAGAGTGAGGGAGGGGTAGGAGGGGAAGGAAGGAGGGAGGACTAGGGGGGGACTAAGGGGTGTAGGATATGAAAAAGAGCGAGCAGGGAGAGGGAGTGAGGAAGTATGGGGCAATGAACAAAAAAAAAAACTGCTTTGGAGAAAGACAGTGAGTGAGGGAGGGGTAACGCATAAGAAATTGAGAGAGAGCTTGGGAGAGACAGAAAGGGAGGGGCAGTGGCAGAAATTGCAGAATAGGAATGATAGGAGTAGCTGGAGGGGGGAGGGAGGGAGGGTAGCAGAGGGGAAAAAGGGTGAAAAGCAGTCAGTGAAGTGGAGGGAAGAGAGCAAGAGACAAAGGCCACTTAGCATACAGGCCAGGGAGATGGCGGATGGTGATGTGGATAGATGACCGGTCATTGTTAGTTGGAGAGACACAGTAAAAAGCATGGGGGCCCCTTTTTAGCTTGACTGCACTTCTGGTAATAGAGGGCTACTTAAACATGCATTATAGAAAGACTGGCTTTTCCCTCACTCACTCAGTCAAACCCTCTCTCTTCCACTCTAAGAGACGCGCATACACATACACACAGAATGCACGGCTGCATCAAAGATGATAGCGGGGAGCTACTTAAACATGCATTAAAAAAAAGCGTTGCCTTTCTCTCTGGTGCCTTCTTAATGGAATTGTCTCCCTACATTTCACTCTTCCCCATCCCCCATCGCTTGCCCTCACATTTTCTTTTTGCTTCCCGACAAACGCAAATACAGCAAATACACAGTTGCATGCACTTACTGTGCTGATGAGCTTGTCTACACAGTCCTGCGCCACACTGTGCACATGTGTGAGATGCTGTCGAAGTTGGGTGTATGGGAGTTTAACCTGGCACAAAGGGCACTGGACAGTCTGAAAGAGAGGAAAGGGAAGGGAGAAAAAAATACAGAAGCGAGAGAAGTGTGAATCTGAAGGTGGCACAGATCACGCAAGGAAATGCGCGGGCTTCTAATTTGTTATGTCCAGCGGTACATTCTGTATTCACTTATTCATATTTGAATAATTTAAAAGTGTGTCAACTGCTCACCTGCTGGTTCTCATTTTGCTGGTGTGTTCTAGGGCGTTTGGTTAAGATGGTGTTTTCCATTTCCCTGCATCCAGATGACGGACGCTTAACTGAGGGCACTGACTCCTTCTTTTCTCCTTCCTCCACTCTATTTTTCTCTAAAAGTAAAAATGAATATGAAGATATACCCAGATTTATAATTACTACAAAATACATTGTCATACTAGCATCATGTTTAACAATTAATATGTTGTAGAACTGATACGAGCAGCGATACCTGTCTCGGCAGAAATCTTCTTTGCCCCCAAGTTACATGGGTCTTTGGTTGTGTCCAAAGGACCAGAGCAGGACTCGCTGGAAGTTTCCATATCTTCACTGAGCTCTCCTGGGAGACAACAAGACAAGTAATTATGTCCTACAAACACAGTGCTTCATACTTTATGTTCCTGCAAACTATCAAGCTAATTGTAGTTTATATTATTCGCTAGGTAACATCATTCAAAAAGAGCAATTTCAGTGGGGCACACTTCATTCTTCTTGCTTGCCTCCATACACTATTGATCAAGTATTGATTCTACATTAGATTCTCCTCAGAGGTGGAGTAAGGGTAATATGGACTTACAACACATCGGTTCATCTCAATAAGTCTTAATCTACACAGAGGCAAATCATCGGATAGATTACATTTACAAATAAAGTGTTGGACTAGTCATTTTAGGTGCACACTCCAGACAGCATATTATTGTTTTGTCTTGCATGTGGCTGCAGAGTAGGAGCTAGCCTCTGCCTCCCACAGTTCTCGTCCTGGGGATTTGTATTGGTCCATTGATTAGCAGGTGCTAGTTAGCTGTTGTCAGGGGTGATTGGGGATATAACAAGGATGTGTATCGACTAATCACTTTGCTTGATCAATATCTCAGCAAAAGCCATTACTCATTTTCTCGCTCTTTTCATCTTAATCCCGAGTCCGCTCTCCATTGTCAGCAACCACATGAAACATGAATTAGAATACACCCACACACAGTTCATATTCTCACCCGTGACACCATCAGGGCTCTTCCTAATGGTAAAAATGGCTGCCAGCTCCTCTCCACCCATTGGCTGCAGCTGCAGTAGCCCTTCCCGCTGTTGATGGGTTGGGGTTTGACTGTGTTTCAGTACTTGGAGTTTAGAAGAGGAGGAGTGGTTGCATAGAAGACAATGGAACAGCCACGAACCTCCATCGACCTCACCATCATACTGCTGCAGGAACTAATAATATAGTGAAAAGGAGACAAAGCAAAACAATATTGTGATCTGGCAAAGGTTCCTCAATCTTTTTTAATAACATTACACTTTATACTTAAAGTGTACCTTGCCATTCCTAAGACACAAGGGTTTTTGTTTTGGAGTATGACAAGGTGTGGCTTTGTGTACTTACTCTGTAAACCCGGACGCTCGCCTCGTGGTGTGAACTGAGGGAATGCCCTCTGAGCTTCTCCAAGCTGCTGGTCACGTAGTCACACAGGTTGCACCTCAGCTGGATGGGGTTGCCCTTAGCAATGAGGGCAGCCCCCTCCTGACCTCTGTCTCCCCCCTCCTGGAGGTGAGCAGCAAGCTGGTAGCGGGTGCGGTGTCTGTCGGTCTGACAGTGCAAGGAGAAGTTAGCCCTCAGCGGGGTGGTGTAACCGCACAGCCTGCAGTGGCAGCCACCGGCAACTAGGGAGCACCACTCAGACTGGGGCAAGGAACGGGGAGCATTCAGGTGCTGCTCCACAGACTCTAAGCTGTCGGACGAAAAGCAGGAGCAGACAAGGCATTGGAAGACGCCCTGGGAAAGGGGTCCAGTGGGGGACAGAGATGGAGCTGGAGGGGGAGACGGGGAAGGGGAGGGAGATGGAGTCAGTGTAGACCCAAGGGTAACTGGCTGCTCTGCGACTTGTTGACTGGTCAGCCGCATGTTCAGTGAAAGCTCGGCACCTGCGGCAGAGAGAAAGCACGAATTACAATTTACACATTTTGAAACTTCAATGCTGGATAACAGTGATAGTTGTGACGCATCACTCACCTGTGTTTTGCAGGTGTTTAAGCTGTGGGGCAAGGCTCCTGCAGTGAGACAGATAGTAACCTCTCTGGAGCCGTAGCATGTTATGTGTGTGTTTCTCGCTGGTGGTGTGTATACGCAGGTTGCGGGCAATGCTGGTCTCATAGTCGCACACGTCGCATCGCCACCGCTTACCATGAGAGTGGGAGTGTGCAGGTGGAGTGAGCTTGGCAGGCTGGGTAGTAGGTGCGGGGATAGAGAGTGTCAGCTTGCTGTATGGCTGCTCATCCGCTTCGGGACCATTGGAGGAGCTGCTGCTGTTAGTAATATGAGAAGTGTGCATGTGGCCGTTCAAGTTTCCCCCATTTTGAACATTATTAAGGTGTTTGTCTGACTGCATGTGTATGCTGAGGTTGCCTTTCGATGAGGTAGCATAGTCACACACCTCACAGCGGTAGGGTTTGTAGCCGCAGGCGTAGGTTTCACCCCGGGCTAAACGCGGATGGGGTTTCCCCGACCTGCAGTATACACACACACCTCGTGTTGAACCACCACACACACACTTTCCCTCAGATGTGCCACACACACACTGGCCTCCCGTCTCTGGATGTTTTTCCTTCATGTGGACTTGCAGCGTATGCTGAGACTTGTAGTGCCAGTTACATTTGGGGCATTTCAGGGTTTTGCAGGAATTACGTGAGTGCATTATAGTCATGTGACCAGTCAGTGAAGTAGGAGAGAGGTCTTGGTTGTGGTTTTTAAGGACAGCTTCTTTCTGTTCTCTTTCTTTGTCTCTCTCATCGTCCACCTCGGTGTCTAGCTGGCTGTCATTTGGTTCTGGAGCTTTGGCACCATCTCCATTGGAAATGGAAGAATGAGGAACCCCTGCCAGACCATCATCCTCAGCAGGTGTACTGGCAGGCTCTGTACCTGCCAGTGGAAAATCCAGAGAAGACTGCTGGGATCTAAAGCTCTGAGGAAACCCAGAAATCCAGCCCTGATTTCCCTTAATGTCTTTTACCTCTGTCTCGCTCAGCACGGCAGAAAAGGAGGACGGACAACTGAAGTGCTTTGGAGAAATGGGAAAAAAGGGGGAGGGCTTTGGAGAGGGGGAAGGAGTGGGGGAGGGCTTTGGAGAGGCGGCTATTTTGCTGTCGAGTGTGCCACTGGCCTTTGCAGTGCTGGAAGAAGAGCTGTGCTGGCTCTGTTGAGGTAATAAAGAACATTTGGATTTGGTTTGGCTTTGGTTTGAGATGGCCTCCTCCTCTTCCTTCTCCTCCTTTCTGCCTCTTCTGTTGAGGGCTGCTGGGAGGCCCCCTGTAACTGATGCCTCTCCTATACCTACAAGCACCTCCCCTTCTTCCTTGTTTTGCCCTGACAAATATCCCTCCCCGAAGTCTTCCTTCATCCCCTGCCTTTGACGCACTCCATTTTCCCGTGAATGTCGGCCTCCTTCTTTCTGCTCTCCTCCCTGGGTCTCTTCTCTAGCCTGGGACCGCTCTGTGCCCTCCTCCTCCTGCTGAGGCAGGGTCAGGGGCTCTTTGGTAGGGGCCATGGCTGAGGTATGAGAGGATGACCCCTGCTCAGGAATGACTGCCAGGGTCAGGAGAGGAAGAGATAAAGCCTGGGGACTGAGGTCAGCATCTCTCTCCTCTCCTCCCCCTCCATCCCCTCCTCCTCCCTCACCGCTGTCCATACCAGAGGCTACAGCTGCCACACATCATTACCCCACCTGTGTGTTTCAGTTACAGATGAAGAGAAGAAGAGAGTGGGACAGGCAGAGAGAGAAGAGTGAAATAAAAAAAAGAGAGGAGAAAATGAACAACATATGTCATGTAAATATTATTGCATAACAGTGGACGCATTGATTAGGGTCCCAGGATAGCATCTGTTCGATAGAGCCTTCACAGTGCGCAATCCAGAGGCTGGTTACCCAGGGGTTAGCGTTAGCCCTTAATGGGAAAATCAATAGCACAAGCGCTAAACTAGGTAGAGGAATGCGGGTAAAGGCTACGCAGGAGGTCTATAATATTCCTCAGGGGATAGGATTAAATAAAGAACTGAATGCTTCTGAGCTAAAGGGCTTCGTCTAAATTGCCACACTTAGATAAAAGCAGATAAAAGAACACATTTAAAAGCCTGTGTATCAGTCTCTGCATCTTCTGCTGCACACGCTAGGACACAAATAATATGAGGATACGGGATCATCGTTTAGCGCACAAGCAAATTTTACACTGAGAACACACTTTGCACATTAAGCACAAAAACAAGATGTGAACACAGCTAAATATCTACTTGAATCTCTTTCTTTTTTCTGATTTTACATGGGTATTAATTCTAATCTGTGGTCACTTTCAAAGCAGTTTTTACTTGTGGTGTTGCATTGGCATGGATTTTATTTGGACTTATCCACAGTCTGGGTCTGTTATATTGCTTCCACCCCCTGTAAGCTCTGTTGCTACAGAAATACCCAGGCACATAAATACTAGAGGGTAATAAATAATAAATCCCTGCTTTTATTAAACTGAAGCTTTATTATTCATTTGTAATCTACAGCAGAGGCATGTCTGAAAAATGAATACTTCAAACAGTTTATTACAGCTTATTAAATCTACATATTTAAGACTTTACTTTTGTAATTATTACTTTGAAATAAAGCTAGCACTGGCCTATAACGTTCTATCATACTTTAAGATAAGTTAATAAAATAAAAAAGAGCAATAAAATTTCACAATGAATCTAATTCACTTTATATAACAATGTATCACTATAGATACTTCCTTAAAAATGGATAGGTTCTCTCCCCTCGTCAGTTTCTGAATGACAGATGAATGCCATCTAAGACAGATACATCTCTGTTAGCCTGTGTGTGTCCCACAATCTCATTACTGACCTTTTTTAATCAAGGAGAGACCTTAATCTACCCTTTCACCTTCTCCTTCAACCAACCAACCCCCTCTTCCTCCTCCTTAAACACCCCTTTTCTCTCTCTCGCTCCTGTAGCCACCCCCTCCCCCTCTCTGCAGCTTTAAGATATATGGCTCATATCGGCACCCTGATAGTGCTTTAATGTACTGTGTTTATGTCACAGGCCACAGACCCTTGCCCACTGCTGCTGTCCACTGTCCTGCCAGAGAATGCTGAGGGGCCAAGCAGGCCTGCCAGCAGCTGAGAACAGTCTCTAATCTGATAAAGATTTTCATTTACACTGCAATCAATAACCTGGGTCTATCGGCAATGTAACTATTTATACAAGCATTCCTGGCTCTTCATCGATCAAGTGCGGGAAGCCATCATTTAACAGTGTGTGTGTGTGTGTGTGTGTGTGTGCATCTCTGTCTGTTAATACGCCTGTACCTCTTTTTGTGCTGTTAATTGTGGTGATGTCAATTAAGCACACATGAAACACCTGAAATCCAACATGCACAGGCCTATTGCTGTAGTTGTTTTTAAATATTGAGATACCAGTGGCGCATTTGTTATTATCTGTCAGATACAACAGAAGTTGCAACATAAAATTCATGTGCAAATATACAACAAAAAGTGTATTCCCGGATTCCCTAGACTGGTGTGTGGGTGTGGGTGTGTGCACGAGTGTGTGCTTGTGTGTGTTACAAGGGAGAAGAGAGAACAGGGGTGTGAGAAGGAGAGAGAAACAGGCAGAGAGAAGAGTTGTGGAGCAATACTTTAGGAAAATGCCTTTTGTTTGCCATTGTGGGACCTGGATAAACACAGTTGGATATGGACAAATACTGATTTTTATACGTGAAGACTCGGTGGACCATAAGCCAACGACCTCCGCGCAGTCTCAAGGTAAAAGCACTGGTATTTTAGCATTAATCTGGGACCACAGTAGCCGGGCTGTTGGGAGAATACCGGAGGGGCAGTGGCTTGAATAGTTCACTCCCCGTCTCTGTGTTGTCAAGCCACTGACCAACCATCAGCTCCCACACTACTTCAGCCTTTGTTTACAGTGTATCCTAGCCCGATTCATCAAAAACCGAGAGTGATCAGTAACCAGTAACAGGTGACCTAACGCACAAAAGCTCGATTTGTGAGAATTAGAGGCTACACTGACCAAACATCCCCTCCTCCCCACCGCCGAGTCGCGTCCCTCCAGCTCCCTTTAACATCGTAAACAAATGACACACTTACATTTCTGCAGCGACTCTGGTACAAAGCTCCGCACGCTGAATGTGTAGTAGTCCAGAAAACAATCGCGCAGAGAGTCCACTCATTCCTTATGAATGATCCTCTGCGTTTTTACGGAGCCAGGAGGAGAAAAAAATGGGGAGAGGGAGAGAGAGCAGCGGGGTCCAAGTTGTTACCAAACAACAGTGTAATTAAAGCTACATATAGGCTGTAGTAAACAGAAGATGGGGGGACGGAGGGGTTTGTGCGAGCTCCAGAGGTAGAATGAGTTCTGATCACTGTGGGAGGAAAAACACTTGGCTCTTTATTCCTGCTAATTAGTTTCCTTCAAAAAATGGCTGAGATTACGCCCAGTGCGCATGTGCGTAATTGCGCAGACACCGCTAATTAGCCCGTTTGGATCAATAGGATTCCGCGAGAGAGAAGCGAGAGGGAGGAAGGACGGAGGGAGGGGGGAGAGGCTGCCGGGGACGCAAGGGGAAGACGAGGAGAGGAAAATATTTTTTTAAAAGTATGAGATTACAGCCGAAACATTACATTTTATTCTATACTAGTGTATCGCTGCTGGAAATTCCAATAGGCTAATCCATTTAGATGGATTCTAAGAAACAAATCCGCCCATTTAAATATCTAGAAAGGAAACAGTTTTGCAGAATTTTTTTTACATTTGTGATTCTACCAAAACACACATCGGAATGCTGTAAAGTATAAAAACGGCGAAGTAAAATCCACATCGACAAAAAATATTTATTCCAGACGTTTTTTACGAATGTGCAAAAATGGAAAACCTGCCGCAAAACGCGACGCTGTCACTATGCTTCACTGTGAAGACTGGTACAAACACACCAAAAGGCCCTCGAGGATTGTTTTAGAGATATCTTGTTGGCATTTTGTGCCTGATAAAGCACAGGTTAGACGCCCAAACGTATGCATAATGCCATGCACCTAAATTGCACTATTTTACTAAATCTGTTTGCGATCATTTGGCTCGTAAAAGTTAAAAACTGTGAAAAACTGAAGGCCTTGAAGAGATCTAAAAATGTATACGTAGGTCAAAAAAGAAAAAAAAACTATTATATGGTTGGATATAGGCTGAGAAATAAGGTATTTCATCCTTTTCTCTTTTTGGATTTATCAGGTTAGTCGAAGCAGTGGACTCGAGTTTGGCACACTGGCTTGATGTTACTGGAAAAAAAAGTCTCTGAAAAAAAGTCAAAAATATATATATTTAGGCTAAAGCTAAATTATTGTGTCCATTCCTGTCACAGAATCACAGAAGACCTTTAGCCAAGCAGGGTTTTGTTTCCTCTCCGGCCGTCCATCCTCGCCACCGAAATCTATTGTTATGATAATACTATTGTGAATTTCACGCTGGATGTGCAATCTGTCGATCGTCCATATTTTAAAAGGTGAACACCGCATTTAAATTTAAGATCCATAGCATCTATTTTCTTCCCTTTTATTTCTTTTCTGAGCTTTGTTTGTCAGAGCTGACCTCGTCCTTATTTTACAATTGTACATATTTTTTTCCACAAACGTTAGTCTTCCTGCAAAAAAAGTCCATATATAAAACAATCTGTAGATTCTCATATTTGATTGAATTTCCACAGAAGCTTAAATGTATATAGGTTTCTGTCAGCTCACTGTTGCGTGAAACAACCGCACTATTAGGTCATATCGGAATAAGAAAGTCATGAATATTAATTTTTTATTATTATTTTTTCTACCTGTGTTAGATTTAAATGCACTGACATTTTATTTTTGATTCTCTTGGTTGTCCTCGATTATTGTATCGTATTTATGTAACTATAAGTACATAAATACGATACCTTAATTGGTCAATTAAGACGTTGCTAAAAAAAAAAAATGGCCTTCGTTTGGTACATCTGGTAATTGTTTATGAAAATCTCGAAAACCTGACAAAAGATGTGATAGTGTGGCAGAGGCCGCACATGAAAGACTAAAGTAATATATATAAAAAATAGAAATAAAAAAAACAGTGACTGATCTGTTGTGTGTGGATGGGACGGTGGTGTGCATCGTGGCATCACAGCGTGAAGGTCCTGGGTTTGAATCCACCGACCTGCTGGGGCCTTTTTATGTGTGGTTTGCATGTTCTCCTCGTGTCTCCGTGGTTAATAACATGCGTGTTAGGTTAACTACTGATTCTAAATTGATCTCAGGTGTGAATTGTTGTGTCTTTATCTGTTGGCCCTGAATAGACTGGCGACCTGTCCAGCGTGAGGTCCGCCTCTCACCCTATCACAGCTGGAATGAGCACCAGCAAAATCGGAAAAGCGGAAGAACATGGATGGAAGATCAGTTGTTTTAGTGCCAACATGGATTTTCTGCAGTTTGTTCGTGACAATATACCATGTTATCATTTCATAACGTTAGGCCAGACATTGTCTGCTCTGTGTGTGTGTGTGTGAGAGAGAGAGAGAGGGAGAGAGAGAGAGAGAGAGAGAGACGAATATGTGTAAAAGGTTTAAATAACAGCAAATATAAAATGTTAATTGAAGCTTTTGCAATGTGGCTATATGCTGTTTGGAAATGTTTCTGTGTGCTCATACACATTCATGTTTTTACTGATTTTAGTTTGTCAGATGTTTGTTTCTTATAAAATGTAACAGAGTAACCTGTAAGAACAAAACATACAAGGGAAATATGTTTCCCTGGTATTTTCAGATATAGCCCATTTGAATGTAATCAAATTACCCAAACCTTAGACTTGTGTAATGACTCCAAGGCCTTCAAATGATCTTTGTTATTACTGGTATTGCTTATCAATATAGATTTTCATTTGCATTGAATTTGCAAGTGTTTTTCATTAAAACAGAAAGGCGGGCGAACACATTTGATGTCTGTCTCGGTGTGAGGAGAACATGTCTGTATGCTTTTGGGCACAATCCACCTCAACAGCAATCCGCATCTAAAAGGTTTTTTAAACAGAAAAAAATAGAATAGAATATTTTTCCTCATCGGTTTGAACGTACGTCGATTCAGCACAGACGAAAGCAGAGCCGCTCTCTGTGACTGCCACTGAGTTCATTTCCATAGATATAAGCGTAGAGTTGTAATATTTTACCAATATTAAAGCTGGTGTGATTGTACATTCAAAATTCACACTCATCCCATCTTTTGCCTAAACACTCAAGTATGCACAGGCTGTAATGTTAAATGCACCAAGCTTTCCATGCCCTCAGGTGTATGCCAGGGGTTTGTTGTTTTCACTGTAATATATAGTTAGCCCTTCCACCAATTTACCCTGTCAGTACTAATGGGGCAATTAACCATTGTGATACCCCCCAGGCAGAAGGAACAGCAAAAGCTCTCCAACTCCAAACTTGTCTTTATGACATTTATATGACAAAATATGGGGGGAAGCTGGGGACCCATCTGACACCTTGGAGGGTCCTTAATGTCACTCCCTCACTTACCTCCGCCCCTTTCTGCCCCAGGGTATGGCACTGAGAAGGAAGTGTAATGCATCATGTATGGACAGGCTCGGGCCTCTTCCAAGAGAGAGGAAACTTTGTACTGCATCCAAAGGCTCAGTGGGACAACACTGATTTAGTCCTTCATGTACTATGTCCCGTACTGTGGGATTATAAATGTAAACTGCCTCATATGCAGACACACTTCCAGTCAACACACTCCGACTTGACCTCACCTTTCACTCCTGCCTTTTTTGGTGTCTCTTTGTCTGCGCTCACATTCCCCCTGTCCTTCTTACATCCCCAAGGAGGCAATAACCTCCCTAGCAAGAGCTTCCCCTTGAGCCGTTGTCATAGTAACTAGTAGGCCGGTCGACATGACAACCCCTACCATGGTCCAGAGATAGATGATAGGCCAGAAACGGGGAGGGAGAAGGCATATGGGAGATTTGCACCCCCCACCCCGCTTTAATTTGCTTTGCCTGATTTTGATTCAAAATGTTGTTGTTTTTTTCTCTCTTTTTCTTTCTTTTTCTCTCTAAGGGTGAGGTGCAGCCAGCTTCAGCCTCCTTTCCAGTTGCACAGGTATTTATAGACGGAAAACACTTGGTACGTGAATAACTTCGCTAAAAACAGTTACTTGATCGGATTCATCAAACTTGGATGGATATTGTTGAGAAAAACAGTATTTCTCAACATTTTTTAAAAAACAAAGATTGAGATTTTTGCTACAAAATGTTACAGTAATAAAATAGGCCTTGCAATAAATTGTTAGTTTTTTATCACTACAGCAGACCTGAACAAACTTAGTCATTTTCTTCCAGAATAAATCAGTATAGATGATAAATGCAAACAAAAATTAAAAATAAGGATTTTGCTGGGGTGAAGTTTCTGTGCGATTAAATTTAGTATCTAATCCCCAGACTTCCTAAGATTCCCTAAATCTACTATTAATGCCCCAACACCAGCTGATGTGCCGACTTAAAATAAGTTAAGAATTACTACACTTCACTTAGTCGGTGTTAACCTGGCTTTCAGTGGAAGAGGATTTGTGAAAAACAAAATTCAAAAATATATTTACCCAAATAATTACCTAATATTGCTAGTGTGTAAGGAGCTATTGGTCACTTATAGTTAGTTGAGTAGATTTGCACAAATTTATTTCACATTTTTCTATTTTCAGCTGTTTTGATAGTATATCAGCATAAGCAGTTAAAACGGAGGACTCCGTGAGAAAAAAAAAGTCCTCTTTAGACGCCCTAAGTGGAATAATGAAACCCAACCAGCATCGATAATGCTGACCCTCAGCTGACCCTGATCTCTGACCCCAGAGCAGAGGGTAGCCAGGAAAAAGAGATTTTCCCATAGAGATCAATGAGTATCATTTTTTCCCCTTTTTGGCTATTAAATATTGTTATATATTTCAGACATGTCAAATGTATTGTAGTTATCAAATACATATAATATCCGTTATGATTATGTTACAACAAAATTAAATCCAGTTAAGCATTTTAAGGACAAAAATATACAAAAGATTCAGAGTCAACTGAATGGCAGATGTGTTAAAAAAACAACAACATTTCAGCTTTCAGGCTTCGTGGTTCCACTGGTGAGTATCTGTCCTTTTCCAACTGAGCACAGCCTGCAAATTAATATGGCCATTATGTGCAGTTTCAGAGCATTTTTATATTTCTTACCTTAATCATATAAATGATTTTGGAAAGCACACTTTCAGGTCGATGTTTGCCTCTGAAGCGTTTGTATTAGTCTGTCTCCATTCACTTCTGCACAGTAACCTAAAAACCCTGAGATGCTCATGTTCTTCCTGAGGTGTTGCAACATTTGTTGATGTCACAAACCTACACAGTTTCATTTAGTTCTTAATATCGCTCCACTTTTATTCTTAATTTAACTGTGTTTGTTTGCGTGACTGTTTCTTTTATGCTTTTGAATATGTGTGAGATCTGAGCTTCTTTTCATTTTTTTATGCCCCTGTCTTTGACAGATGGATTTCCCCTTGGGGATCAATAAAATGTATCATCTTATTCCATCTCATCTCACCTGATCTCATCTCATCACCATGTCGACCATGGCCTCAAAACAGGAGGATATTAATAACACTAATGGCAGATGGAGGTCATGAGTATGCCTACAGGTAGCCAATATTTAGATTCAGAGTTCTCAGCTGTCGGCAGAAGAAACAGACAAACAGACAGATTTAAGTCCTGATCATTAAATTTCCAATTCTCATTAAATAGCTCCGCTCTAAAATGTACCTGCAAAACTGAGCAACACCGCCCCTCGATGGACGGACTTGTAACTGAGCACTACCCGGCAAAACACACTGGAAAGGCTCTTCTCGGCCACCGTACATTCGCGGAACGTGTCAAAACATTACTAAGCCAGTGAGTAGCGGTTTAGCTTGATATATTTTCTTAATGAAATATAAATTATAACCTATAATAAGTTTTGTCATTACAGGAATTTGAGCATGGAAGACGAATGGGAAGAGGAGGTATGAAATGCCATCAATTTACTAGTAGTTCGCATTCAATATAGCCCCCTGAAGCTAACGCATTAGCTCAACTGCACATGAGGATACAGAGCCGTTTGATAGCGTAACATTTCTAAGTGCGGGTTTAAGGGACAATCATCACACCAGATAATTTGACTTGTGTTTTTGTATTTGATAATTAGCACGAACACGTAAAGAAAAATAACTCTCTGGGGAGTCTGTCTTCCTAATGCACTTTTATGTTTACTAAAGCATCAATAATTTTGCTCTGTTTAGGAGCAGATTGTTGTGGTGGAGCTCTCTGGTATAATCAACAATGACTTTCTGACCAAGAGTGGGGGCACATGCAAGATACTGGTGAGTTTGAAGCATATTCTGTGTTGTATTGAGAAAAGAAAAACCTATTTCTTTCCAGTGTAGCTTCAGAAATCTACTTTTCTCTTTTGTGTTTAAGGACATTGACAGCGACAGACCCATGATGCAAGTTGGACCGTATGTCTTTGCAGGAGAATATGAAGGTGAGAAATCGTGCAAAGTGAAAAAGATTCAAACTGCTTGTACCTGCTGTCTTTGCATCCTGTGAGGATACATATTCATGTTGACGTCCTTTCTTAGTTCCAAAGAGTCATTTCTAACCTGATATTCTGTCAGCGATGAACTATTATAGATTGTTTGGTCTGGAAATATAAGCCATTAATAGATGAGCATGTGGGTGCCGCTGGCTGAGTCTCGGTAATGGTTTTTTTTTTTTTTTTTAATGGTTGTTTTCTTGTTATATTTGCCTCTTTAAAGATGCTTTGGGAACTTGTGTGCTGTTTGAGGAGACACCAGGAAAAGGTACCATTTAACTACAACTTTTTCAGTGGGTGTACTTAAGTACTTAAGTGGGGAGGGGTTGTTTTTGTTTTTTTAATTTGTTTGTTTTTGTCTGCAGGAAAAGGAGTTAGTGGTCAAGATCTCAAGTACTTATGCCACACAGCGAAGAAACTGAAAATGCAACGAATCTTTCTCACAGAGAAGAAAGAGGGTGAAACAAGCACAGGTCAGCCTGATTGCCAAATTCAGTGCAGTGCAACATAGATGATCACTTCTAACATTGTTGATACAACTCCGTATACTTTCAGGGGTTAATCAATACAACCTGAGGTTTTCTCTGCAGCTTGATAAAGAATCAACTTTGGACAATAAAATGCTAAAAACCCAAATATGGCTGTTTGTGTTTTCCCAGCAGGAAGCTGTGATGGTGGGGAACAGATGGACACAACCTGTGAGTCCAGTCAAGGAGAAAATGTTAACCAACGCGACAAGACAGAAGAAGATGGGGACAATGCAGATTTGGATAACTCAGCAGTTGGCTGAGATATAGAGACTTTGTTGTGTTATAAGCTCCCATTGTGAAAACACTTACATTTTTATGGCTCTAAGAGACTCTGTAAGAAAAACAAACTCATGCCAGTTAGACTACACTTCAGAGCTAACGAGGAGACGTGTTTGAATTACTGTTATTTTTACACAATGTGTATGTTGCCTTGTTTATACTGAGCCTCTATGTCGGCAAACATCAAGCATAAGTTGTTAAATATTTTATGCACAACATGAATGTAGTTAAATTACACCCAAATAAAAAACTGATTTTTTCATAAGTTGTCATGTACAGGTGCTGTTCATATAATTAGAATATCATGAAAAAAAGTTGACTTATTTCACTAATTCCATTCAAAAAGGGAAAGTTGTATAATGTATACATTTATTCCACTCTGACATATTTCAGGTGTTTATTTATTTTCATTTTGATGATTAGAACTGAGAACTAATGAAAATCTCAAATTCAGTATCTCAGAAAATTAGAATATTGTGAAAAGGTTCAAAACTGAATCAACTAATTAACTCAAAGCACCTTTAAATGGTCTCTCAGACTAGTTCTGAAGGCTACACAATCATGGGGAAGATTGCTGACTTGACAGTTGTCCAAAAGACGACCATTGATACCTTGCACAGGGAGGGCAAGACACAAAAGGTCATTGCAAAAGAGGCTGGCTGTTCATAGAGGTCTGTGTCCAAGCACATTAATAAAGAGGTGAAATGAAGGAAAAGATGTAGTCGAAAAAAATGTGCAAGCAATAGGGATAACCGGACCCTGGAGAGGATTGAAAAAAAAAAAACATTCAAAAATGTGGGTTGGATTCAGAAAGAGTGGACTATAGCTGGGGTCAGTGCTTCTAGAACCACTATGCACAGACGTATGGAAGACATGGGTTTCAGCTGTCACATTCCTTGTGTCAAGCCGCTCTTAAACAACAGTGTCAGAAGCGTCTAGCCTGAGCTAAAGACAAAAAGGACTGGACTGCTGCTGAGTGGTCCAAAGTTATGTTCTCTGTTCAAAGTAAATTTTGCATTTCCAAATGCAATCAGGGACCCAGAGTCTGGAGGAATAGAGGAGAGGCACAGAATCCATGTTGCTTGAGGTCCAGTATGAAGTATCCACAGTCAGTGATGGTTTGGGGTGTCATGTCATCTGCCAGTGTTGCTCCAATGTGTTTTCTGAGGTCCATGGTCAACATAGCCATATACCAGGAAATTTTAGGGCATGTCATGCTTCCTGCTGCTAACCAACTTTATGGAGATGCAGATTTAATTTTGCAACAGGACTTGGCACCTGCACACAGTGCCAAAGCTACCAGTACCTGTTTTAAGGACCATGGACCTGACCTTTAACCCCATAAAAAATAAGGGATATTGTGATGAGGAAGATACCAGACCCAACAATGCAGAAGAGCTGAAGGCCATTATCAGAGCATCCTGGGCTCTCATAACACCTGAGCAGTGCCACAGACTGATTGAATCCATGCCACGCCACATTGCAGCAGTTATTCAAGCAAAAGGAGCTGTACATGTACTTTTCATGTTTATACTTTTCAGTTGGCCAAGATTTCTGAAAATCCTTTCTTTGTATTGGTCTTAAGTAATATTCTAATTTTCTGAGTTACTGAATTTGGGGGTTTCATTAGTTGTCTGTTATAATCATTAAAATTAAAAGAAATAAACACCTGAAATATATTAGTCCGTGTGGAATGAATGTATGCATTATACAACTTTCACTTTTTGAATGGAATTAGTGAAATAAGTCAACTTTTTCATGATATTCTAATTATATGAGCAGCACCTGTATATTAATTCTCATCACATCTTTATAGGATGGACATATATACATATATATACAGATACTGGGTCAGACCCATTCAGCTTAGAATTTAGAATAATGAAAATTCCTGAGCAAAGGAAGACAAAACAAGCAGTATAAATGGCTATTTCTCCAATGAGCTACATAAACATATAAAGAATTAAGAAGGGAATATGGCTTAAAATATAATGGCTTTCATATTTCTGATCAAACCTACTATTTGGATGGCACTAGGGGTTGGAAGAGCACTGTTGCTTCACAGCAAGAAGGTCCTATGTTTGAATCTTTCTGCCTGGGTTGTAACCAGATACTCTGGTTTTCTCCCAACATCCAAAGTGTATGTTAGGTGATCCTAATTGACTGTAGGTTTGAATGCAAGTTTGAATGGTTGTCTGTGTTGACCTTGTGATGCACTCGTGACCTCTCCACGGAGTCTCTGGCCTCCGTTATA
Source organism: Oreochromis niloticus (assembly GCF_001858045.2). Classification (NCBI taxonomy): domain Eukaryota; kingdom Metazoa; phylum Chordata; class Actinopteri; order Cichliformes; family Cichlidae; genus Oreochromis; species Oreochromis niloticus. The sequence continues at coordinate 54,719,894 of NC_031972.2, read as the reverse complement.
AACTGGGATATTCTCAAGCATCCCACAACCCTGTTTTCAAAGAGTAGAGAAAAAATGGATAGTTGGATACTCTGATGACAATATATAGTGGTAAAAATTAGTACCGGTAGTTTCATATTTTTAATAAAATAGTTGCTCTCACTGGGTTTTATTTTCAAGTGCAGATTTTTTTTTATTGCAGGCCTTATTGCATTTTGTTCTTTTTCATTTCTTTTTGGCTACAAATTGAAGGTTTATAATCATGGTTAGAAAATTGTTTATTTTGTAAAAAAAAAAAAAAAAGAAAAGAAAAAGAAAAAAAAAGAAAGAAAAAAACGACTTCTATTTACTTGTGCTTGTTTATGTGACTGCTTCTTTTATGCGTCTGAATATGTAATAACCAAGCTTCTCTTCATTTTTGTAGCCTCTGTCTTTGACAGATGAAATTCCCTTTGGGAATCAATAAAATGTAACAACATTAATACTATACAAAAATATATAATTAATGTATTTATTTATTTAAATAATAAGCGACATGTTTAGGCAAAATGTGATGGTTTTGTAGTTTTTTTGACAGTGGCATTTATGAATGAAGTGTGTTTTGTCGCCTTTGAGGACGTGGCGGTTCTCGGCCAATCCAATCAACGATGCTCTCTTGAAGTGGACCAATGAACAAGCGACATCGCATTCGACTTCTCGTAACCTGATTGGTTGATTTTTGTTCCAGCACAGGAAGTGCATGGGTGTGTTTCCGAGGGGCGGACGTAAGGCTACAGCGACGAACTTTGCAGAAGAAACCGGTGAGTACACAAAATAAATTGGATAAAATCTCTAAAAGAACATGGCAAAGTGTATTTCTCCTACAGTGACATAAAGTGGTCCGTTATGATGGTGCTCACTTATCTGCATCGAGCGCTTTAAATCGCAAGACTAATAGGGGGAAAAACTAGCGGTATCCTGGGTTAGCCAGTCTGCTATTAATGCCTCACCTTGGTATGGATGGTAACGGTCTTAGAAATAACGGTCACAAACTGTTGCTTCTAACTTTAATACAAAATAGGCAAGGTTTACATTGTCGAGATACAAAAATGATTATGTCACCTGCCACGCTAAAGCCAGTATAATGGTGAGCTTCTTTTGATCACAGGATGATAAAATTACCAAAAATTAGAATATATGAGATAGCAATCCGGCAACTTTGTAAAACCGTTATTAGGTTTGTTTTTGCCAGGTAAACTTGCAAAGGTCTTTTAGATATGTGAACAGGTAGCTTTTAAAAAGTTAACCTCATAAGTTTGCTTAAAAGCTAAAATTTGTGGATGTTTGGAGCAAAAGATCATGCAGCATGTTTTGAGGGGAAATCTGTACTCAATTGCCAGTTTATTAAGTATACCAAGCTTTACGCCGCACAGTAAAAGACAATAACCGTGTAAGTATTACATTTTTCAAGAGAATAATGTTTTAGTTTGTAGCGTTACTGGTGATTTACTCACATGAGTCGGTTTAACATGATGTGGTCATCATATACCTCCATTAAAATGCAGTGAGATTTTTTTTCATATTCTCCACTGACATGTTTTAGTTTAATACTTTATTGTGTGGAATGACTGTGTTAATATGCTGGGAACTGTCGAGTAGATGATGGTAATAACAATGAGTGGGGCAGCAGTAGAACAAATAAGAGGTTGCATAACCTGTGAAAGATTAGCAGTACTTGTGGTATTTGGCTGCCCTTTGAGTCATACAGTGGCAACCAGCAATGAATGAATGAAATCAAAAGGCAGGATTAGTAATGACTGTATGCTTTCATGCAATGATAAAGAAATGGGTTTAGGAGGATGGCAATGGCTTTTTGGTGACTTTTTTTCTCCCCTCCAAACTCCTGATCTAGACGGGGCTTGTACATGCACAGGATGGAGCTGCGGCCACTCATCATGTGTTTTGCTCTCTGTGTGGTTTACGCCACCAGCAAACCCACAGACAAGAAGGACCGTGTGCACCACGATGAACCTCTCAGCAACCGAGAGCACGATGATACGGAGAACTTTGACTATGACCATGAAGCCTTTCTGGGACAGGAAGAGGCTAAGACCTTTGACCAGCTCACACCAGAAGAGAGCAAGGAGAGGCTCGGGTAACAACACTGTCTTCTGCTTTTTTTTAAAGTCATTGGGGATGTTTGTAATTACCTGAATACTTTGGGGAATTATGCTGATACAAATGATTCCCAAAATTGGTTGAAAAAGTAATTCTTGTGGTAAATTTTGATCATGCTTATCTGAGATGACAAAACGTTAGGGGGGAAAAAAATGAACCTTTTCTAATTTTTCTGCTCTTTCTTTCCAGTATGTTGGTTGAGCGTATAGATGAGGATAAAGATGGTTACGTGACTGTTGAGGAAATGAAGAAGTGGATCAAGCACGCACAGAAGAGGTGGATCTATGATGATGTGGATCGACAGTGGAAGAGTCATGACCTCAACGGGGATAACGTGGTGTCCTGGGAGGAATACAAGAATGCCACTTATGGATACATTCTGGGTACACAGGCAGATAGTTTTCATTTCATATGTTACCTTTATTTTTATAGACAAAAGTACTTTGCCACTCTTGGACTCACACTGAAAAATGCTGTGTCTTCTAACTCGCAGATGATCCCGACCCTGAAGATGGCTTCAGCTACAGGCAGATGATGGCTCGTGATGAGAGGAGATTCAAAATGGCTGACCAGGACAATGACATGAAAGCTAACAAAGAGGAGTTTACAGCTTTCCTTCACCCTGAGGAGTATGACCACATGAAAGACATCGTAGTGCTGGTGAGAGACACACTCACAAAGGTGCTACATACTGAGACCAACTGGATATCTTCCTTATCCTTTCACTATGTACTCTTTTTTTTTTAGGAAACCATGGAAGACATTGACAAGAATGGCGATGGCTTAATTGATCTGGATGAGTACATAGGTGAGTTCTGACAGCCTGACAGCACCATTATTAGTTTGTACCAAAAGATTTTTGGTGATTGAGGAGGCAAACCAACACACATATTAAGTTTTATTATATTTTATAGGCCACGTTGCACTTTTAGCACTTGCTCCATCACTCAATGTCTTCCTGTCTGTTTGTGGTATAGGTGACATGTACAACCAGGAGGGAGACACCTCAGAACCTGAGTGGGTGAAGACTGAGAGGGAGCAATTTACTGAATTCAGAGACAAAAACAAGGACGGGAAGATGGACAAGGAGGAGACAAGAGACTGGATCCTGCCCAGTGACTATGACCATGCTGAGGCTGAGGCCAAGCATCTGGTCTATGAGTCTGATGCAGACAAAGTGAGTACTGTAAAATGTCAGAATTACTTCTTTCTTTCATTTTGTTCCTTGTGACGTTACTTTTATCTGCACCATGAGTATAGGTAGAGAAAGTGAAAGTGGACTCATGCCCACACTGGTTGTGAAATTTTCAAGTTGTAGCAAATTTGACTTTACCTAGTAAATTGTTAAATGTGATCCCAAACACTAGTCCAGACCAGACCATTCAGCAAGATCATGATCAGCTCATACCAGTGTTCAGAAAATACTAGCTGTATCTGTAATCGAAACTCAATTGTAGGCCTTTAAAATAGCTTGAAAGGCAGACAATTGTGTTAGTTCAGACATATAGGCCTAAAGCATGCCTAAATGCCTAAAGCAGATGGTTTCTTGTGTTTCTTTTGTCAGGACGGCCGTCTCACCAAAGCTGAAATTGTGGATAAGTATGATCTGTTTGTGGGCAGCCAGGCGACCGACTTCGGGGAGGCGCTGACTCGACACGATGAGTTCTAAAATCCGCCTGCCTCCAAAGACTGTGTGCTCTTCTTGTGTGCCACCTTTTAGCCGTGGAGTGTTTTTTAAACAAGATGAGCTTGCCTAATCGAATGCCACAGACAATAATTTATTTGATTTCTTGAATGTGTCCCATTGCGCACACACACACTAACATTCTAAGTAACTTGCACACCATCGGCCAGTGTGAGCTCATGTTAAGCAATGCCTCAGATTGGGATATATAATGCCAGCCTTTGCTCTGCTTCCATACACTACCCTTTTTTTTGCCCATGTCAGGTAAAGGACAAATATTGTCAATCAGTTATTATTTTCATTGAGAGGACATTTTCATTGCATAGCCTTGATTTGTTGCAAAATGCTTCATGGAACAGAGTTTTAGTTTGTAGCCTACAGAGCAGCTTGTCACAGCATGTCATTCTGTAGTGCATTAGACTGAAACATAAAGCAGAATTTGTACCGTTGCTCTGTAATTGGGCTCAAACTAAACTTTACTTGTACTTTGTTTTTCAATTATTCATATTATTGTGATGCTGGAGTAACAGCTGTTTGTAACAAGGAGGTATATGTTGAATTCCAGTGGCAATGAAGACCATTTGGTCGAGTGCAATACAGTATCATCAGTTGGACCAGGCTTTGTTTGCTAAGCTGGGCCTAAACCTTCCACGTTAACAAAATCTGCACATCCCAACCGAGGTGCTTCGTGTTAGCTGAAGGAATACAGATGAATTTAGGGACTGATGGATGCTTCGTCCTCAATGCTGCCTCCTTTCTTCTATCTCATCACCTCATTAGTGTGAGTGCGTGTGCGTGCATGTGAATCCGTGTGTACATATTTACTTGTATTCTTGATGACTTGTTTTTTTTTTCTTTTATTGTTACAGTTTTATTTGATTCAGCTGAACTAATTTGTGTGCCAACCAAAATCTTTGTCCTGTTTTGTAAGCAATTTAGTTTAGAAAAAAATGATGTTTCAGCATTTCTTTCCCAGATATGTTTGTCATGTTTGTACTATCACTACTAGCATTTATAACCACTGTTAATAATTTTTATGGTATTATATATGACTTTTTGTTTTTTTACAAGCTCACTGCAGCAACAGCCTTTCACTAGTGACTTTACTGTAAATACGTTGTTCAGCAAAGTGAGCACTCTAACAATCAGGTCCAGTTTTTGTGATTGAGAACAAAGTCTCAATAAAAATTAAAATAAAAAAAGGAGTGTTTTGGCTTCTTTATTCTTTTGTGTTGATGTAGCTGTCAGAAGCTTTCCACTGTATAACAGCTATTCTCTGGAAAGCTAAACATACCAATTGCTCAGTTACTGTCTTCAACAAACTTCACATTCCTAATAAATAATCTTATAAAACATTTCATCATATTAAGTGGAAGCTGAAAAATATCAGCACTTGTATTAACAGTGAAGGGAAAACACGGTTTAGAATGTTGACCTGCTTGTTGTTGGCTGTTGTCTTCCTTCCACCTTTTTCAGACAAATCTATTTTCCCTTCTGAGCTCACTGTAATACTAATGTTGGTGTTTTTATATGCAAGTGTCAGAACTGAGCTGAATGCACACAGTATTTAATGAATGTGGCAAAGTCACAAACTATTCAGAATGGGGTGTGATGAATATTAACAATTTATTCAGCAGCTCTTTTCTTTTGAGGTCTTTGTGATCTTTAGATTCACATTCACTTACCTGATGCTATTCATTAGGAGCCTCAACCTTGAAGTTTTTACAGAAAAATGATTTTTTTTTATCCTGCATTGATGTATAAAAATGTGAGAAGAACAGGATTTATCTGCAGAATACTCAAGACTGAGTGCTGGCCTGCTACACTGACAAACTTACTAACGGAAGAATCAGTATGCACAGCCTTTCACCTTTTGTATCTTGAGATTTCTAGTGTCTATAACCATCTGTCAGTGGCCCATAACGACAAAAACTGAAACCATATCTTTAGCCACACCATGCTGAAAGTTAAACTATGGCCACTTCTGACCTGTCTTTATTTCTGAAGTAGCCCAATAGCACGAGGCTGCCATCAGCATTTTTCACTGTAGAGATTGCATCAACCAGTTTGAGTGTTTGGCCGATGCTGTGTTTGCAGTTCTTTCTAATGAGTTCAGTTTTGTCCTGTCAAATCAGAAAAAGCAAGCAAGTCCTTAAAATACTGTTTGGCAAATTCAAAGCTTGCTTCCTGTGCTAGAGTAGCTTCTGTAATTAAATTAAAAGAGCATTCAGTATAGCTAACTGTAGGAAGAGTCCCTGTGGTTGTAGAATTTTTTTTCTTTTTTTCCCATATCACAGTTTATGAAGCCATTTTCCTACCAGGAAATAGTTTCTCCTGTTCTGTGGCTTGATAAGGATCTACAGAAGTTCCTTGGCTTTTTTCCCACTGACATGCAGTGTATGTTGACATAGATCTGAAAAGGTCCATCAGAATGGAGCCTTTAAGAGTAGATGAACAGATTGGGTACTGATGGCGCTGCGTGTTTGAAATACTGAGAGATTAAACCTTCAGATGTGTCCATGCCTGTTGTAACATGTACTCCCCTGTTCTCCTTGATTTCAAGCTGATGTTCCGTGATGAATGTACACATATTTTATACTAATTTTATGTTGTAAGTTACATTCATAAGTGTAAATCTCTTCTCATCATAAATAATAATGCCGTGGAACCTTAAATGCACGGGTAAGTGGCCATTCAAATGTGGCTGTGCTTTGTACTGTGACTTTAAATGTAGATTTTGTACTCGTGTCATGTGATGGCAGCTGCTCGGGTTTTAACAGCTGCAAAAAGACGTCACTGACTGGAATGTGGTCAGAAAATCAGACATTTGCTGTGATTATCCCTTTGAACATTCTGATTACTGATAAACGATCATCATCAAGTGTGTGTTGTGCTCTTTGCCACAACATGTTCATAAACTGCAGCTGCATTTATCCCTGTGGATTTAAATGTTAAAGCCTTATATAGTCCTCTGATATTAAAGCAAGTGTTTTGCTGGTTAATAGTACACCCACAGCAACACCACCGACCCCCCATATTCAGTCTGGATGGAATTTTAGCAGCACGTTTCACTGAGATTTGTGTACATTTTCCTTTTTGAAATATATTTCACAAACAATCAAAGTTATTCAGGATAAGCTTGTATATTTGGTTCTGTTGTTAGTGTGAAATATTTGGAAAACAAAATCTCAATTTATGCAAATATTTGTTTTAAAACATTGTGTTCTTTATTTGTATTGCATTTTCATGGTATCCTTATTATCTTATTTAGACTATGACTAATGTATGTGTTATGAATGAATCAGCATGGTGTATTTCATGCTACATGTGACACGTTACATGTTGTTTTACATATAGACTAATAAGCCACAACTTTAAAACCATGTGTCAAAATATCATGGAAGCTCCTCTTGTGTTACTAAAACATTATTCAGAAAAAGTGACTCTAGGTCTTCGGTACGTCAAAGATGTTCAGTAAGATTAGTATGTGAAGAGTCCAAGTCATTAACTTAGCCTCTTTGTCATGTTTGTGGGAGCCTCTGTGAGCATCATTCTGCTTAGGGAGCCCACTGCTGCTGGGGAGCGCCATCTCACTGGATAGGTTTCCTTAATCTGCAGCTATGCAACTATTTGGGTGAGTGGCACCGTCAAAGCAACAGGACTCAGGATTTCCAAGGAGAACATTGCACTTTGGTTTTAATGTTGTAGCTTATTAGAGCAAACGCATGCAGGCCTTTTTTGACGTGGCCCTTCAAGTGCACTGTGTATACACCCAGTCTTCATTTATGCCTTCAGAACAGCAGAGCCAGCCTTTAGTGCTTCTTTCTTTCTCCATGGTTTCTCCATCTTCGTCTTACCTGCTCCATCTTCTGTCGCCCGCCCAGTCACTCTCAGCGCCTGCGATATCATAGTGACATCACTTACTAAATGTGATAAAAATGGGATTACAACGAGCCATCACTCTCAGCAGCTCTTCTTCGTCTGACTCTAACTCACCCTCACACTCACTGTTCTTGTCTGCATCTTCATCTCCCAGAAAACCATCATCATCCTCCCCCACCCCGCGGTCATCTTGGGTGTTTCCCGAGTTTGTCGATGCCCTTCTTTGCTCAGGATGACTGTTGCCGTCTGCTGTCCCGTCGCCACGCTCTGATTCTAGTTCATCCAGTGACGTAGAGGGTTGGTACACCTCTGTGCTCAGAGCTACCGCCGTTCGCTCTGGTGTTTCTGGTGGCGTCTCAGTGGGAGAGGTCTCTATATGTATCAATGTGGCTTTTAAAGGGACATCCTCTGGGGTGGGTGGGGGTGTGCTTGTCTGCCTGGGGATGGATGTGGACAATAAAGGCGAATATGAGGGCGTCTTCACACGAGATTTACGAAAGGGTTTGTCAATTTCTGCTGAAGCGATTCGGGTACGACTGAATGGAATACTGGATTGAGAGGAGGGGCTAGTTGTTGGGTCAACAAGATCATCATTGGAGCCTGTTTGCATATCCGGGCATGTTACAGGTGGAGTTGTATCAGCATCATGGGTTTCAGGGCTTGGGCTGATGTTAGATTGTTCCTCGATAGACTCCGGGTTTAATTCCGGTGGGATACCAGGGGTTTCGTTGGGTGGAGCAGCACCCTGAGTTTTATCTGTTGGGCTCACATTTGCAGGAGCTGTAAAAGTGGGTGAAATGCAAGATATGTTGGTTGGTGTAGAAACATTATTGTTGAAGGTTACAGTTTCAATAGGGATGGAGCTGGTGTCAGGTACAGCTGTATCTGTGGGTGGGGTGGGTTCTTGGCAGGCGGTACATCCTTGTTGGGTGTAGATTCCTGGGTTTTCAGTAAAGCTGAAGGAAGGATTGTAAGTTCCATATTCTTCACTGCTGTAGGGTACTTCCTCCATTTGTGACATAGTATTATGATGACTCATCTGAGGAGTGATTACATTCATCAGATCAACACACAGAGGAATAAAGCTACTTTTTGCACAGAGACACAAAGACGGTGCAAGCAAATCATCCTGAGCAAGATTATTTGAATATGCAGATTGCCCTCGAGTCTCACAGACTTATAAAGTACTCTGAATATTTAAATACTGTATAAACTTTGACATTAGAAATAGTAGATTCGACAAACAGGGTCCATGTGACATTTCTTGACCACATCCTTTGTGTGTGTTATTCTGTAATAGGAAGTTTGAGTTAAATCTGCAGATGAAGGCCATGAGATGGGGTCGGAAATTTTGGAACTAGTGAGGAAGTTGTATCTTGTATTTACATGAATTTTATTATTTATTCAGTTTTGTAAAACCTGATCATTTACTTTTAGCAGAATTAGAAGAGTTCAGATGTAAAACTGTAATTAAATCTCTTAGTTGGTTTTGAATAGAAGATAAATATGCTATAAAAATAACATTAAAAGGACAAGCAGTTTTTACTAAAGGAAAAAAATTATGGTGAGGATACTGATAACTCTAAAACAAAACAAAACAAAACAAAACAAAACAAAACAAAACAAACAAGCCACTCACCAGCTGGAACCACCGTAAGCTCTGTGGGAGTAAATGCAAGAATATTTTGGATCACATTCAGACAAATAAAACAATGTTAATTTTAATTTTAGTAAATATTTTAGTCATAAATTATCTTACGACATTGGGGTGTTTGCCTTGTGCTACACAGCCTCTCTCCAATGGGCCTCTCTTTCCCTTCTGTTTCTTCTTCAGCCACATCAGTACAGACATGACACATCCGAGTGCAGTCATAAACACCATGCACAGAAACAACGCTTTACCCACTGTGCAGCCGATCACGTGATCACCTCGCAGTGGACCATAGGGGACTGAGGCAAACAAAGTAAAACATAAAGAGCCTGTTTTAGTCTGCAGGATTATTAGCAATCAGCAGTGTATACAAGTGTGCAGATGGGTCACCTTACTTGGTTGCCCTTCAGGTAACACCTCCACAACTACGGTAGCAAATGTGGCATCACCTGATTCCTGATCTACAGCCATAACCTGCAAAGTATTTTAATGACATCATCATCTTATTTACATGCATCTTTTATGAGATTTTCGTGGAAGACAGAGGGCAAGTGGAACACAGAAAACATGATTCACATAGACCTAATATAAACTCGCCTATGTTATTAGTAACTACAGGGAGACACTGGTTGTAATATTTTAGCCAATCAATTTTACATTGTTACATATTGGTTACGTTTCCCCCCACTGGTTCTTACTGTGTTTCTACAATTTTAGTATACAAAGACAATGTTATTGAAAATATATGAACTATTTTATGCTACTTTATTTAAATTGTCTGTAATGTGTGATTCAATTCAAACAGTTGTTTAAAAAGTGCTAAATGTAACACAATGTAAGGTTTGTAGCTTGTACAGTTTCGAGGCTCACCTCCAGAACATATTCCTGTTCTGGTTTGAGTTCGCTGGTCTTGGCTATCAGGAGCCCCTCCTGTGTGACTTGATAGGTGTCTGTGTGATTGGATGTGGGATTGAAGGTGAAGTAGATCATGGGATTGAAACCCTGTCAGTTTTTGAAGAAAAAAGGTGACCTATTACAGACTGCACTGACCATCAGCAGCATGGTTGTATCTGTGCATGTCACAGTGCATACTTGGTTAAAATCTTGGTCGTGTACATGTAGCACTAGTGCTTTGCTGCCGTAAGTATCGACCAGAGAGGCTGGACTTCTTCCTGCCACTACAAAGCCACGATATTCAGCCTTGTCAAACTCTGGAGAAAACTGGTTCGCTGCCAGAACTCGGACCAACACTGTAGCAACAGAATACTTCCTGGGGTCGTTATCCTGATATGCCTGGGTGAATGACATAGAGACAAAAAGCCACAGTAATGAGATTGGTACTAAAGGAGACATCATATATTTTAAAGCTGCCACTTACAGTGTGTTTGAGCCTTACCATGACCTGAAGACGCAGCAGTGGAGTTATGAGCCTGTCTCTCACCCCTTGAGTGAGCCTCATCTCACCTGTCAGCCTGTCCATCGTGAAATGTTCATCATCATCTCCTGCAACCAAGAAAAACCCAGTTACAGATACAAACACAGAACATTTTTAAATCCTGATTTGTGTTGCTGGTTATCTTACCTGACAGGATGGCGTAACTCAGTGAAGAGTTGAGTCCGCTGTCTCCATCCACTGCATGAATGGGACCAGGAGAAAAGTCCAACAAAATGTCCTGCAATATTATACATATTTGTTCAAATCAGCTTCAATAAAATACTAACCCAGCCACTGGATCTGAATGTTATTTGAACTGGAACAGGGAATTACAAAAATGCCAGATTACATTAAAAATTTTGATAGAATCTAAATAAAAAATAAAGGAAATTCAGCATTACATAGAAGCGTTTTTTTGATTTAATTTCCTTTGTTTTGTTTTTTTTTTAAAGAAAATAAAGCTCAGAGTATTATCTTGGGTGTATTGATCTGCTAAAACAAACATTTTGGACTTTGTCAGCTTTAAGTTTACCAAGCTCTGAGCGACTGATAGCCACGCACTGCTCTGATGACATGTGTGTGCCATCTGTGAGGGAGGGTTTAGCACCTGACCTCTTCCCCCTCAGTGACGTTGACCGTGTACACAGGGCTGGTGCAGATTTGATTAGTCTCCTCCTGGAAAAGCCACGTGCAGGGCAGGAACTGTGGGTATTGGTCATCTCCATCTTGGACAGTGATGGTGATACTGGTGCTGATATTGTAGTGCTCAGCAGTGTTCATTTCCTGAAATAAAGACAAGCCAAATATATTACACTGGTCATGAAGCATGAAATACAGTGAAGCTTTTCTTACAGTCTTACAATCAGGAGAACCAGTGAATCAAATCTTGATCGTATTTTTTATATTAAAAACAATCTAGTAACATATGTATATATTTGCACAATTACTCATGTGATTAGAATTAAAGAAATATAAATTAAATAAATGTACATACCGAGGCATAGATGGTGACAGTAAGCACAGTTTTGGTTTCATAGTCTAGAGGCTTGGACAGAACCACCTCTCCACTGTTCGGTCGATCAATTTTGAAATATTCTGCATCAGGCTGTGGAATACACGCAAATACATAAACAATGATAAATTGTTTGTTTATGTTTCCAATTTTTATTTAAAAGGTAGAAAAATACAACTTACCGATGCCTGGTCAATTGAGTAAATGATGTTGTCATTATCGGCATCTGTGGCCTGGACAGTAAATACCACAGTATTCACTGCAGTCAGCTTGAAAACACACAGACAGACAGGCAGAGAAGCACTTGAGGCAGCAGCAGTGGAATTTTTTATTGTAATATACACATGCAGAGATTTGTGTGCGTGTATTTTTGAAAGCGCTATACCTCACTGATAATAAGAGTCTGGACTGTGTTTTCTGCAAACACAGGTGAATTATCATTCTCATTAAGAATCTTCACCAGGACGCTGTAAACACTCTACAATAACAGCAAAAAGACACACATATATTCAGCTTGGAATCTGGAATGATACAAAGAGGAATTATGAGTGAAATGATGAGAGAAAGTGTACCAGAAGGATGCCGTCCTCATGACATGTCAATTCAGCTATTAGGATAGGTCCCAGTGCCTAAAAGATGCAAAACAAGAGGCGACAGGCAGAGCTTTTCATTCATTTATTTGATAACATTGTTAAACACAGCTGTCAAAATCACACATTTCAAATGGAGTCCCTTCCCAAATCAGAAACTTTGTAACCAGAGTCCATCAAAGGCACTCATAGAGAAGCTAAGCAGGGTTGGGCCTGGTTAGTAGTAGTTGATATTCAGGGTTATTTTTCAAATCTTAATTTAGGCCATTTCTATTTAGTAAACGGGACATAGGAGTCATGTGAGCACTCGATACCTGTCTACTAACATGAAACATTAATTTTTTATAAAGGTATTTTAAATTAATTTAAAAGAACAGACTTTTTGTAATCATAGTTTTTTGAGCTGATTTGTGTTGAGTTTTTGAGTTGATTAATAAATATGTAAAGAGTCTTTCCATTCTATAATGATTTATATAATTTTTATTTGTTGTGCCTGCTGAAACTTAGATTTGACTTGCATTTGGTTAACTTAATGCTATAAAAAATATGAAATTATAACATTTCTTTCACTGCAGCAGTTACATATTTAAAATAAACACATAGATATGTGGAGATTTATGCATTGACCACTTTGTTAGGTACTGCCTGTAAATACAAACTACTCAGCCAACCACATCAGAATGGGGAAGAAAGGTGATTTAATTCATTTTGAACACAGCATGGTTGTCCATGCCAGATGGGCTGGTCTGGCATCAACAATAAAAAAGAAGAAAATAAAATACCTTATTAATGCCAGAGGTCACAGGAGGATGGGCAGACTGCATCGAGCTATAGGAAAGCAATAGTAACTCAAACAAGTACTCTTTGTAACCAAGGTAGACGAGCATACCACGCTGGATTTTGAAGCAGATGGTTACAGCAGCAGAAGACACTGAGTCCTATATCTGTCAGCGGAGACTACAGTTTGCACAGTTTTAACAAATTGGACAACAGAAGATTGGAAAAATGTTGTCTGATCTGATGAGTATCAATTTCTGCTGTGACATTCAGAATTTGATATAAAACAACATGAAACCATGGATCCATTAATTTATGCTAATGATGGTGATGTGATGGTGTGGGTGATATTTTCTTGGCATAAAATCGGCTTCTCGGTATCAACAGATCATTGTTTAAATGTCACAGTCTACCTGAGTATTGTTGCTGACCATGTCCATCCCTTTATGACGACAGCATACCCATTTTTGTTGGCTGATTCCAGCGGGATAATGCACCATGTCACAAAGCTAAAATCATCTCGAACTAGTTTTCTGAATATGAAAGTGCATTCACTGCACTCAAATGGCCTCCACAGCGAACAGATCTCTATCCAACAGAGAACCTTTAGGATTTAGTGTAACAGGAGATTCATATCATACATGTACAATCAACAAATCTGCAGCAACTGTGTGATGCTATCATGTCATTTGTTCACACATCAACCCATTTCCTTATGTTTATTAAATTCAGAATTGTTGGTGTTATATGTATTATAAATATTATAGCTTCTTTCTTCTGAAGTAATTTATCTCATTTTTTCTTTTTAAATGAGTGATCAGCGCATTGAAAGACTTTCTTGGGTTGAGAGAGAGGGAGATAATCTAGTTGACCCATTAACAATTGCCATGATGTAAGAGGATGACAGTAAGAGAGGTTGGGTTTGGGCCAGAAGGAGATAGTGAGGTTCAACATGTGTTTGTTCCAAATACAGTCTCCTTAGCGTCGCTCAAGGCTACTACAAAAAGTAATTTACACATCTACATATTTCTGCCTTGTAGACAGCTCAGTTATCAGTGCCATTACCTCTCTGTCAAGCACCCGGTCAGCTGACGTGTTGAGCCGGATGTTGCTTCCATCCAAGAAAAACCAATGAGCATCCTTTCCTTTCAGACTCCACTGCACTCCCTCCATTGTGGTGTCAGCCATTAACTCAGCAACAATCTCTCCCCAAACTGTGTTTTCTTTGATTGCTGCAGATACATTCTGGCCGTCCAAACATCCACCCCAGCCTGACATTCCTGTACCAAACGCAAACACACACTTAAACACATAGACGGGGGGTTAAAGCTTCATTAAGTGTGACCTGTAATTTAAGCTTTTGGCTTGACTGTGAGGTGGTTGCACCTGTGACTGTACGAAGATACAAGAGAACCAGCAGCAAGCAGACTGGAGCCCTGGCAGTTGGTGCAGTGAGGGCCATTCCTGGGTTAGGTCTTAGGAGCCAGTTCTGCCTGAGTCAAGGCAGAGAACGAGCAAAAAACAATTAACTAAACATAGTCATTGTTATTAGTGTTTCACATTCAGTTATTCTCTTTAAGTTAAGAGTGTGACATGATACCCAAACACAAATACACTCTACTATAAATCCCATTTAAGTTAATTAAATTGGTTTTCAGTTGTGGTTTCTTCAATCAGAAAGACTGTATGTAATAATAACCTACTATTCCTCTTAGCTCCATGATTCTCTAACATGCTTTCCTTACTTTTATTCCCAGTTCATCTGCAGACGTGTAATCTTAACTCTACTCTGTCAGTGCTGGTAATACTCACATGCCTCTTGTATCAGGGGTTTTCTAAAGAATGCATTTTTACTATTCTTCAGTGTTCTCATTACATTGTCTTATATCAGAAATACTAACAACTCCCAATTTTCTATCAGACTTAAGGAATAGCTTGATTCTTTAGCAGCATCTCTGCCTTACAAATGTAAGTTTAGATGTTTGACCTTGTTTACTATACCACCAAATATTTTGACTGTGGGTCTGCGATGCTCTTGAGTAACTGTTTGGATCTGTGAGCACATCCCACTGAAATAACAACTTTACCGCTTATATGAAGTAAAATAAACACACAGAAGCCTGCCTTTACACACTCATCTGAACAGAGTTTGTCTTATAGATCAAGACTGATCAGCCATCAACACTGTTTGCTAAACTTCGGCTGACTGACCTGTTGTTGTCAAATCCTCTGCAGCTAGTGGGTCAGTCTGCATATCCTCCTGACTTCTGATGGACGTGGCATGTCTGAGTCTCAAAATCCACCAAACATGATTCAGAAAGACAAACTGAGGCTTTCAGAAATAAAAAAAAGTGACAGCAACAGGTAAAACACACACATACACACACATTGACACCGCCCTCCCCACATACATTAAAAAGCAGACAGCAGCTTATGTGTGTCCGGGGATAAATGCCAGCTCAGAGGCTAAAGGCTGAGGGCGTGGCTTACCTGGCCAAAGAGGAAAACTCCAAAGAGATCAGAGATGACAGGAACCTGACAATGAGGTCAGCGACTGGGGTCACAAGTGAATTCAAGAGATTTGTATGATACTCTGAGGCTGAGACTCTTCACCTCTATAGACATTGTGTCTGGTAAACTCAACTGTCAGTTTGTTCCTGTATTACAGAGCATAACAAGAACATCATTTTGTTTAGTACATTAGGTCCAGGATGGTCATATGTAGGTGTGTCAATTTCAAGCTGTGAGATAGTTTAGAATTTTTTAAAAGATTCTGAACATTTTCTTTGGCAACACAGCTCGTCCCTGCGGGATTTGTTCAATTAGCAATTAATGTGTGACAACTAATAGACCCTGACAAGGGATTAGCTGTTCGTCTTCTGAAGATTAACCCACGTCTTTAACACTTGTCTCAGCACACCCATGCAAATAAACAAACAAAAAAACAGAACCCCCTAAACAATAAAATTAAGGAGTGTGTACACACACCTTTTGGGATCATTTGATGTGAAATGTTTTTGGTGACAGCCTCAGAAGGGGAAAAAACGGCTTAAGGCTGTTTAATCTGTATCTTATGTGCACTATATATCACTATATAACAATAATTTTTCATATCATATAAATGTTCCTAGAAGCTTTCAATCGTATTAGTGTGTTTTAATAACTTAGAATATTCATTTAATATCAACAAAACACTTAAACCAGATCAAAAAAGGTTATATTGCGTTTATCTCTTCAGCCATGACTGAATATGGCCACTGGATGTCAGCAGAGAAGTGGTTAAAATACAAGAGGCAAGTCAGAGAGTTGACTTTCAAAGCTGAAGTACCCTAACATTTGCTTCTTTTCAGAATGAGTGTATTTTTTTTGTAATAGACTTAAATACTTGCTGTGATTAAGGGAAGAATAAACCATTTATAATTGTGCAATTGTGTTGCTGTAGATTCTCTCAATAGTAAAATTGTAAGTAAGTAAGTTTATTCTATTGTGTTTTTGACTCAAAACAGCTTTATAGAGGTAAATAAATAAAAAGACAACTTCTGAAGATTAAACCTCATATCTTTACACACTTGTCTCAGCACACCCATGCAAAAAACCAAAAAGAACCCCCCAAAAAACAGAACCCCCCCGGTTCATTACCAGGCCTTCTTCAGAGGCCTGGTAATGAACTAATCATTTGATTTAGGTCTGTTGACCCAGGGTGAGATCTAAAACCTGCAGGACATCGACTCTCGAGGCCTGAAGTTCCCTACCCCTGATTTAGGGCTTTTAATATTGTACCTGTACAATGAGGACAGTACGTCCTCAATGTACAGGTAAATAGAATAATGAAATATATAATCACAGAAGGAAAAGCTTGACAATAAGTCAGTTTTCCCTCTTTTTGTGTTGATGGGGGGTTGAAGCCAGTTTGCAGACTCCACTGGGTGTATGATGTGTGTGTGTGGATGGAGTGCCCACCTGCTGCCCAGTGTGTGCTGGTAAGTGAATTCACATAACATTTGTTTCAGATGCTGTTTCTCTGCTGTCTCTCCCAGTAGTGAAAGCCATATGTTTAATATAAAGTATATGTGTTCATACTCTTTTTTCTATTGTAATTATGTATTTAAAGGCGGTGTATGGCCCAGGGGACAGTTTCCATCCAGCTGATGACCCCAGTCAGATCTGCACATGTGAGGTGTAAGAGACAAATTCTGGATAGTAGTCTTAGTGTTTGTAATATTAAAATAAGTTTATCTAATGTTAGGCTGACATGTCTCTGACAAAATATTGGATATGCTCTTTTGTTCTCTAGTTAATGTCATCATCATACACAGGTAGGTAATGCCTCAGTACTGTGGAGCAAACATACTACACCAAGTAATAGATGAACAATTAAATGACAGAAAGGTTCCTGTGTTTTCCACTATCTGTAACAGAAATTTCAGTTGTTTACAATGTGTCCACAATAAAATAAAGAAGTAAATAAATAAATAAAAAGTAAAAATCAATCAATCAATAAAATAGGACATCTAAAATATTTTTTGCTTTATAATGGCACAATAGTCAGGACAAAGTGCTACCAAACCCTTTTCTATAATTTTACACATTTTATTTTGCCCAAAGAGTGATTTTTAAATTTATTTCATTAAATAGAACAGCCTTTCTTTAACATGTAGTAAAACACACACATCCAGCTGAAATTGCACTTTTTTTTCTTATATTGAGATATTACAGGGACTAAATGTGGAGCTAAACTTATTTACACTGACAGAAAGGGGTTTTTTTCTGGTCTGGACAACTTAAGATTAAAGTACACTGTATGTGCACAGCCTTATATGCCCCCTAGAGCTCTTACATCGGGTGATCTTTTGCTCTTGGCCACACCAAGGTCGAGGCTGGTTCTTAGAGGTAATCATGCATTTGCGGTTGTGGTGCCTAAATTGTGGAATGATTTGCCGTTCCACATTAGACAGGCTCCTACCCTCAACCTTTTTAAATCCTATCTTAAAACACATGTTTGTACAGCACTTTGGTCAACACCACTGTTGTAATTAAAAGTGCTATATAAATAAATAAAATAAATGTGGCTCCAAGTGTAAAATGAGTTTGACCTCCCTGATTGTAGTGTTAAACTGTACGGCTGTGACAGGAAATGGCCACTGGATGTCAGCAGAGAATGAGAATGATTAAATATCCTTATTTGCTTTAATTAAGGTATTAATAAATCAGTGATTTAATAATATAATCATTTTTGCTGTATATTCTCGTAATAGTAAAGTTGCAAGTTTTATTTCTATTGTGGGAAAAGGAAGAAAAACAGAAGACACAAATGCTTTATAGTAGAAAATAAATTATTTTAAAAAAAAAACCAAAAAACCAAAACAACCCACTACAAGAGAAAGTGGACAAGTAGCAGGCCAGAGACTTCAACTGAAGATCAAATCTTAGAGACTGAATGAAATTTATCCCCACATTTTACACTTAAGCTTATAAAGTGGATAAAAACAGACCGCAATTGCTGTTTGTTTTGGGCACTAATGTGCAGGAGAAATAATTAAATTGTCTGTCTTGTCAAGATTTCACTGTAAAAATGTATTTGCCATCCAACAACTGACTGCATTAAGGCATTCATTTAAAATGGATGAGTTAATGAGTTTGTGAGGTTTAAAAGAGGAGTAAAGTTGAATGTGATGGACATACAAGTCATGAGAAATTATTTTAAAAGTACTGACAAATAGAGCACCTAATCTAGAACCTTGTAGAACGCCACATGACAGAGCAGCAACACCCGACTACAACTAGACCACTGAACGCAAAAGCATTCTCTCAGTATAATATGAAGTAAACGGACCCAAGACTCAGAAGTCCCTCCATGTGGTTTAACCTATGGATCAAGATCTGATGGCCAGCAGTTTCAAAGGGTCCACCGAGTTCCAGTAAAAAAAAAGAAAAAAAAAGGAATGAACAGCTACTAAAAGCAATTTACGACTTTAACAAGGGGTCCTTCAATGAAATATAACTTTCTGACAGCAGACTAAAAGTTGTAAAGTTATCACGAAAATCGTGAGTCTCCAAAATTTCCCTTAATTGTGTCCCAACAAGCTTTTCTAATATTTTGCTTATCCAAGGAAGTTTTGAGATAGATCTATAGCTTGTGGGCAGAGACAGTCTCGGGTTTGTTTTCAGTTTGTATTCTTTGTCACCAGTTGGAAAAGTTGTTGGAAAAGTGTTTTAAAAATAGCTGGGGATACAGCCTGAAAGCAAACTGCAATTTAGAGACCACAGAGGGACCAATAGAGTCAAAGATTTTAGGAAACATAAATATGAGTAAAATATCAGCTGGGCTCAGGGAGTTTTATTTGAGTTAGCATTTGAGTTAGCACCCATGCAAATAAACAAACAAAAAAACAGAACCCCCCAAACAATAAAATTAAGGAGTGTGTACACACACCTTTTGGGATCATTTGATGTGAAATGTTTTTGGTGACAGCATCAGAGGAAAAAAAGTGGCTTAAGACTGTTTCATCTGTATCTTATGTGCACTATATATCACTATATAACAATAATTCTTCATATCATATAAATGTTCCTAGAAGTTGTTATTTCAGAAACATCTTCCACAGAGAGGTGAGTCCATATTGCTGGGATCATGACTAAAGGCACTATTTGAGTCATATTTTCTCTAATACCATTAAATCTATCCAGGAAACATCTCAGGTCATTGCAGTCATTGCAGGGAAATAATGTTATTCATTGTTTCAAAGACCAATTTAGGATTCTGTATTTCTTTGGAAATTATCTTGGAGAAGTACGAGGCTCCTGCATTTTTTACCATGTTATTTAAAAAATAAACAAGAGTTCCTTCACACGAAGCCAGTGGAGCTCATGGTTTGTGGTTTTTCACTTAAGCCAGGGGTGATGATTCCAGGTCTCAAGGGCCGATGTCCTGCAGGTTTTAGATCTCACCCTGCCACTTGAATGAAATGATTAGTTCATTACCAGGCCTCTGGAGAACTTCAAGACATGTTGAGGAAGTTACTTAACCATTTAAATCAGCTGTGTCATCTAAAACCCTGCAGGAAGCCGGCCCTTGAGGCCTGGAGTTCCCCCACCCCTGACAACTTAAGGAATCAGGGAACCGCGTTCAGTCCGCCTTCACAATCAAGAAGTTTGCAAGCTAGCTAGGGACTGGGCATTATTATCCTTAAAACGATCGAAGTGGTTTTGTTTGGTATTGGATCTGAGGTGTTTGGATTTTGATCTCGCTTTTCCCCCCCTCTTCCTTCACGACAATGGAGCACAAACAAGGAGCATTTGTGCTGCTAAAGATACATTGGCTCTGTATACTCTTCATCTACGGACAGTCTAGTGTAAATTGCGGAAAAGGTAAGCTAAGACAAAAGGTGTTTGGGTCACAGAAGTAACTAATTGTTTGGTTTACTGTTACTATTGTTACTGTTATTATTGTTATTTTGAAGCAAAAGAGAAAAGTCATTAATTAATATTTCATACAGAATTATATCCTCAACTTAAAATCAACAATGTTTAATGTTTAAGGCTGTTTTTTTTTTCTACCGATAACTGGAAATTGCCAGTTATCAGCCATTTGTAACATACTGACAACATTCAGCCACAAATAAAGTCCTCTTCCTTTCCTTTTCTATCTGGTTTAGAAGAGTTCACATCCTGCCATCTGATGGTTTGATCTGTTTGTTAGTGACTATCAATCAAGATATGTTTGATATTCTGTCTGACAATACCACACCTTTAAAATTGGATGAGTAACATTTATTACACAAATTTAACTTTAAATTTATATCCTCAACTTAAAATCAACAATGTTTAATGTTTAAGGCTGATTTTTTTTTTTTAATTTATTTTGTGTTGTGTTTTAGCAAAAATTCACATTTTCAAAGTTTACATTTTTTCCTAACACTACAAAGATTTTTCTACCGATAACTGGAAATTCCAAAGTAGAAAATAAATAAAGGTTGCACTGCACTGTAAAATATAACTTGTTGTTTCAACTTAAAAATATCAGGTACAGGGCTGCCTTAAAATTTTAAGTTAAGTCAAGAAATAGAGTTTGTTCTTATAACACAATCAATTGTTATCTTAATGAAAAATCACATGTTGTCTAAACTTTCGTCTTAGTTTAGTTGACTGAGATTTGTTAGTCAGTTCAACTCCTTTAATTGTCATTTTTACTTGGGAAAATCCTTTCAGCTAAATTAAAATAATCTATTGTTTAAACTCTTGTCCTAGTTCAGTTGACTTGGGTTTTTTAGTTAATTCAAATACTTTAGTAGTTCTTTTAACTTAGGAATCTATTTTAGCTTAACTAACATAATCTGTTAGCTAAGTTGATTTAAGTTTATTAATTAACTGAGCTCCTTAAGGTAGCTGAGTGAACTTGTAAATCAGTTTCATTTTAATTATCAGAGTTGATTGACTGGATGTAAAGAAAAATGTGTATTAAACATCTTAAGTTTTTTTTTTTCTTTTTTTTAGCTTTCTAACATCCATTTCAGCAAAACTACCTGTTAGGTTTATCTTAGATCTCAGGTTTAAATATCTACATTCCTTTAAATTAATTTTCTGTTGTTTACAGAAAAAAAAATAAAAACCCACAGATTCCATTAAAGTGTATCTGATCATTTCATACAGAAAGTTTGTTTTAAGAACATGACAAGACATTTACTCATGAGCACCCAACATTCACCATTTATTGTGCCATCTTAGTCATCTGAGAAACAGAAAAATCAGTGACGTAGCTCATCAGGCTCACAATCCATCAAAACTCAAAGGCTGCTCCCTGTGAAACAATAAATTTGAACTTGGTCTTGAGCCCAGTTTGGGTGAAGATTAAATTCTGACCAATACTCTAGGAGCAGTAGTGATTCTTGTGAAGTAACAACATAAAGTCTGCATTAATGTAATGTATCAACGGGACACTTGCTATTTTAGAAAAGTTATTCTTTACATTTGCAAAATTTTTAAACTTCATTGTGCTCAGTCACACCTGTTAGCATAAAACTTGAAATATTAAAATAGTACAAAACCTTTGATAAGTGACAGTAAAGATCAGTTTATAACAACTAAGACATCAAACTCTTGTATTTGTCTTCGTTTACAATTGCAACAAATTCCACAGAACCAATATCTCTGAAAATGAGTGCATGCTTCTGAAACATTTGATAATATGGATATTTCAGAAACATCAGTTTGAGTCTGCTCAATTGCAAAACAAAGGAAAAACTACTGACTTGCATGAGATAAGCATCTGCAAAGTCCACCATTATATTGTTGTTCACATAAGTTTCTTAAACCATGAACAAATGAGTAATTGTCTAATCTGGAATGTAAAGTGTATTTAGTGACATACAAAAGTGAGAATGAGAACTTGCAAGAATAAAAAAACAAACAGTAAAATAAAAACTGTCCTTAACACTAAGGCAATTGTATGCTGTGAGCATACAATTACAGTTCTGCATGGCTTTCTGCAAGAGTCTGTTTCTTAGACCATGCACTAGTGAGATGCACTGCCTTCCACCAATGTTCATTAGGATGTTCTGAATGACTTCAAAGATGTCCTTAAGTTCCTTTGGATAGTCTATGTTGAGGGCAAAAAGAAGGCCCATCAGCATGGAAATGGCACTTGAAACATCCCTCAGATTAGACAGGATTGCTGCCACCTCAAGGACAACCAACACATCGATGATGTCTTCTTCTTTCACCATCACAATGCCAACTTTCATCCTCTTAGAAAACGTGTCTTCAATACCTGTCGGCTATAAAAGGGTTCAAAGACAAAAAAAAAATTAAAAAAAATTACACAATCACAATTACACAATATCCCTTGTGTTTAAGAATTCATGTCTTTCCAAAGAAGAGCCATACTGATGCTTTGGATGATGGTGATTGGCTTTGGGTAACACCTATTAGTTGTTAAAGTTTTTTCAGAATGAGATATGCACCCCCATGTTACAAATCCATTTCTTGCTTTAAACAAAGACCATGTTCATAAATAACTGAGCATGTCTTCAATTGCAGAATTCAAACAAAATTTTCAATTTAAATGGTAAATGGCCTGTATTTGTATAGCGCTTTACTAGTCCCCTAAGGACTCCAAAGTGCTTTACACATTCAGTCATTCACACACATGGGTGGATGACTGAATCGTGGCTCAAGAGTTGACAGTTCGTCTTATAATCGGAAGGTTGCCGGTTCGAGCCCCGGCTCCGACAGTTTCAGTCGTTGTGTCCTTGGGCAAGACACTTCACCTGTTGCCTACTGGTGGTGGTCAGAGTGCCCGGTGGTGCCAGTGTCCGGCAGCCTCGCCTCTGTCAGTGCGCCCCAGGGCGGCTGTGGCTACAATGTAGCTTGCCATCACCAGTGTGTGAATTTAAATCTACTTATGCTAAATATTGGCTGTGCTCTAAACCAAATCTGGCTGAGAATACATGAAATGTGCAAACTGCAGCTACACTACAGGATCAGATTATGGCTCCATAGACAATGCTTCTTTAATCAGTTTATTGATTAGAGTTTATTTTTTCCCCCTATATTAACAGCATGAAAAAAGAGCATATAGACATGGCTGAACAGGTTGCATAATTGGCACTGAATATAAACATCCACCTTTACCCAGCTGCCCAATGACTCTCGGCCAGTAACCTTTAATTGCTTACCCAGTCTACACAGTCTCTTTTCCAGGGTCCAGGACATTTCACCAAAGTATTGCCCCCCACAGCTGTAGCAGCCACTGCAGGCCCTTAAATATCCTAATATCTCAGCCATTACAATATACAATGTGAGAAATCAAACGTAAAGCTGAAGTGAACAGTACAGCAGCGAAATGTCAAAGACCCTGGTGAAGACATGAATAAACACAAGACACTAATAATATCAATGCTAGCTTGCCAGTTAGTTTCTCTGAAACCCAGACCAAATCCAGTGTCAAAGATCTTGTAATAATACATTTGGTGAGGAAAAAGTACACATGTTATCATGTGGCATCTATTGTTTCATAGATGCCACATGTTTAATTTAAAATCCACTGTGGTGCTGTCATTATTAAATTTACTAAAAGAAACAATGCTAACCTTCACAGTCTTGAAAGTGTGTGAGGGATCTTCCTTTAGAAAATGAGGTCCTCTGTCCTCTTCCTTTGTGTAGGGCTCTGGTCAAAGAAGTCAAAAAGAAAACAAAAACACTTTTTAAACAGTGTTTATGAAGCATGTAGACAGCTCCAAATTCACAGCTTTTTGATACATAATTCCATCAATATATGATTATCATTGGAGATTTTGAATCAGGCTTATCAGGACATTCAAGTAGAATATGATATCCAACCTAACACCAATATACACAGATTCTGTAAAAGTTACCACACTAAATGTCCAGTTGTGAAATATGATGACAGACTTTACTTATCAGCTTTCTTTCAATGAGTTCATCAGTTGAACTGGATAACCTAAAACTTAAACAAAGGAGAACATTTTGCAGTTGAACACTTACATCATCATTGAAGCATTTTATGAGCCTAGTTAGCCCTCCTATGCCGCTCTTGATTTTGTACAGCTCCACGAACCTCTCCATAATGGTCAAGCACAGCAAAAAGGAACCCTTTCAGGTCAACAGATGTAAGACGGGCAAATTCTGCTTCAACCTGAGCAATAGAAGAAGAGGGGTGGAGAGTTCAGGCAGAATAAAAAAAAGATTCTTTGAGACCCAAATTTAAGCAAACGGTCATCTGAGGCCCATTAGAGAAAACACAAACACACAAAAGCAAACAAACAAAAAGATGCACTTTACCTGCCGTTCAGCAAACAAGGAAGTTCAGAGAACAATAAGCTCTGTCTTGAAATCTTTTAAAGTAGAATGATTGTGAAAATGACTTATGTGATGTAAAACTTTAGTAAACGTGCGATTAAAAGAACACTGAGTAAAAGGACAAGTAACAATTTCCTTATTCCTCAGATGTTTACCTTGATGAGCAATACTGTTTTAGTCCAACTGCCTCATTAAAGTTACACAACAGGCTTTTTACATTAAAGCCAGCAAGTCCATTACATACTCCCTTTTTAGATCTGAAATACTGTGCACATTCTGTGTATATGTAGTGGACAGCAATTTACCCAAAAGAGCGCAAAGTTTGCAAGTCCACCTCATTTAAATGACAAAGTCAGATGTGATCATCTAGACCTGCAAAAATAAATTAATGACAAACCTGCAGTTATGGATGTTATTACAACCACAAGAACCTAAACAGTCTGCTCCATTGCTTTTGTTAATGAATCATTTGTTGGTAACACATCTGTATATTTAGTTTATGCCACCTGCATGCGATCATCAATAGTGCCATATTACTTCTTAAGAAGTACCCTGACACTACAATCTTTATATCATTTGTTCTACAGAGCTATTAAGTTACAATATAATCTGAGGTGTTTCCAGTATGACAAAATGCACAAATTGTAACTTACCATTTGACTCCACTGACAAAAATAAATCCCCAGCATCAAGTTTGGCTTCACAGACCTAAAATAAGTAAAATAAAAATATATGTTATAATTATATTGTTTTCGCCATTTATTCATGTTTGCTAATTTTCTGACATATAAACAATGTTAGTTTTGTTACAATACAGAGAATGCAGTTTAATTAAAAGGTAAATTATGCAACAACAAAAAAAAAAAAACATGCCAAAAATCAGTGTCTCTGATGCCAATCATTTTATCACTACAGCTCTTTTAGTATGGAAACTCACACAATCTAGTCATACTGATCACAAGAGTTCAAAAATAAGTCAAAATAGTGAGCTGTTGTTAAGCATAAAGCATTTCAGGGTAACAAATAACTGCACAATAGAATTAAAGCAAAAAATAAACACACTGGAGGACTATCTGATAAAAACTAATATAATGCTGGTTTGTAGACCATATTTTGTCTCAGTCCTCAGTGCACTCTTGCAGCTTAGCATGCAGCAGTTAATAACAACTTAAGTGATTACATAGGGGTAAACAGATGACAACAAGCATCAGAGTCCTGCCAAAAAGTTCTTTTTGAACCCAGTCAGTTATTGGAAATATTGCCAAAATGAACTTCCACCAAAATACAACAGCCTGTGAACTTGAAAGAAATTTACAAGTACAGAGACAATATGAAATAAGCTTTATTAATTAGCTGAGTTAGCTTGCTAATATCGCAACAGTGGTTGAGTGCACAACCTTAAAGCTAGCGGCACAATACTTGTGATTTGGTCAGTGCCACATTAAACCCATAAAAAAGGCCATGTGTCAGTTTATTAGGTCAAGTTTGGTCATGACACACAAGCTGGACCTTGTCGGCTAAAGTTACATTAGCTAAAGCAAACATTTCGGTAAAAGAGAAAAACACACGTCATGCCATAAATTCAAAACATGTTCCAACTTTTGTAGCTCTCTTTCCTTATAGTTATAACCAATGTTACTCACCTTGAAAGCATATTCCAAAGAAGACGATTAGAAAACGTCCAAGTAAAGTGAGCATGTCCTTAACCGCCAATTCCCCATGATGCACCTCGGTAGCAGTCACGTGAGGCAGTTTTGAATCCTGCTGTGCTCAACTTACCCACATTGTCAAGTTCACATAAGTTGCTGATTTAGGTGGACATGAGTTTTCAAGTTCGCTTTTTTTGGTGTAATTGGGACGTTTTTAACTTGTAATTCTATGTTATAACAACAACTTCAGTCATCTATCGTCAAACTGATATAGAATAATATGTTGAAATAACAAACATCTAGAATTACATTTTACAGTGTGGGGGGTTTTTTCAACCTTGTCTAGATATACTTCTATTTTTATTATGAAATCTGTTTTACAGTATACAATACTGTGCAAAAGTCTTGAGCCACTTATTCCTTTATATTTTCTAAGGACCCAGACTTTCTTGTGGCATAGCTCAGCACGGTGTGCATTGTACCCTGGAATAAATCTGAGGAAACTAGTGGAAGGCAGTGTGTACTGGACAAGTGGAGGGAAAAAGAAGAATTGGTGGATCAAATTAACTACAACAGATAAACAAAAACACAAACAGACACATACAGTCCTCAACTAGCCTCCCCAGAGGTGTTTGATTGTGGAGGAGGCCTTGCTGTGGTATTTCAGGGCTGTTTCTCCCGCCATTCAGTGAAAGTTCGATATTTTATTTTATTTGAACTACAGCTGATTAAAGTTGGGAATAAGGATCCTTTTTTTATTGTGCTGTATCGTCCATCCAGCCTGCTTGTTCTTATCGGAGTTCAGTGACTTCTTATCCTCCACTATGAAGCTGTCCAAACTGCTTATAGTTGAGGACTCCCGCCTTTTTGCCAAAGGTTTCTTGGATTCTTTTCATTTTACCCAGCATGTGTCCAGCCCTACACATAGCAAAGGAGGCACGCTGGACCTTGTTTTTACTTTGGGTTTAAATATTGATTGTTCTGATATTGAAAATTATTTTAAGTTAGACTGTTTTCTTGGATTTGGTAAATGTTTAAATATGCAATTGTAACTCTCTGGTGCCACCTTAAAACCTGTAGTCGGTAGTAGGACATGATGTCGTCAGTAAACAGGAAGTAAGTCTGTGAATTAAGGAGAAGGCATGTGCAGCATGGTGGCCTTAGCCAGACAAATCCAGTGGCATCCACATACATCCTTTGCCTTTGGTAGCATTGTGGGTATGTACAAACTTGTTTTATATTTTGTGTGCATGTATAGACCACTTTCTTTCAAGTGGGTTCATTTTTCTGTGGGTTTGATGATGATGCAATCTTGTGCGGTTTACGCTGGCAATCGCTTGTGGAGCTAATTGGGGGGGGAGCAACGGGCGAATTGGAGGCATTCATTGTAGCAAGACTTGTTAAAATCATAATTTGATGTTTGTATTTGAGTTAAAAAGGGAAGTAATTCATATGAACATTGCATGTCGACATATTAAAAAACTGGGTTAATATATTTTCTTCGTTATATATGTACATGGTGAATAAGTACAGTGATTATGTCTTGTACTGTTTGTTACAGTTTCACCTTTCCCTGTGTCAATAAACCTGTGAACTGGGAATCGTGTTGTCAGAGTCTTGATGTGGGGAAGGAGTTTATCTGACTGCCCAACCATAGCAGAGGCAGTACAGTGAAACCACACTTCCTAGCGGGCAAGATAACGTGGAAACGCCGACAGATGGTAGGGAGACCATCATCACAATCAACTAATGGACAATTAGCACATCTAAGCAGAGCTTCGCTAAGAAATTGTTTAGTCCAAGTCAGAAGAAACAACCATGTCAAAAACGCACTCGCACGCTCCTTCTGTGCACTCCTGTGCATCATCAACTGGGTCTGCTGCAGCCAAGCCACGAGCACGTGCAGAAGCAGCAAAGGGTCGTCTTTTTTATGCTGAGGAGGAAATAAACCTAAAACTAGAAAAGGCTAAATTGGAAGCCTCAATGCAAATGCTAGAATATAAGAAAGAAACTGCTGCAGCCATTGCGGAGGCAGAAGTGCTAGAACCTGCAGCTGATATCAACAGTGAAAGACGTAGTTGTGACCTTGTACTAGATTCCGACCCTCTAAAAACTACTCAACGGACACAACAGTATGTTGCGGACCAAGGCAAAGTATCAGAGACAGAGCATCAGCAGCATGAAAGTGTTACGCCAATAAAATCAGAGCCATTCCCCAGCTCACATGGAGTTCAGATCTGTAAGAAAGAAGATGTTCACGAGCCACGACAAGTAAGATTTGAACACAGTTCTGCTACTCCAACCCGGAATCTCGGATCTCAAAATGACTATAGTGGTGCATTTTCCTCAGCCTATCCCATTTCTCCTAACGCCAGCTATAGCAGCCCCAACCCAAATGATTTTGTGAGATATCTTGCATGTCGTGAACTTGTGTCTACAGGCTTACTTCAATTTAATGACAAGCCACAGAATTACAGAGCCTGGAAATGCTCATTTTTATCTGCAACCAGTGGCTTAGATTTGAAGAGATGGATCTGAAGAGATGGATCTTCTTTTAAAGTGAAGAGATGGATCTTCTTTTAAAGTGGCTTGGCAAGGAGTCAAAACACGCAGAGCAGATCAGAGCAATTCATGTCAATCATCCAGGAGCTGGACTGGATATGATATGGGAAAGACTCGATAGAACCTACGGCTCAACAGAGGCAATAGAGGATTCTCTCTTCAAGCGCATTGACACATTTCCAAAGGTAGGAAATCGAGACTATGCTAAGTTAACAAAGTTGAGTGATCTTCTGATGGAACTTCTTTCGGCT
Organism: Oreochromis niloticus; assembly: GCF_001858045.2. NCBI lineage: Eukaryota > Metazoa > Chordata > Actinopteri > Cichliformes > Cichlidae > Oreochromis > Oreochromis niloticus. The sequence continues at coordinate 54,690,448 of NC_031972.2, read as the reverse complement.
AAGGATGAAGGAGACCTACCTGGACTTTCATTCCTTGACACAGCAAGAGGTGTCAACCCAATCGTGCAGAAGCTCCCCTTTCGTCTGCAAGAAAAGTGGGCTTCAGCTGGCGCATCGTACAAACGGCGAGAGCATGTGCCGTATCCGCCCTTTACCTTTTTTGTAGAGTTTGTTAGCCAGGAGGCTAGCATTGCCAACGATCCAAGCTTCAACTTCATCACTCAGACAGACATCAGCCCCAGGACTGAAAAGTTAGCGTGGCAGCCAAACAAGCATAGAGGAATCTCAGTCTGTAAAACGGACGTGTCCTCCAGAGCTAGTTCTGATTCTAGTAAGTTCTCATCAAAGCTTGATGATTGTGATAAAGTATGCCCCATTCATGGGAAACCACACCCATTACGCAAATCTCGTGCATTCAGAGAAAAACCGATTGAAGAGCGCAAGATGTTCTTGAAGGAGCACAATTTGTGTTTCAAATGCTGTTCAGCATCATCGCACCTTGCTAGGGATTGCAAGGTCAAAGTACAGTGTTCTGAGTGCAAAAGTGAAAGGCACAACACAGCTCTACATCCAGGGCCTGCACCTTGGATAGAAGACCCTGCTCCAGACCATGGCGGGGAGGAAGTTGAAACTTTGCCTCAATCGGACATCACAGCCAAATGCACAAAGGTTTGCGGGGGAGATCTGATGGACCAATCCTGTTCCAAAATATGCCTCGTAAAGGTATATCCAGCTGGGAAGAGAGAAAAAGCAGTGAAGCTGTATGCAATTTTGGATGAGCAAAGTAACAGGTCGTTAGTTCGCTCACAGTTTTTTGAAGTGTTTGGTGACAAAAGCCCAAGTGCGCCATACATACTGAGAACATGTGCAGGAGTAAAAGAATCATCAGGTAGGAGGGCAAGTGGCTATGAGCTGGAATCTCTTGATGGGACTGTCCGCATTCCATTACCCAGTCTCACAGAATGCAATGAAATTCCCAACAACAGGGATGAGATTCCAACCCCTGATGTCGCTCTTCATCATGCACATTTAAAGTCACTGGCACACCTCATCCCAGATCTGGACCCAAATGCCCAGATCATGCTTCTCTTAGGGCGGGACGTTATCAGAGTACATAAAGTCCGCAAACAGGTGAATGGTTCACACAACCAGCCCTATGCTCAGAAGTTAGATCTGGGGTGGGTTGTTGTGGGCAACGTGTGTCTCGGCAGTGTCCATAGGCCATCAGCAATCAGCTCCTTCTATACAAATACCACAGAGCTGCGAAGGCCATCTATCTTTAACCCATGCCCTAATGTGTTTTGTGTTAAAGAAAGGTACAGCGCCATCCAGGTTGCAGACCATCTTCCAACATGTTCTGAACAAGAGTCCACCTGCGATGTTGACCATCTTGGATGCAATGTGTTCAAGAGGACCAAAGAGGATAACCAAGTTGCTCCTTCGATTCAGGATGCTTCATTCATGAAAATAATGAATGATGGACTACAGAAAGACACAAATAACAGCTGGGTAGCCCCTTTACCCTTCAAGAGCCCACGTCAGCAGCTTCCTAACAACAGGCCTCAGGCACTGAAGCGTCTCAAGTCTCTCATTCACAGCTTTGAGAGGAAGCCTGAAATGAGGGAACACTTCCTTAGCTTCATGGAACAGATGTTCAAAAATGGTCATGCAGAGTTGGCTCCTCCGTTGGGTGAGGAGGAAGAGCGATGGTATTTACCAACATTCGGTGTGTACCATCCCAAGAAACCAAAGAAGATCAGAATAGTTTTTGACTCCAGTGCTCGATTCAATGGTGTGTCACTCAACGATGTGCTGTTGAGGGGGCCTGACCTGAACAACACACTGCTGGGTGTATTGATTCGCTTTAGAAAGGAAGCTGTTGCATTCTCAGCAGACATAGAACAAATGTTCTACTCTTTCTTGATCAGAGAAGAGGACAGAAACTTCTTGAGGTTTCTATGGTTCCGTGATAACGACCACTCCAAAGATATCGTGGACTACCGCATGACAGTCCACGTGTTCGGGAATAGCCCCTCGCTTGCAGTGGCTATTTACGGCCTGCATCAATCCGTTCAGGTAAGTGAGTTCCATATTGACCCTGATGTAAAGCATTTTGTGATGCGAGACTTTTATGTAGATGATGGATTGAAGTCTCTGCCTACAATCGAAGCAGCTATCAACTTGTTAAAGAAGACACAGGATGTCCTCTCCAGGTCTAACCTGAGGCTGCATAAGATCGCAGCAAACAAGAAGGAGGTCATGAGAGCCTTTCCTTCAAGAGACTATGCAAGTGACCTTAAAGATCTTGACCTCGATGCAGACACAGTACCAATGCAGCGCAGTCTCGGGCTCAACTGGAACCTTCAAACAGATTGCTTTGTCTTCAGTGTCTCCCAGGAGACAAAACCTTATACTCGCCGAGGAGTCTTATCTATCATTAACAGTCTCTACGACCCTCTTGGGTTTGTAGCACCAGTTGTAATACAAGGCAGGGCCATTCTGCGAGAGCTCACTGCTGAGAATGGTGACTGGGATGCGCCATTACCTCGAGACAAGGAGGAAGCTTGGACCTCGTGGAGAGCTTCACTGACAGAGTTGTCAAGTCTGATGATACCCAGACCCTACACTGAAACTTCACCATCGACAGCTGTCAACAGAGAATTGTGTGTTTTCTCTGACGCTTCAACAAAAGCTATTGCTGCAGTAGCATATCTTAGAGTCACAGACACTGCTGGAAAACATCATGTGGGGTTCATCATGGGAAAGGCCAAGCTGGCACCTCGTCCAGAGCACACAATCCCGAGATTAGAGCTCTGTGCAGCAGTACTGGCTGTTGAGTTGTCAGACCTGATCTCAGCAGAACTTGATCTTCAGCTTAATGCTGTGACTTATTACACAGATAGTAAGGTGGTTCTGGGCTACATTTGCAATGAGACCAGGCGTTTTTATGTGTACGTAAGTAATCGGGTCCTGCGCATTCGAAGATCCTCCAGTCCACGCCAGTGGCGCTACGTGGCCACAAACCAGAACCCTGCAGACCATGCAACACGTTCAGTTGCTGCGGGCACTTTAAAAGACACCAACTGGCTTAGTGGACCCAGGTTTCTGTCCAAACCAAAGCAAGACGTCCCTGACATCACCTTTGATCTTGTGGACCCAGGTTCGGATCCAGACATCCGACCGCTTGTGTCCACATTAAGCACTGCCACAGCATCCAAGCAACTTGGGTCCCAATGATTCACCAAGTTTTCTTCGTGGCGGTCACTGACTCGTGCAATCACCCATCTGAAACATATTGCCAGTTGTTACAACATGATCACAACGAACAAACCTTGTAAGGGCTGGCATCTTTGCAAGACAGGATTTAGTGTTGAGGAATCCACCCAAGCCTCAGACATCATCATTCGAACAGTCCAAGAAGAGGTTTATGGCGAGGAGATCAAATGTATCATAATACACAAAGAGGTTCCCAGAAGTAGTCCTCTGAAAAGTCTCGATCCCTTTATTGATGCACATGGCCTACTAAGAGTCGGAGGTCGTCTTCACTATTCGAGTCTTGCTCAGAGTGAGAAGACTCCTGTGATTATTCCAGGCAATCATCATATTGCAACCCTGCTCATTAGACAGTACCACAAACAAGTTCACCATCAAGGGCGTCTCTTTACGGAAGGGGCTGTCCGTGCAGCTGGGTTTTGGATAGTTGGTGGCAAGAGAAAAGTGAGCAGCATCATCTACCGATGTGTGACATGCAGAAGACTCAGAGCTCCAGTAAGCTGCCAAAAAATGGCCAGCCTTCCGGCAGATCGTCTCTCAACAGACCCTCCCTTCACAAATGTTGGCCTTGATGTGTTTGGTCCTTGGAGTGTTTCTGCATGCTGGACTAGAGGAGGCCTCTCACACAGCAAAAGGTGGGCCGTGATTTTCACATGTATGAGCGTAAGAGCCGTACATATCGAAGTCATAGAATCCCTCGACACATCCAGCTTTATCAACGCATTGAGGCGGTTTCTAGCCGTTAGAGGGCCGGTCAAAAGTATTCGATCAGACAGAGGCACTAACTTTGTGGGTGCTTGTCAGGCCTTGAAGATACCTTCTAACATCGAACACAATGGTGTCAAGTCTTACCTGTCAGCCCAAGGATGCTCTTGGACATTCAACCCTCCACATGCCTCCTACTTTGGTGGAACGTGGGAAAGGATGATTGGTCTGGCTAGGAGGATTCTTGACTCCATGTTCCTCCAGCTCAAAAGGAAGCTTACCCATGAAATGTTGGTAACTTTCATGGCAGAAGTAGCAGGCATCATTAATGCCCGGCCTCTTGTTCCTGTAACAACTGACCCCGACAACTCATTCATTCTTACACCAGCTGCTCTTCTAACACAGAAGGTAAACTGTGTTCCTGCTCCTCCAGGAGAGTTTGGACCCTCTGACCTCTACAAGCATCAGTGGAGACAAGTCCAGCACCTGTCCAACACCTTCTGGGACAGGTGGCGCAAGCAGTTCCTTCCAACATTGCAATCACGTAGGAAGTGGCAGTCATCTAACCCAAACATTAAGCCAGGGGATGTTGTTCTCCTCAAGGACAGCCAAGTACAAAGAAATAAGTGGCCACTTGGTCTGGTAACACAGACCTTCCAAAGCAAAGATGGTAAAGTTCGCCAGGTCGAGGTCAAGGTCATCAAGCCAGGAGGAGAAACATTGTTTGTGAGACCATTACAGAAATAGTACTTCTTCTGGCTTCAGATGTCTAGGTGTTGAACTGTCATTGACAAAGTGTGGTGGCGTTAATCACGCCAGGCGGGGAGTGTTCTGATATCGAAAATTATTTTAAGTTAGACTGTTTTCTTGGATTTGGTAAATGTTTAAATATGCAATTGTAACTCTCTGGTGCCACCTTAAAACCTGTAGTCGGTAGTAGGACATGATGTCGTCAGTAAACAGGAAGTAAGTCTGTGAATTAAGGAGAAGGCATGTGCAGCATGCTGGCCTTAGCCAGACAAATCCAGTGGCATCCACATACATCCTTTGCCTTTGGTAGCATTGTGGGTATGTACAAACTTGTTTTATATTTTGTGTGCATGTATAGACCACTTTCTTTCAAGTGGGTTCATTTTTCTGTGGGTTTGATGATGATGCAATCTTGTGCGGTTTACGCTGGCAATCGCTTGTGGAGCTAATTGGGGGGGAGTGACGGGCGAATTGGAGGCATTCATTGTAGCAAGACTTGTTAAAATCATAATTTGATGTTTGTATTTGAGTTAAAAAGGGAAGTAATTCATATGAACATTGCATGTCGACATATTAAAAAACTGGGTTAATATATTTTCTTCGTTATATATGTACATGGTGAATAAGTACAGTGATTATGTCTTGTACTGTTTGTTACAGTTTCACCTTTCCCTGTGTCAATAAACCTGTGAACTGGGAATCGTGTTGTCAGAGTCTTGATGTGGGGAAGGAGTTTAGCTGACTGCCCAACCATAGCAGAGGCAGTACATTGATTGTATTTCTTCTGAGGACAGTTTTATCTCTGATCATCACTGTATTCTATACTATTGTATATAGTATTCTATTCTATTGCTTATAGTATTTTATTCTATTGTTTAAAGTATGTTATTTTTCTTAACCTACTCCATTGTTTTTCTTATTTTTTGCTGCTCTAACATTGCACTGTCCACTTTCTGCTATGACACAACAAATTTCCCAAGTGTGGGACTAATAAAGGTTTATCTTATTTTATCTTATTATTTTTAAGTTTTCTTTTCACGAGTCTCTGCCTCCTGTTTGGAGGAAGGTTCAGTCTCGTATCTTAAATTTCTCCACAGGTGAGAAATTCTCTGATGCTTTTAATTTATATCTATGCCCTTATAACAAATCTTTTTAATAATACCTGTCTTTCCATTTAGGATAGCTTTTAACAATGCAATAAGAGATGCGATGGCTGCCTAGTTTTTCATACCTTGTTGTAAAGAGCAAAGGTAATCCAGAGGTGTTGTTTGACACCTTCAGTGGTATTATTACTCCTGCTCCACCTGCTGCCCCCAGTTCTTCATAGGGGAAGTAGAAATTTTCTCTCTTTCTTGTTAGAAAAAAATCAGTAATGTAAGAAAATAATTTTTACCATCAGCATCTTCATTGTGAGTTCCTACTCCAGCTCGGCCTGTAATTTTAGAAACTTTTTCACACGTTTCTCTTGCTAGTTACCTCAATGAAAGCATCCTCCTGTTCACTTGACATTTTACCCGCATCTTTATTCGAAAATGTCTTTCAGTCTATTGGGACCTGTCTGCTCGCCATAATCAACAGTTCACTGGTGTCTGGTAAAGTCCCTGCTTATTGTAAAAATGTGATATCCACCCCCTTTAAAAAAAAAAAAAACAAGTTAGACCCTTTTCTTCTTAGCAGTTACAGACCAATCTCAAAATTACCATTTATTGCTAAGATTTTAGAAAAGGCCTTGTCGTATTTGTCCATTTGATCGACCTTTGTTGTTGTTGTAATTTATTTTATTTTAGAGAAAAAAAGAGAAAACAAGCACAAAAAAGAGCAACATAATAAACATAACACCATCGCATTAATCTAGCTAAGTGTAAATAACAGTAAATACTAAATATTGAAAGTTGTGCAGCACGCAGGACCGACAGCACCCAATGTGCTTTGAGGTAGCAGCCAAGAGAGGTGTAGTTTGTGTCTATGAACAGTGAACACCCGTGTGTACACCTGTGTGGATGAGCACGGTTGTATTCAAAAGGTTTCTCCATGTAATGATCTGCTAGAGGGTGTAGGGAGCCATAGCCCCAGACGAAGGATCACCCAGCAGCCACGGAGCAGAAGCAGGGCTACAAGCACAGTGGGCTACATTGGTGTACCAGCGGGCTCCGCCGGCAGCCAGCTGTCCAGAGTGAACTGAGCCGCAGGCCCAGAGGCCTGAGGGCCTCCCACACCTCGGAAGAGGCCCAACCGAGCCACGGGTGTGAAGACCCCATACCTCCCTCCTCCCGCTCATCCCACATAGCAGACAGGTCTGGCCCGGATCTGGTGTCAAGCCGGCACTGCTGGCTGACTTCTGGCATGGTAAGTGGGATGTCATCCAGATATGGGCCAGGCCTGGCGTAGATGGCGCTGTTTATACGTTGGCATGCCACATCTGGCCCGATTGTGCTTTGGTTTATGTGGCCCAGGCTCATAAAAAACAGGCATCAAGCTGACACTTCTGACTGACCGGTGTCATTTCAGGGTGTATGTCAACGAGATGTGGGCCAGGTCTGGCAATGATGGCAACTATTTATCTTCCTATTTTTCTATTTTAGTTAGAAGACCCAAATGCCATGTTGCAATATTATAATGCTACGGTAGCCAACATTTTAAATGCAGGTTTTACAGGTTTGTGAGTGCACATTTTATCAAAAACCTAGTGAGGGTTTACAATACAATACAATACAACTTTATTTATATAGCACATTTAAAAACCAGCGGTACACCAAAGTGCTTTACAATAGAAACTGGAAAATTAAGACATGATTAAATAAAAGACTATTAACAAAGTACCACATATGTCAGCAGGTTGGGGGCGAGTTTACTCATGTTTACCACTGTGTGGCTGTAGCTCAAGAGAAAGAGCAGGTCACCTACTGATCGGAAGGTTAGTGGATTGATCCCTGGCTCCTCCAGTCTGCATGTCGAGAGTGTGAATGTGTATGAATGTAGTTAGGAAGCACTCAGTTTAGAGAACGGAGAATGGGTGAATTTGGCATGTTGTATAGAGCATTTTGAATAATCTGGGAGAGTTTTATCATGTTACTTTTGTACTATTATGTTTCGGCACATGTTGCATTACATGGCTTGGTTAAGGTACACATTAGGCTCACATCTGGGGCGAGAGCTGAAACTGTTCTGGGCCAGCACAGGGCCAGCAGTGTGTCTGCAACTGGCCCACACAATGTGCTTACACATGCCCGCATACCGCAAAGAATGATGGCCCTTTAGTGGCCCAGATCAGGTTTGCCAGAGGTAATCCACACATGGGCCAGCACACCAGATCTGGGCCACCAAAGGGCCGTCATCCTTTGCGGTGTGTGGGCCATGTGTAAGCACATTGTGTGGGCCAGATCTGGGGCATACCCATTTTGCTATGTGGGATGTGTAGTGTTGCTGCGTGTTGTTCTAAAGTGCATTTAAAACACAGGAGTCAGGTGGGTGGATTTCATGTCAAATATTGACTTTTAAGCTCATTAGAGTTGTACAAACTCTGTTTTTGTGTTTATATAATGAATATATTTTCATGAATGTTTGCACAATGTCCCCCCAAAATTGGTGGATCCATTTTCTTTAAAAATTATAGAGAAATATGTGGTTGCTCAAGACTTTTGCACAGTGCTGTATGAATAAATTATTACCTCTACACATAGCTGGTACATATACATTATATGAACAAAAGCACTGGGCCATATCTCATTATCTTTTAATTTGGGTGTTTTCAATTTCATATGATTTCACACACAGGTGTATAAATCATGCGGTCTACGTTTACAAAAATTTGGCAATGAATGGGTCGTTGTAAAGAGCAAACCTACTCTGGCATTAACATCAGCACAAACACTGTGGGGCAGGTTTACATAGCTGAGCAGCTCCTATAGGCATAACGTGTACGTAGCCGACTTCATTTTTACCCCAACTATGTATTTTTTCTTAACCTCATCATTTCTCTTCATTATTGCCTCCGATCATTTATTGTATTTTGAATACTCTTGCAGTATTTCTACAGGGAGTGCAGAATTATTAGGCAAATTGTATTTTTGAGGAATAATTTTATTATTGAACAACAACCATGCTCTCAATGAACCCAAAAAACACATTAATATCAAAGCTGAATGTTTTTGGAAGTAGTTTTTAGTTTGTTTTTAGTTTTAGCTATTTTAGGGGGATATCTGTGTGTGCAGGTGACTATTACTGTGCATAATTATTAGGCAACTTAACAAAAAACAAATATATACCCATTTCAATTATTTATTTTTACCAGTGAAACCAATATAACATCTCCACATTCACAAATATACATTTCTGACATTCAAAAACAAAACAAAAACAAATCAGCGACCAATATAGCCACCTTTCTTTGCAAGGACACTCAAAAGCCTGCCATCCATGGATTCTGTCAGTGTTTTGATCTGTTCACCATCAACATTGCGTGCAGCAGCAACCACAGCCTCCCAGACACTGTTCAGAGAGGTGTACTGTTTTCCCTCCTTGTAAATCTCACATTTGATGATGGACCACAGGTTCTCAATGGGGTTCAGATCAGGTGAACAAGGAGGCCATGTCATTAGTTTTTCTTCTTTTATACCCTTTCTTGCCAGCCACGCTGTGGAGTACTTGGACGCGTGTGATGGAGCATTGTCCTGCATGAAAATCATGTTTTTCTTGAAGGATGCAGACTTCTTCCTGTACCACTGCTTGAAGAAGGTGTCTTCCAGAAACTGGCAGTAGGACTGGGAGTTGAGCTTGACTCCATCCTCAACCCGAAAAGGCCCCACAAGCTCATCTTTGATGATACCAGCCCAAACCAGTACTCCACCTCCACCTTGCTGGCGTCTGAGTCGGACTGGAGCTCTCTGCCCTTTACCAATCCAGCCACGGGCCCATCCATCTGGCCCGTCAAGACTCACTCTCATTTCATCAGTCCATAAAACCATCAGTCTTGAGATATTTCTTGGCCCAGTCTTGACGTTTCAGCTTGTGTGTCTTGTTCAGTGGTGGTCGTCTTTCAGCCTTTCTTACCTTGGCCATGTCTCTGAGTATTGCACACCTTGTGCTTTTGGGCACTCCAGTGATGTTGCAGCTCTGAAATATGGCCAAACTGGTGGCAAGTGGCATCTTGGCAGCTGCACGCTTGACTTTTCTCAGTTCATGGGCAGTTATTTTGCGCCTTGGTTTTTCCACACGCTTCTTGCGACCCTGTTGACTATTTTGAATGAAACGCTTGATTGTTCGATGATCACGCTTCAGAAGCTTTGCAATTTTAAGACTGCTGCATCCCTCTGCAAGATATCTCACTATTTTTGACTTTTCTGAGCCTGTCAAGTCCTTCTTTTGACCCATTTTGCCAAAGGAAAGGAAGTTGCCTAATAATTATGCACACCTGATATAGGGTGTTGATGTCATTAGACCACACCCCTTCTCATTACAGAGATGCACATCACCTAATATGCTTAATTGGTAGTGGGCTTTCGAGCCTATACAGCTTGGAGTAAGACAACATGCATGAAGAGGATGATGTGGACAAAATACTCATTTGCCTAATAATTCTGCACTCCCTGTACAAGTGGACTCCTCATGAACAGAAAAACATATCTGATTATTCACAGACAAACCAGAGTTTTACTAAGTCCCCAACTATGAGATCCTGTCATTCCCACCCAGTTTACCAAGATTTATATTTTAGGAACCAAAGATTCTCTGACTGACATCAGCCATCATCCTCAGGACAATCAGAGTGATCAGATGCAGAGAGCTGTGGTACTGGAGCATCGAAGAGTTCCTCGAGATGTAAATGATAGACTACAGAAGCTAGAGATAAGGGTGGGGGAGATGGCTCGGGTGCTGGATGAGGTCAGAACTCAGGTAAAGATTGCACTTAAAGCATGAGTTTCACAAAACAATGACACAGTGAAACATGACATGACATACTAGGATTTTCTTTTTAATAACAGACTGACAAACTGTTGATGCTGGAGAATAGGATGGACGAGCTGGCACGTAAGCTGAACGTGGCCACTGTACGAACAAAAAATGACATAATGAAACAAAAAATGACATAATGAAACATGACATGGCATACTGGGATTTTTAATTTTGATTTATTACTTATATTTTTACTTCCAATGGCAAACTATAGAGAAATGATAGCCTGCAACATCTGGAGGATATATCAAGGGAGCTGGATCGCATGCAGAAAATAATCACCACTCAGGTAAAGATTGCACTTAGTGAGTTTTCACAAAAAAATGACACAATGAAACATTACATGACATACTGGGATTTTTTTTTCTTTTTTTAATAACAGACTGACAAACTGTTGATGCTGGAAAATAGGATGGACGAGCTGGCACGTATGCTGAATGTGGCCATTGTAAGAGCCAAAAATGACATAATGAAACATGACATGACATACCGGGATTTTAAACTTTGATTTATTTACTTTTATTGTTACTTTTTTGGCCCAATGACAAACTACAGAGAAATGATAGCCTGCAACATCTGGAGAATATATCAAGGGAGCTGGATCGCATGCAAAAAACGTTCATAGCTCAGGTAAAGATTGCACGCAGTCCAATGAGTTTTCACAAAAAAATGACACAATGAAACATTACATAACATACTAGGATTTTTTTTTCTTTTTTAATAACAGACTGACAAACTGTTGAGGCTGGAGAATAGGATGGACGAGCTGACACGTACACTGAATGTGGCCATTGTAAGAGCCAAAAATGACATAATGAAACATTACATGACATACCGGGATTTTAAACTTTGATTTATTTATTTTTATGTTTACTTTTTTGCCCCAATGACAAACTACAGAAAGCTGACAGCCTGCAACATCTGGAGAATATCTCAAGGGTGCTGGATCGCATGCAGAAAACGATCATAGCTCAGGTAAAGATTGCACTCAGTCCAATGAGTTTTCACAAAAAAATGACACAATGAAACATTACATAACATACTAGGATTTTTTTTTCTTTTTTAATAACAGACTGACAAACTGTCGAGGCTGGAGAATAGGATGGACGAGCTGACACGTACACTGAATGTGGCCATTGTAAGAGCCAAAAATGACATAATCAAACATGACATGACATACCGGGATTTTAAACTTTGATTTATTTACTTTTATGTTTACTTTTTTGCCCCAATGACAAACTACAGAAAAATGATAGTCTGCAACATCTGGAGAATATATCAAGGCAGATGGATCGTATGCTGGAAATGGTCAAAGCTCAGGTAAAGATTGCACTTAGTCTATGAATTTTCACAAAAAAATGACATAATGAAACATGAAATGACATACTTGGATTTTTTTTTCTTTTTTTCATAACAGACTGAAAAACTATGGATGCTGGAGAATAGGATAAATGTAACCACTGTGAGAGCCAAAATTGGCATAATTAAACTTGACATGGCATACTGGGATTTTAAACTTTTATTTATTTACTTTTATTTTTACTTTTTTGCCCCAATGACAAACTATAGAGAAATGACAGCCTGCAACATCTGGAGGATATATCAAGGGAGCTGGATCATAGGCTGCACATGGTCAGTGTGGAGGTAAATATTCCACTTCATATTTCTTGATGCAGTTACGGAAATCCCAAAAAGTTGATTTCCCGAGAGAACAACTCTGAATTGAGGATCTTACAATGCTGTGATTGCAGCCATTCCCCAACTCTCTGTGAATGGTAATCATGGACATTTTCTGAATAGTTTTTTCATGAAAAATGGCATGAATCATTGCAGGACATATTTGGACATATATTTTTTGTTTGTTTGTTTTATAACAGAATGGAAAACTAAAGAGAGAGATGTACTTCCTGAAATCATGTTTGAAGGAGCAATGCAAAGAAGGTGACTCATGTTCTTTCTGTGAGAGCTATCATCTATCATATATCGCTATCAGTTTTTCTTTTCATTTCTTTCAACAGTCAAATGTTCGGACACACCTTCTCATTTAATGGTTTTTCTTTGTTTTCATGATTATTTACATTGTAGTTTCTCACTGGAGGCATCAGAACTATGAATGAACACATACGGAATTATGTAGTAAACAAAAAAGTGTGAAATAACTCAAAACATGTTTTATATTTTAGATTCTTAAAAATAGCCACCAGTTTTTTTGATTACTGCTTCGCACACTCTTGGCATTCTCCCGATGAGCTTCATCAGGTAGTCACCTGAAATGGTTTCCCAACAGTATTGAAGGTGTTCCTAGAGATGCTGAGCGTTTGTTGGCCCTTTTGACTTCCATCCAGCTCATCCCAAACCATCTCGACTGGTTTTAAGTTAGGCAACTGTGGACTCCAGGCCATCTGGCGGAGCACTCCATCACTCTCCTTCTTGGTCAAATAGCCATCAGACAGCCTGGAGGTGTGTTTGAGGTCATTGTCCTGTTGAAAGATAAATGATGGTCCAACTAAACGCAAACTGGATGGGATGGCATGTTGCTGCAGGATGCTGTGGTAGCCATGTTGATTTCATTGTGCCTTCAGTGTTGAATAATTCCCCAACAGTGTCACCAGCAAAGCACCCCCACATCATCACACCTCGTCCTCCATGCTTCACGATGGGAACCATGCATGTAGAGACCATCCCTTCACTTTTTCTGTGTCCCACAAAGACACGGCAGGTGGAACCAAAGATCTCAAATTTGGGCTCATCAGAACAAAGCACAGATTTCCACTGGTCTAACGTCCATTCCTTGTCTCCAAAAGTGGATTCTGTGGGAGAAACGTTTCATCACTCATCCAAGTGACTTCTTCAGTCTCAGCTGACTGCAGGTTTCCCCAATCTTATAAACAGTACATTTGGGGATTGGGGAGATGAGCAGAATCAACTTTTGGAGATTTACTTACCTGGATGATTGAGAATGCATCAAGACGTCCATTCCTTGTGTTTCTTCAAACAAATCTCTTCTGCTTGCTGCTTTTCCTTAGTAATTGTTTCTTAGCAGCTATTAGACCATAAAGGTCTGAAGTCATCTCTATTTTCTGAGGCAGCTGAGGTCCTTCAACATCTGTCGTACAATGCTCAGGATTTTCTGAGTTTGTTGTGGCCAGTGCTATCCTCTATGCTTTTCCATGCTGGGGCAGCAGGTTGAGGGTTGCAGATGCCAACAGACTAAATAAACTGATCTGCAAGGTCAGTAATGTTGTGAGGATGGAGCTGGACTCCCTTAAGGTGGTGTCTGAGAGGCGGATGTTAGCCAAGATAAAGACAGTGCTGGATAATACCACCCACTCCATGATGTGCTGGCTAGTCACAGGAGCACGTTCAGTGAGAGACTGAGATTACCAAAAAGCACCACTGAACGACACAGGAAATCAATCCTGCCCGTGGCCATCTCCCTACACAAATCCTCCATCTAATACACAGTAAACACTGCATTAGTTACACCCTTTTTGCACACACTCTTTTCTACTCTGTAATATTCTTGTCAATATTCTTGATATTTATTTATAATCACCTATGTTAGTTCTTGATATTTATAATTGAGTGATGTGTATATATTAGTGCTTTTTCTTAAATTTGTAAAATCTGTAACATCACAGACAACACACATATGTGGGGCCCAAATAGGGAGTAGCAGGGCTAATATTTGGGGCCTACTTGGGAAACCCAACTGGGGTCCAGCTAATTTTTTCCTCAGTTTCCATGGTGGCCCAAAGTGTGTTTCCCCAGATGGGTTTATGCTGGGCCCTGGATAAGCCCCAAATCAGGCCCAGTCAAAAAAAATATGTGGGACCCAGTTGGGTAGAAGCAGGTCTGATATTTGGGGCCCACTTGGGTTACCCACCTGGGACCCAGCTACTTTTGTCCTCAGTTTCCATTATGGCCCCAAATGTGTTTTCCCAGATGGGTTAATGAAGGCCAAAAATATTATATTGTTTAAATTGTTTAGGCTATTACTGTTACTGTCTTGGAGCAACTGTAACCCACATACTTTCCTTAGGGATTAATAAAGCATTCTGTTTCTGATTCACGCAGTCTCCTCTGAACAGTTGATGTAGAGATGTGTCTGCTACTGGAACTCTGTGTGGCATTTATCTGGGCTCTAATCTGAAGTGCTGTTAACTTGGGATTTCTGAGGCTGTTAACTCAGTGAATTTATCCTCAGCAGCAGAGGTGACTCTTGATTTTCAGTTCCTGGGGCGGTCCTCATGTGAGCCAGTTTTGCCGTAGTGCTTGATGGTTTTTGCGACTGCAGTTGGGGACAGATTCAAAGTTTTAGCTATTTTCCCGATTGGAATTACTTTAGAACTGAAGGTCAATCAAAGTAGTTCATTAAAGTAATGATGGACTATCATTTCTCTTAACTGATTGGTTCTTGCCATAATATGAGTTCTAACAGTTGTCAAATAGGGATGTCAGCTTGTGTACCAACCTGACTTCTGCACAACACAACTAATGGTCCCGACCCCATTAAGAGGGCAAGAAATTCCTCAAATGAACCCTGACAAGGCACAACTGTGAAGTGAAACCATTTCAGGTGACTACATCATGAAGCTCACTGAGAGAAGGCCAAGGGTTTGCAGCGCTGTCAACAAAGCAAAGGGTGGCTACTCTGAGGAATCTAAAATATAAAACACACAGTGGGATGCAAAAGTTTGGGAAACCTTGTTAATAGTCATTATTTTCCTGTATAAATCATTGGTTGTTACAATAAAAAATGTCAGTTAAATATATCATATAGGAGACACACAGTGTTGGGCAAGTTACTTTGAAAAAGTAATTCAATTATAGTTACTAGTTACTTCTTCAAAAAAGTAACTGAGTTAGTAACTGAGTTACAGTATTCTAAAAGTAATTAATTACTTGAAAAGTAACTATTGCGTTACTTTAAAAAAAACGTTTAACCCTCTGGGGTCCAGGGTATAATTGGCCATTTTTTTACTACTTTTGATTTTCCCTCCACATTTTACCTCTAAAAACTATTTGCTTTGCCTTGTTTGGTATCATTCTTTTTAGCACAACCTCACGTGTCTAAATTTACAGTTTTTTTCATTTTGACATACTGTATTAACACAATTGATCTAAAATCAGACAAAAAACATAAAATCAGAGTAGAAAAAGTTATATTTTTACTGTAACAACCATAAATATGTTTAATGAATCATATTTCATAACTTCAAATGCAAATATTAATTGTCAATTTTAAAATCCTATGCACAAGTTTTGCAAACAACAAAGTTATTTGCAGCCATTTACCTTGATTTTTTAAATAACCATTTCAAACCATTTACAGAACAATCAGCTGTTCTGCATTCAATAAGATGCCACACAAATTATTTGTGCCACTCCAAAAAAATAATTTCTGTTCACTATAAAGGAGAACATCACAGCCTGATACCTGCAAGTCTGACAGCAGCAGGTGTATCACTCCTGTTTCTACCTGGAGACAGCAGTCGCCTCATTGTTCTGACACACAACAGAAAACTATCCACAACACTACACACTAACTACACAAGACAACACATTAACTACACACCCCAAACACGCTAAACATCACAAATCTCTCACTTCTCAAAACTCGCTCTCTCTCTTTTTCTGCTCTCTCTCTCTCTCTCTCTCACTCCTAAAACTTCCCCCTGTTTTTTTAACGTGGCGAAACTATTGAGGAAAAAACGCCGCGTATATATTGTTTATCATGACTCTGGTTTACGTGGCCTATCAACACAATTTAAAACTGGTATATATCACCTTGTTGCTTCGTCTTTAAGTGGCCATGTGATTGGCTTACCACGACTACTTTATTCTTCCTCAGTCAAACAGCAACACTCATGCGATTGTTTTGCCTCCTTAGCTCCAGGTGTTGTGCTAGACAGTGATCGTGATTGCCCTCCGTGGGAGCGCGCAGCTGCTTAAAGCTGTAGCGTCCAGATTACTTAAAGCTACTTCTGTGCAACTGATATAAGATGCGGTAAGCTGAACACAGCTTCAACCGTCTGTTTGTTGAAAAATAGTAACGGACCGCGTTTCCTTGTTAGTAACTGTAACGGCGTTGTAACGATAGGAATAGTAATTAGTTAGATTACTCGTTACTGAAAAAAGTAACACCGTTAGTAACGCCGTTACTTGTAACGCCATTATTCCCATCACTGTAGGAGACACACACAGTGATATTTGAGAAATGAAATGAAGTTTATTGGATTTACAGAAAGTGTGCAATAATTGTTTAAACAAAATCAGGCAGGTGCATAAATTTGGCCACTGTTGTCATTTTATTGATTCCAAAACCTTTAGAAATAATTATTGGAACTCAAATTGGCTTGGTAAGCTCAGTGACTCCTGACATACATACACAGGTAAATCCAATAATGAGAAAGAGTATTTAAGGGGGTCAATTGTAAGTTTCCCTCCTCTTTTAATTTTCTCTGAAGAGTAGAAACATGGGGGTCTCAAAACAACTATCAAATGACTTGAAGACAAAGATTGTTCACCATCATGGTTCAGGGGAAGGATACAGAAAGCTGTCTCAGAGATTAAGCTGTCTGTTTCCAAGGTTAGGAAGATATTGAGAAAATGTAAGACCACAGGCTCAGTTCAAGTTAAGGCTCGAATGGCCATCTCAGTCCCCAGACCTGAATATTATTGAAAATCTGTGGTGTGAGTTAAAGAGAGCTATCCATGCTTGGAAGCCATCAAACCTGAATGAACTAGAGATGTTTTGTAAAGAGGAATGGTCCAAAATACCTTCAACCACAATCCAGACTGTCATTGGAACCTACAGGAAGCGTTTAGAGGCTGTAATTTCTGCAAAAGGCGGATCTACTAAATATTGATTTCATTTCTTTTTTTGTGGTGCCCAAATTTATGCACCTGCCTGATTTTGTTTAAACAATTATTGCACACTTTCTGTAAATCCAATAAACTTTGTTTCACTTCTTAAACATCACTGTGTGTGTCTCCTATATGATATATTTAACTGACATTTTTTATTGTAACAACCAACAATTTATACAGGAAAATAATGACTATTAACAAGGTTTCCCAAACTTTTGCATCCCACTGTATTTAGAGTTTTTGGGGGGGGGGGTTCTGCTCTGCATTTATCCATATATTTTGCTTCATATAATTGATGTCTTCAGTATGTATCTACAATGTAGAAAGTAGTCAAAATAAAGAAAAAACATTAAATGACAAGGTGTGTCTAAACCTTTGACTAGTAGTGTATAAAGCTTATGCGTAAGTTCAATAAGAAAGAAATATGATCTCAGATATGCCTGCTCCAAGGTGCTGCTGGCTAAATCTAAGCTTTATCACTCCTGCTTTCCCAGGAGTCATCACTTGTCTAGTCCAATCACCTTCTCCTGGTCTACTTCAGGCCAATTAGCGTTAATGCTGCATACTTTAAAGCTCACTGCACATCTGTCTTCTTCACTAAAGCTTTAAATGTGCGCACACAGCATTCGCTCATAATTTTTTTCTAAATTATCAGTCCAGTATAATGAGCATTTATTTAAAAGAAAAACATTTTTTTAAACCCCTCAACCTTTTCTATTAGTCTTTCAAGCAGTCACTAGCAATTATCAGCTTACTGATTGTTCACTAGCCAAACTCAGGCTTTTCACTCATCTTAACCAGAGTCATAAACTTTCTCCTCTCATATGAGGAATCAATTTATGCACCTTAGTTTCTGGGCACATTAGGCATTCTAACTAATCAAATTCTGCTCAAACATCCAGGCTCCCAATCCATTAAACATTAGGTGCCTTCCCCGCTTGGCCATCTAAATCTATTGTCAAGTCGTCCTGCCTTCTTCAGTTATGCACATTCGCTTACATTATTTATCCTGGATCTCTGTGAAACTTCCACTACTTTCTGTCATTTAGGCTTCTGCTTAGGAATGTTTGCCAAACCGGCACAATATTCTAAATGGTATGTCCTTTTCTATGTCTTTATTATAGACATTTATATTATTATTAATAATAATAATAAAGCGAGTCGTATAGTGCCAATCACATCAAAAGCAGAGGCGGATCTAGAAGGATGGCATGGGGTGGCATGTGCCGCAACTGCAATACAATTTGCTTCACTAAATGTGTCCCATAGCATTGAAAATTAAATACATCTTATTTTTTTTCTTAAATTTTATTGTATGAGCTAAAGTACCTAATTTCCTCCTCCCTGTTAACGATTTATATGACTGCAGTTATTTCCCTCTATCCATTACTTATCCCAGCTTACTGGAGTAGAAATTAATCCCAAAGACAGCATACAACAAAGGACATCGCTAATGAATACTGATTATAGTATACAGACCCTTGAGCAGTTCATAATCATGGGCTTATATAGGGTTTTGCACTCTTAATGCAAGGCAACAATTCAACAAGAATTAGCTTTTATTCCACCTTTGTGATGTTCAGCCGTGAGTTTACAAAACTCAAAATATATCAGAAAGTTATGTCATGAAATGGAAAATACTGTTACTGTTAGATTTGTATTGTGATTATCATTTATGCTTAGAAATATCTACTTATATATTCTTAGAGTTTTATAAGTAGGTGTAGATTGGTAGAGGTTTGATCCTTAATAGTCTGCAAGCTTTGTGTGCATTCAAGAGCTCTCTGACTTTCACACCCACATTTTAGGAGCATGGGAGAGGTCGTACCTTGTCTTATTGTTTTATGGTAGGATAAGTTTGTTTGAGTCTAAGTGCCTTTTGGTTAGATGGACGGCTCTGGGGAGTCTTCCTGGGGTCACAGTTTGACCCCCACACACAGATACACACATACTCACACACACACAAGGTATTCTTCGTTCACATGTATACCTATAAGATGTCATATGTTAATGAACCTATGCATATTCATGTAACCACAATAAAAGAGCAGTGTTACGGGGGAACGGACGAGAGCAACTGGGGTCAAGCGAAGGAACGGCGCCTGTCCAGTTCTCTCCCGTGCACGTGAAACATAAAGAATGTTGCCTACTCGGGTCTTGCTTGTTGTGTGATTACATTGCCTTCAACATTCCAGCGAATAGGTTCAAGCTACAAACCTATCAGTTACAATGAACATTTACATGATCTGTGCTACTGTATTTATTATGTCGATTGTTTTCATGAATAGTCCAGTAGTCCTTTGTAATGAATTACTGGACAGGGTTTGTCCAACCCAGAGAAGGCCCTGGGCAGACCCAGGACACGCTGGAGAGATTATATCTCTCGGCTGGCCTGAGAACTCCTTGGCGTTCCCCCAGACAAGCCGGAGGAGGTGGCCAGGGAGAGGGAGGTGTGGACTTCTCTGCTTGGGCTGCTGCTCCCGGGACCCAACCCCCTGATAAGCAGAAGATGCATGGATGGATGGATGTTTCAACCATTTCTTGTCATTCCACACTGTGAAGGTGCTGCGTGGAAACGCTGTGATTTTTCTTGCAGCCTTTTGCATGTACCATGGTGAGCTTGAGCTATGGTTGGCATTGAAGGTTTTCTCACATATTTTTTTTCCTTTCGGGTTGACGTGTACATCGCTATATGTGTGACACTTGGTGTTTTCAATATTTTCCCCGCAGCGCTTATCGTGACTTTACATACTGCAATGCCGTACCTTTTTTTAATTTAATAAAGGAGTTCTTTTAATTGCTTGTTTTTGGTACTACTGTTATGTGTCTATGTATGTGTATGTGTGTATTGGCATTAAACCTTATGAACTGACTGCATGTCTACGGCTCATCTCCTATTTAAAAAGTGCCTCCTACAGGTCCCACATGCTTGGCTTGCTGATAGCCTACTGTGCTGTAGGCAGCCTCACTAACTCCTTGTATACTCAGAGTAATGACCTCTCTAAAATGACTCTTGAAGACATTTGGAGTCATTAAAACAACTAAATGCTGAGATGACTTTGCTGTTTAATAACTGGTTGATCTGCTTGGTAGGGAATCTCCCAGAAAAAAATGACACCTTGTCCAGATTTCTTCGCTCTTTCTTCCACAGTAAATATCATATAGTGTTAATAGGCTTGTGTGACTTAATATGTGGAAGACACTTCTAGTTATGGTTAGAGTCCATAAAGTGTGTGTGTGTGTGTGTGTGTGTGTCAGCATTGCCTCCAGCAAATGATATATTCAAATAGACTTACTGAAGTTTTCACAGATGATGTGGACTAATGATTTTGTTTCCTCTCCATGGGATTGTCCTGGTCACAGTGTGTCCCCCTGATTCAAAACATACATGTGATGTGAGTATTTGATGTTCAGCCACAATAAACAGCAGACACAAATAGGTAATGAGTTTAAACAAGTCTTCTCGTCCCGTTTTTCAGTTCATTATTTCTCTCATTTTTGCATCTCTTGATTTGAACAGAAGGATAATAGGAAGTGCCCTCCCCAGCCGTGCCCTACGCACGACTGCACAGAGGAGAATGTGCCCGGCTGTCCCACACATACATGTGATGTGAGTGTTTGACTTTTAGGCACAATAAACAACCATCAATAATATTTAATGAGCTTAAAGGAAGTCTTCTGGTCCTGTTTTTCTGTTCACTCTTTCTCTAATTATTTTTTTCTCTGAATTTGAATAGGAGGTTAACAGGGAGTGCCCTCCTCAAGACTGCAAAGAGGGGAATATACCTGTACGCTGCACTGAGCAAACATTAAGTAAGGACAAAAACAAGTGTACTAAAAAAAAGTGTACTAAACAATACATATGAAACAAGCTTAAAAAAATAAAAACAAAAATAAAAACATTAAACATGTTTTATTTGACCACTTAAAATAATAATTCATTTTCTCCACACTCCATGATAACTCTGTCTGGACTATTTATTAGATCGCTTCTTCTTTCAGCTGCTTGCTTTAGGGATGACCACAGATCATCTCCCTCTATCTCACCCTACCCCTTGCATCTTCTTCTATCACACCAACCCTGTGTATTTTTCCCTTCACCGCATCCATGATTTTCATTGTATCACCATGGTACAAAATGTGTAAGCCTGCCCCTGGGATATATTCTGATCATTTTTATTGTTATCCAAAAATAATTTTGCTTTCTACTTTTTTCTTTAATTCACAAAAACTGACAGGACTCAACAAATATGAAAACAAATGGACCTTACTTGTGGTTGTTAGAAACTAACTCTGCACTGAGCAACTTTCTTGCAGAAAGGTTTGGGGTGGATGAAAACACGTTTTGATGTACAAATAGAATTGATTTGCTTTCTTCACTGTAAGATTTTGCACTAATCTTTTTATATCTTTATACCTAGAAGGACAGGAATAGTACAATAATGTGATGTGTGTTTACAGGTTGCACCCATTCTGGTGTAAGTTATAACAATGGAGACTCTTGGAGGTCGGCGGAGAGTCCTTGTGATATCTGCCAGTGTTTGGTGGGTTTGACAGCAACTACATCCTCAGGTTTTCATCTGGTCACTCACCTTCATCTCTAATAATGCTGTTCACTCTTCATCACAGGACGGTTATGTTCGCTGTGAGAGGGAGCAGTGTTATACTCCCTGTAGAAACCCTACTGCTCCTCCTCCAAATACCTGCTGTCCAGTCTGTGATGGTGGGCTTAATTACCTTGTGTAATAAGATTTGTTTATGTGCTAGACTGTAGAGACAGAATGTGTCTATTTATCAGAATCAGAATACGCTATTAATCCCTCATTTATTTTTTGTAGGCTGTGATGTGAATGGACGTGATATCCCTAATGGAGCTGTGATCCCTGTTGGAGACCCCTGTCAAGAGTGTAGATGTGAGGTGTGTCTATAAGTTACCATTAGATTTGATTTTGATATGTGTAAAACAATTGAGGATCTTTCTTTTTTGTTCTTTCTCTCAAAGAATGGAAATATGGTGTGTTCACGCGTTCGCTGTTCTGCTCCGTCTTGTCACAACCCAGTGTATCATGCTGGGGAGTGTTGTCCACGGTAACAAGCCTGCCTGATGCGGTCATCCATATCATATTTTAAGCCTGTACAGTTTCACTTTTTTTGTTTTAAAATATATTTAATCGATGTTTACATAAACCTGTAGATGCGAGTATTGTGAATATGAGTCTGAAGTGTATGGAAATGGAGAGAGGTTCACCTCAAAGAGAGACCCCTGCCTCCAATGCTGCTGCTCTGTGAGTTTAGTCTGACAAAGTTTTGGTTACATGATGTTCATGTGACCGAAAACATGTCTTTATCAGTGGGACTGTGATATTTGTGACAACTAGGTGTTATAATTACTGAAAATAAAAGAATGGGACATACACATTAAATTTCTTTCTGTCTCTGTCTGTTAGGCAGGTGAAGTGTCCTGTATAAACATGTCTGGATCATGTCCTACACCACACTGTACTCATCCAGCTAAACACAGAGGAGAGTGTTGTGCCACATGCAATAGTCAGTGTTAAGAAATATGCATTTAGTTCCCTCTAGATTTTAACTTTTACAGAAACAACCAATCAGCCATTTGTGTTTGTTTTTCCAGACTGTGAGTATGAACAAAGGGTGTATACTGATGGGGAAATGCTCAGGCTTCCTGGGAGTGGACCCTGCCTGCACTGCAGGTGTAAGGCAAGTGTATATACAATGTTTTGTATCTAGTGCAAAAAAATCAGGCGAAGTGTGTGTTTTATGGCTTTTCCCACATCAGGAGACATATTTCTCCTTTTGTTTCATGCTTTTTTTTTCCTTTTCTGGATTATAGCACAGTTTGACTTCACATTTTTCATTCCTGTTAATATCGTTTACAGTTCTTTTGGTGCTTCTCTGTTTTAGGGTGGAAATATAATTTGCAACAACGAGAAGTGCCCTCCTGTCCACTGCTCCAACCCGATTAATCATCCACATCTTTGTTGTCCAAGCTGCTAAAGAAATTTCTGACTCACACACACATTTACAATGCATGTGCTGCTTACAAGTGAGTGCCCTGTATGAAAACTTTCTGTTGCTATTATAGCATGTATATTGGATGAGGTGGAATATGAAGACATTTTTTTAATGCATCACCTTTTGTTTCCTGTGCAGTGAAGACAAATGTTGGTGTAAACTGAGCAGCGTGAATTTGGACTGTACACAGAATTGTAATTTTTGGATCCTCAGTTTTAACCAACCTACAGACCCCAGACTTGGAGGTTTTGGATTTTTGTGCCAGGATTTACTTCTTTATTTTTAATCATGTCTTTTTTCTTTTTTTTAAATTTTCCCCATGGATGTTTTAGGAAGACCGAGATTGGTGCAAGTATTCTTTCGGGGGGGGGGGGGTTTAAATACTAGCGTAACAGTTCTGGCCCAGGGATCAGCATGAGGCTATGTGGCAAATCCTAACAAGAAACCACAGGGGGATTACCCAGCGGAAAGACTGAAAGATGTTTTCAGGGTGAATGGGAATCAGAGCACTGCATCCTGTCAACACAGTGAGATCAGTTTATCAAAGCTTGGCACTAATTTGGCCATTAAGGCTGTGTGTTTGTTTTCTTTTTTTTCTTCTCCAC
Organism: Oreochromis niloticus; assembly: GCF_001858045.2. Lineage (NCBI taxonomy): Eukaryota > Metazoa > Chordata > Actinopteri > Cichliformes > Cichlidae > Oreochromis > Oreochromis niloticus. Next base: position 54,666,254 of record NC_031972.2, on the reverse strand, counting down.
AGACCTTAAGCATTTCTACAATTATAGCCTATTCTTTGTAATTATTTTATAGTACACTCCCAATCAAAAGTTTAAGACGACTTGAAAAAATCCTATTTTGCATGGTTGGATCTTAACAAGGTTCCAAGTAGAGCTTCAACATGCAACAAGAAGAAATGGGAGTGAGACAAAACATTTTTTTGAGCATGCAATTTATTGAAAACAACACTTAAATTGAAAAAGGCTGTTTCACAGCTGATCAAAAGTTTAGGACCACACCTCCAAAAAAACAAACAAACTGTAAACTCCCCCAAAACAGCAATCAAAGTTCCAAACATGGACTCAGTAATGAGTAGCTCCACCGTTATTGTTGATGCAAGCGTTTCTATGAGGTGAGTGGGAACATTTCTCCAAATGGTGAAGACAGCAGCAGGAAGGGCATCTACTGATTGGAACTGTTGTCCATTTTTGTAAACTTCCCTTGTCATTCATCCCCGAAGGTTCTCAATTGGATTTAGATCACGGAAACATGCAGGATGGTCCATACTACTACTACTGCCCGGTACTGACAGGAGTGTGATGCCCCTATAGTTGTTACACTTGCTAAGGTCACCCTTCTTGGGGAGCTTGATTAGATACACCTCTTTCCAGTCAGTCGGTATCTCCTCTTTTTCCCAGATCTTCTCAAAGAGTGGATGTAACAGCTCCACTGATGCTGCCAAATCTTCTTTCAGGGCCTCTGCTGGTATGTCGTCAGGTCCAGCAGCCTTTCCGTTTTTCATTAGAGTGATAGCCTTCCTGATATCTTCTCTGGTTGGCCTATCACATGGGTAGGTCTTCGTCAGCTGGATTGATGTCTGGTGGATTTAGTGGTTCTGGTCTGTTCAGCAGCTCCTCGAAGTGTTCACACCATCTTTTCATGTGTTACGCTAGTTCTGGGATGGCCTTTCCCTTCTTGTCCTTGATGGGTCGTTCTGGTTTGCTGTACTTCCAGGACAATTTCTTGGTTATGTCATGAAGCCGCTCCATGTTACCATTGTATGCTGCCTGTTCTGCTTCAGCTGCCAGTCCATCTATGTAGACATTCTTGTCATTTCTAATGCTCTTCTTCACTGGTCTGTCGGCTTCTGGGTATTCCGCTTGGGCTTTGGTTTCTTCTGCCCTAGTCCTTCTATATACTGCCGCCTTCTTCTGTTTCCTTTCTTCTATCTTGCCCAAGGTCTCGGCTGTGATCCATTGTTTATGATGGTGTTTCTTTATTCCGACCACTTCTTGACAGATTGTTCTCAGTGTCTTTTTTTATGGTCTGCCAGTTGGCCTGTATAACACTTTTCTCCTCTCCCTGGTGCAGCTCATTAAGCACCTTGATCTTGTTCTTCAACTGAGATCTAAACTCCTCCCTTGTGCCAGTGATCTTTAGTCGACTGATGTCACACTTCACTCTACGCTGTGTTATTTTTGTCTTCTTTAACTTCAGCTGCATGTTGGCTGCTTCAAGATGGTGGTCAGATGCCACATCTGCTCCTCTTCTAACCCTAACATCCTCAAGAGATCTTCTAAACTTCTTGCTAATGCAGACTGGTCATTCTGGTCACACCACAATACCCAGGTTCTTTTGTGGATCCGCTTGTGTGGGAAGATGCTATCTCCGATGACCAGGTTGTTGAACGCACACAAATCAACGAATCTGCGCCCATTATCATTCATCACTCCCAGTCCATGTATCCCCATGATTTGTTCATTTCCTGTGTTGTCAAACCCAATGTTGGCATTAAAATCTCCCATAAGGATAATTATGTCTCTGGCTCAGAACGTCTCTATAATTTTCTGCAGTTTGCTGTGGAACTCGTCCTTGTCTTCTTCACCAGAATCATTGGTTGGAGTGTAGCAATGGATGGCATTTAGCTTAACCTTCTTCTACTTGGTTCTGAAGGATGCTGTAATGATTCTGGGGCTGTGCGCCACATCCAATCAGTGCCTTCTGCACTTGCCTGGATAACAAAAATGACAACTCCCTGCATGTGGGGTGTGTCACTCTCTTCATGTCCGGAGTACAGCAATAGCTCTCCGGTCACCAGGCTTCTCTGTCCAGCTTATGTCCATCCAGTTTTGCTAGTGCCCAACAAGATCAGGTTGTTGTTTTCCATCTCAGCAGCTACCTGCTTCATCTTGCCTGTCTCATATATCGTCCTGACATTCCATGTGCCAATGTAGGTTCTCCTGGTCGAAAGAAGAATTGGTTTAGTGGCTTCCTTTAGTGTCATTCGTCCTGGAGCTGTCGGCAGTCCTCCATCTTCCAGAAAGTTAGTATCTGTTTTACTTTTTGTTGTTTCTGTAGCAGTTGAGATTATTTTCCGGGGTTAACTCCGCCATTGCCGGTCCCAAGCCCGGATGAAAAAGGAGGAGGGCTGGGCGTTAGCAGAGGAAGAGTGATGTAGAAGAGTGATGTTATTCTCCTGGTAGAAGTCCCTTGTCCTGGTGGCATTGTTTTTACTATAGCATTGTCCTGTTGAAAAACCCAGTTGTTACCACACAGATGGGGTCTCTCAGTCATGAGGGATGCTTTCTGCAACATCTGGGCATAGCCAGTGACTGTTTGACCCTGCACCTCCTGAAGCTCCATTGTTCCACTGAAGGAAAAAGCACCCCAGACTATTATGGCGCCCCCTCCACTGTGACGCGTACAAAACATCTCATGTGGGATCATGCCAGTAATGCTGGAAACCATCAGGACCATCAAGGTTACATTTTTTCTCATCAGAGAATAAAACTTTCTTCCACCTTTCAATGTCCCATGTTTAGTTCTCTGTTGCAAAGTCAGCACCAGTAAAGGCCTCAATTTGGGTCAAGAATCGTCCAGTGTCTTCATGGACAGCCAACTCGATCCTCCAGCTCAGTGCTGGTGAAATTCTTTGGGTCTTCCATTTGATTTTTTTGTTCCATAACCCTCAGGATCATTTACAAAATTCCAAATGTCTTAGTGCATCCCACGTCAGCAAGGTTTTTTGCCTTTGCCATCAGAATATCATGAGAGTGTGACTACCTGACAGAAAATGACAATGAATCCAAATTTTTGCACAGATTTGGCCATTTAAAGGCACGTGCTCCTGGACTTTTGATGAGTTAGCCTATTTCAGTTTAAGCGTTGTTTTCAATAAATTGCATTGCTCCACTGTCACTTTGAACAGCCAGTTTTTGTTTTGTCTCACAACTGTGTATCTACTTTCTGGGTAAATCTTGTTTTGTGCATTTCAGCCTTTTCTCACATCTTATAGTAAACCTCATTAAACAGAATATCACATATATATAGCAGTAATAGACATTTTATTTAAGTCACATAAATTCCTCATGTATTTGAGAAATGTTACATTTATCACACATCACAAGCTGTTGATCAGTAAGATTTGAGTATTGACATAAAACGAGTACTCTGCATGTGTGCTAAAATATTGCCATGACTTTTTATATGTGGCTTTTCTGGCACTGAGTATGACAGAAGACAGAGAGCTTGTGGCAAAAAGATTTGCTGGCTTGGCGGGGATCTCACAGGACACTCATCAGACAGTGTTTTGGAAGAGATGGTAGACAAGGAGAGAACTGGAAAAAAATTTTGGAATATCTGCCACAGTACATCACAGTGTAAAATTCAGCAATTTTATGATGAGAGTCCTGAGTGTTTGAGTCTGCATGCATAATACAACAAGGCCAGGCTTTGCTGCTTGTCTATGCTTTTTTGAGTTTGTGTTTGTCAATAAACTATCCTACAACTAATTTTGCATCACAAGTCCCGATTTTTGTAATTTTGAGCTACAAACAAAGAGTAAATCAGGCCTTGAAGCACAATTTTTTTGGTATCACTTATTCTGTAATTTTGGCTGTAAAATTAAAAAAAATATCCTCTTTAATGAATTATTTGAATTTTATCTCTCGCCCAAAATGGTTGAGGACTAACAAAATATGACGTGCACATGGTAAAATCAAGGCAGACCTGATTTCTTTCAATCCATGTTCAGACAACACTTTGTTCTACTATAACACTTATCTTCTCTTTTTTCCAAAACTGTTTGATTTTTGTAAAAGAGAGACTTTTGTACGTTCCCTTAAAAAGTGCTTATGAAATGGTCCTACTGGTGTGCGCATGGTAAATAAAGGGCTAAAAAGTAATCAGTTTTATTTGAGATACAGGGTACCTGTCATTTAACCAAGAAGTCAAAACTATAACTTAACCACACTCCAAGTACAGCTGACATAGACTAACAAAGGTAATCAGAGAGATTTTTGAACTAACAGATATCTTTAATATCATTTGTGACATGAAGTCGTAGTCGTTACTTGTTTGATATGGATCAGAACATGGAAACTCCACACAGAAAGATGGTGAATTCAGTCTCTGGGGGGGAAAAAATAAATAAATAAGGAAAAAGATTGACTGTGTTACTTCCTACTACTCAAAAACCACAAGATTCCTGTCAGGTCACCAGAACCAGAACCCTGGACAAGAAGTAGTACAATAACATAAGTATCCATAAAACATTATATTTCATCTCATGCCAGTCATTTATACTGACATTGAGTAAAGAGTTCAGACTGGCTCATGATGTCATCAGTAAAAGCTAAAGAAAAAGAAAAAAAAAAACAGCGTGTGAGACGAGAGAGTATTAGTTGTTGATGGCTGCATGTTAACTCCAAACCTGAACTGAGGAAAATAAAGTTACCAAAAGGAGAATGGACTCATGTCTCTCTGAGGGTGTAACACTTGAAACACCATCAAACACATCCATGCAGGTGGAGACAGAGATGCAAATATACAGCTCCAGAAACTTCAGGCTGGTCCAAATCAGATCAGATAGACAGAGTCAATTTCCAGTTTGTTGTACACAAGCAATGTGTCCCATTAACTCCAGAGCTCACTTTCACCAGAATCTATACACAGCGTGGTTTGTCCATCGCAATATTTAACTAAACATACATACGCCCAAACAGCCACTCCATGTGTTTTTATGTAACAAGTTCACACAGATCTGTATTTGTAGACATATCTAGAACATCAGAAGTATTTTCAACAATTTGCATTGTAAGTATGAGTATGACACCTCTTTCAATTACCTTTTGCCTTCTTGAAGCAGATTTTCATTTCAGTCTGTGTTTATCATAGAATGCAAATTTCCTGTGTCTACCACTGACCTGCTCCAACTCTAATGTGATACAGGGAGGCTGTTATAAAGCTGTTGATCATGTGCATAAATAGGACAGGTCACTGTAGGCAAAAGCGCTGCCCCTTCTTTCACTGTTCTCACCCCATTGCTTTGTGGACTGGTGCCAGCAGAACAACCTCGAGATCAACACTATAGAAAAACCAAGGAGCTGGTGCTAGACGTCCACAGACACAAACATCCTCCACTGCAACCACTAAACTTCCAAGGCATGGACATTGAGGCTGTAGATAACTACAGGTACCTTGGTGGAGTCATGTATTGTGTTTGTTGTGTTGGCTCAGTCCAGAGTCACAGGAAACACTTTCCACACTCCAACTTCAACTACTCAGTGCAGCGACATTGCTGCATGTAGGGATGGGCATCAAGAACCGGTTTCCAGTCGTCAAATTCCTTGGAATCGTTAGTATGCCTGCCTATGGATCCTGCTTTTCGATTCTTGCACTCTCGCTATAATCAGCTGATTCGTGGGTCAGGGGTCAGAGAAGGAAAATAGTTGCGCAGTGTAGAGCATGTGGACATTACTTTTATTTTTATAGGAGAAAGGATGAGAACGCGATGGTAAAGTGGAGACAGCTCTAGGACAGCTGCATCATACTGTTGACACAACTTTGGCTCTTAGCAAGCACCTGCACAGACAGCATGCTAACAACTCAAAGAAGTACTAAAAGCACTTGATACAACTTGCCTCATTCACACAAGCACTTTTTCTAAGTAAAGTATACATTTAAAAATATCCCACTCACTGATTGTTTTCCCCATCCTCGTGTTCATCAGGATAGATATTATATTACAAATGTCAATATTGTGTAAGTGATTAAGGATCAGCTTACATTCCCAGATCCATTTCTTGAGTTCAAAGCGTATCAGAAAATTCAAATTCCTCCACTCTCTGTCTGTCTCATCTCAGTGTGCATGCTAAATAGACAGGAGTTCAGTGATGGGCAGGCATGGACGCTGGGTTCCTGGGTGATATTTTCACATGTAGGTGAGGTGCAACTCCTGAGTGTCTAAGTTCCTTTGTTTAGGTGTTGTTTGTCTGCACTGTCTCCCAGTTGTGAAAACCATATGTTCAATATATGTAATCATACTCTTTTGTTGTCATAGGCTGGCATTATTTTTTGAGAAGACTGTGTATTTGAGAGCAGAGTATATGGATCAGGGGACAGTTTCCATTCAGCCAGTGACCCCTGTCAAATCTGCACATTTGAGGTATGAAACAGGTAAAAATGATCTCTTTATTATAAGTTACTGGTTATACTGAATATATGTATAAAACAGTTGTCACAGTCTTAGTTTTATTACACTGATATTTTTTTTGAGACATTCAGTGAGATTCTGGGTGTGCCATAACTGTAGCGACACAAATGACAAGATATTATCTCATGTGCATGTGTGTCATAAACATGATCAAAATGTGTTTGTGTGTCACCCTTAGAATAAACTTGTACTTTCTCTCGTCGGATATCTTTATTTTGTGGAATGCTTTGTTTCTCTTCTGGACTTTTCTGTTTTTTCAATATTTATCATTTAGATTTTTGTTGTTGTTGATGTATTTGCTGATTTTGATTTTCTCAGTATTACAGCCTCCACATTGCCCCTTTTGAATCTTGTTCACTGTGAGTTTGTGTCTCTGAGCTTATTTATCTTCTGAGTTTTCTGTTTAACTTGGCCAGTTATCAAGTCTTTGGTGTGTTGTCTGAGGTTTACTTCCCGTTTGCTGATTACTGTAATTATGTTCAGCTGTTTCTCATTCCTTTCTCTGTTCTCACTTCCACAATTACCTTATAAGTATAAATATTATCTTCTCCTCTGTTTTCTGCAGAGTCCTGCCCAGTGTGTTTCCCCTTTTTGTTCTCCTGAGTGCATTAATTAATTGATTAATGGACATTAGGATGTTTTCTTTTTGTTTTGTTTTTTTTAATAAAAATCACTTCAGCCTTAAGTGGCTTGCCTTTTTTTACGTCTGCCTCCCACATCCTGTATTTGTGTCCAAGCAATCAGAAAAAAAACTAAAGAATGCTAGAAAAGGTTCCAGTGATCAGTCCAGTGTTAAATAAATTTACAGTCAGTTTGATTAATGAAAGTTAGTTAAGCTTCAGCTCTTCATAAAAAAAATCGGTAGAAACAACAAAAACAGAAAAACACAGAACTGATTTAAAAATAATGCAAAGCTTTCCCTTTTGAATCAGATTTGACTGCATGTGTCAGGTTTCCCAAATGGCGGCTATTAGGAGCTAATAGCAGGAGTTCCTGCTATTAGGGCCAGTGAGTTTAGGACAGTGTTTGTTTATAGTGCAAACAGTCCAAACAAAACGTGATTCCTCCCCAAACACATGTTCTCCATTTCCTGGACACACAAGAAGGCAGAGGTTAACTTCACCTAGACAAACCCCAATAAGATCAGCTATTTTGCAAAAGCTTGGGTTTTACTGATTATTGTCACTTAACGATCCAGCGGCAATTGAAGCTCAGCCACCCTGTTAAATAGTGCCCAGTGATGAGCTCATCAGTTGCAGGTGAGTGTGATTATCAGCAGGTGTGAGTGGTTAGAGTGGGAACTTCTCCAAAGACCCGAGACTGCACAAAGACGAGAACACACCCACACATACTGTTACAGTTTTTCTCAGTTGCTTTGGTGCTTTTCTCAGATCAAAATGAAAATTCTCAAAACCATTAGTGCAACCTTCACAACATTTAGTCATTTGTGCACATAGTAGTAGCAATTTCTTCTTCCTCTGAACAAATTGCAAATGCTCTTGGACATGCATCAGTTGCTTTCATACAATTCTCTGCCGTTTTATAACATTATGATTTGCTTATGTCATGTCAGTCAAAATGAACTATACTTTTGGATGCTGAATAGTACCCAATTCTGTCAAGCAAATTTTATACCTTTTGTTATTATTTTTTCCTGGAAATGTCTCCTAAATTGAACAATTGTTGTGTGTGTGTGTGTGTGTGTGTGTGTGTGTGTGTGTGCAGCCATCTCAGACAATGCTATCCCCACCCATATTCTTGATCCATACAATACACAACAACTCTCTACAGGGACATAGTCCCTGAGAATAAGAGGGGTGGAGGCCATCTCAACAAGTATGTTGTTGTACGGGATAATTTGCGTTTTCACCACTCATATCTGGTCAGACAGTGGTTTGCAGCACATGACAGAATGCTGGTTGAATATCTCCCCCCCCTACTCCCCATTCCTTAATCCAATAGAGGAGTTTTTCTCTTCCTGGAGGTGGAAGGTTTATGACCGGCATTCACATGCACAAATGGCCGTGCTAGCAGCCATGGATGCAGCATGTGACGAGATCACAGAGTCATGCAGAGGGTGGATTCGCCACTCTAGGAGATACTTTCCTGCATTGCAAGGGACGATATCCGTTGTGATGTAGATGAAAATATGTGGCCAGACAGACAGGAACGTCTGGATGTGCTAGAATGATTTACGCATGTTCAGTTACAATATGTACTGTTATACTGTTCACATTTGTGCACAGCTCTACCAAAAGGGTGTTTCTCATGTTTATTCTAAATATGTGACTGTAGAGTATTTTTCTTCTGCACAAAGTTGTAGAATTACAAACAGCCTACACAGTAAAAATGCGAAACACACATATTCAGTGTCTTGTCCTCACTTACTTCCCTAACTACAAGAATGTCTAACTTTACTGTAGATTTTACTGTAAATGGCTGTGCAAAAAGTGTATAGTGCTGTCTTGAGCATTTTCAGGTAGTGTCACCGAGTTCTGACCTTCTTTTTTCATTGGAAAACACTGAGAGAATACTGTAAACTGTCATAATGAAAACATGACAAAGCCATTTGACTATCTTGTTCATAAAGGGTCATAATGGTGTCACAACTTCTCATTTTGATGACACTGGCAGTTTCATTGACATGAATACTTGCTTTTGAGGAATGGATTATCGAATTTGAGCAAGTGACCTGCTTTTGCAGGTTATCCACTAGGTTTTGCAGTTTGCATCAATTGTTTTGAGAAATACACTAACTGTTGTGCAAATGTTAATAGTGATGTGAGAAAAGCACCAAAGCGACTGAGAAAAACTGTAAAACTGATTTAAAACAAATTGCTAGTGATGGCCAAATGAAGCTTTCTGAAGCATTGAAGCTTGTGTTAAAAAACGGTTCATTACTCGAAGCTTTTCAATAGTCATCTCTGGTGACATCTGGTGGCCAAAAATATGAAGAGCAGCTTGAATGTATACAACTTACAGTTTTTCTCAGTCGCTTTGGTGCGTTTCTCAGAACACCATCAACATTTGCACAGCAGTTAGTGCATTTCCCAAAACAATTAGTGCAAACTGCAAAACCTAGTGGATAGCCTGCAAAAGCACGTCACATGCACAGAATTGATTATCCATACCGCAAAAGCAAGTATCCATGTCAATGAAACTGCCAGTGCCATCAAAATGAAAAGTCTTGACACCATCTGTATGAACAAGATAGTCAAATGGCATTGTCATGTTTCCACTATGACAGTTTATAATTTCAGTGTTTCCCATTGCAAAAACAATTGGTGACACCTGAAAATGCTGACGACAGCACTATGGCCTACCTGTACAGCCATCTGAAATGTGCAGTGAAGTCACTGTAGATGTTATGGGAGTCTTGGGAGTAACTGAGACACTGAATACGTACGTTTTACATTTCCATTGTGTAGAAGTGTTTGTAATCCTACAGAATTGTGCAAAAGAAAAATATGCTACAGTCACTTGTTCACTGTAGAATACATGTAAACATAAAATCACCCATTTGGTAGAGCTGTGCACTAATGTGAACAATAAACAGCACATGTAACAGTACAGTAAATCATTCTGGCACATCCAGACGTTCCTGTCTGTCTGGCCACATATTTTCATCTACATCACAACAGATGTTATCCCTCGCAATGCAGCGAGGAAAGTATCTCCTGGAGTGGCGAATCCATCCTCTGCAGGACTCTGCTGTGATGTCATCACAAGCTTTTGTAGATTCAGTATGCACCTCATGCCAATCCTGTCTGTTGGTTTACATTATATATATATATACACTTGTAGAGTAGGGGATACTGTAACGCGATCCACCTATGACTGGGTAGAAGAGGCTTTTCATTGGTTGCAAGTAAGAGTAACACACACCAATTTTCATTAGTGTGAGATAAGGTTCACCTGAGAAAAGTAATTTATGGAGATTTTCATGGAAACTCCTTAAAAATAGGGTTTTCAAAATGGTTTGACAAGATGTTCAACAATTTTGAGTGCACTGACACAAGCAATGAAATGAAGACTATTAGTTGTATGGACAATGACTATTCAGCCGGTACAAGTATAAATAATTGTGACATTCATGATAGAAGCAAGGAGATAGTGATGAATAGCAAGTCAAAGGTGACCATTCTTTAGATATTTGTACTTACTCAATTGCTTCATGTCCAAAGGCATTTGCCTTTGGACGAAATGAACATGAAACCGCCACAAGGTTGTGCCAAAACGACTACATGTTGTGGAGGTTGAACTAACTATTGTGCAAAGTTTAATTCTGTTGTGAGAAACGCACCAAAGCGACTGAGAAAAACTGTATGGAGATTTTCATGGAAACTCCTTAAAAATAGGGTTTTCAAAATGGGTGTACAAATTGTTTGACAAGATGTTCAACAATTTTGAGTGCACTGACACAAGCAATGACATGAAGACTATTAGTTGTATGGACAATGACTATTCAGCCGGTACAAGTATAAATAATTGTGACATTCATGATAGAAGCAAGGAGATAGTGATGAATAGCAAGTCAAAAGTGACCATTCTTTAGATATTTGTACTTACTCAACTGCTTTATGTCCAAAGGCATTTGCCTTTGGACGAAATGAACATGAAACCGCCACAAGGTTGTGCCAAAACGACTACATGTTGTGGAGGTTGAACTAACTATTGTGCAAAGTTTAATTCTGTTGTGAGAAATGCACCAAAGCAACTGAGAAAAACTGTAAGATGAACTGCTTCATTATGATTGCCCACTTTACAGAGCTGAATTGATATTCTGCTTGATATTATGTAACAGTTCAAACAACTTAGAACATGTATTTTTGGGTGAAAAAACTAAAGTTATGTCCATTTTAATAATAGATCATTTTGATGAATAAGCCTTCCTTGTTTAAACATGTGCCATGGTGTGTGCTCCTTTTGCTTGTGACTTCTTGATGTTTTTTACTAATAAAAAGAATACACTACATATAACAATCTTATAATAGGTAGGGAATATGCTTGTGCTGTGAGGTCCCTGCCTCTATGTGTTTATGTAATTAACCAGCGGACTGGTACGTTTACATATAATATACTACTATAATTATATCTATATGTCTAGGTTATTTCTTATTTAAATTTTAGACCTGCGAGCAGAACTGCTGATGAACCGGTTTTTATTTTAGAATAGGCAGAGCGTCCTCCCTTCCTGGCTCCATGTCTCTAATTATATCACACACTGTTTCACTCTCTCACACAAAATCACCGCCAAAACACAGCACAAATCCTGCCAATGATTCATTTCCTTATAAACCCTGAATCAGTTATTGAAGCAGTGATGTGCCGAATGAAGCTTGGAAGCTTGGGATGTCATTGATCACTTGACTCTGTTCAGACGAACCAAGCCTCGGCACCACGTTTCTGAAGCACTGTGCTGATTTTTGTTTTTTGGGGGGGGGCACATGCACCAGAGCTTCAGTTTCAAACTGACCATCGTTACCATTGCAATAGCCACCGGCACACAAGGACTTCAAATTAAAGTAAATGGCTTAAAAATAAAGAAACGGCTCAAGACCCAGTACTATTACTTTTTTATTCAATTATATGATAAAATAGGTATTGCATACTTTGAAATGAGTCCTTTTCCAAGAGAGAAACTTTGTGAACAGACTCTATCAAATACATTGGTACAGAAAACAAAAAATAAGACTTCTTGACCTTCCTCAGCTTGTGCTGTAAATGCAACAAAAAGAAGAAGCAGAAGAGGGAGAAGGAGAGTGCAAAAATACTTAAATCTATGGCATAAATGTAAATTTATACTGTCCATTTGTTCAGTTTAGGGTTAGGGTTAGTGTTTTGTGGGGGTTGGAGCTTCCACTTGTGACTGCAACAACAACCCTATTTTTACATACAAAACTTTTATTTTAACTGCTGTAATTGGAGATGGCCACTAGATGTCAGCAGAGAAGCAACTTTTTTAAAAAAATGGAAGATAAATGACCGAAAAACAGTGGCCATTAAAAAATAATGACACTAACATCATTTTTGTCATGGTCTCATCCTCCATGTGTGGGCCAGCCATCTACCTTGCTCTGCTTCTTACGGTCTCAAAAACAAAAAGCATAGAAAAGAGTTATGGGAGCAGGCATTTATTATAGGACAGCTGGACAGGGGCATAGAAGCTCTGTAACCTGTCATCTGGAGTGGCATCTGCACTTTTGTGTAAGGAAGAACAAAAGCGCACATTCAGCAGGCAACTGGTGTGAATGTGTCTGACCAAACAATCAGAAACACACTTCATGAAGGTGGCCTGAGGACCTAACATCTATCTTGTGGGCCCTGTGCTCACAAGATGTACATCCTGGGTGCATTATGGAACCCGACTGGGATTTGCCATAGAATACCAGAATTGGCAGGTCCAATCCAATCCCAATCCAACTTTATTAATATAGCACTTTTAAAAACAACAAAGTTGACCAAAGTGCTTTCCAATAATAAAACAGAGATAGCAGTTAAAAACCATACATTAAGCATACTATGAAATCAATAAACAAAATAAATACATAATTGAAAAAGAAGATAAAAATAAATCAGTGTATATATTAAATATTAAAACATGAGTAAAATAAACAATAAGATATACAATGAATAAGATTAACAAAGTAAAAAGATTAAGAGTGACCAACAGCTGACTAAAAACTGACTACAAACTGACTCTGATAATACTGCTAGAAAGCCTTTGAAAAAAAGTGTGTTTTTAGAAGTGATTTAAACATTTCAAGTGTTGGGGCCAACCTAATATGGAGGGGCAGTTTGTTCCATAGTTTGGGGGCCACAGCAGCGAAAGCTCGGTCCCCCCAGTGTTTCAGTTTCGACATGGGGACAGCAAGGAGTGACTGGTCAGATGATCTGAGAGACCTTTGTGGAGTGTATCGGTGTAGAAGGTCTGACAGGTCAGAAGGAGCCAGGCCATTTAAAACTTTAAAAGCAAGCAATAAAATTTTAAAATGAATTCTAAAATGGACAGGCAACCAGTGTAAGGAGGCAAGAACAGGGGTAATGTGCTCACGTTTGCGTGTCCCTGTCAACAGGCGAGCAGCAGCATTCTGGACCATTTGCAAGCGTGATAGTGAAGCCTGATCAATACCAATATAAAGTCCATTACAATAATCAAGGCGAGTGGTCACAAATGCGTGCAAAACTCTCTCCATGTCACATAAAGAAATAAAAGGTTTTACTTTAGAGAGCTGCCTCAACTGAAAAAAGCTTTTCCTCACCACTGTATTTACTTGTTTGTCCATTTTAAGAGCTGTGTCAAATTTGACTCCAAGGTTGGTGACAATTGGTTTGACACAGGATGTAAGAGGACCCAAGTCAGATGGAGGGACACCAGGTCCATTCGGCCCAGATATAATGACCTCAGTCTTCTTTTCATTAAAGTTTAAAAAATTCAGAGCCAGCCATGCTCTGATATCCTTAAGACATTCTAAAATAGGCCTGAGGGGGTTAGGGTCATTGTGTTTCAGGGGTAGATAAATTTGACAATCATCTGCATAAAAATGAAATGAGACTTTATGTTTTTTAATAATATGGCCAAGGGGAAGTAAATAAATACTAAAAAGAAGGGGCCCAAGGATGGATCCTTGAGGTACACCACATGGGAGGAGGGCGGAAGATGAATGAAATTTACCAAGTGAGACAGAAAAACTTCTGTCAGACAGGTATGACTTAAACCACTCCAAGGCAGTGGTCCACCACTGGTGCCCTGTGCTTTTCACAGATGAGAGCACATGTGACAGATGTGAAAGGGTCTGGAGGAGCCGTGGAGAACATTGTGTTGTTTGTAACATGATTCAGTATGATCGGTTTGGTGGTGAGTCATTGATGATCTGGGGAGGCATACCCATGGATGGACACACAGACTTCTACAGGGTAGTCAACGTCACCCTGACTGCAATTAGGTATCGTTTTGAAATCCATAGACCCTGACAGGCTTTACCCTGATAAATAAAGCATATATAAAAGTCATTTTGCTAAAACCTGGTTGAAGCTTCTATACTGTGGCAGGAGTATTGTTTCCGGCTCAAAATGGCTTGATATAATTCGTGAAAGATATTTCTGAGCTATGTTTGACAGATTATGCACCAACAAATAATATGAAACAGTTTAAATACCAAAAATCACTTTTGAAGGAAGATGAAGGAACTGATATAATTGTTTGGGCCCACACTCTCCTGACCTAAATCCACAGAGCACCTCAGGGACAATATGTTTCTATTCATCTGACTCCACCAGGATGCACTTCAGCCTGTCCAGATCTGGGAGGAGATACCCAAGGATCATTATTAGGATCATGCTTCTATCCATAGAAGCATGTGGAAGCCATACAAACTACTGAGTACCATTTTGAGTTGCTGCAATAAAGCTTCAGCAAAATGGACTGGCCTGCTGAATCATTTTTTCTCTTTGATCTTCAGGGTGTATTCAGCTGTCTGTAGATTGATCGTTTTCAGCTCCATCAACCAAGGTGGCATCGTTTTGTTCCTAAAAATTACCCAGTCAATATCAATATGATATCAGTATGAGCAGTGTATATAAAATAAAGAAATGACCAGTTCTGTTAGCATCTTTATGATACTGCATTATCGTACATGCTATAATCAATCTATCCTTCTTTGGTTCCATTACTATAGAACTGTGATGTTATATGTTGCGATTTCTGTTGGCTGGTGGTCAGATCTGTTTTGAAAAAGGCATTTTTAATGCCAGTGACAGGCTGTTCCCTGATCAATAAAGCATATATAAAAGTCATTTTGCAAAAAACCTGGTTGAAGCTTCTATACTGTAGCAGGAGTATTGTTTCTGGCTCAAAATGGCTTTATATAATTCATGAAAGATATTTCTGAGTTACGTCTGACAGATTATGGACCAACAAATAATGTGCAACAGTTTAAATACCAGAAATCACTTTTGGAACATCAGCAGTATTTAAACTGCTGTAAATGATTTGCTGACCTATAATCTCTCAAACATATCTTTCATGAATAACAAACCACTTTGAGCCAAAAATGACATTTCTATCACAAGGAAGAAGCGCCAATCACTTTTTGACAAAATAATTTTTATATGTTCTTTAAAAAGACTTATTTACATAAAAGATTGTCTCTTTTTTTGAAGACAGAGCTGGCCAGAAGGATAATTTCAAACAAATATAATACTTATAAAATTATTATATATGGATATTTTCGTAATAACGACTGAAGGACTAAACAAAAAAGGAAAGAAGGTTTTAAGGACTGATTTACTGGAATAGTAAACTTAACCTGGAGTTTATGTTCTGGTCCCAGAAGAGATCTCTGCATAAATTGTCGTGATTTTGTTGAAAATTCCTTCGTTAACTTGCCCCAGTTGTGTCTCGGCAGTCCTCCTATAGTTTAACCTTGACAATGTGAACATCTGCCTTTTTTCCAGTAAGGGTAACAGTCTTACTTGAATTAACAGTCACTAAAAACTGGGAATGTTTTGGGGGGTTTTGTTTTTTGTTTTTTTTGCCCCCGTATGGGTTCAGTTAAGAATACACCTTTATTCTCTTGGGCTGTGGGCTATAGGTTGGTAGATTTTTGGGCAGGTTTTGTGAAACTGTGAAAATTTGGTCTGTGAAACTAGACCAAATTTCCAAAAGGAAAGAGCCACTGTGTACAGTGATGGTGAGTGCAGCTTTTTGCTTTTCAATGATTGTTACAGAACTAAATGCCACTCTGGTGTTACACTTAAACAGCAGTTCCTTGAAAGAGTTTCTGCACCTACAATCAACCCTCTAGAAGGTAAGTGAGGAATTCCTCTGGGATGGGGTGGATGGAGGATTTATAACTTTGATTAAAACCATCTAACTAGCACGATGGGTGGGTCTTTGTTCAGATCTACAGTAATTGTGTAGTTAATGGATGGAAAGCAATTTGGCCTGATAAGAGAATCTCCCATCAACTGCATCCATTAAGAATCACTTGGGTGTTCTATCATCTCTTCATTAAGATAAAACAGGATGTATTATTTGTCCTGTAAGTTTCACAGCTAAGAATTATGAGATTTGTATGAGAAAGAATCTAAAATAAGAGTCATTGCAGTGATGAAGATGTCGGCAACATGAGGAAAATAGGACAGAGGGTGGAGGGATAAGCACAGTGGGATGCAGACTGGAGTTATTTCCAAAACAGTAAGACATTAACACTCACATTTACTCTCTCCCTCTGTCACAAACTTTTTTGGATGCTTCAGCATGGCTCCCTTCCAGTCTCCAGACCAGGTTTTAGCTCATTACCAGAAACAGGGGTCTCCACTGGGTGGAGATGTTTTTTCGAGGAAAAAACAAGGAAAACAAGACAAGAAAAGGCAGTCACGGATGTCTTTTTGCTACTAGAAACTAGATGAACTCACGGCGCTGCACACCTGAACATTTCTCTTACGTGAATATCTGCGGCCTCGACCCTTTTCATGTAAAACATGTGATATCTTGACAAAAGTTGTGAATGAACAGAATTTCACTACTATCTGCCTTTTAATCATTGCCCAAGGGGGAATGTAGGACTGTGTCAGCAGAGGAGAGACTCAGCAGTGTTGCCAGATCTGGTGGGTTTCCGCCCAGTTAAGCAGTTTTAAAGATTAATCGTGCGGGTTAAAATTATGTTACAAAAACAATTCGGGTGTTTGGGATCATTTTGGCGGTTATTTCTTTCATGTAAATTTTATGGGTTAATTTGAAACAAGTACCATGAGTACAAACACACACACGCGCTCACACACGCACGGCGGTGCAGTGGTACCTGCCTACAGTTAAGGTGCTCATGGTGAATAAAGCGCACGGACTCCTGTAATCGTGCGTGTACGTATGCACTGAGTGCAGCACTGATGTGCACGGGTTGCTGTTTGGGTTGCTTTCAAGTGATAGGCGGGAACTGTGGTCCAGAACTCTGGCAATAATCTTTGTCTCTCTCTCTCACACACACACACACACACGCACATCGTTTTTACATCGTCACACACACACACACACGCACGCACACACACATTTGTGTGTCTCCGTATGTGTGAGTATGTGTGTCTGCAGTGCCTGTGTTCATTCCTCTTCGACGCTAAGCAGCACAGTGGAGCGTAAACTCGACTATAGAATCTATATATTTTGAAGAGTTTTTAATAACTTTTGGGCTGAAAACCATCTGCAATATCTGGCAACACCGGATCCAGATGTTTCACGTTTCCCCTGAGCGCTTTTTGGAGAGGTCTGCTTGACGAGGAGCAGTGACACACTGAACGTTAAACTCAATGATCCATGGCTAAAAGGACGATAAATGCTGTTATATTTGTCTAAAGTATTTTGATTTTGATTTTGAGCTTCTTCTTTTTTTTCTTTTGGCTGAGGAGAATGGAGAGGAAACTCAGAGCGGTTGTGCTGCTGGAGATACATTTGCTCTTCGTGTTCTTCGTGCTCGGACAGTCTAGTGCAGATAACGAGAATGGTAAGTTAACACACAGGGTCACAGGGGTCATGGATTGTTTATTTTACTGTTTTGATCGAACTTTCTTAAATTATCACTTTAAGTGTGAATTAATCTGCGTACAGTCAGTGGAGCTATAAATGGTATGTAGGGAGTTGTTTTTTATTTTAGTAAACATTGGTATTTAAATACTTAAGCTTAATAGTAATGTCTTTTAAAAATCACAATACAAAAGCTGACATGTAATTAATGATTTTAATGTGCATTCTTGCCCAGTCCCACATGTGTTTATATTAAGTGTTCATTTTCAAAGAAACTATAGTTTAAGTTTTGAAAAAGTTCAAAATCTGACATTTGGAAAGTTAATTTGCCTCTAGCAGTGATTGCTTTTCACCTTGTATGCCTGTGCATCTACTTCACAATACTTCAACATAATATAAATACATCAGTGAACAACAAAACAAGCTTTTATTGTCATATTCCATTTCTGACTTTAGTCCCAAAGCACCAGACATCAGATTTAAAGAGAGTCATAAGTTGAAATTGCAAACAGATCAGATCTTGGTGATCTTGGTTTCAGGTCACTGAGGTCACTGACCAGTAGATCTCTCACACAAAGCCTCACAATCATCATAACCCAGAAATCACAGTGCTCTACTCCAGAACTCATGTTATATGGATGTGAATGTGACAGTGTCTCTTATTTCTTTTATAGTGATTGATCTTGTGGAAGCACTAGACCTACCTCACCGAAAAAGTGCGAGCAGCGGCATGATCTACAAACTACGTAACCGAGCACCTCACCTGACACTTTCTGCTGAATATTCTCACTTCCTGTACTCCAACCTTCAGGGTAGCATGGGTGTTCATGTGGTGGGGCGCCAGGCGCCTCGATCCACTGCCACCATCTTTTCTCTTTCGTCTGCATCTTCACCCATTCTCCAAATCATCTCCTCCACTGTCAATAACACCCTGCGTGTGGACTACCAGGTTGAAGGAAGAGCATACGACTTTGCCAGCATTCACCTTCTGGACACAAACCCTTTTGCAAGTGAAAAGTGGGGACATCTGGCTGTGAGCCTGGAGCCTGACAGACTGGCATTTTTTGTGGACTGTCAAGAAGCTGCAGTTTTTCCGATAGAAAATGAGAACAGGATCAACCTAGAACTGCCTCAAGATGTTCTCATCACTCTTGGCAGCACATTAGGAAAGAGAAGCAGTAAATTTAGTGTGAGTTTCCTGTGCTTACTGCATATCTGCTTCCACACAGATAG